>NW_026606095.1:4903000-5605000 GCF_029834395.1 Sorex fumeus | reverse complement strand
ACTGGGGCTTTTGCACGTCTGGCTTCCTGGGGGCTCCCTTTCGAGCGTCTAAGGGCCCTCTCGCTATCTGGCGGCCCTGGCCCCACAGGAACCGTCTCTGCCCGGCTGAAGATCAGGCAGTGCCGCTGCTCCGGGGGCCGCAGGAAATACACGTTCGCGCTAAATACCCGAGTCCGCGCCCCGTGCGCGTGGGGTGGGAGGGGGGCTTGTTGGCGCTCTCCTCCTCCTGCCGAGACCCCCTGCAGAGCAAGTGGGGCGCCCCCGGCACCCACGTTCCTGGCCTCGAGCGCTTCTGCTCTCGCAGCACGTGGATGGAGGGGGCGAAGGCGCCAGGACGCGCCCCTGGATGGGCTCTGTCTGTCCATGTGCCCTCGGACTTTCTTGCGCTTCTTCCCGGGTTTCGCTGGCCCTGGAGTCCATCCGCTGCTCGGCTGCTGAAAGGTGCCTCGGCGAAAGGAAAGTGTCGCTGAAACGCTCTGGCGGCAGAGGGGGGCGCCCCCCGGCTTGGAGCGACAGCAAAGGCATCTTCCTCCTCTCTCCGAGTCCTCTTCGGACGGGCTGGGAGGAGGCTCCTCCAGGGGTCTCGCCTTTTCACTAGTCGCCCCGGCACCCACGTTCAAACGTCGGCGGCTCTCGGAGAGTGGCTGGTAGCGCCGGAAATCTGGCTGCGGGATAAAGGCGACACTTTGAAACGGCTCCCCCCCAACTTCCCCCCACCGCCCCGCCACGCACACCCCATACTCCCACGACCCAGAAGGCCCGGCCGATGACGTTCAGCCTTTGGGCTTAGACTGGGAAAGGGAGTTCAAAGCCGAATAGAAGAGCGTCCCTTCGCTTTCTTCTCCTAGAATCACTCGGGAAATTTTCGACTCCAAACATCTTTGACAAATCATGAAACTGGGGCTCAGATGCAGGGATTGGCGGGAGAGCGGGAAGTGGGGGGTGGAAGCCCCCAACTTGGCTTCTCGTCTCACCTAAATGCCAAGGCAGCCAAAACCGGAATGAAACTTGGAGTGTGGTTCCCCGCGGGTCCGCTGGGATTCGGGACCCGGCTGTGCGGGTGGAGACCCAGCAGGTACCTGCGTCTGACACAGCTGCGCGCTGCGACCCACGGGTCACCCCAGGGCCCTACCTGCATCCTTTTGACCCATTTAATGTTCACTGTCTCGCTTTTCCTCGACGTGCTAAGAGCGAAGACGTTCTTCCGACACACCCGGGTTCATGGTCCCTTTAGCTGGCACCAACCCTTCCTCCTGCGTCCAGCCCGCTCTAAGCCACCCCAGACGAGACCCTATTCTGTGACATCCGCCCGCTCCCGCGCCGCGCGTGGAGCTTCGCCCGCCGACAGCGCCACCCGCTCGGAATCGACCCCCCGAACTCCTTGTTCCCATCAGGGTCGCGGTCCCGTCCTTGCGCAAAACTGTCCTGAACCTGACTGTCCTGCGCCAACCCCGGGTCTGACATCAGCGGGCACGCGACAAAATCAAGGCCTTGGAGAAAGCTACGGGGGGGGGGGGTGTCTCTCGCTCCTTATAGCTTTACCCTCCGACCCCCTTGCGCGGGAAAAGAGGCCTCGAGGCCAGGCTGCTCCGAACTCCGCGCGCGCGCAGCTGCTAGCCGGGAGACAGCTGATGGAAGGGAGAGACCCCGAGAGCCAGGAGGTGAGAGATGGAGCGAGAGGCTGGGGTGAGGGGCCTCGAGGAGGTTCGGGGAGCTGGGAGCTGGAGGTGTCTGGACCCCTCTTCCTGCCCTCACGCGTCATAACCCGGGTGCGGGGCGGCTGCGGGAATCGCAGCCAGCATCTGGCCCCTCCCTACGCCACGGGGCTGCAGAACAGGGCGGGGGGGGGGGGATGGGGGAGGTGGTGAACGGTGGGGTGGGGTGGGGTGGGGTGGGGCGGGCGGGGGGGCGTCCGATCCCAAGTGGAGGAGGGGCGGGGGCGCAGCGCCTCTGTGCCCCTTCTTCTGCGCGAGACGCGGCGGCAGCGGCGGCGGCGGCGGCGTCCCTGCGCCTCGGTCATGTGATAGTCTCGGAGCGCGAGCTGCGGGGGTCTCGGCGTCTCGGGGACCATTACAAAACGCAGCCAGGAGAGCGCGTCGCCGCCACTGCCGCCGTCGCCGTCTCTGCGCTCGACACCGGCCCGGGAGAGCTGCGGCCGCTGCGGCGCGGACCGCTGAGCCGGACCAGGCCAGCGCCCCCCTCCGCCTGGCACCCCGCGCCCCTCCACGAAGCCACCGCCGCCTCCGGAGCCGCCAAACTTTTCCCCCTCCTCCGCGAGCAACTGCGAGGGCCCAGTCCCGCGCTCTGCTGAGAGCCGCCGAAGAGAGGGGACGCGGGGTGGCCTGGAGCGCAACTTGGCTCCGCTGGCCTCGCCGCGCCCCCCAGGAGCACGTTCTGGGAGCGACGCAGTCAATGACCCGCCAGGGGGCAGCGCTCGGGCCGCCCGCTGCAAGTCCCGCCGCGCCCGGCCTGCAGGACCGAGAGCATCGCCTTGGATGCCACGGGCCGGAGTCGTGACTGCCCGTCCCGTCCCGTCCCGTCCCGCCCGGCCCGCTGGACCTGCCGCCCCCAGACGCTCGAGCCAGGGCAGAGCACGCCGCGCCGGGCCGGGCTCCAGGCCCCCCGCACGCTCGGCCGCCCGCAGCCCCCGACCCCGCGCGGGGAGACTCCGAGCTGGCGCGCGCTGCCCGAGACCGCAGGCGCAGCTCGGCGACCGTTGGGGCCGGTAGCCGCGAGCGTCGGGCGCTCCGGGGCCGCGAGGGGGCACGCGCAGAGAGCCCCGGCGGCAGAGAGGCAGCGGGAGAGGGGCGGCGAGCGCGTCCCGGGCCCGCGAGCCAGGGCGGGGTGGGGGCGCGGCGCGGGGCTCCCGGGCTGAGCGGTGCCGACGGCCGGGCCCCGTTGGAGCCGGGCGCGGGGCGACGCCGCGGGCCAGCAGCGCGGGCCGGACGGCGCTGGAGGCGGCGAGGGCGATGCCGCGGCCGGGGAAGAGCTCGTACAGCGACCAGAAGCCCCCCTACTCGTACATCTCGCTCACCGCCATGGCCATCCAGCACTCGGCCGAGAAGATGCTGCCGCTGAGCGACATCTACAAGTTCATCATGGAACGCTTCCCCTACTACCGCGAGCACACGCAGCGCTGGCAGAACAGCCTGCGCCACAACCTCTCCTTCAACGACTGCTTCATCAAGATCCCGCGCCGGCCCGACCAGCCGGGCAAGGGCAGCTTCTGGGCGCTGCACCCCGACTGCGGCGACATGTTCGAGAACGGCAGCTTCCTGCGGCGCCGCAAGCGCTTCAAGGTGCTGCGCGCCGACCACGCGCACCTGCACGCCGGCAGCGCCAAGGGCGCGGCGGGCGCGGGCCCCGGCGGACCCCTGCACCCGCACCACCCGCACCACGCGCCGCACCCGCACCCGCACCACCACCACCATCACCACCACCACCACCACCACGCCTCCGCCGCCGCCGCCGCGCACCACCACCACCCGCCGCCGCCGCCGCCCATGGTGCACTACTTCCATCAGCAGCCGGCCGCCGCCCCGCAGCCCGCCGCGCACCTGCCGTCGCAGCCCCCGCAGCCCGCGCCGCAGCAGCCCCCAGCCCAGCCGCCGCCGCCGCCGCCGCCGCCGCCCCCGGGCAAGATGCCCGAGGCGGCGGCGGTGGCGGCGGCGGCGGCGGCGGCGGCGGCGGCCGCGGTGGGCAGCGTCGGGCGCCTGTCGCAGTTCCCGCCCTACGGGCTGGGCCCGGCCGCCGCCGCCGCCGCGGCCGCCGCGGCGTCCACGTCCGGCTTCAAGCACCCGTTTGCCATCGAGAACATCATCGGCCGGGACTACAAGGGCGTGCTGCAGGCGGGCGGGCTGCCCCTGGCGTCCGTCATGCACCACCTGGGCTATCCGGTGCCCGGGCAGCTGGGCAACGTGGTGGGCTCCGTGTGGCCGCACGTGGGCGTCATGGACTCGGTGGCGGCGGCGGCGGCGGCCGCGGCGGCCGCGGGGGTCCCCGTGGGACCCGAGTACGGGGCCTTCGGGGTGCCCGTCAAGGCTCTGTGCCACTCGGCCAGCCAGAGCCTGCCGGCGGTGCCGGTGCCCATCAAGCCCACGCCGGCGCTGCCGCCGGTGGCCGCGCTGCCGCCCGCGCTCACGGTCCCGGCAGCGGCGCAGCAGCCAGCCCCGGCGCCGGCCTCCGTGTGCCCCGCCGCGGCCACGGCCTCGCCCGCCGCCTCCCTGCTGGAGCCGCCGGGCCGGGGTGCGGCCGAGAGCAAGAGCGGCTCCCTGTGCTCGGTGCTGGTGCGGTCCTAGGGGCCCGCGGGCGCACCCGGACGCCCCGGAGGGCACGGGCGCCCCGCTCAGGGCCAGCCAAGCCGGCCCCCGGCAGCCCCCGCGGAAAAAGAACGAAGCGGCCCGAAAGCGGATTCTCCCGCGGTTTGAATAAATATGCCACTTGTGGTGTCTGTGTTCCCACTATGTTGTACAATCCGATTAACGAAAACCGGTGTTCAGGTAAGCGTTCCTATTGTGATTAATACTCGGCCTCGTTAAGTTGGGGTGCGGTGCGGCAGGAGGCTCGGCCGGGCCGTCCGTCCACCTTCTTCCCCGCGAGCACTGGCTGGGGAGCAGAGACTTGTCGTGGAGGGAGGGACCATGGCAGAGACAGTCTTCAGCTCCGTTGAGGTTTCTCCCCACTGGGCCCGGCGTGGGCTGCCACCCCTGGCGACTGTGCAAGACGAAAGGGCTCTTCGCTAAGGAGATCTCGTTTTTTTTTTTGGTTTTGTTTGTTTGTTGAAGGAGGAGACGGGAGCGCGGGCGACGATATGCCACTGCGTTGCGGGTCAGGGGACCGGGAGAGGACACGGAGGCGTGGAGGCGGGGGCCGTGGAGTACCTTGGGAAAACAGTTAAGTTTGCAGGCTGCGACCTCAGGGGTGGAGCAGAGGAGAGGAAGGGCTCAAAGCAGTGGGAAACGAATTGTACGATTCGCTTGCAGAGAAGAGAGGGACCGGGGCTTGAAAAGCAAAGCCCCAGATTCCAAAAGAGAGGTTGAGAGAAACGGCATCCAAAGGCGCCTTTCTCTCGCCCATTCACTTGCTGCGCGCATCTGATTAAGTCCACTCGCCCTCCCTCCTCCCCGCCACCCCAACGTTCCCACGTTCGGTTCATGTGTAACTTGCAGGGGTGGCTGAAATGGTCCTCCCCTAGCTCACAGAATACAGAAAGGGGGGAGGGGTGGACCCTCCACCAGGCCCTGTTGCTCTCATCCCGCTTGCAAGGGGTCAATGCACCGCCACCCCAATCCCCGCCCCCTGCCTCCTCCGGATGAGTAAAGTGGAGCCCGCGCGGGCTGGGAACCTCCTTCGGGAGAATTCTGGTCCGAATAGAAGAGAATCCGGCCTCGTCGCCACCGCCCGCTTGCCCCCTCCTTTAAGGCCCGGGGATAGCACTTTACTCGCAACAGAAGTTCAGGAACCGAGCGGGAGGAGGGGGTGGGCGGGGGGCGGTGGTGGGCGAGGAGGCCGCTGCCCCTTACCTCCAAGTCCCTTCGGGCTTTCGTCGGCGCCGCGTTCGTGTTGTGACTTTGTGACAAGTTCATGTCTGCCAGTCGTGCGCACGGTGTTCTCCATTAAAGCTTCTTTGGATGTGCCAGTGCCCGCGTGAAGGTGTTTTGCTTTTTTTTTTTTTTCCCTCCCCCAAGACCCTGGCCGGGTTGCGGCTTTGCGCGCGTCTCCTGCGCGATCAGGGGACGCTGCAAACACCCAGTTCCTTAGCCTCACGCGCTCCGTGCTTCGGAGAGTCGCGACCCGGCGGGGGGTGCCCTCCTGGCTCCCCTTACTCGACGTGAGCGCCCCCGTTGTCTGTGTCCCTCCCACGGCTGAGCGCCTCGAGAGCTCCCGGTCTCTGCGGCTGGAGACTGCACCGGGCCAAACTCTCTCTCCACCAAGGCATTACTTCGCTTTCGGCTCGAGGTTCCGGTCTACACCGCAGCACCCGGCAGCCCGACACCCTCTGCGCTTTGCTGGGAGCCTCGAGGGCGATCGCGGAGGGACGACGACTTGGAGGGGTTGGCGCGTGGTCCGCGGCGCCCCATGAAGTTGGCTGCCTTCCCGCCGAGAGCTGTCCAGACCTGTTGCGACCCTGAAGGGGCAGCGCTCGGCCACCCAGACCCGACTGGGAAGCGCCCGCGGCGTCCAGGGTCATCTGGGAGCTGGTGGGACCGGGTGTGCGTGCTGCTGGGGCCTCCCATAGGTCTCCAGGAACCAACTTCCCGCCTCTGGCATCTTGCCTTTGGCCAGCGGCGTGTCCAGCTGACCCAGTGAGCCACTTCGGGACCTCTTACAAACGTTTCTGCACATCCCTTACCGACCACCCGCACTGCGCGCTGTGGCGTGCAACCGAGATTCCCTCGCCCGGGAGTCGCGTCTGGGTGGAGGTCGCTACTTCTTTGGGGACTCAGGGGGAGTGAGGTTCTGCAAGGGCGGCCTCAGAGGGATTCCCTGCCGGAGAGAGGGGACAGGCGGCCCAGGAATAGCTCAGGGGTAAGGGGCTCGCCTGGCACTCGGCCCACCCACCCGCTTTCAGTCTCTGGCGCCGTCAAGAGTGACCCCTGAACACAACCGACCCCAAACACAAAAGAGGTCGGGAATAGAGTAAAGAAGTGAGGCTGCTATGTGGTCACGGGTTTGGAGGGCTCCTGGGAGCCCCCGTTTTGGGTCTGGATGCCTAGGCCCTTAATTGAGGGATGGCAGTGCAAAGGGACTGCTCTCAGAAGCTGACCTCTGTTCCTTCCCTGCCTGCTGCAAAGGGCTCTTCACTGTGGGAAGGAGTTCTTCACCCCCTGGCTGGCCCACCCCCTGGCTAGCCGAAAAAGAGAAGGACCCCAGATTGGACTCTCCTTTTCCTGGATCCCCTCACCCCTGCAGGGCCTGTGATCCCAAAGTAGAGAACACCGCTCTTTTGGGGTTTTGTTGCTGTTTTTCAAAGAGAAGGGAGAAGGGAGAAACGAACCCACTGTGTGAACTGACATTAACATCCAGGAGGGCATCCTGATATTGAAAAAAAGCTACACAGAGACTAGTAAAATCGGAGATTGCTGTAAACAAACAAGGGATGTTCTGATCCCATGTGAGATCCACTACTGAAACCCTCATAACCCCCTGGAAGATCTTTGTATCTAACAGGAGGGGTCTCGGTCAGTCATCATGGTGCCAGGCGGGGTCTTCCCAGCCAGGTAAGCACACTGGGGGCTGAGCCAAGAACCTGGAAAGGTCAGTGTTGTGCAGTCTGAGACCAGACTCAGATTTGCCTCTACCGAACTCAGGTTTTCACACTCATATTAAAAAAAGGGGGGGGGGCACATGTCCCAAAATTTTGGAGCTAGATTCCTTGCTTACTGAAAGCTTATAAGCCAAGGCCACGAGATCAAAAAGGTTTTGTCCTGGTTATATTATAACCGACATAAACAGGGAGCAACAAAGCTGATGCATGGGAGTGTGTGCATTCTCTACCTTGGTGGTGGTCACCAAGAGATATGTGCTCTTGGTTATGTATCTATCTATCTATCTACCTATCTGTCATCTATCTTCCTCTCCCCCCTTTCCAATGAAACTATCTCTCTCAATAAAACTACTTTATTCTACTGAAAAAAACAAGTGGGGTTACTTTGAGGTGGTGTTACTTTGCTGATCCTCTAAGTTGAGTAGGTGTTCTGACCTGGCCACTCAAGCATACTCTCTAGGCTCCTGTTGAAATAGAGAGAGGTCCATTCCGGTTATAAGAAAATGGAGGTATGGCATGTGAAAGTGAATTAGCTCCCTTGTTCACAAGATCACTCTTGGTATGTATGCTCTGTTATGGTGACAGTCACATGAAATTATACTCCGGCTTCTTGAATGATGAAGAAGACTAGTTACTAAGTCTTCAATTACTTCATTGAATGCAGATCCTAGAGAAAGTCCGGGAGGTGCGAAGAGAAGTGAGATAGGGTTTTGCACAGTGTCACTAAAGCAAAGGGCCAGCTAGGGGGTGAGAAACTCCTTCTTGCAGTGAAGAGTCCTTTGCAGCAGGCAGGGAAGGGACAGAGGTGAGCTTCTGAAAGCAGTCCCTTTGCACTGGTCTGATCTGTTGACTGTATTTCCCTGTGAAGCTGAGAATATTGCTCAGGGTGAAAGGACAAGAGTTATTTTATCAGTAGTCCCTAGGAAATCAGGCCATCCTTCGAAGGCTGGGATTGTCACAGTCGGCATCTGGCACTTAGGAAACCTGTCATTTAGGCTGGCTTGTGGTCAATTATCTCCTTAAGTAGACTGGCATTAGTCCAGCCAGGGAGGAGGGCTGGTCCCATCCATAGGAATCAGAGCCAGCTAGCTGAAAGTGGCACTGCTGAACTCCAAGCATCTATGGATTGCAGAGAAAGCTGACCCACACCCATTCTCTGGGATCCAAGGTGGTATCTGTATGTCTGGAAATTCTACAGAAAGAATCCAGGAGGGTCTGGGAACAGAATACCTGAGAAGAAGAAGCATTCATCAGAAGGTCACTGATTCCCCTTAGATTTCATTCCCTTGAAAACTTTTATTTCTCATTTGCACACAATTCTAAAAATTGGGGCACGGGGTAATAATTTTGATTCTTCATTGTACCTGTCTAGAACATGGGCAGAAAAAATATCTTGGAGGCATATTCAGGTCTGAAGTGGTATATCTATGATGCTAAATATGTACATACTTTTGCATGGAGGTTTGAGAGAGTAGGGTGGGGTTGGCGTTGAAAATGGGAATGAAGGAAATAATTCCAAAAACTAATGATAACCACTTTGCGGATTAAAAGACTGGAGGAATTCAAGGAGAGGTGGAAAGTCATTGAATTCCAAAGGACAAAACACTATTTTCAAGTTTAACATTCTCCTTTTGCTCCTTGAAAGTATTTTCATTAACTTTATCTCTCAAAACTGAAATGCTACCTTATACCCTTTGGGGGAGATTGAAGAGATCTGCTTGGGATTTGAATTTGGTCTTAAACCATTGTTTAAATGGTATGAGTTGGCAAAACTCCAGATGTACTCTGTCCCAAGCACTTTTCCTCCTTAAATCTCCCCTGTGTATTTTAAGGAAAATTCAAGCCACATGTTTCTCTTTCCCTCTTGCATCCAAATGTAATTTTATTGAATTTTAGCATGGTCCATGAAATTCAAATTCTGAGTTTTAAGTATAATATATTCATATGATCTACACTGTACACGCAGTCACATGATACACACATATATCATTAAGCAGAAAGCAAAGCATCTGAGAACTATAGTTGTCTAATTATAGTAACATTTCTTTAAACTGGAGCACCAGTGCCATACTTTAAAAAAGGGACTTTTACAAAATCACTAAAAATTCCAAAATTAACGGCTCATGAAAACATTTTACAAAGGATATTGCTGGGAAGACGTTTTAGTTTTCTTATTTTGATCCAAATTGTTTTTCTTGCAACTAGGAAAAGAGATTTGCATCCAGGAGATTCCCAAGCTCTGTTTGTAAGTCATGGACCTCATTACTGCAGCATCATTGAAAAAATGCTTGTTCAAATATGCTTCCCCATCTGAGTCACTTCCAGGCCTGTCAGCACCTTCACGCAAAGCGTGCTTTTACTGTTACTGCAGATGGATGCTTGGTAAAAAGGGGGCGGAGAACTATACTTTAGCCCCAACTGAATTAGGTACATTCCAGAAAGTATTCATCACATTAGAACATACAGATGAGAAAAAAGAAAGGGTGAAGTAAGGAAAGCAGGAGGGAAAGAATAGCGAGGAGGAAGAAAAGGAAGGAAGAAAGAAAAAGGGAAGGAAAGATGAAAGGAAGGAAGCAAGGAAGGGAGGAAGAGAGATATAGAAGAATGGAAGGGAGGGAAGGAGGAAGGAAGGAAAGAGAAAAGGAGGGGATGGAGGAAAGGAGAAATAGAAGGGAAGAAAGGAGGGAACGAGAGAAAGAAGAAATGGAAGTGTGCATCGCATATTGAAAAAGTAAAGTAATTTTTATTATAAATTTCTAGCCTCACATTGATTTGGTTTTCTCTTATGAAATTAGAGATGAATTCTTTCTGTGTATTTGTCTATACTACTACCTGAAATATACTACTTGAAGTAGTCTTGTCTTTAAAACAATATTCCTTCTCTAAAAAATATTCCTTAGCCAGAGGGGCCAGGACATTATTTAGCTAACTTAGGACACCTATATTTATTGCCTAAAATGATAAAATCTAAGAATTCATTCTAGGGAAAATTTTTGAGATGTTAACTTTGTTGTCATTTATTTTATAGGGATTGACCTTGATCCCCATAGGAAAATGTTTAAACAATTCTATTTGCATATGAAGGAATATCACAACCATTACAAAAATGCTTATAAAATTTTGCTCAGAAAAATGTTGTGGGGATGAGAATCATGGTACAGTGGGTAGAGCACTTGCTTTGCACGCAACTGACCCAGGTTCGATCTCTGGCATCTCATATGGTCTCTCAACACTTCCGTGAGTAATATCTGAGTGCAGAACCAGGAGTAACCCCTGAACATTGCTGGATATGACCCCAAAAACAAAAAAAAGTTTGTGAAATTCTGTTGAAGAAAATATTTCAACCATATAATGTATATGAACAGGTACTAGAAGAGACTATACCACATTAATAGTGATAGCTTTATATTGGCTGGAGCGATAGCACAGAGGGTAGGGCGTTTGCCTTGCACGTGGCTGACATGGGTTCGATTCCTTCGTTCCTCTTGGAGAGCCCAGCAAGCTACTGAGAGTATCCTGCCCACACAGCACGGCAGAGCCTGGCAAGCTCCCTAAGGAGTATTCAATATGCCAAACACAGTAACAACAAGTCTCACAATGGAGACGTTACTGGTGTCCTCTTGAGCAAATCGATGAACAACGGGAGGACAGTGCTACAGTGCTATAGCTTTATATTGGCAAAATCACATTTTGCTTGTTTTCCATGTGTTCTAGATTGCTTGTAATTTCCTATTACAAACAGATCATGTTTTACTTTTAGAATTAGAGAAAGGATTACTCAAATAAAAAAATAAACCTCTATCCAGCCAGAATAACTGGCATTCAATGGAATAGGAATCATTATTTTAAAAATGAAGCATCAAGAGGAGAGAAGGGTTGAAAAAACAGTTGATTGAAATAGAGGTGAAATCAAAGGATAACAAAGACAAAAAACATATACATTTTACCATCCTTCTGCTGGGCTTTTGACAAGAAGCTCATTGCAGGGACAATTCCGGGAGGAAGAAAGGAGACTTTTATTGTCAGTTGTGACAAGGGGAATTATCTGAAGATCACCGCTTAGGAAGACTGGAATAAGAAAATGTGAAGGAGTCAAAAATTACACAGATGGATTGTTAAATTAATTTTTTTATGTAGGAGTACTGCTATTTATTCAGCTACTGATTAGCTGATTGAATTGTGCATGAACTCCTCTAAATTAATTTTTCACTATTTTTACTATCTTCATTTGTTTTGGGGACACACCCAGTGGTGCTCTGGGATTATTCCTGGTTCTATGCAGGGATTACTCCTGGAAGACTCAGGGGACCACAGGAGGTGTTGGGGATTGAACCTCAGTTGGTCACATGCAAAGCAAATGTCCTACCCACCGTAATATAGCTCTGGTCCCTTTACTATCGTTTTTTACAAGAGTGTTTGTTCTCTTTTCACTCTTTGTGTTTCATGAATCAGTGTAATAATTGTCTTGAATTTTTTGAAACTAGACAGACAAGAACCAAAAGCAGGGCCAGAGCGATAGTAGAGCAGGTAGGATGTTTGCATGCAGCCAACCCACGTTTGATCCCCAGTAACCCAGATGGTCCCCCGAGAACCACCAAGAATAATTCCTGCTGAGTGCAGAGCCAGGAGTAACCCGTGAACATTGCTGTTGTAAACTAAAAAGCCAAAAAGAGAGAGAGAGAGAGAGAGAGAGAGAGAGAGAGAAAGAAAGAAAGAAAGAAAGAAAGAAAGAAAATAGGATCAAAAGCAACTACTTAGGCATTTCCTTCCAAATAAAAAATAACATACAGTTGTCCAAAATAGTAGTATTTTTTTTTGTTCGTAAACAAAGGTCTTTCTTACTCTTTCTTTCCTTTTTTTGTTAGAGGCAATATTTTCAAGGGAAAGGTATTTTTAGGCACTATTATATTTGTCAAATAAACTTTTTATTATATTTTCCATTTCTACACTAAAAGAGTTTACTTTTAGCCAAAATGCAAAAGCCTGAATATTCATATTTTTATTATTGATTTATTTATTTATTTATTGAGTCACAGTGAGATACAGTTACAAAGATGTTCATGATTGGGTCTCAGTTATACAATGATCCATCACCCAACCCTCCACCAGTGTTCATTTCCCACCACCAATGACCCCAGTTTCCCTCCCACCAACCCCCAATTCCGCCAGCCTGTCTCCATGGCACCATGCCGGGCACCTTCCTTCTCCCGCCCTTCTCTCCTCTCTCTCTCTTTCTCTCTCTTCATATTTTTAGAATATTGAACATAAGTCAACTTCTAATGGTAGTAACATAATAAACAACGTCATTGATGTTTGGGTTTTTTTTTCTCAAGAAGTTGCACTGGAGAAATAAAAGTGTTAAAATATTATACTGAAGGGCCAGAGTGATAGCATAGCAGGTAGGGCATTTGCTTTACATGCAACCGATCCAGTTTCAATCCCATTGGGTTCCCTGAGCCCACCAGGAGTGATTCCTGAGCACAGAGCCAGGAGTAAACCCTGATTGTGGGTGTGGCCCAAAACAAGCAAACAGAATTTTTAGACTGAATTTTTAACTCAAAAGAACCAGAGAATCAGATCATTGCCACATATATCCTGCATTACCACCCTGGGAACAAATAGGACCCTACTTCTTTCATGTTCAAAAAACCTTGAATCCTAATTCTAGTCACGACTGGACAATCTCTTATTTTTTCCCTGCCAGGGACTCGGCACTAACTCAAGCCAGGCCACTCCTGCCTTTCAGTGGAAAGATGGAAAGTCTAACATGCCATAAATACTGCCATGAAATCACAGGTACACACAACACATTAGGGCATTACTAGGTTCCAAGTAACACTGATGTTTTTCGGATTCCAGATTGCACTTTGAGGAATTCCACGCGCAAAGATGTTTCTTTTTTTTTTTTTTGCCATTTTCCCAGCTATACTCATTTTTTGTTCATGAGAGATAGCCAAATGAATGTAAAACCAACTGATCATTTAAGAAAAGCCATTGATATCTCGATTGCCTTCCTCTCAAAAACTCATTGGTGCCCATTAAGTCTACCTATTCCTTTTCATACCAGACTCTGCCTCCTATCCATTAACATACATAGAAAAAGTGCGATGAATGGCTGGTGTGATGGTACAATGGGTAGAACATATGCCTTGCAGGCAGCCAGTCTAGGTTCGATCCCTAGAGTCCATATGGACCCCAAGTACCACCAGGAGTATATCCTGAATACAGCAGGGTCAGAAATAATCCCTGAGCATAACTGGGTGTGGCCCAAATACACACAAGCAAACAAAAAAAGTCCTATGGGCCCAATGCTTCCAGAATTTTGGATCACTCCCTACTGTAACACAAAGACATAAAAGAGTTGCGTTGGAAACCAGAAGCCTTTTCTTTTTCTTTCCTTCTTTTCTTTCTTTCTTTCTTTCTTTCTTTCTTTCTTTCTTTCTTTCTTTCTTTCTTTCTTTCTTACCAGCAGCCTTCTTATCCAAGAGGACTGTAAGTGGCCAAGTTCATAGACTCTTAACCTAGAAGTCGGTTCAGTTGGCTCTGAATTTTCCCCTTTATACTAACCCTTCACACAAATATCTGGATCAGTGAGTTTAAGGAGATATTTACTCTCTTAATGTGGTATGATTATACTTACATATCATTCTTTCACATGGCACATTACGCATTATATTGAAGGGATTTTATATCTACTATTGTCCATAGAGGGGCTAGGTTTTATTCTGAGTTTATATGTACCCAAATTCAGCTCTACTACTTGGAGGATGGGGGCAGTATTCACGCTGATTTTCGACTGATACATCATCTAGGTGAATTCATACTTTGCTTTAAAATAGTGCCATTCAGTCAATTATTTATAAAATGCTTTGTTTCTTAGCACTGAGGTACTAAACCATGTACACACTAATAAAATTAACATTACTAGGATTACTAGGGTTCCCTCTAATCATTAAACATTTGATAACCCCATCAACCACCTATGTTGTGGTGAACTCATACTCCAGGCTCTTTGGGGAATTATTTTGGTTAGAGGCAAGGAAGGTATAGAGGTTTTATTCTTAGCTCAGATTTAAACCTCTGCCTCCTGCTTGAGACATAAACTAGAATGAGTGCTAAATGCCACTCAATTGTTTACTTGAAGTTATCATTACAAATCTTACTCTACGCAGGGCCAAAGACAGTGCAGCAGGGAAGGAACTTGCCTTGTTTCTTGCTCAAACCATTTCATACAGTCCCCTGAGTCCTGCCAGGAGTGATCCTTGAGTGCAGAGCCAAGAGCACTTCCGGTGGTGTCATCTAGTCTTCTGAGAGTTTGCTTGACCTTGATTCTTCCTGGACTTGGTTCTTCTTTCCTTCTTACTTTGCTGCCCTCCCCACTCCATCCCCATTCCTGCAAACTCCTTACTTTAATTCTGTTTCTCTTTTCTAGACTTGAACTTTGAAACTTCACCTTCTACAGTGAAAGTGACCTACAAAATTCATGTCCTAAATACAGTTCTTCTCATCAAAGGAACTTAAATCAAGCTAATAGAATCACATCTTAGGGGCCAGAGAGATAATTAGGAATTAAGGCATTTGCCTTGCAAGCAGATAACCATGGTTTGATCCCTGGCACCATGTCAGGTACCTTACGCCTCACTTAAGAGTGATGGATGACGGGCACTGGTGGAGGTATGGGGACTTGATCATTGTATAACTGAATCCCAAGCACAAAATTTGTAAGCCTATAACTGTACCTCATGGTTTTTCACTAATAAAAAAAAAAGTGATCCCTTAGTGCAAAGCCAGGAATAAGTTTGAACACCACTAGGTATGGCCCCCAAACAAATAAAATAACATTTTAATAAAATAAAATACAATCACCCATTTGACCCAGCGATACCACTCCTGGGAATATACTGCAGAGAGGCAAAAATGTGTAGTCGAAGTGACATCTGCACTTGTTTGTTCATTGCAGCACTCTTTACTATAGCCAGAAACTGGAAGAAACCTGAGTGCCCAAGAACAGATGACTTGTTAAAGAAACTTTGGGGGGCTGGAGCAATAGCACAGCGGGTAGGGCGTTTGCCTTGCATGCAGCCAACATGACCGACACAGGTTCAATTCCCAGCACCCCATATGGTCCCCTGAGCACCGCCAAGGGCAATTCCTGAGTGCATGAGCCAGGAGTAACCCCTGAGCATCGCCGGGTGTGACCCAAAAAGCAAAAAAAAAAAAAAAAGAAACTTTGGTACATCTACACAATGGAGTACTATGTAGCTGTTAGAAAAGATGAAGTCATAAAATTTACATACAAGTGGTACAGTATGGAAAGTATCATGCTAAGCGAAATGAGTCAGAAAGAGAGGGATAGACATAGAAAGATTGCATTCATCTGGGGGATATAAAGCAACAAAATATGAGATTAATACCTAAGAATAGCTGAGATCAGCACCAGGAGGATTACTCCATAGCTTAGAGGCCAGTCGGGTATTCTAGGGGAAAGGGCAGTTCAGATAGAGAAGGGAGCACCAAATAAAGGATGTTTGGAGGATCCTCCCAGGAGGGGAAATGCATGTTGAAAGTAGACTATGGACTGAACATGTTTGCCACTCAATGCCTCTTTTGCAGACCACAACACCCAAAAGGAGAGAGAGAACACAGGGGATTGCCCTGCCACAGAGGCAGGGGGGGATGGGGGGATGGGGGTGGGAGGGATATTATCCATGGTGGTGGAAAATGGGCACTGGTGGAGGGATGGGTATCTGATCATTGTATAATCGAAACCCAAGCACAAAGATTTGTAAATCTACAACTGTACCTCATGGTGCTTCACTAATAAAACTAAAAAAAAAATACAATCACATTTTATTTTATGTTGCCCTTTTCATTTCTCCTTGTTGTTGTTGCTAATGTGATGTCCAGAGTTTGTGCAGTTTGTTACTGTGTTCACACATGCTTGGTCGTGTGACAGAGATCGCACACTTTTTTTTTCTTTTTTTATTAGTGAAACACCATGAGGTACATTTATAGGCTTACAAATTTTGTGCTTGGGTTTCAGTTATACAATGATCAAGTGCCCATCCCTCCACCAGTGCCCGTCATCCATCACCACGGGTCCCAGCATCCCCCCACCCCCATCCCCCCCCCCCCCCCCCCCGTCCCATCCTGCCTCTGTGGCAGGGTATTCCCCCTTTTTTTGTGGCACCAGAGATCACACTTTTTGTGATCACGTGGGGCTGGGCCAGGAATCAAAACTCAAGTGCAGTCTCATACCTGCATGACAGATCAGGCACTCTACCATTAAGACATCCCTTCAAATAACTTTTTTTCTTTTTACCACACCCAGCTGAACTCAGGGGTTACTCCAGGCAGTGCAAGGGGGACCATACAGGAGGCTAGGGATCAATCCCGGTTCGGCCACATGCAAGGCAAGTGCACTTTGCTGTATTATTAGCTCTAACCCTATCAAATCACATTTCAAAATCTCACTATACATACTTATTGATTTCACAAACTATTAACTGTTGGGACAGAAACGGTGCCAGATGCTGACAATAAAACTTGTTCCTACCATGTCATTTGTTAATCTCTTTTTCTCTCACCTCCAAATCCACCTGAGATGCAGGAACCAGGATTTCTGCTTTGCCAGCTGGCTGTATATTAGGTCTTGGTAACAGGGGCGTCAACAAAGTTAGAAAATGTGAAAAAGTTATTTGGTCCATCCTGATCCTTACCTCTGCAGCTATCTTTCCACCCCGGATTCCTGACAACGTCACCCAAGTGATGTTGTTCCCGATTGCAGGCTCAGTGATACAGCAGTAGCTGACTTTACTTGGAAGCTTTTACAACACTGAAAGAGCCAGTCTTAGCAGGTCCTTCTTAGAGAGGCCATTTACCCCTCATGGTTCAAAAGTTGAGCTCCATGGAGCCCACCTATACATTTCTAAGTGTAAATAAAAATTTCATCATCTTCCCTTTTACTTTCCTCCTGATGGAGTTGTCTTCTTACCCTTTCCACAATTAACATCTTTACACCTAGTTAACATTTCTATTCAGGCTGGGAGATGACTTTCCATTCAAGAGCACATACTTCACATATGTGAGCCCTGGGTTCGATCCCCAGCACCACATTATCTCCTAAACACCACCAGGGGGTGACCTTGAGCACTGCTGGATGTGGGCCCAAAACAAAGCAATTTATTTTTTAAAATCCCATCTATAAAAGCAATGAGCGGGCCTGGTATCTACATACTAACTAGACTTAGATACGTTAACTCTGAAGGCCCTGTCAATCTGAAGCAGAAGACTATGACCTTTGACAAAGGTATGTGGAAAGTAAATCCAGGGGAGCATGGAGGACAATGTTAAAGTTCAAATTTATAATATTAATAAGAATTGACACAAATTTGCTTATACACACTGTTGTGCCTTTACGTATTATTCAGGCATATGTATAGATAAATTAGTGGGTCAAGAATGCTTTGCATGCAGGAAACCAGAGTTTGATTCCTGGTACCACACAGTTCTCTGATCTCTGCCAGATGAAGTGTCATTCAAAAATAAGCAAAAAAATCTTAATTTTTTTGAAATTCTATGGTTGGCAATAATGATTCAAATGCCACACCCATCACCAGTGTACTCCTCTCCCTCCCGGACCTAAACACCCCTCTCTCTTATCCGCACCCTCTCCCAACTCAACTGTGTGAATCATTTCACCCATTATGTTGTCCTTGGCCCTTTGTTGCTGCCTCACTGTGTTTAAGTCCCATATATGAGAGAGATCACTCTGCCTCTTCTCTTTCCTACTGACTGACTTCATGAAGCATGATATCCTTTAGTTCCATTCATGTTGCTGCAAATTGCATGATTTAAACAACAACAACAACAACAAAACCAAACTTCACCTCTATACACTAAATAGTAAAATGTATTTTTTTTTCAAATCAGTCAAGGCTTGTATTAACAACATTAAGACTCTATTGCAACTTGGCTTTGAAAAATTGAGTTGGTTGTAAGTGGCCTCTATCTGATCTCAGTGTAACAAACTTAATTCAGCAGCTAATCAAAGCAGATGAGGTAACTTCAGATGGTGCTGGTATTACTCCTTTAAGCATCAAAGAACAATGCAGTGCTTAGTGCAATACCCAGGACATGGAAACAACACAAATGTCCAATTGTAAATTAATTGTAAAGCTGTGTCCATAGACACAATGGGATACTATGCAGTTGTATGGAAAGATGAAATCATGCACTTCACAGTCAATGGATGGAACTGTAGGGAATGATGTTAAGCGAAATAAATCAGAGGGAGAAGGACATTGCTGAGTGATCTCTCTCATCTGACTTACCATGGAATAGGAAGAGATAAACCAATGGAATAGATTGTATTGAGCAATTACACACCTTTCCCCTTGAATTACAATACTGGTTGACAATTGAGGGAGACCAGAAGGAGAGAATGAAGATGGGACCAGAGATGACAAAGGCACAGTGGAGGAGGGTTGTGGCACTTTGGTGCTGTGGGGTGCAATAACTTTGTACATCAATACCATGAACCATAAAACTGTTGTAACCATGTTACAGAAACTAAAATTTTAAAAAATAAGTTGAAGAACAAAACTGACCCTTTTGTCACCGTGAGGTTAGGAAACTAGAGAAAAGTGGTAAGATCAGACAAATAAGCAACTCACCATTGGAAACAAATCAGTTACTCAATTAACTATAGGCAATTAGGGTGCTTTCAAGATACTGAATTTTATGTCAGTTTATGAATTTTAAATTACTTACAAAATAAAACGAGTGTTATTTGAGCTTTTCCAATTTTGCTTCAATGAGCTTATGTAACCCCATGAAAACTCTAAGTTAAAGTGTTCTTATTATCTTCATTTTACACATGAGAGAACTGATTGCACAGATTGTGCAGAAAACTTGCCTCAAACCATGTAGACAGTAAGTGGAGCCAGCTAGAGCTTTTTCTGGGAAGGATCCAGGCTCACCTTAAGTTCCTTAGAGCATCCATAAAATGGTAGCAATTTGGAATAAAACCACTTCAGAGAATCTTTTGTTAGTGTTCTATCAGCACAACAAAAATAAATTTAGAAATATTTTTGTCAGGCAAGTTTTGACAGAATTCAAGTATAAAAGAACACAGTATGAAAGAACACAAGTATATAAGAATACAAGCCCAGTAGCTAATGATGGAACTCAGAAAAAAAATTATGAATGGGGTCCATAAAAGGATTATTTTCCTGTCAGAGATGAAGTTGACATTCTACATAATGTTTTGTTTGCTTGGTATTAGTATTCGTGAAAACTTTTTCAAAGTATTTTCCATTTCTTCTGTGCTGAACACAAACAAAAACTGCACAAGTTTGCACTTCTAAATCTTTATTTAAAAATCCTGGAAAAGGTTCTTTTTCATCATCGTATATCAACTGTTTAGTACCTGGCTTGTGATAAGTTTTTAATTAAAGTTTGCTGAAGAGAAGGAAGAATTTAGTTAAAATTTACCACCATTCTGATTTAGCAAACTTACAAATGTGTGGAATGACTAAATGCTTCTTAAAAACCTTAGATAACTTAATTCTAGTTAGCATAATTGCCTTCAAGAGAGATAGACATTCAATTATTTGATTGAGGTCACTTAGCTATACTAATGATAGGGCAGGTGCGGCTCCCCAAGGCCATCAAACCAAACTCAGTTCTTATCCACAGTGTTAAATACTTACCAAAATTTCTGAACTCCTTTCTTAGTTTCCACATCTGTAAAACTGGACAAATAATGTCTACTTAATTAGGCTTGTTTTAACCAGTAAATAAAGGAAAGTACTTGTTTTTCCTGTTTCTTTTTGGGCCACACACAGGCTTAGGAATTACTCTTGGAGGAACTTGGGAAACCATATATAATGTCAAAGATAAAAGCCAGGGGGATGGAGTGATAGCACAGCGGGTAGGGCATTTGACTTGCACACGGCCAATCCAGATTCGATTCCCAGCATCCCATATGGTCCCCTGAGCACTGCCAGGAGCGATTCCTGAGTGCAAAGCCAGGAGTAACCCCTGAGCATCGCCAGGTGTGACCCAAAAAGGTAAGGTAAAGGTAAAGGCCCTCCCGTTGATCGTCGATTTGCTCGAGCGGGCCCAGTAACGTCTCCATTGGAGACTTTGTTGTTACTGTGTCTGGCATATCGAATACTCTCGGTAGCTTGCCGGGCTCTCCAAGAGGGGCGGAGGAATCGAACTCGGGTCGGCCATGTTGGCCGCTTGTAAGGCGAACGCCCTACCCGCTGTGCTATCGCTCCAGCTCCAAAAAGCAAAAAAAAAAAAAAAAAAAAAGATAAAAGCCAGTTCAGCCTCATGCAGTGCAAGTACCTTACCTAATGTACTCTCTCTCTCTGTCCCCCAAAATCAAATGTCTCAAAAGTTAAAATTGAAGTTAATATTTTAAAAATACCAATAGAAAGTTTTCGTTTTTTCTTAGAAATTGGAGATATATTGGAAAAGCTCTTAAAACTGTGTATAATTCATCTGGCAAGATGGTGTGAAGGGTCTATCAGTAGAGTCCCCAGGTGACTTAATGTAAAGTGTGGAGGAGATAAGTTGAAGCCTCAAGATGGGAGTCTACTGCTTTCTCTCTGCCCACCTCTGCCGCCCGGGGAAATGCTGGTGTAATCTTGAAACTGTGAGCCTTGATCATTGCAGGAAAGGAAAATCAGTTCTAGATCTTACCCAGGCTTTTTGGGTTCTTGCCTTTCCCTCACAGGAAAGAATTTCAGGAGAAGATGAGCAGTGAAGTTAAAAGAGATTTTAGGAAAGAAAGATGGCGGCCGCACGGGAGCCTTGTGGACAGCAGATTTGAGCCGGGGGCGGGGGGCAACGGGGGCCTCATGGGAAGGGGGGCGTTCTGGGCCGTCCTTCACGCCCGACCGAGGTCGCCAGCTGCCCCCCATGAGCGGCTCTCCGGCACGGCCACGACTCCAGAGCACAGAAACCAATCTCTTAACTATCTAACTTTTAATAGAAATACTTCCAGAGTTAATAAGTGAAACAGCAGAAATCCAAAACCATTTTATTCTTAAACCAAGCTGTAGAAAGCAAATCATTTCACAACACTGTTTTAGCATATCTGATTGGGGGGGGGGGTCGTAAACTCTAATTGTGTATCTTCTGTCGAGGCAATGTATCTAGTCAAAGTAGATAGAGTATTAACTGGAACTCATCTGCCTCGCAGGAATTGGGAGGGGTGGGAAGTGGGGTTCTATTGGGGTTCATGGTTAAAAATAAGTATTGGTAAAGGGAAATGTGTTTGATACTTACATGACTGAGACCTAAACCCGAAAGCTCTGTAACTTTTCCCACAGTGATTCCATAAAGAAATAAACTATTAAAAAAAAAGAGATTTTATATGAAAGTTTTGAGGAGAGAGAGAGAGAGAGAGAGAGAATAACATGTTCAAGATAGAATGCAGGCTTCTCTAGAATGAAGATGAAGCTCAGTAGCCATCCCAGCATTAGATATAAAAGTATAAAGGACACATCTCAAGAGAGAAGATGCAGGTGACATATGTGCCCGGGCAGCACATGTGCTCATCAGTGATACATGGGCACAGGCAACACATGGGCTCAGGTACTTTTTGTTTATTCACTCACTTCCTTTGTTCAAGTTGCTTGTGTCGGGTTTTTCCAACCTACTCCCTATGGGACTTTCCACCCAGGTAAGGGTTTGTTGTTGGGGTGGTTATCAAGGTGTAGAGTTGGAAGTTGGAAGTTGATGGTCTTATTTAAAATTCCTTTTCTGACCTTTGTTCTTGCTGGAGCTTCCCTCTGGAGTGGGTCCAGCACCAGGTAAAGGTTTATCAGGCCTTAATTCCTGTGTCCACAAGGTGAGTTTTTGCAGTTTTGAGGCGACTGGCTTTATTAATTTCCAGACGTTCATTGCTATGGGGGCCTTTCATAGCTATCTGCCTACTGCTTCAGTTAGAGCTGTTGCTTTGCTTGTGGGAACTCAAGGTTCAGTCCCCATCACAATGTGGTCCCCTAAGCACTGCCAGGTGTGACTCCCCACAACTAGCCCCCAGAGAGTATGATTCAGCAAAGAAGACTACCTAAAAAAAGGAAATCATTTTGGACAATACCTTTTTCTGGTTCTTTTTAATTGAACACCTGTGGTTTACCATATGATGACTGCCTATATAAATAATCCAACACTATACCCATCACCAGTGTATTGCCTCCCCCACCCCAAGGACCCCCAAACCCCTCCCTTCCAATTCCCCTCAACTTGGTGGACAATTTTGTTAACTCTATATCGACAATATTTCTTATTTGTTTTCAAAGCTAGGTATTTACTCTAAGGCCGTATATATAGAAACAATTTCCTCGATTTAAAATTGACTTTGGAGTTAGAAGGCATTTACTTTAAAAGTAACTTATTCCGATTTCAAAAACATTAAGAGCCCTCCCGTTGATCGTCGATTTGCTCGAGCGGGCCCAGTAACGTCTCCATTGGAGACTTTGTTGTTACTGTGTCTGGCATATCCAATACTCTCGGTAGCTTGCCGGGCTCTCCGAGAGGGGCGGAGGAATCGAACTCGGGTCGGCCATGTTGGCCGCTTGTAAGGCGAACGCCCTACCCGCTGTGCTATCACTCCAGCCCTAGCACAGCGGGTAGGGCGTTCGCCTTACAAGCGGCCAACATGGCCGACCCGAGTTCGATTCCTCCGCCCCTCTCCGAGAGCCCGGCAAGCTACCGGGAGTATTGGATATGCCAGACACAGTAACAACATTAAGAGCATATTTTAAAAATTGTAAAAATTTTGAACACTATTTAAAATTGAATTTTAGAATGTATTATGGCAAGAAAGCAAA
The DNA here is from genome assembly GCF_029834395.1 of Sorex fumeus. Classification (NCBI taxonomy): domain Eukaryota; kingdom Metazoa; phylum Chordata; class Mammalia; order Eulipotyphla; family Soricidae; genus Sorex; species Sorex fumeus. The sequence continues at coordinate 5,581,882 of NW_026606095.1, read as the reverse complement.
GCCTAAAATCCACTGTAATTGAAACTTTATGTGAAAATGTGGATTCACCCGAGACAATGTGTAACTATATGCCATACCAATCAGAACTTCTCTCAGCACTGCAGGCATAATTCTTCCCCATTCTTTCCACCACCCCCTTTTTCACTCACTCACTCACTCACTCACTCACTCACTCACTCACTCACGCCTCTCTGTACCCAACAATTATATTTTGTCTTTCCTTCAAATGTCATTTTAGGGATTAGAGAAATAGCTCAAGTGGTAGAGCACATGCCTAGCATATGCAAAGCCCTGAAGACCCCTGTACATTGGGGCTCCTCTACACTACACATGTGACTCTGGTGGCTCCTTAGTCTCCACAGACCTGAATATGACTTCATCCCCAGGGAGTGGAGCATCAAACTGTCAGCTCACCTCTCTGGGTATTGCCAGGAGTTGTCATCTCTGCGGCCCCACTAGGAAGGGCCCTATTTTTTCAAAAGCCAACATGAAAAGCAATTCTCAGTGACTAATGGATTGTTAGAATATTTCATGCACTGCTATTTTCTTTAAAATCTGATAATCTTTTTCCTCCCCCCGACTCTCTGTTATAATCTTCCTTTTCTCTATATTAGATGATATGGCACGTTTCACAGCACAGCATGTCTTGATTTGGATTTAAGTGTTTTATTCACTTGCCTGCCAAAATAAATTACAGAATAGTTTGGGCTTCACCTTTATAGAAATCATCATGCCCCTTGCCATATGGTGTTTTCCGTGCAAAATGGAGTTTTTCAATTCTGATTTCTAAAGAGATAGCAAGATTCTTTTATCCAAGTCCACTTGGATCTCCTAGTACCCATCCCATGCTCTGCAGCACAAAAATTGTAAAGCACTAATGTATTGTACTGCATCCCACATTCTTGGGCATTATTAGGGTCATTTACATCATTCAGTTTTAGACATAATAAATGCCCCCAAGTATTGGTGGGCAACTGATTCCACAACTAGTGCAACTGATCAGAAAGACAGGCTGGGATTGCACGTCAGAAGAAGAACACTAAGTTTTCATGTGTGAGACTCTGGATTGGATACAAAGCATCACAAAACAAAATAATCAGAAGGATCATTTTTAAGTCCTATGTATCTTATTATGAAACGAAGATGGTAACCATTATTCAAAGTGTGACCTGTTCTAATGAGAAGAGTTTGAGCTTTAAATCCCTTCAATATAAAAGCAATCACTTCAATATAAAAATTTATTGTGCTTAGTGACACTAATCCTCAAAATAGTATAAGCAGTAAGTTCCTTTCAAATATCACCCCTCTATTTCTGGTAAAGGAACTGAGACTTAAGGCTCAGATCACTGGTATGTGTCCTTTGAAGTTCAAGTTTAAAGTCAAAGTTTGCTTCCCAATATTGCATAGTTTCCCAAGCACTATAGGGAGTGACTCCAATATAACAAGCCAGGAATAACCCCTTAACACCACTAGGTGTGGCCAAGAGACACACAGAGAGACAGAGACAGAGAAAAACAGAGAGAACCTGAGAATCAGAAAATAATTTTTTTTTCTCATACAGTTAGTAAACAATTATATATATAGGTGGTCGGTGAGAAGAATATCCTGTGAATCATACTAGGTCAAAAATTCAGCAAAACAATTAGAAGTTATCACAGAATTTCAAGTGGACACACATAGATAGTGCACAATAGTAATTAGTAGTTCTGGGAAAGTTTTTGTGTGAGGAACTTCAAAACAGAAAGGAATTTCGGGTTGAGGAAGGGGAAAGTGAATGGACAGCTAATGGTTGGGCATTATCTGTTCCGGGCTGGCATTTGTAGGACATGGGTAGTACATAGTCATCCCAGACAAGGAGATAACCCACCAGCTTCCCAGGCCGACATGTTGTGTACCTAGATGCCTGTGTAGCTGTCAACAGAGATGGGCCTGTGGCCCCCAGTGCACCCAAGGAAGTGCAGTACAGACATTAACTCACATTCAGAGAGAGAAAGAGATTTGATCTGAGAATTAGGAAGGCTGGTTTTGGTACACACAGATTCAGGAACTCAAGAACAGAGGCTACAGATCCAGGGTGAGATACCAGGGACTGTGAAAGCAAGGGAGAAGCACTGATTTATACTGTTAAGTCTCAGACTGGATTGGATGTTCAGTACCACAGAATCTGTGGAATTGGTGCAGATGAACCTTAGATAACTTCCCAAGTTTGTACAAAATCAGACTCTCACCATGAGCCCCCACAGTGCATTAGACACAACAAAGAAGTGGAGCATTCCACTAAAATTAATGAAAGCAAAAGCCTGTGAAGGTCCTCGAGTATGTAAGAGCCAAATAATTTCTTAGATGAGAACCTCAAAGAGACAGTGCTAAAGTCATTCAGTGAGTTGAGGGAATATATCAACATAACAGACCTCCAGTTATATTGAAAGTTTGAGAATAGCAAGTTTGAGAAAACTACAATAAAAATTACTAAACTGAAAGAATGGTAGATCAACTTAAAAACTCAATGGGTAGACTTAGCAGCCTAGTGACAGATGCTAAGTACTGAAACAGTACGCTGGAAGATAAGCTATGGGAAACCACTAATAGAAAAAGAGAAGAAGCAAAAAATATGAAAATAAATAAAGACAATATCAGGTAATTATGAGATGAGAGCAAACAATATCCAGATTACAGGACTCTCTATGGAAAGGAAAGAGAAAGGGGAAAACTTACTATTGGTCAAAAACATTAGAGCTGACAATTTTCCAAACATCAGGATTAAGTCATATACCACAATCAGAGAAGTTCAAGGAGTTCTAAATTCTAAGACACAATATAACTAAAATGAAAAAAAAAGAGATATACTATTGAGAATGGCATAATAAAAAAATAAAGTTACAAATAAATGAACCTCAAAAGAGTCAGAGTACTAGTACTCACTACAACGTGACTGCAGCTGCTAACCTGGTTTGAATCCCTAGCACCACATATGATCCCCTGAGTCCCATTAGGTGTGATCGCTGATCACAGACTCAATGGTAGCCCTTGAGCACTGCCAGGTATGCCCCCTCCTTACAAAGAAAGGGACCCAGAGAGATAGTATAGGGGTTGAGTTACTTGCCTTGCACAAAGAAGTCTTCAGATTCAGTCTCCAGCACAGCATATGGTCACTCAAGCACTGCCAAAAGTGATCCCTGAGCACTGAGTAAGGAGTAAGCTCTGAGATTGCCAAGTGTGGCCCAAATTCCCTCTTTCACAAAAAAGATTCTATGAACCATAAGATAATGGTTGGGGGCTGGAGCGATAGTACAGCGGGTAGGGCATTTGCCTTGCACGCAGCTGAACCCGATTTGATTCCCAGCATCCCATGTGTATCCCCCAAGCACCGCCAGGTGTAATTCCTGAGTGCATGAGTCAGGAGTAACTCCTGTGCATCGCTGGCTGTGACCCAAAAAGCAAGAGAGAGAGAGAGAGAGAGAGAGAGAGAGAGAGAGAATGGTTGGGCATAGAAAACAAATTGGACTGAAATAACAACCTGTCAAGAATACTCTACCCAGCTATATTATCATTCCAATTCAAAGTAGTGATAAAAAAATGCTTATGGACAAAATAGCTAAGTACGTTTTATGGCCATTGAACTGGTTTTGCAAGAATCACTAAATGGTCTCCTTTCAAAGCAAAGAACCTCTCAGAGATAGTAAGATACTAAAATCATAAAATGGGGATAAGGAGGAGAGGAACAATGGAGTCTGTGTAATATGCCTGAGGTTTCCTTACTGTGGACATAAGACAGGGTACAAACACAGTACTTCAGAGGTAAACCTAGGATAAACTCAAGACATCTACTTACAGGTCACCACAAGAAGAGACAAGTGAATCTGACTCTTGTAAAAAAGGCAGGTATCTAAATATTTACAAGGCAAGAAAATGAAAGATAGCAAAGAAATGAAAAACTCTACAAATACTCAAAATCTGTAATTAATGATGGCAATAATTTTCTTCATTTCAATAATCTTTGTTTAATGTCAGTAATCTGAACTCAACAACTGAAAGATGAAGGCCGACCTGATGGAACCGAAAACTGAACCCAGTCTTCAGCTGCTTACAAGATACACAACTGAACCATCATGATAAAAATAGGCTAATTTTTTTTTAAAAAAAAGGAATGTTTTTTTTTATTTTCTTTCTTTCTTTCTTTCTTTTAATGGGAATGTGATTTTATAAGCAAAAATATTTCTAAAAAATCTGGAATGGCAACAATAAATGATTAGATCAAGAATTTGTGGTATATCTACATAATGGGATAGTGTGAAGCTTTAAGAAAGAACAAAGTCATGCAACTTGCTGCTACATGGATGGAACTAGAGTCAGTGCTTAGGGGCTACCATTGACTCTGTGACCAGAGACCACACCTTGTGGTGTTCAGAGTATCATATGTGGTGCCAGAGATTCAACCAGGTTAGCAGTTGCAGTCACATGCATGAGAAGTGAGTTAACTTCAGTACTATCTCTCCTAACTAATACAGTTAGGATATCATGCTGAGTGAAGTCAATCAGAAGAGGAATAGATAGAGAATAATAATTCTCATATATGGGACATAAAGATATAAAACAGGTAGCAACAGTGGTTCAAAAACAACATAATAGGAGAACTGATATAAACAATTTAGTTTGGGGTTTTGGAGAGAGATATTATTAAACATTATTAAATATAATGTAAACCACAGAATCTTATTAAAAATATTTTTTAGATCACTTGATTACTTGATCAGTTGACTTCCCGTTAATCATCAATTTGCTCGAGCGGGCGCCAGTAACGTCTCCATTTGTCCCTGTTGCATGCTAGTGTAGCCCAATAGTGTCTGTTCGTTCTAGGAACACGAAGAGCCTCAAACAGATTGTTCAGGATCTTGATGAAGAAGTCTGACCATCTGGTAGGTGGGCGGCCACACGGTCTTTTGACGTCCCATGGAATCCAGTCAGTAATGACGCTAGTCCAGCAGTCGTCTCCAAATCTAATTACGTGTCCAGCCCATCTGATTTTCAATGCCTTGGCAAATGAGACAGAATCCCTGATTCTTGACCATCAACGGAGGTTAGAACTCTGGATTCTTTCTCTCATTTGAGTGAAGCGTGATACTCCAAGCATAGCTCTTTCAATTCCTCTTTGGGAGACCTGAATAGTGTTCTCATCCTGTTTGCTTAGGGTCCAGGACTCTGAGGCGTATGTTAATGCAGGAAGAACAGTGGAATCAAATAGATGTGCCCGGAGGCAGAGGTTCTTTGTCCTCTTAGCTATTTCTTTGATGCTCTTGAAGGTATTCCAAGCCTCTCTCTTCCTCTTGCATAACTCAGGTGCCAGGTCATTTATCATGTTGACTTCTCGACCTAGGTACACATAACTGTTGCATTCGGAGATGGTCATTCTGTTGAGAACAAATGGAGCATCAGGAACAAGGCTGTTTCTCATAAGCATTGTCTTCGTGAGATTCAGCTGTAGTCCAACCTTTCCACACTCATGGTCAAAGTTGGCCAGCATTTGTGCCGCTTGGCTAATGTTTGGTGTTATAATGATGTCATCAGTAAAGCAGAGGTGGTGTAGTTGCCAACCATCTATCTTCACTCCCAGTCCTTCCCATTCCAGTCGTCACATGATGTTCTTGAGGGTGGCACTGAAGAGTTTCGGTGACATGGTATCACCCTGCCGAACCCCTCTCTTCACATCGATGATCACTTCTTTGTAGAATGGTGTGATCCTGGTAATGAATCCATAATACAGCTCACGGAGGATCCTGATGTATTGAGTTTGAATGCTCTGATTGGCTAGGGCTTCAATGACAGCTTCCGTCTCAACAGAATCAAAGACCTTCTTTAAATCAATGAACGTTAGACAGAGCACCATCGAGAAACATCAATGAGCTTGGTTATTGTGTGGATATGGTCGATGGTGCTGAATCCTTTTCGAAACCTGGCTTGCTCGCATGGTTGTCCTTCATCTAGTGTTCTGCCAATCCTATTCAGGATGACTCGAGTGAACAGCTTGTAGATGACAGACAATAGGCAGATTGGGCGATAGTTGCCAATGTCGTGGATGTCTCCCTTCTTGTACAGTAGTACAGCCCTTCTGGTTTTCCATTGGGATGGAAACTTGCATTAAGACAGGTAGTGTGTGAAGAGCCGAGCCGAGTGTATTGATGAGTATTGATGGCAGGTTCTTCAGGTGTTCAGGTCTGACCTTGTCTGGGCCAGGTGCTGTTTGTTTCTTTACCAAACAAATGGCGTGTCAGATTTCGAAAGGGAGAACATTGGGAATGACATATCCATCCTGCGGAATTTGGTATGTCAGCACGTGGACATGGCTATCAAAGAAATATAAGTAGAAGTCATGGATAATCTTCTCCATTGCCCTTCTGGAAGATGTGATAGATCCATCAGGACATTGGAGGGCAATCATTTTTTAGATGGGGCGATGAAATGAACAGAAACTTTCTCAAAGAAGAAATCCGAATGGCCAAAAGGCACATGAAAAAATGCTCTTTATCACAAATCATTAGTGAGATGCAGATCAAAACAACGATGAGATATCATCTCACACAACAGAGACAGACCCACATCCAAAAGTACAAAAGCAACTAGTGTTGGTGCAGATGTAGGGAGAAAGGGACTCTCCTTCACTGCTGGTAGGAATGCCGACTGGTTCAGCCCTTTTGGAAAACATATGGACGCTTCTCAAAAAATATATCCCGGAGAGGCAAAAAAGTACAGTATAAATGACATCACTTGTATGTTCATTGCTGCACTGTTCACAATAGCCAAAATTTGGAAAAAATCCAAGTGCCCGAGAACAAATGACTGGTTAAAGAAACTTTGGTCATCTACACAATGGAATACTATGCAGCTATTAGAAAAGATGAAGTCATGAAATTTCTGTACAAGTGGTTCTACATGGAAAGTATCATGCTAAGTGAAATGAACCAGAAACAGAGGGACAGACATAGAAAGATTGCACTCCTTTGTGAAATATAAAGTTACAGAATGGGAGACTTACACTCAAGAATACTAGAGATAAGTACCAGAAGGATCACTCCACAGCTTAGAAGCTGGCCTCACCTGCTGAGGAGAAAGGCAGCTCAGATAGAAAAGGGACCACTAAGTAAAGGGGACCAGTAGGACTGCTCTGGATGGAAGATGCGGGCTGAAAGTAGACTATAGACCGAACATGATGGCCACTTAATACCTCTATCACAAACCACAACACCCAAAAAGAGAAAAGGAGCAAAAGGGAATGCCCTACCACAGAGGCGGGATAGGGTGGAAGGGATGGGGTGGAGGTGGTGGGAGTGATGCTGGGAACTTTGGTGGTGGAGAATGGGCACTGGTGGAGAGATGGATTCTCATCATTTATGACTGAAACACAAGCACGAAAGTTTGTAAGTCTGTAACTGTACCTTAAGGTGATTCACTAATAAAAAGTTTTAAAAATATATTTTTTAGAGTCAATGAAAAGGCAGAGCTCTATGTAGTTCTAAAACATATGAGGATTATCACATTTTTACTTTCAAGGGAGGAATGTGTGCATACATGGGTGTGTGTACTTGTGCATGTGCGTATGTGTGTATATGTTTAAAAATGTGTGTGCATAAGCTAGGGGTAAAGGCAGCTCAGATAGAGAAAGGAGGACCAAATAAAGGGTGTTGGGAGGATCCTCCCAGAATGGGAGATGCATGCTGAAAGTAGACTCTAGACCAAACATGATTGTCACCATTGCCTCTTTTGCAAACCACAATACCCATAAGAGAGAGACAACAAAAAAGTAATGCCCTGCCACAGAGGCAGGGTGGGGTGGGGGTATGGGAGGTGGGAGGGTTACTGGGATCAGTGGTGGTGGAGAATGGGCACTGGTGGAAGGATGGGTATTCGATCATTGTATAACTGAAACCCAAGCACAAAAATTTGTAAATCTACAACTGTACCTCATGGTGTTTCACTAATAAAAATCTAAAAAAAACAAGTGTGCATGATGAAACACGTAGTTTATACATTAGTTCCAGAGACAGAAGAACTCAATCAGTGGAGAGACTCAGCTGAAAACTACATGAGGAATATTCACTCCAGTTCATAGTGAAATTCACACCACTTCCTCCCCTAAGTGGTGAGCAATTTTTTAATTTAAATGATTGGCTGTAGATCTAAATGCAAACAGAAAATGTAAAGCTTCCTTAATCCCCTGAGGTCATATTTCTCAAAGTGGGCAATCAACCCAACCCTTTCTTCCAGTGCTGGAACCATCCAGGAAGCTGATAGTTTCCTCAGGTGCAATTGGGGGGGGGGTGCATTTTCAGAGATAGATTTTCAGAGGATGTGAGTGATTTCTTTTTTTTTTTTTTGAAAAGGGGCCGGTAAATCATATAAATTTGGGGATGTTTGCTATAAGATTCCAAACACAAATTACCTAGAAAATGATTTCTGTTTTGCATTAGGTCATGCCCTATGCCGACCCAGACTTCATTTTCAATGGATTTTGCTGAGTTTATTATTTGATTCCTTCTCTCTGGCTGTCAAGGGAATCCTCAATTCCCCCACAGAGTACTTATACTTACTACTTTGTAACTTAAGGATTAGCTCTGCACTTAGGAAATCTTCGGGTAGAATCAAACCCACCCTACAGAATACTGCGATTTAATTTCACTTATGAATTTCAAGGGTTTACAGCTGTCTTCAAAGTTAAATGAGGATTTACTGAGACTTTGCCCTCCCAGGTGGCAGAAACAATTCCCCAACCAGCAGGACTTGTGCACTCCCAAAAGTAGGAGGTTTGATCAAGGAGGATGAAATTAGCACATACACACAAAACATACCATCTGAGATTTTCAGAAAATGCAGATCCAGAGGGAAATCTAAGAGCATAAATTACTCTAAGGCATTTTTTTCCCCTCAATCTTAGTTGGAGAGATTTGTGATCTTTCACATGCACAGCTGTGAACTCTCTGGGGAAATTTCTTACTCTTTTTTGTTTTTTGCTTATCAGTCAAAATAAAAAAAAAAAACCCTAAGCACCAATTGTAGCATCATCAGCCTCACAGAAGGTGGATTTTCCCAAATATGTGAGAAAAGAAACCAATTTAAATCCAAGATTGGGGGGTGGGTGTGAGAGATTTTTGAGCTAGTGTTACTCGGGTACTATGCTGAGGGGATAGATGATAGGATGGCTCTAGGGATAGGGTGCTGAATAGAGACCCTTTGCTGTCCATTGTGTTTACTGTGGCTGCTGTTGGTTTAGTTCTGGATTGAACCATTTCCATTATTTTGGCACAATTAATGGACCTTATGTTATCCCATATAACACAGGAGAGAAACATATCTGTTGTGGAATAAATCAGGGAATCTGTGCTGAGTCGTTGCTGTGTGTGATAGAGTGATTTGAGTTTTATTCTTTTATTCTTTGCTAAGTTAACCTGAATCAACACTAAGATTTAATCTGGTTCATATGTTAATAATTAACACTTACAGATCACTACACATAATGCGTTATCCATACGCACATATATGTATACAAATATGTGTGTGTGTGTGTGTACATATATGCATTCATACATATAGGTATGTATTTGCAGTGTCAGAGCTAGAGATACGGATTGAACCCTGGTCCTCACATATGCAAAACAAGTGTGCTACCTTCTGATACTATCCTCAGCCTTCTGACATTATTTTAAGCAATTCCAAATACCAACCCCTCTAATCTTCAAAATACGTAGGGAGTAGTTAATGTTTTTGCTTATATTTAACAAAGAAACTGGGACGGAGATATCAAATATTATGTAGCTTGTATGCAGCAGAATCAGGATTTAATTTAGTAAGACTAAATCCAAAACATGTTTTAGCTACAATTCTATACTTCCTTTCTAAATCCTATGGGAAAATCTATAGTAGAGAATTTTTGTATACTACATCGAAATAGATATTACTAAAGTTTAAGCATTTTACTTCAATTAGCAAGAATTCCATTGACTATCTATTTGAATCCCATGCCCATTGAATGTTCATTTGTTTCCAAAGACCAATCCCACAATCCTTTCTTGTCTTTCTATCTTAATGTATGCCCTCTATCTTAGATCTTGCATGTGGCTTTTGCTTGACAGTAGAGAAGGCATTATCTGTTATTTGAAAGTAAACAAAAGGAGAAAGTTGAATGTACTCCTCTGGTGGTTGTATAAAAAAATGTTTCGTGTCAAAACAAGTCAAATAAGAACCATCAAACATTTGAGTTTGAATAATTAGGAAGGACTATGTTAAAGGATGCACTTTTGTAGAGTTTAAGGGGACCAAAAAGAATACTTCACCAACTTCATATTAGTAACCTCAGAGAGGTTACTACCCCTTAGTCTAGTCTGAAGGGAAGAAAGGCCTTCTCCTTATGGCATCTTATTTTAACCATAAGAACCAGGAAAGATGCTCCTGAGAAGAAGCAATTGATAAGAGACATGAAGGCAAAGAAATTTACAGATGAAGGGAACCAAAACAAAAGGTCTGAGAGAACTTTCTGTACTCAGAGGCAAACTAAATTTTGAGAAGGAGAAACGAGAACATGAAGTGAAGCATGGAAAGAACAGTGAGTGTGGACCTTGAAGTCCACCTTCAGAATTCTCGTCTTGAGGATATCTCTGAGCATAGAGAAGACTTTGCTAAAGATGACTTTGACTCTAAATGAAAGAGATGCATGGTCTTATTGTGTTTTTGGGGGGAGTTCTTGGGTGGTTGGGTTTTGGGGCCACATCCAGGGATGCTTAAAGATTACTCCTTGCTTTGTGCTCAGGAGTCATTCTTTTTTTTTTTTATGTAGGAGTACTGCTATTTGTTCAGTACTCCTGATTAGCTGATTGAATTGGGCAAGAACTCCACTTTACTTTTTTTTCATTTTTTTCATTTCATTTCATCATCCTGTTAATCGTCGATTGCCTCGAGCAGGCCCCAGTAACGTCTCTTTCATCCTAGCCCTGAGATTATATTCACGGCTCCTTAGGAGAATGAGACCCATCATTGTTACTGGTATTTGGCATATTTGGTAGGCCACGGGGAGTTTGCCAGACTCTGCCCTGTGGGCAGGCTACATTCGGATAGCCTGCAAGTTTGTCCAAAGTAGGAATGAGATAATAAGATGTCAGGATCAGGATTTTATAGTTTCTGAGTCTCGGCCGCTGATGGGATTACACGGCGCCAGGGGGCCAGGTGGTGGGTGTGACCCCCGCCTACTGGAATTTGGAGGATCTGGGTGGAAGATGCTCGACTCCAATTCGAGTAGGCTTGGAGGTCTCGGCCCCGGAACCCGCGTGACATTGTCCCTCTGCCAGTACCTTCATGTGTGCGGAGAGTGGTCTCAGCATGGTGAGATAAAATACAGATCCCGGACGAGAAAAGTGCAGTCTCTGCCCCCGCGCCTGGGTGTTCCTTCCCGGAGTCCCTTGGAGGGGAGCGGGTTGAGCTTTCCTCCCCGCCCCGACCAGGGCTACGGCAGCCGAAGACCTCCGGGACCAGCCACCACTTTTTTTTCATAATTTTATTTATTTATTTTTCTTCTTATATTTATTTATTGAATCACTGCGGGAAAAGTTACTAAGCTTTCAGGTTTAAGTCTCAGTCATACAATGATCAAACACCTCTCCCTTCACCAGTACTCATTTTTCACCACCAAAAACGCAATATACCCTCCTCCCACCCCTCCCAATGCCTGTGAGGCAGATGATTTCCACTTAACTCTTCTCCACATTAATTACATTCATAATTTCGACAAAAGATGCACCATTATTGTTTAGAATCTCCCCCCCAACAATCAGAATTGCTGAAAAGCCATTGTGAAATACTTTGTTTTCTATAGCTGTTTATGAAAATCATATAATGTCACGAGGCCACGATTTTGGATTTCTGCAAAGAGCCAGATAATTATGAGATTGGGTTCTGTGCGTCTGGTGTTATGGCTGTGCTGGAGAGCCGCTCATGGAGGGCAACTCATGACCTCGGTAGGGTGTGAAGGACGAGCTGGTACCACACCCCCTTCCCATGAGTCTACAGTTGCCCCGTCACCACCAGTTCATACCTGGCTTTCCTATAATCTCTGACTCGGCAGTCACTTTGCTGCTGGGGGCGAAAGAGGCAGAAGGGAGCAACACCCTTTTCCTCCCGGGGAGGCATGGCACCGTGGTTTAACGCATGGTCCATTCACTTTTCTGCCGCAAGCTGCTGGGCTCTGGACTAAGTCCTTTTTGCCTCTGGAGCCATGGCTGTGCCAGAGAGCCATTCGTGGGGGGCAACTTGTGACCTCGGTAGGGAGTGAAGGATGAGCCGTTACCGTCCCCCTTCCCATGAGACTGCAGTTTCCCCGTCACTGCTGACTCATACCTGGCTTTCCAATAAGTTCAGGAGTCATTCTTGGCGAATTTAGGGGATCTTATGGGGTGCCAGGGATGGAACTCAGTTGACAGCATGCAAGACAAGCACCCTACGTGCTGTACTATTATTCTGGCCCCTTACTGTGATTTTTAAAAGAAATCTCGGGTGACAGTAAAGAGAATCCATTGGAAACAAAGATCCAACACATCAAGGGGACTAATCAAGAGACCAGGGAATACACCTGTGGAGTGATGATGGTAGTGTGAACTAAGGGTTGTGAAAGGAGATGGATGGAGGAAAACCAGCAGACCTTTACAGTCAATGGTAGAGGGATGTGTTAAGAATGACTTCTAAGTTTCTGACTGGCCTAAGGATAAATGTACATCATTCACCAAAACGGACCCTTGAGAGGACCAAGTATGAGAGGTAAAATGAAGACAAATGGTTTGTTTTGGGATGCATTGATTTTTATTGACAAAAATGAAGGCAAGAAGAAATCTCTCTAAAGTGTGCAATGCCTAATGCACATGCTGCACAAAAATTAGTGACTGTTTTTGAGGTAGCACTGTAGCACTGTCCTCCCATTGTTCATCGATTTGCTCCAGCGGGCACTAGTAACATCTCCATTGTGAGACTTTGTTACTGTGTTTGGCATATCCAATACATCACGGGGAGCTTACCAGGCATTGCTGTGTGGATGAGATACTCTCAGTAGCTTGCCGGACTCTCTGAGAGGGGTGGAGGAATCGAACCCTGGTCGGCCGCATGCAAGGCAAACGCCCTACCCGCTGTGCTATCACTCCAGCCCGTTTTTGAGGTACTCATTTGTACTTCTATTATGACTTTCAGAGTTTTCCCCAGCATGCACCCATTTCACCTGTCCACATTGCAACAGCCACTTTGGTATCAGGTATAATTTGCCTCCCATTTTCATTCAGTTTGTGAAACTGCCCACTGAGAGTTTATAGTCCAGTTCAGGTGCTCCTTTTTTCCTCCATGTACAAAGACTTTTCTTGTTCTCAGTAAAATCTTATTGGGATATGCAAAACTTTGTGATTCTCAAATCCTGAATCTGGCATTTCCCAAATTGTGCTGCTGATTGACCAGCACCCACCTTATCCTTCTAACTCTGAGACTTTAACAAATTTCTCATCTCCAGTCCCATGTTCTGCTTTCTCTCTCCAAACCCTTCTCCTCTTCCCTTTCTTCTCTACCCACTGTTTTTGTTTGTTTGTTTGTTTGTTTGGGGGATTGTGTGTGGAGACCACACCCGTGGTGCTCATGGCTTACTCCTGGCTCTGCTTTCAATCATTATTTCTAGCAGATCACAGATTACAGATCACAGATCATCCTGTTATTCGTCGATTGCCTCGAGCAGGCCCCAGTAACGTCTCCTTCATCCTAGCCCTGAGATTATATTCAAGGCTCTTTAGGAGAATGAGACCCATCATTGTTACTGGTATTTGGCATATTTGGTATGCCACGGGGAGTTTGCCAGACTCTGCCGTGTGGGCAGGCTACATTCGGTAGCCTGCCAGTTTGTCAAAGTAGGAATGAGATGTCATAATAAGATGTCCAGGAGCTGGTTTTTATAGTCTCAGAGTCTTGGCCGCTGATGGGATTACACGGCGCCAGGGGGCCAGTTGGTGGGTGTGATCCCCGCCTACTGGAATTTGGAGGATCTGGGTGGAGGATGCTCGACTCCGATCCGAGTAGGCTTGGAGATCTCGGCCCCGGAACCCACGTGGCTTTGTCCCTCTGCCGGCACCTTCAGGTGTGCGGAAAGTGGTATCAGCATGGTGGTGGCTGGTCCTGGAGGTCTTCGGCTGCCAGAGCCCTGGCCAGGGCGGGGAGGAAAGCTCAACCCGCTCCCCTCCAAGGGCCCCGGCGAGGAATAGCCAGGCACGGGGGCAGGAGACTGCACTCTTCTCTTCTGGGAGCTGGTTTTTATATATTTTATATATAATAATAATCCCTTGGATTATTTCTAGCATGGTTGGGAAATCAGAGGAGGGTGCCAGAGATTGAACCCAGGTCAATTGCATGCAAGGCAAGTGCCCTGCGCGCTGTGCTATAGCTATGGCCCCATCTGTCCATGTTTTTTTTTTCTTTTTGATAAATTTATTTATTGAATCACCGTGAGAGCAGTTACAAAGCTTTCGGGTCTAAGTCTATGTCATACAATGATGAAACACCCGTCCCTTCACCAGTGCCCTTTTTCCACCACCCAAAACTCCAGTATACCCCCCATCTGACACCCTCCCCCTACCTGTGGGGCAGATGATTTCCGCATTACTCTCTCTCTCTCTCTGCTTTGATTACATTTCATATTTTGACACCAGACCCACCATTATTATTTGGGATTTTACCCCAACACTCAAATCTGCCAAAAAGGCAACCATAGACAATTTGTTTTCTATTGCTGGTTATGAATAACATACACTGTAGTGCAGCAGCAGAAGTGGCGATTTTGGGATTCCAAAATTTTAACAACTAAATCTAAAGGGATTTCTGCCCAAACCTGCTGAGTTCCAAGATTTGTTCCTGAGTCTCTGGGATCATGGCTGTTAAGCAGCTTGATCAGGAGCCAGAAAGGCCATTCATAGGTGGCGACTCAGGGTCTCTTTGGGACAGGAGGAAAGGGCTGCCTCCACCCCCATCCCATGAGGCTCCCTCTGTCTCATCACTGCGGGCCCAAACCTGACTGTCCAATGACCTCTGGAGGATAACAGCCACCGAACCACCAGGGGGAACAGGCCAAGGCACAAAACGTATTCCCACCTGGGGTGGCCCGATGACAGTAACCTACTGGGGGGACCGAACACATTTCTGCCAAAAGCCTCTGGGTTCTGAGATTTGTTTCTGAGTCTCTTGGATCATGGCCATTAAGCAGCTTGATCAGGAGTCAGAGAGGCCATTCATGGGCGGGACTCGGGGTCTCACTGGGGCAGAGAAGAAAGGGCCAGCTCCACCCCCATCCCATGAGGCCCCCTCTGTCTCATCACTGCAGGCCAATCTGACTATCAAATGGCCTCTGGAGATTGGTCACCGAGCTGCCAGGAGGGAGCAGGCGGAGGGACAGCACCCTTTCCCCACTGGGTTGGTCTGGCACCGGTAACCTACTGCAGGGACCAGACACATTTCTGCCAAAAGCTGCAGGGTTCCAAGATTTGTTTCTGAGTCTCTGGGATTGTGGCCATTAAGCAGTTTGATCAGGAACCAGAGAGGCCTTGCCTCCAATTATACAGCTGAGCCGGAGGTGGTTTGTGGGTGTGTCTCCCCCATACCTAACTTTTGGATGTTTACTTTCTTGGTAAACTTGGCCCCAAGTTGTTGGAGTCTGGCCAAAGGCACAGAAGCAATTTTGGGATATCTAGAAGTCTGAAAGTACCATAAGGCTGCTGATGCACTCGCCTCACAGGTTCAGATTGACCTGCTGGTGGCACCATACCCCCATGTCCATGGTTTTAACCACATTCTTCTCAGTATTTCCAACTGTTTCCAGCTACGTTATTGCAGAATCAAAACATTTCCAATCGAATTATCTGCCTATCCTAAGATTTTATCTAGTCTTATGCACACTGTAGAAGAAGACCCACTACACAAGACGAGCAATGAAGACACTTGTGCAACTATACAATAGCACACATTTCCTACACCCAACTGGCTCCCTCTTTACCAAACCAGCAATTCTTCTCAATTTACCTGAATTCCCAATCCACAATCTCTCACCTCATACCTGTCAGCAGATGACCTAGCCTTCGTAGCCAGAAAGATAGGCTCACAAGGCCAGGTCAAAGAATCAAAGAGGACCAAAAAGGCCTTTCATGGATGAGCTCAAAGTTTAACCTCTGGGACCACATGATCCTTGGGAACCACAGGTGTAGCCTTTGGTAACCCTGGTGGTCTCTGAGTACTCATATGTGTAGTTCTGGTGGTTCCCAACAACCATTTACCAAGTATCATGTCAGTGGCCCTGATCACCACTAGGTAGACCCCTATTGAGAGAGAGATTGGGGGGCAGGAGAAAATATAGCAGTTTAAGCATGCACCTGATTGTGGCTCAATTCTCAGCATCACATGTCTCCTAAGCATTACCCTGTAACCCTAGAGGCCCTAGCACTGAAAGGCTAACCCCAGTGGTTCTGACTACCAGGGCCTGTGCATTAATGGCCCAGGTAACACTTAACAACAAGCAACACTCAAGCCTTAGCACTCAGTCACCAACTTGGTTGGCCAATAATCAATGAAAATGGTCCCCTGGGCCTCCTAAACATCACTTCTTGATGGGGTGGAAGGAAGGAGAGAGAATAGCATGTCATTCTCTCTCTCTCTCTCTCTCTCTCTCTCTCTCTCTTAGACCACAACTGAACTTATAAGCATATCTAGATATACACCAACCCACAAACCTCTTTTTTTCTTTAAATTTTTCACTTTTTATTGAATCACAGTGAGATGCACAGTTACACGGTTGTTCATAATTTGGTTTCAATGATTCAATGTTCCAACACCCCGTCCCTTCACTAGTGTGCATTTCCTGCCACCAATGTTTCCAGTTTCCCCCTGCCACCATCCCCAGTCTACACTGACTCTCTTAAGGAACAATGTTGCCCATCATTCTAAGACTATTCGTATGTAAATTCCATTTTCCAAACCAACACTTAACAAGGGCCCCATGCTTTCCTCTTGGTGTTTTCTTAGCATCACTGTGATGTCGGTGGGCCCCACGGGTGACTTATGTGAAGCGGGGAGGAGAAAGACAGTCACTTTCTCCCCACTCGCCTCTGCCACTCGGGACCCAGGGTTGCTGGGTTCTTGTCTCGCCTCGCAGAAAGGAATTTCAGGAGTAGACAAGCAGTGAAGTAAATAGATTTTATTTGGAGGATGTTTAGGTATGGAGGGAGGGAGAGAGAGTGAGAGAGTAAAGTTAGACACAAAAGCATGAAAGTACACATCTCAAGAGGGGAGATGCGGGCGACACATGTGCTCGGCCACATGGGCAGCACATGGGCTCAGGCAGCATATGCGCGCGCTTCCTTTGTTCCAGGTGGCCTTTATAGGGTTTCTCCAACCTGCCCCCACATGGGGCTTCTTCCCAGGTAAATGTCCCGTTGCTAAGGAGGTTGCCAGGGAGGATGGGTGTGGTGATGGTCTTCTTTGAAATTCCTTTCCTGGCCTTTTGTTCCTAGAGGAGCTTCTTTGGGTCTGTTGCTGGAGCCAGGTGAGGGTCTTATCAAGCCTTAGTTCCTGTTTTCCTATTTTCTGCAGGGCTGGCTTTTGTCCTTGCCTCGGAGGGGGCCCTCCCTGTCTACCTGCCTACATCAATTGTACTGGTTCCCTCTAAATATGCCCAATTCTTCCACACATTCAAGTAAAAATCCAAAAAGCTCCATTGTGTCATCAAAACCAAACCCTTGCTTGCCTAGAACTCCCCGCCCCCTTGTTCATTGATATCATCATTTTCTCAGTTTATTAAAAAAGACCTTTTGAAAGTATTTTATCGTTCTTTTTAAAAGCTCTCTCCTTTACCTGCATTGTATTGGTCTTACCTAGTTTTCTATTCATTTTCCTTTCAGGCACTCCTGTACTTGGAAGTGGAGGCAGGTGTACTCTCCAAATGTCAGTGTGCTCTGCCCAGGGTCTTTTTGATCTTTTTGCTCTTCAGAGGACTGAAAATACCCAATTGGGCTGATCATTCCCAAGCATGACCATCTCAAGCCCCAATTCTCCTCTTGAGATTCACATTCAAATATGCTATTCTTTCCCACTTCCTTTCCTTTATTCTGTTTGTTGCTGCAGTGCCTCGGGGTCACACAGAATCTTGGTCGTGATGTTTTGGGAGTCACACACTTTAATTACACTGTCACCTGAGGTCACACTCTTTAGTTGTGGCTTTCAAGAGCTGGTAGTGGGACTCCCAGGAGTGCTCTGGAGTAGGGCATTTACTCCTGGCCACAGTGTTTGCATATTTTTTAAGTGCAGTGCTTGCCAGGGGCCACACCCTATAATCATGGTGCTCACACAATGCACTGAACATCCTACTCTGCTGTAAAGGTAAAGACCCTCCCGTTGATCATCAATTTGCTCGAGCGGGCCCAGTAACGTCTCCATTGGAGACTTTTTTGTTACTGTGTCTGGCATATCGAATACGTCATGGGGAGCTTGCCAGGCTCTGCCATGCGGGCGAGATCCTCTTGGTAGCTTGCCAGGCTCTCCGAGAGGGGCGGAGGAATCGAACTCGGGTCGGCCATGTTGGCTGCGTGCAGGGCAAACGCCCTACCGCTGTGCTATCACTCCAGCTCCATGAGGTATCCCAGAGAACCAAGGGGCCCAGGCTCAGCACATGTCGGCAGCACTGAGGGTTGTACTTACAGGCTCACACTGGCAAGAAAGGCAGTTTTTGCCACTGATGTGTTCCTAAGTCACATCTTCAACCTCTTCCTGGACATCACTAGTTTGTTCCTTTTTCTGACATTTTTTCTTCATTCTTTTCCCTTTTTTTCATTATGTGCCCCCAATGAGTGAGAGTGTTGGTATTTCTCCTTATTTATTTCACTCAACATGATATCCCCAGTTCCATCCAAGTTGCAGCAACCCACAAGGTCTCATCTTTTCCTAAAGTTAAGTGATGTTACACTGTGTACATAAGCGACAATTTTTTTTTCTCTACTTCTGTTGCTGGGCACTTGGGTTGTGACTATAGAAAAATTGCATTGAAATGAACAAAGATATGAAAAATATCTCTTTGAATTATTTTGTATTTGGAGATAGAAGCCAAAAAGTGTAATTTCTGGGTCATATGGAATTTTTTTCTTTTTTTAAAAAATATGGAATGCTTCATGAATTTGTGTATCATTGTATTTTCAACTTTGGAGAGGGTTTCATATTTTTCTTCATAGTATTGTGGTCTGAGAAGATACTTGATAAGATTTCCATGCTCTTGATTTTATGCACATTCTCTTTGTGTCCCAGCATTCAGTTTAGCCTGGGAAAGTCCCATGTGCACTCAGCTTGGGATGGCAGGAGCCCTATACACGTCTACTAAGCCCAGTTATTCCATTTATTCCTTTAATTTAAAAAGTTTTAGTGTTTTAGTTTATACCCAGCAGTACTGAGGGCTTACTTGTAGGTCTACACTCAGTGATAACTCCTGATGGGGCTTGGGGTGATATGGGATGATGGGGATGGAACCTGAGTTGACTGAGTGCAAACCAAGCACCCTACCCACTGTTCTATCTCTCTAGCTCTGTACATTTCTTCCCTTAAATACAATGATTACTTATTATTTTAACGTGACTGATCTATCTAAAGGTAAGTGTGCCTGTTAAAATTTCCTCCAACTACGGTATTACTGGGTTGAATCAGCTGCACAGCGGGTAGGGTGGTTGCCTTGCACATGGCCGACCTGGGTTTGATTCCTCCACCCCTCTCAGAGAGCCCAGCAAGCTACTGAGAGTATCCCGCCCACATGGCAAAGCCTGGCAAGATACCCATGATGTATTTGATATGCCAAACACAGTAACAACAAGTCTCACAATGGAGACGTGACTGGTGCCCGCCGGAGCAAATCGATGAACAACGGGAGGACAGTGCTACAGTGCAGTGTTATGGTGTTGTTGTTGGCATCTTTCTTCAGACCTACTAGTTGTTTTTAAAAATGCTGATGCTCCTTCATTTGGTGAATATATATTAAACAGTGTCAAGCCTTATTCATGTTTAGATCTTTTGGTCACTAAGTCCTGTTCATCTCTGTCCCTTATATCATTTCTAATTTTTAAAGTCAATTGTATTTGATATAAATATGGCAATTCCTGCTATTGTTAGGCTACTATTTCCCTAAACAATTGTTTTTTTCTGGTTTTTTACTTTGACTTGTGTCTATCACAAACATTAAGAAGTGTCTTCTGTAAGCAGCAGCAAATTTGGCTTGGTTTTCTGATTCACCTAGTGTCTTTGTAACTTACAAATGGTAACTTCAGAACATTGCCGTTAAGAGAAATTTTTGAAATAAAGGAATTTGTTGACATCTATTTATATAGAAACTGGTATTATAAAGTTTTCTTGTCTTCTTTGGCCATCTTTTATTTTCTTCCTTGATACTTTGATATCTTTCTTTTATACAATGGTTAGATTCCATTTGTTTCCTTGTTTTTTTTTAGTATGTTTGTCTTGATATTGTCATGCAGTTTTACTTAAGAAATTATGCATCTTCAGCACCAGGAGGATTACTCCATAGCTTAGAGGGCAGCCGGGCATTCTAGGGGAAAGGCCAGCGCAGATAGAGAAGGGAGCACCAAATAAAGGGTGTTTGGAGGATCCTCCCAGGAGGGGAGAAGCATGTTGAAAGTAGACTATGGACTGAACATGTTTGCCACTCAATGCCTCTTTTGCAGACCACAACACCCAAAAGGAGAGAGAGAACACAAGGGATTGCCCTGCCACAGAGGCAGGGTGGGATGGGGGGGATAGGGGTGGTAGGGATATTATCCATGGTGGTGGAAAATGGGCACTGGTGGAGGGATGGGTATTTGATCATTGTATAATCGAAACCCAAGCACAAAAAATTGTAAATCTACAACTGTACCTCATGGTGTTTCACTAATTAAAAAAAGTGCACCCCCCAAAAAATAAGCATTTTATACTCACCAAAAAAAATTATGCATCTTACCCACTCTTAAATTCAAAGAAGGCGATAGCCTTGTGTTTGTTATATGACTATTATATTACTTTCTTCCTTTCTCACATTTTATGTTTTAAATTTTTACTCCCTATGAGTAAATTTTATTGAAGATCATTAAGTGCTTCTTGTAAAGCTGGTTTAGCGACCATTAACTACTTTAGCTTTTTTTAATGAAAAACCTTTTGTCACTCATTTAAATGTGGATGATAACCTATCTGGATTCTGAATCCTTGTTTGGATGTTTATTTCAATCCAAGTTCTGACTCTGTCATACCATTCCCATATGAACTATAGCGTTTAATTTAATAGTGTTCTGTGAGTCTTACACAGGTCACTATATATATATATGTATATATATATATATATTTCCTCTTTGGTCTTACTGTACTTAATATTATATCTCTATCTTTGACCTTTGCTATTTTAATTACAATGTGCCTTGGCATTCTTCTATTAGAATTTTTTGTTTGTTTCTGTTTGTTTAGAACTCTGAGTTTCTTAGATCTGGGAGTCTGACTCAATCCTCAAAGTGGGATATTTCTCAGCTATAGTTTCTACAATCAATAATTCTTTCCCATTCTCTTTTTTCTGTACCTCTTTTGCAAATGTTGCTCCACTTAAAACTGTTTATGTTGTCTTCATTTTTCTTACTTTTTCCTTCATCTTTTATTATTGATTGTTTTGTGTATCTTATCCGCAAACACATTGGTTCTTACCTTGGCTTCTATCATTCTGCTGCTGGGCCCTCTATTGTGTTTTCTTGGTTCACCTGCTAGATTCTTCAGTTCAGAGATTTCTGACTAAAGTTTTCTCATGCTATAACATTCCTTACTGGAGTTCCATTTTATTGCTTTCCTCATTTCACTGAGCATTCTTACCATTTTCACTTAAAATCTTTATCAGGGAAGGTAAAGATCTCTGTATGCTTTGGGTTTTTCACAAGCTCTGGTCTTCCTCCATTACTGCAGGCAAATTCCTCCACTTCTTCATTGCGTCTAGTGTGTTCTGAAGGTTAAAGCTGAGGGCCTGGTTTTGTGCAAGGCTGGATAGTAGCTTTGGGTTAATGCTCAACAATTATATACAGAGATGGCGGCACTGAGATTTTGGTACTTCAGACTGCTACAATCGCAGATTTGCAGTTACAGACTTACTATGCAGTTGTATCCCAAAGGATGGACAAACTAGGGTTGCCTTCCTGCATTTAACATTGCTAATGTCTCACCGTGATTCTGTGGTCCACTAAGTATGGGAAGAAGCACAAAATAGAACTTGCTTTCATTGGTATAGAGAAAATCTCCTTTCAGACTCTGGACAAGATCCTGCACTCAGTCAGATGTGACACGAGGAGGGGTAGTGTTGGTTTCCCCTGGTTTAGGCAAGCTGTCTGCCTAGTGCTTCTGTACTGTTGGGTTGGGCAGTGGTTGTTTCCCTGACCAGCTTGCTGTCCACCTACTGTAACTGCCACCCTGACATTTAACCTACCCTAGGTCTTTCCTTCTAATCAGGTTTGGTGAAGCTATAGTTTTAAATTGCTAGGCTACAGATTTTTAGTCTTTTGGTTTCTTCAGGCAAATTTTCAGGCCTCTGATCCACCCCATCCCTATACCGGGAGCCACATGTCTTATCTGCTCTACTGCTCTTTCTTTGACTGTGGGGAATTTCACAGAGCTGGTCTCCAAGCATTCCATATATTCTCTCTTCAGAGTCATAGTTTCTGTGTTATATTCTAGGGTCTTGGTGCACATTTTATTTTGAGTCCCTGGTGCCATCTCGTTTGGCTCCCTTCTCCACCATCTTATCACTGTCTCCTTGCTCTAATGGTCCCTAAATTGTTCTCTTCTCCTCCAGTCTTTGCCCCAATAGCAAGAATAGTTAAGATACATAATGATCATACTTACTTCTTTCTTTGGTAGAAGAAGCTAATAGAAGATAATTTATAATCCAGAGCGTCTTTGTTCACTGAAAAGTACCAAACCATATTCTTGCCTTCCTAATTTATTTCAGATACCAAGCTACAGTCCTCCTGATGATGAAACAAAGATGAATTCCACAAAGGGTGTAATTCCCACATGTACCAATGGGCAGGAAAAGGTTCAACAAAATTATAAAGAGAAATGTGGGACTGCAGAAATAATACAAATAGTAGGGCACTTGCTTAATGTGCAGCAGACCCAGGGTCAAACCCCTGCCCTGCCAGGAGTAATCCCTGAGTACAGAGCCAGGAGTAAGCTCCTGAATACCATTGAGTGTGATTCCTCCCCAAAATCTAGATTTGTATTTAGTTAGTATTTTTTTGAACTCCTATGTGTGCCAAAAATTGTGAATGAGAAAATTTCCTAAAACTTTTCAGCATTTAACACTTTCCTTCCAAAGAATTTCTAGTCTACCTGAGGTTTGGTAGGATCTTCCAAAAAAGAGTATATTTTAAGTTCCCCACATCACAGCACCAATAATAACAATGACAGCAATACCAACAAACATCCTGATTTCTAATCAGCTCAACTTCCAGAGTTGGGTTGAAATGGGGATAGTACTAGACACTCCATCAAGTTCAAAGTTCCCTCCTCCTCCAAGTGTATGTTTTTAGAAGCTTTACTATTTTTTCAGTGATAAATTGTTAAGAATTTGATAACCATTAGTCTCCAGTGAAACTCTAAAGTTCAGTTGATAATGTGCCTTTTTTCCCCAAAAAGCACTCCATTACACTTGTCATTTGGAAATGAAAGCCACATTTTTGTGTGACATACAGAACAAATTGCACCAGACAAATAAAGACACCTGCATAAGTGATGCCTTTAGCAGGGTTCCTGCAATTCTTCATTACTATGTGTTCACTTTCTCTACAGGTTCTTTTTTTTTTTCAATTCAAATTTTGCACCTCAAAGAAATAAACTACTTCTAAAAAGACAATGAAGATAATTTATAATCCAGAGTGTCTTTGTTCACTGGAAAGTATCTAAGTGATATAATTTGGTTGTATTTTTCTCACGGATTATCAGTTGCATAGCAAAGAACAAAGCAACAAGTTTTAAAGTTACATAAATAAAATTCACCCTCTTTCTAAAAAAAAAATGCAGTTTGCTTTAAAAAACTGATCTCAGTCATAAACCTACTAGAGTTTTTTAAAATGCCTGTTGACCTGAACTAAAGAAACACCTGAAGCCTTGAGGGAGTGTAGCTTTCTAGAGAAAAACACGTTAATATTTCATGTGGAAGGAATTTTTCAAGGTATATATTAGTCCTCTAAACCAGTGAGATTGCTGACTTTGACTGTCCGCATAGGTCTTTTGAGTTCCATCTGGGGGAAGGGTGTCTGGGAACTTACACACCTGCATCCCTGCTCTGAAAGACAGTGAGATCTCCAAATCTGCACAATAAAATAAATTGTAATAAATTATAACAACAATGTTGTTAGATTTCTAAAATACTGGGAAGAGTGCTATACTCTATGCTAAGCAATTGATCTGGACCACCATGTTAAATTATAGTTTGGGTCACTGGTGGAGCAATGGGTGGGTGTTGGATCATTGTACAACTGAATCCAGATCATGAATATCTCTGTAACTGTGTATCTCATGGTGACTCAATTTTTAAAAATATTTAATAAAAAAATTATAGTCTATGTGATAGAATAAAAATAATGTTCCAGTTTCTGATATTGATGTACAAAGTTGCTTACTTGTGTCACCAAGGTACCCATGACCTTCCCAATCCCTATGTCACTTGCATTTCAGCTTATCTTCCCTCTCAACACTGGTTTGTTATTTGTTAATCGACAGTTATGGTTTTAATGCATACCACTACCTCCCTTAGCACTACCCAGGTGCTCCAGACACTCCCCCTATGTTCCAGTAGTTCTGGTCCATCTATTTGTTCTCCTCACCCCTTCCTTCCAAACCTAGTACTCTAAGTCTTGTCTCTAGTGCTGAAGGCTTATTATTTATTGCTACTGCCTATATCCTTGATTTGCTTATCTATATATCACAGATGAGTGAGATCATCCTGTCTTTGTCTTTCTGCCCTTCACTTATTTTGTTCATCATGATACCCTCCAATTCCCCCCAAGGTGCCACAAAATGTATGACCTTATTTTTCTTGTGGCTGTATACAATCAACATTTATCTGTTGTTGGACATTTGGGTTGCTTCCATATCCTGGCTATTTCACTAAGAGCTGCAGTGAATGTAGTTGTACATAAGTCTTTTCAAACTCGTGTTTCTTTGATACTAAGCAGCTCGATAGCACAGCGGTAGGGCATTTGCCTTGCATGCAGCCAACATGGCCGACCAGAATTCGATTCCTCCGTCCCTCTCAGAGAGCCTGGCAAGCTACCGAAAGTATCTCGCCCGCACGGCAGAGCCTGGCAAGCTCCCCGTGACGTAGTCGATATGCCGAACACAGTAACAACAAAGTCTCCAATGGAGATGTTACTGGGCCCGCTCGAGCAAATCGATGATCAACAGGAGGGCCTTTACCTTTTACCTTAAGCAGCTGTAGAAATTTATAAGTTTGCTTATTGGCCATCCATATGTCTTTTTTGTGAAAATAACCATATCTCTCAATATTTTTTTCTGTTGAGCTTTATAAGTGTTTTATAGATTTTTAATGTTAGTCCTTTATCTGAGGTATTATGTGTAATATCTTGTCCCACTCAATTAGGTGGCTTTTTTTATTGTAGTCCTAATTTCTTTTGCCACTCAGAAACTTTTTAATTTCATATAGTCCAACTTTTTTTTTTTTTTGCTGTTTGGGTCACACCTGGCGATGCACAGGGTTTGCTCCTGGCTCTGCACTCCTGGTGGTGCTCAGGGGACCATATGGGATGCTGGGAATCGAAACCAGGTTGCCCGCTTGCAAGGCAAACATCCTACCCGCTGTGCTATCGCTCAAGCCCCCTCTCCCCGTTTTAGTCCAACTTTTAAATTTTTGTTTTAGGTGTCTTCTCTAGAGAGATCAAATCATTAAAGATCCTCTTGATGTCCAGATACTGGAAAGTTCTGTCTATACTTTCCTCAAAGCATTTATGGTCTCTTGTCTACTCTCTAGGTTTTTGATGCAACTTGAATTAAATTTTTGTGTATGATGTGAGATATTGATTCCGTTTTGTTTTTTCATCAATGGCTATCCAGTCTTTCCAATTTCATTTGTTGAAGGGATTTTTCTCTCCACTTCATGCACCCAACTGTTTTGCCACAGATTAGTTTCCCATATATCTGAGGATTGGTTTATCATGGGGGTCTCAATTATGATCCTTCGGTCTGTCATCCTACTCTTAGTCCAGTACCATACTTTTTTTTTTGGAGGTGGGTAACCTGGCAATACTCAGGGTTTACTTATGCCTTTGCACTCAGAAATTACCCCTGGCATTACTCAGGGATTTGGAATATTGAATCCAGATCTACCAGCTGCATGCAAGGCAAATGCCTTACCCACTGTACTCTTACTCTGCTCCCGGGTACCATACTGTTTGGGTTACTATAGCTATATAACATAACATAGCTTAAAGTCAGAAATGTGATACCTCCCAACTTCTTTTGTTTTTCAGGACAAACTTGTCTATTCATGGGGTTTTATACTTCCATACAAATCTTAGTAGTGCTAGTTCTAATTCCTTAAGAATGTTATTGAGATTTTGATGGTAATTATATTATACCTGTATAGTACTTTGGGTAGGATAGACATTTTAAAAATGCCATTTCTTCCAATCCATGAAAACCTAATATTTTCTGCTTCCCTCTTCTATTTCTTTCTTTTTTTTTTTTTGTAGGAGTACTGCTATTTATTCAGCCACTGATTAGCTGATTGAATTG
This sequence comes from Sorex fumeus, assembly GCF_029834395.1. Lineage (NCBI taxonomy): Eukaryota > Metazoa > Chordata > Mammalia > Eulipotyphla > Soricidae > Sorex > Sorex fumeus. The sequence continues at coordinate 5,555,026 of NW_026606095.1, read as the reverse complement.
TGCATGAACTCCACCTTACTTTTTTTTCCATTTTTTATAATTTTATTTATTGAATCACCGTGAGAGCAGTTACAAAGCTTTTGGGTCTAAGTCTCAGTCATACAATGAAACACCCGTACCTTCACCAGTGCCCATTCTCCACCACCAAAAATCCCAGTATACCCCCATCCCACACCCTTCCCTGCCTGTGGGGCAGATGATTTCTACATTACTCTCTCTCTACTTTGATCACATTCACTATTTCGACACCAGACCCACCATTATTTGAGATTTTACCCCAACACTCAGATCTGCTGAAAAGGCAACAATAGACAATTTGTGTTCTATTGCTGGTTATGAATAACATATGATGTTGTGTGGCTGCAGTAGGGCCATGTGGTTTTGAAATTCCGAAATTTTAACACTTAAATCTGGAGGGATTTCTGCCAAAAACCACTGGGTTTAGAGATCTGCTCCTGAGTCTCTGGGATCATGGCCGTTGAGCAGCTTGATGAGGTGCCAGAGAGGCTGTTTGTGGACGATGACTTGGGGTCTCGTTAGGGTGGGGAGGACAGGCCCGGCTCCCCCCCTCCCCCATCCCGTGAGGCCCAACAAGTTTCATCACTGCAGGCCCAAATCTGACTGTCCAATGGCCTCTGGAGGATGACAGCCACCAAGTCGCCAAGAGGGAGCAGGCGGAGGGACAGCACCCATTCCACCCTGGGGTGGCCCGGCGACAGTAACCTACTGCGGGGTCCAGACACATTTCTGCCAAAAGCCGCTGGGTTTCGAGATTTGTTTCTGAGTCTCTGGGATCAAGGCCGTTGAGCAGCTTGATGAGGAGCCAGAGAGGTCGTTCGTGGGCGATGACTTGGGGTCTCATTGGAGTGGGGAGGACAGGCCCGGCTCCACTCCCCCCCCACCCATCCCTTGAGGTCCAAGTTTCATCACTGTGGAGTCCGGATGCATTCCTGCCAAAAGTCACTGGGTTCTGAGATTCGTTTCTGAGTCTCTGGGATCATGTCCGTTAAGCAGTTCAATCAGGAACCAAAGAGGCCTTGCCTCCAATTATATAGCTGAGCTGGAGGTGGTTTGTGGGTGTGTCTCCCACATACCTAACTTTTGGCCGTTTACTTTCTTGGTAAACTTTCCCCAAGTTTTTGGGGTCTGGCCAAAGGCACAGCAGCAATTTTGGGGTATCTGGAAGTCTGAAGGCGCCATGAGGCTGCTGATGCACTCACCTCACAGATACAGATTGACCTGCTGGCGGCACCATACCCCCGCCTCTTCTATTTCTTTCATAAGTTACTTATAGTTGTCATATGTAGGTTCTTCATTTTCTTTGTTGATTCCTGAGTATTTGACATTTGGAGTAACTATTGTAAATGGAGTAGACTTTTTCATCTCCAGCTCTTCTAGGCTTGTTTTGTTTATAGAAACGCAACATATTTTAAATTTTGTAGCCTGCTATTTTGCTATGCTGGTTTATTGTTTCTAAGAATTTTTAGTGTAGGTCCTCTATATAGGGAATCATGTCATCTGCAGGTAGTGATAGTTTTACATATTGCTTTCACAATTTGCATCCCTTTGGGGTTTTTTCCCCTTACCTAATTTCTGTGACAAGATGTCCAAGACTGCATTAAGTAGTAGTGGTAGGAGGGGACATTATGCCTTGTACCTGATCTCAGGGAGAAGGCTTTCAGATTTTTGCCATTGGGTATGATGTTGACCATGAATCTGTTGTAAATGGCCATTACTATCTTGAGGAACAGTCTACCTGTTCCAATTTTGTTGAGGGCTTTTAATCATAAATGGATATTGAATCTTGTCAAAAAGTTTTCTCTGCATTGATTGGTATGATCATATTGTTTTTCCCTTCCTCTTCTGCATATGGTTGATGTGCATATAATGACCTATCCTTGCATACCTGGGATGAATCCTATTTGATTACGATGTTAGTTTTTACCTTTCTAATACAGGACAGTCTCATGGGTATGAGGTGACATCTTAGTGTTACTATAGGAATTTTCTTGATAATTAGTCATAATGAACCTCTGTTTCCATGTGCCTGTTTTCCAACTGTACTTCTTTGGTGAAGTGTTTGTTTAGCACTTCTCTTTATTTTAAAGGGGTTATTTGGGCTTTTTTGTTGTTGAATTTTAAGAGTTATTTACATATTCTGGATATAGGCCATTTTCTAGATGTGTGGTATGCAAATATTTTCAGCTGGAGCGATAGCACAGTGAGTAGGACATTTGCCTTGCACGCGGCCAAACTGGATTTGATTCCGTCATCCCTCTTGGAGAGCCTGGCAAGCTGCCGAGAGTATTCCACCCACACGACAGAGCCTGGCAAGCTCCCCATGGTGTATTCAATATACCAAAAACAGTAACAAGTCTCACAATGGAGACATTACTGGTGCCCGCTCAAGCAAATTGATGAACAATGGGAGGACAGTGCTACAGTGCTACATCAATTGAGTGTCTTTTTGATTTATTTATGTTCTTTCCAGTACAGAAGCCTTTTAGTTTTATGTAATCCTGTTTATTTATTTATTTTTGTTTCTGGTTTCCTTGTTAGTATTTTCCTTGGAGTTAAATCACTGAAGGTGGGGCTGGAGCAATAGAACAGTGGGTAGGGCGTTTGCCTTGCATGCGGCCAACCTGGGTTCAATTCCCAGCATCCCATATGGTCCCCTGAGCACCGCCAGGGGTAATTCCTGAGCGCAGAGCCAGGAGTAACCCCTGTGCATCGCCGGGTGTGATCCAAAAAAAAAAGCAAAAAAAAAATCACTGAAGGTACCAACTGAAATCAGTATCATAGAATCTTCATTGATGTTTTCTTGAATGTCTTTGCAGACTCCAAGTCTATTACATATATGTTTTAAACTCATTTTGAGTAAACCTTTGTGCATTATGTAAAACAATGTTCTAACTTCAATCATTTGTACAACCAGATTTTTCTGAATCATTTATCAAAGAGACTTCACTTCCTCCACTTTACGTTCGTTGCTCCTTCGCTAGAAATTAACTATCGTTTCTTTAAGGCTTTGTCTCTGGTTTCTAGAGTCTGTTCCATTGCTCTGAGACTCCAGACTGCAAACTCCAATAAGTCTTAACTATTAGAAGTTAATTATGGTTCAGGTTTATACTGTAGAGCAATAAAATTACTATGCAAATTGATTTTTAAATCTAGGTCACCCCAGCAATGCTGGGAGAGGGGTAAGGACTGGGAATGTCTCCTGGTTATATTCAGCCCAACTGTGCAATTGGACTGTTTTGCAGGTTGAAAATAAGGTACCGGAAGGACCAGCGATATAGTACAGTGGGTAGGACACTTATCTTGCATGTGACCAACTTGGGCTCAATTCCTGCCATTCCCTATAGTCCCTCAAACCTTCCAGGTTTTATCCTTGAACACAGAACTAGGAGTAATCTCTGAGCACCAATGGATGTGGCCCAAAAAACAAACAAAGTTATGAAATTCCTTTTTAAATAAATAAACCATAAATGTCCTAAGAGTATAAAAACATTAATATGAACTTATAGCAACCTGGTGTTCAAAAGTATCTGTGTGCACTACTACAGAAACGTAACTGTCTTCATGAAGCTATTCACAGCTTGTCATTTCATGGCAGACAGAAGTAGGAATCTGGTCTGGGTTGAAAAGCACCAGTTAGAACATTTCTTGTGTACTTCTTCAGAACCATTCAAAATTTTGTCACGGACAAAAAAATAACTCAGAGCACTGGAGTGCAGACCCCATGTTCCTTCCATAGATGTGTGCCCTTCCTTGCACAGTCAGGCATTGTCCTGATGGATTTTGAGAACTGGTGGCCACAGGCACTGCTCCACCAAGCAGCACCATGTTGTAGGGCCAGAGCTCCAAGCCAAAAATGCTTCACTAAAGACACAGTCATGTGCACAGTCCAAGCCCCCACCCAGTTAAAAATCTTGCCTCAGCTGGACTGTCCATTTAAAAATTCTGGATTTCCTGGAGTGCTTGGCCGTGAATGCAACATTTCCAAACTCTACAACACTGATAATTCAGTAGAAGTAAACCAGATTGGATGGGATATAAAGTAGAATCCCAAGTAACAAAAACATTGAGATTGGGTGGGATATAAAGTAGAATATCAAGTCACAAAAACATCAACACATAAGGTTTAACTTATAACATTTTTTTAACAGAGTTAGCAAATTTTATTTGTTTGATTACAACGGAGAAAACAATTTTATCATATGGTTGCTATTTCAATGTAAGTAATTACATTTTGACATAAACTCAAACATCATATATTACAAAGGTTAGGGATATAGCTATTCTCATTTGGAGCCACTAAATCATATGAAGTGCTGAAGATTCCATTTGGAAAAACTAGTGAATTTACCTATTATTTTTGGCTTATAGCTATACACAAAGTGTGTTTTCTTTTTTGGTTATGGGATAGATTGTCTATTCTTGTATTGTACAGAGTAGGTATGAACAAGGTAAAATGCAGGGTTTTTTTTGGGGTGATAACTGGTGATGACCAGGGGTTATTCATGGATCTGCATTCAGGAATTACTTCTGACAGTGCTCAGGGGACTATATAGGATGCTGAGGATTGAAGCTGCATGCAAAGCAAACAGCCTGTATACTTGACTATTGCTCTGGCCTCTAAAATTTACTGCCACAGAACAGGAGGCATGTTTTAATTATCTTCAAATCATTAAGCGTTCTTAGAGTGTTCTACCTATAATAGGCTCTTAATAATAATGTATTTGAGGCATAGTATGAACAAAAATGTGCATTAAACCTTTATCATATAGACTATGTTTGTGCAAGTGTTAAAATAGAAAAATGAATTTCTGATGACAATGTTTAAAGAAAGTTAATGAATATGCTAAATGTTTATAAATATGTTAGAAAACACACTGTATATACCTATAAGTACAACATTTTAATAATCCCTTCGATAAGGACTTAATGTCCCCATGGTAAGATAAATGATAAATGATAAATGATTTGATAAATGGTTCAGAAAAACCTGGTTGTACAAACGATTGAAATTAGAACATTATTTTACATAATGCACAAAGGTTTACTCAAAATGGGTTTAAAACATAGATGTAATAGATTGGAGTCCACAAAGACATTGAAGAAAACATCAATGAAGACTCTATGATACTGATTTCAGTTGGTATCTTCAGTGATTTAACTCCAAGGAAAATACTGACAAGGAAAGCAGAAACAAAAATAAATAAACAAGATTACATAAAACTAAAAGGCTTCTGTACTGGAAAGAACATAAGACAATTTTAACTAATTGTTTTCTAAGGAAATTTTTATTAGTAACTAGCAATATTTGGCATATTGAATATGTCACGGGGAGCTTGCCAGGCTCTGCAGTGCGGGCGAGATACTCTCAGTAGCTTGTCGGGCTCTCCGAGAGGGGCGGAGGAATCGAACTCGGGTTGGCCATGTTGGCTGCATGCAAGGCAAACGCCCTACCGCTGTGCTATCGCTCAGGCCTGCTACAGGGCAGGTGTGAGGGTGCTTGGGAAGTTGGAGACAATGGTAGAGAGAAGGTGACAGTGGTGATGGGACTGGTGTTTGAATATTAAATGCCTGTAACAAATCATCACAAACAGCTTTGTAAACCCTGGTGTTTAAATAAAGTGTGTGTGTGTGTGTGTGTGTGTGTGTGTGTGTGTGTGTGTGTGTTGGGGGGGGGCGGGAAAGACTGACAGTCCCTATCTGCCTCTCAATAGCCTTCCAAGGAGAGGTAAAATAACCACAATCCTAATTGATCTCATGCACCATGTTCTGTCATATCTGAAATGTCAACTATCAGCCCTGTGTTGTAATCTGCACATAAGAAGTTCAAATCAGTCCTCAGACTTGGAACTAACTGTTGCCCATAGAAGAAGAGGGAGTTGCCTGAAGTAGGGATAAATTTGAAATGGAGATTAATTGAAAGCACTTGTACTTCTTTCTGATAGATATACATGAAAAGCTCTAATTGTCTTGTAGAGAACCAAATGGTTTGGGGGGCAGAACCAGAGCAAAGTATATATTTACATACTGGACACTGTTTCAAGTCTAATCTGTCAACTTTATGTCTGGGTGTTGAAGACCTCACCATAGCAGTTTTAAACCTTTCTACAACTATGGAACAGCACTGTTTGAATGCAACTAGACTGTAGAAAGAATGTACCACTGTAGCACTGTCCTTCCATGTTCATTGATTTGTTTGAGCGGGCCCAGTAATGTCTCCATTGTAAGACTTGTTGTTACTGTGTTCGGCATGTGGAATATGTCATGGGTAACTTGCTAGGCTTTGCCATGCGGGTTAGATACTCTCTTTGCTGGGCTCTCTGAGGGGGGCGGAGGAATCAAACACAGCACCGCCGGGCTGGCTGAACGCAAGGCAAACGCCCTGCTGCTGTGCTATTGCTCCAGCCTTGTAGAAAAAATATCTCGTAGATATTAGAGCTTTTCATCCTTTTCATCCTTCCCAGAACCTCTGGCTCCGGGCACATCTCTTTGATTCCACTGTTCTTCCTGCATTAACACATGCCTCAGAGACCTGGGCCCTACGCAAATAGGATGAGAACGCTATTCGGGTCTCCCAAAGAGGAATTGAAAGAGCTATGCTTGGAATATCACGTTTCACTCAAATGAGAGAAAGAATCCGGAGTTCTGACCTCCATCGACAGTCAAGAATCAGGGACGCTGTCTCGTTTGCCAAGGTGTCAAAAATCAGATGGGCTCGTCACGTAATGAGATTTAAAGACGACCGCTGGACTAGAGCTGTTACCCACTGGATTCCACGGGATGTCAAAAGACTGTGTGGCCGCCCACATACCAGATGGTTAGACTTCTTCATCAAGATCGTGAATGATCGGTTTGAGGCTCTTCATGTTCATAGAGCGAACAGACGCCATTGGGCTACACTAGCACACGACAGGGACAAATGGAGACGTTACTGGCTCCCACTGGAGCAAATCGACGATTAACGGGAAGTCAAGTTTTCAAGTGATTAGAGCTTTTCATGTATATCTACCAGAAAGGGTTGAAATCTAAAAAGGGGGTTGACAATACGTCATACCTTTGTTATAGAAATGATTTCACATCATCAGTTATTCAGTGACATGTCAGACACTTCCAGATTCCTGGAAGTAGTTAGTTAAATAGAGCAATTTTTTACAGTGCCAGGATTGAACCCAGGGCCTCACACGCACAAGAAAAGTACACTGCAGTTGAGGTACATCCCCCGCTCAAAGTCACAAAACTTGATCCAAGTTTTAATCAGGATTTATTTCGACGATGAAAGCTCTGGAGGCCTAATAGGTATCTGTCTTTCAGCTTGTTCGTTACAATCCACTACCCTTCAGGAAATCATTATCATCAGCATGATTGTTATTAGGATTTTTTGACTTCTCTCTTTGCTAGAGACCATGTCAATAATGTGGCATATTTGCTTCCCTTCATTTTCACATGACTCTGAGATAGATGTTGTCAATATCTTTATGCACATTCATAGAAAAATGGTAGATGGTCCCGCTTATACATCGAAAAAGTGGCAGAGGTCAGTGTTGAACCCAGTTATTGAACTCCACAGCTTAATCTTCTTAACCACTCTTCCACCAACTACTTCACTCAATAGCAGAAAAAGTCTTTATTTTTATTTCATATCTTAAGATCATAATTATGCCTGTGCTCTCTTCTCATACCAACTAAGTAAGCATGTCCTCCTCTCTGAGAGCTCCTCTGAATTTTATGAACTGTCTTATACTGCCCCAGGCATAAACACTGGAGAGTTCGGGTGTGGTGCAGAGAGAAGGAGACTTCTCACCACTGGGGAGCTGATTAATTTACAATTAGCAAAGGCTGAGAGGTCCTTTCTGAAACTTTTGCTTGGGGGCCTAAAATTAAAATTTAGTCACTGAATCCTGTCTCTTTTGTGGGGGAAGTAAATCCATCATGACAAGGTCTAACGTTTCAGGGTTTAAGTCCCTTCACAGTTCAAATGAGACACTTCTCTGATGCAAAGATTCATCTTGGGCTTCTACATACCACGTGTGTGCCTCCTTTGTGCATTCTTAAAACTCGTCTTTTATTTTTACTGCTGTATGATATGGATATTTGGGGGACCAGAGAAATAGTTCAAGGGTTAAGGCATTTGCCTTACATACAGATAGATGCTGGAGCGATAGCACAGTGGTAGGGCGTTTGCCTTGCGCGCAGCCAGCCCGACTGAGCCGGGTTCGATTCCTCCGCCCCTCTCGGAGAGCCTGGCAAGCTACCAAGAGTATCGCCCCTATGCCAAACACAGTAACAAGAAGTCTCAAAATGGAGATGTTACTGGGCCCGCTCGAGCAAAATTCAATGAACAATGAGCAAAATAGATGAACAGATTATCATAGATTGTTCCTTGGAGTCACCTAGGGTACCCTGAGCACAGAGCCAGGAGTAGTCCCAGCGCATCACTAGGTGAAGAAGAAAAAAAAATTGAGCACATTGCAAAGTAAAATTAATGTACTTTTAAAATGGTGCAGTGAGTAATCACAGATTCCTTATTTAATAAGCTACTTAACACCCATTTCCTACTACATGAATGTTAACATATTTGCATACTAGAAAGTGCCTATTTATCACGATTCTTCACTATGAAATACTGTAGTTTATATTCCCTTGTATTTTTCTTTTTTGGGGTCACACCCGGCAATGCACAGGGGTTACTCCTGTCTCTGCACTCAGGAATTAGTCCTCGTGGTGCTTGGGGAACCATATGGGATGCTGGGAATTGAACACAGGTCAGCAGCGTGCAAGGCAAATGCACTACCCGCTGTGCTATTGCTCCAGCCCCTGTAGTTTATATTTCCTAAAAATAAGGGAATTTTTTAAAAAAAATGACTGAAACCCAATCATGAACAATTTTGTAACTATGTGTCTTATTATGATTTAACTTAAAAAAATAACCTACATTAGAGATCAGAGCAATAGTACAGCAGGTAGGGCACTTGCCTTGCATGTGGTCAACCCCGGTTTGATTCCTGGCACCTCAAATGGTCCCTTGACCCCCTTCAGGAGTGATCTCTGGGCTCAGAGTTAGAGTAACCACTGAGATTGCTGAGTGTGGCCGCAAAATAACAACAACAAAATAATCTACATTAACGTACATTAATGCACATAAAAACTACCTACATCTCCCTAATATAGTACCAACTATAATTTTTTTCCATTTATTCCAAAATAAGTTTCGACTGGTATTTTGTGGTTTACTCCCCCAAAAGTGTATGGGGGGACAGGTGTCACACCTGGCAATATTCAGCCCAGTGGTGTGGACCTGATAACTCAGGGCCAGCACTTGTCCTGCAGTCCTGACAGGGTCCAGCAGTGCTGGAATCTGACCTGGGGATTAGGTGCAAGGCATGCCCTGCAGGTCTTCAATCTGTCGCTCCACCCCAATGTGACTGTTTTTCTGTTTTGTTTTGTTTTGGGGCCCACCTGGCAGTTCTCAGAGCTTAATCCTGACTCTGTGCTCAGAAGTCACTCCTGGCAGGACTTGGAGACTGTATGTGGTGCCAGGGATTGAATCTGAGTTGACTGTATGCGAGGCAGATAGGTGCCTTCCCTGCTCTCTTATCTTTCCAGCCCCACTGTGACATGTTCTTTTAAAAATTAGTTTTATTATTTAAATGCCCTACTTTTTATTAACATAACTGCATTATATTATGTAAGTTATATAAGTGTAACATATAGCTTCCATATTATATTAGTGTATCACTGTCACTGTCACTGTCCTATTATTCTTCGATTTGTTCAAGCGGGCCCAGTAACGTCTCCATTGTGACACTTGTTACTGTGTTTGGCATATCGAATACATCATGGGTAGCTTGCCAGGCTTTGCCATGTGGGCAAGATACTCTCAGTAGCTTGCCATCCTGGCCGACTGAGGTTCGATTCCTCCAGCCCTCTCAGAAAGCCCGGCAAGCTACCGAGTGTATCACTGAAAATCAAAATATATTCACTACATTAAGTTACTGTGTCTGGCATATCGAATACGCTGCAGGGAGCTTGCCAGGCTCTGCCACGCGGGCGAGATACTCTCGGTAGCTTGCCGGGCTCTCCGAGAGGGGCGGAGGAATTGAACTCGGGTTGGTCATGTTGGCTGCGTGCAAGCAAACGCCCTACCACTGTGCTATCGCTCCAGCCCCTAAAAGTATAATTCTATCCTTCACATACATTTATACCCTTTGATATGCTTTACCTCCCTCCAACTCAATCTTCCCTTACTAACCACTTTCCTTGGTGTTCATATTTTGTGGTGCTTGTTTTGTTTTTTTATTTTAGTCACTGTGATTTACAATGATGTTAATGGTAGAATTTCATGCATACAACGCTTCAACACCATACTCTCCACTAGTGTCTGCTTCCCTCCACCCCTGTCTCAGAGTGCACCCCCAAACTTTACTCATCCAACCACTTTCCCACCATGGTAGTCTCAGTTACAGTAAATCTGATTTCAGGTTCTTTTGCCTTTGGTCATTTGTTGTTCCCTAACTATATTTCTTCATATCCAACATGTGTTAGAGATCATTCTGTCTCTGTCGCCCTTCTTCTGACTGATTTCACTCAGCACTGATTCCTTCAAGTTCCATCCATGTAGTGACAAATTTTCTTATTCTAGTTTCTCAAGTTGTGAGGTTAGGTTGTGAAGTTGATGGGAACTTTCTTTTCTTTCTTTCCTGATGTAAGCCCTGTATTGCTATGAACTCCCCTTTTACTCTTGCTTTTGCTATGTACCATAAGTTCTAATAGTGTCTTCATTCTAGTTTATTTTGAGTATTATTTTAATTTTTCTATTTTACTTGATTTTCCTCTTTGATAAAATAAGTGTTATTTAGCAATATATTGTTCGGTTTCCAGAAGTAATGAAATCTTCTCTTATGCCTATTGGCCAAACACGTGTCTTTTGGAGAAGTGTCTATTCAGACCCTCTGCCCAGTTTTATAATTTTTTAATTATTGATTTTCAGTAGTTATTTAGAAAGTGTTTTGGATATTAACCATTTTTAGACACATAATGTGAAAATATTGTCTTCCATTCCATAGGATGTCTTTTGTATGTATTCTTTGGCTATTTAGAGCATTTTGGTTTTCTTTCATTATTTATAGCTTTTTGGTTTTATAAAGGTAGGCTGTCTTTTTTTCTTTCAGTTTCTCTTGCTACAGGAGTCAAGTCATTCTGTATCTGCCTCCCTCCTTCTATAGACTTCACTCAGCATGAGACCATCCAGATTCATTCATTCAGCAGCAAATTGCATGATTTTATCTTTTCTTATAGCCTAGTAGTATTCCAATGTATATATTGTACCATGAGGTGGAGCAATAGTACAGTGGGTAGGGCATTTGCCTTGCATGCTGCCGATCCAGGTTCAATTCCTTCATCCCTCCCTCTCAGAGAGCCCAGAAAGCGACCAAGAGTATCCCACCCTCACAGCACGGCAGAGCCTGGCAAAGTTCCCCTGGCATATTTGACATGCCAAAAGCAGTAACGACAAGTCTCACAATGGAGACGTTACTGGTGCCCATTCAAGCAAATTGATGAACAATGGAAGGACGGTGCTACAGTGCTATATATACCATATTTTCTATGTACAATCATCTGTTCTTTGACATTAAGATAGCTTCCAAAACTTGTGAATAGTACTAGGATGAAAATTGGAATGAAAATATCTTTTCCGAACAGAATTTTGGAAACCTTTGGGTAGATGTAGAGAAGTGGCATTGCTGGGTCATATGGAAGATTAATTTCTGGTTTTACGAGGAGTGTCCATATTGTTTACCAAAAAGGCTGGACCAGTTGACATTCCTACCAGCAGAGAATGAAGCTCCCTCTTGTCCTTCATTCATGTCAGCACTAGGTGTTTTTGTTCTTTGTGATGTGTGCCAGTCTCACTAGTGTGAGTTGATATCTCATTGTTTTGATTTGAATTTCCCCGATGATAAGTGATGCCGAACATTTTTCACATACTTGTTGGTCATTTATATGTCTTCTTTAAGGAAGTTTCTGTTCAGCTATCCCTCCTAAACCCCCATTTTTGATGGGGTTGATTGCTTTTTCTTGTTAAATTCTATCAATGCTTTATATATGTTGGATTTTAGCCCTTTGGCAGAAGAGCAGTGGGCAAATATTCTATCCCAGTCTTTGGGGTATATTTATTCTAGTCAATGTTTCCTTTTGTAGTGAAGAAGCTTCTTAATTTGATGTGTTTCATTTGCTTATCATTGCTTTCATTTGTATTGAATCATCGAAGACATCTAGATTCCATATTATGAAGGATTCTGCCTGTACTTTTCTCAATGCATTTTTCCCCACTGTATTTAAACACCATGATTTACAAAGTTGTTCATGATGCATTTGTTACAGAAACCCAATATTCCAACAGCAGTCCCTTTACCACTGTGACCTTCTCTCCACCATTGTCCCCATATTCCCAATAACCCTCAAACCTGCCCCCATAGTAGGCCCAGAATAATTTATTTTATAATGCTTGTTATCACTAAATGACTAATGGAATTATCAAAAAGTACTTCATTAAAAGAATATTTTGTTAAAAGTTTTGTATCTCACCATGGGGACATTAAACACTTGTCTGGGAGTTTACTAAGTAGTTGTTGCTAGTTGAACCTTCCATGTCAATGGTTTTTTTGTTAGTCATACTTAGCTGGCTTCTATGTTACCTTCCCATCCGTTCTGATGTCCTCTTACTGGAATAGTAGTTTTGTAGAGTTTGGAGATGTCATTTGCTGCTGTTGCATGCTACAGAAAATCCAGAATGTTTAGCTGGGCAGTGAACATACATGGTAGTGATGGTGCATTGTAGATGTGGCAATCAGGGCTTCCGGAAGTACAGTGGAGGCCGAGGTCATCCACCACCACTCTAAGAATGTCTGGAGTTTCTCAGCTCCCCACCCAAAAAAAAACCCAGTGTACCTGAAATTTTCATCAGTTTGGCATCTGTAGAGCTCAGTCATGAAGAAGTGGAGTCTGGCTGCAGGCATTTCAGCAGCAGTTGGAGTGTGAATGCAGCTGCTGGAGCTTTGCCAGGGTGGAGACTTGGCCTGGCCCCTCCTTCAAAGGTTGCCCTGGAACCAGTGTTTTGAGAACTGTTTGCTGTGAATTGATCCTTTCAAGACTTATCCATGAGGCTTTGAAGCTGGGCCTATCACTGAGCTTATATAGAGGTCATGGTGGACTCTTCTCAAGGCATTTTATGGATTAAGTCTAGTATGGAAGTCTTTAACCTATTTTGAATTAAATTTTGTGCATGATATGAGAAAAGAGTCTAGTTCTTTTTTTTTAAAATGTGCTCTGGAAATTTCTATTTATACTGTTACTCTAATAGTACACCCGAGATATCTCTCTATTTCCATCTCTCCCTCATTTACTCCCTCACTCTCTCTTACATACACTTACACATTCTCTCTCTATATCTCTCTCTATATATATACATATACAAATATATATAAGTCTTATAAAGAAACTAATTTTAATGAAAAATAATTTAATTTTCAGTGCTTGAACAAAGCACAGTGGGTAGGGCATTTGCCTTGCATGTGGCCGACCCAGGTTTGATTCCCAGCATTCCATATGGTCCCCGAGCACTGCTAAAGGTAATTCCTGAGTGCAGAGCCAGGAGTAACCTCTATGCATCGCTGGGTATGACCCAATAATAATAATTTAATTGTCAAGATTTCTATACAAGTGTCAGATTTTCATTTGTCCTAAAACTATTAATAATATTACCTTAAGAAAACGATTAGTAATACAGAAATTAAGGAATTTCTCTTGCATAGGGCCAACCCTGATTCAATCCCTGGCACTAAATGCAGTCCCTGAGCACCGTGAGGAATGATTCCTGACTGCAGAACCAGGAGTAAGCCCTGAAGTTCTCGGTGCATGGCTCAAAATGGAAAAGAAGGGGTGACGAAATGAACAGAAACTTTCTCAAAGAAGAAATCGTAAAGGCTAAAAGGCACATGAGGAAATGCTCTACATCACTAATCATCAGGGAAATGCAGATCAAAACAACAATGAGATATCATCTCCCACCACAGAGACTGGCCACATCCAAAAGAACAAAAGCAACCGGTATTGGGGCAGATGTGGCAAGAAAGGGACTCTCCTTCACTGCTGGTGGGAATGCTGACTGGTTCAGCCCTTTTGGAAAACAATACGGACGCTTCTCAAAAAATTAGAAATTGAGCTCCCATTTGACCCAGCAATACCGCTCCTGGGAATATATCTCGGAAAGACAAAAAAGTACAGTTGAAATGACATCTGCACTTGTATGTTCATTGCTGCACTGTTCACAATAGCCAAAATTTGTAAAAAACCCAAGTGCCCGAAAACAGATGACTGGTTAAAGAAACTTTGGTACATCTGTACAATGGAATACTATGCAGCTATTTGAAAAAATGAAGTCATGAAATTTACATACAAGTGGTTCTACATGGAAAGAAAGTATCATGCCAAGTGAAATGAACCAGAAGGAAAGGGTTAGGCATAGAAATATAGCACTCATCTGAGGAATATAAAGTAACAGAATGGAAGACAAACACCCAAGAATAGTTGAGATAAGTAGCAGGAGGTCTGGGCCACGGCTTGGAAGCTGGCAGCACATGCTGTGGGGGGGAAAGGCAGCTCAGATAGAGAAGGAAACACCAAGTAAAGGATGTTTGGAAGATTCACTCGGGATGCAAGGTGAAAGTAGACTATAGGCCTAATACGATGGCCACTCAATATCTCTATCGCAAGTCACAACACCCTAAAGGAAAGAGAGAGCAAAAGGGAATGCCCTGCCACAAAGGCGGGACGAGGTAGGGGGATGAGGTGGGGGGGGGGCGGGAGGGATACTGGGATCCGTGGTGGTGGGAAATGGGCACTGGTGGAGGGATGGGTACTCGATCATTGTATAACTGAAGTCCAAGCATGAAAGTTTGTAAGTCTACAACTGTACCTCATGGTGTTTCACTAATTAAAAAAAAAGGAAAAGAAAACTATATATGTTTGCTCAAGTCTCACAATGAAGACATTACTGGGCCCGCTCAAGCAAATCGATGAACAATGGGAGGACAGTGACAGTGACAGTGACTTTCGAAAATAATATTGAGGGGGTTAGAGAGATAGTGCAGCATTTAAGGTGTGTGACTTGCATGCAGCCAACCCACTTTGATTCCAGTAGCACATGGACCCTCGAGTATTGACTAATATGTCCTAAAGGCCCCAAGCACTGTCTGGTGTAACCGTGCAAGCTGCTGAGCACTGCTGGGGTGGCCTGGGCAGCTTCTGGCACTGAAGCAACCAGGTAGCACCACAGCTTTGGACCCTCACATTACACCAACAAAACAGGCTGGCTGATAACCTTCTGGAGAGAGCCCAGGCCTCCACTGCTGAGATTTCCTCCACTCCATAACCAAAAACCAAAAAGAATCTTAAGCTATATACAGCAAAAATGATGGAGCCTAAAAGAGAGTTTGATAAATCTACAATTCTATTGGACATTTTATGGATGAAATAGACATAAATATTTGCACCAAAAGAATCAGCTGAGTTAGGTGTCAGGCTACTTTTTCTGTACTTTGATGCCTGTTACTTTAACTATCAATTCTCCTTCATTCTTGAAGTCTTTGTCCTTAAAGTAGACTTTCAACTTGTGACGAGTTCAGAATTTGAGAAAGTGAAAGTTGAAAGTGCTTCTAACACCAATAAAGGGTGTGAAGATCAAGCTAAACAGTTATCTTACACTGAGATTTATAAACTTTCTGAAAACTGTGGATTGAAGAATGTTTCAGGTAAATGCCATCACCGCTTTAATAGATTCAAAACAAACACCCAGACCCACTGTGCCCCAACGGGTGTCCAAGACTATCTAGTACTAGAGTTGCTGATGCCCTTATTATCCTGAAAATCACCACCAAAGCCACTAGAAAGAAATCCATTAGAAAATGGAAACATCACCTTTACTCCTGAAGGAATTTGTTGACCAACAGCATATCTGAAAGCAGACTGGAAGAGAGTGCCCTTATGGAAGCCGTAGCTATGTGATGACTAGGAAGTGCAGTGAGTCTCCTCTTATTTACTCTGGTTCAAATATTTATGTCTCAAGAGCTGGCCTAATTATTTATAAAACATAGAAAATAGTAGGAGAGATTGTACAGGAGGTTGGGCACTTGATCCTGCTTCCATACCTAACATTTTATAGGGTCCTTGAGTATTTCCAGGGGTCATCCCTAAGCACAGAGTCAGGAGTAGCTCCTGAGTGCCACTGAGTGTATGGGTGTGGCACAAGCTTTCCCACAAAAAAGAAAAGAAACGACACAAAACACATGCTGCATCTTTTCTTGTTCCCACTGATCAGCAAAGATCAAGACAGAGGACGAAGAAATAGAAGAAACTCTTGGAGACTGTGTGGGCTGTTGTGTGAATCACTCAGGAAAGAAAACCTAACCCATGTTGCTACTTGGTAATGGAGCATGCAGATAAACATCCCAGGCTGTGAGCTCCAGCAGAATTGTTTTCCAAAGGCTGAATATATTCCTGAGGCTATGAAATATATATTCAACATTCAAGGTGAAATATCATGATGATCATGACCGTCCTGTTGTTCGTTGATTGCCTCGAACAGGCACCAGTAATGTCTCCTTTGTCCTAGCCCTGAGATTTTTTTTTAAAAAGTGCCATATTAAAAGCTCTTCCAGGGTTAGGAGAATGAGACCCATCATTGTTACTGTATTTGGCATATTGAGTACACCACGGGGAGTTTTCCAGACTCTGCCGTGTGGACAGGCTACATTCGTACCTGCCATTTTGTCCAAAGTAAGAATGAGATCATAAGATGTTGCGTGGCCGTGCGCTTCCAGGAGCTGGGTTTTATAGTCTTTGGGTCTTGGCCGTTGATGGGATTACACGGTGCCAGGGGGCCAGTTGGTGGGTGTGACCCCTGCCTACTGGAATTTGGAGGATATGGGTGGAGGATGCTCAGCCCCAATCCGAGCAGGCTTGGAGATCTCAGCCCTGGGATCCACATGCCTTTGTTCCTCTGTCGGTACCTTCATGCATGTGGAGAGTGGTCTCAGCATGGTGGCGGCTGGTTCTGGAGGTCTTCGGCTGCTGGAGCCCTGGTGAAATATGTAATATGTTATATCAGACAGCACTCAAACTGGAGTGACTCATAAGCTATACCTGTCATAGAGAATTTGGGGGGAAAAAATAGGATTGTACCTTGGAAGATAAGGTAAAGGTAAAGGCCCTCCCGTTGTTCATCGATTTGCTCGAGCGGGCCCAGTAACGTCTCCATTGGAGACTTTGTTGTTACTGTGTCTGGCATATCGAATACTCTCGGTAGCTTGCCGGGCTCTCCGAGAGGGGCGGAGGAATCGAACTCGGGTCGGCCATGTTGGCCGCTTGTAAGGCGAACGCCCTACCCACTGTGCTATTGCTCCAGCCACCTTAGAAGGTAAATCCAAAATAGAAGGACTATTTGGGAATTAAAAGGGGAGATTATATTTGCTGAAATGAGCAGGACAAGTTCCTTGTACTGTGCATTTCTAAGAGGAAAGTTTACTTCATCAGTTTCTGGTATAACTTAAACTCCAAAAACACATTGTAGACTATGTTTGTAACTTGTTTGCTAGAATTTTCAACTTCTGTACATGTTTGCTTTCTTAAATTCTTTTGAAAAGAGAAATCAGGAAGCTGACACATTTTCTCTTCAAGAGAATAAAAGATTGGTCTTTATCACATCTAATCAAATCACTTTTTCCCCCCTTCGATTTTGGGATCAGAGCTCACAGTGCTCAAGGTCTATTCCCGACTCTGTGCTTAGGAATAGCCCTGGGAGTTCTCAGGGACCGTGTGTAATGCTGTGAATTTGAATGGGGTCAGTGGGATGCCTGGCAAATGCCCTGATGCCTGTACTACTCTTGAGCCCCTAACCAAATCCCTTTCAAGTTCACTGTCACTGTCACTGCCCTCCCGTTGTTCATCGATTTGCTCGAGCAGGCCCAGTAACGTCTCCATTGGAGACTTTGTTGTTACTGTGTTTGGCATATCAAATACATCACGGGGAGCTTGCCAGGCTCTCCGAGAGGGGCAGAGGAATTGAACTCGGGTCGGCCATGTTGGCTGCGTGCAAGGCAAACGCCCTACTGCTGTGCTATCGCTCTAGCCCTTTCAAGGTAAATATAAACATAAAACTAAGGGAGTGTATAGAGACAGCTGAGGCTGGTGAAAGGGCCATTGGGCTGAGCTGACCCTACGTCATCAAGATCCTCCACTTCTGACTTTGAATCTGACTTTTCCAGACAATGATGCTGATACACCAATAATCACATACTGCAGATTCTCTCCTTGGGCAAACTAGGAGGTTTACTTTTTCAGTTCACGTGGATAAATATGAGATGAAAGATGAAAGGCATCCCCATAGGCCAGGGATCTGGCTCAGTGATGGAGCTTATGCCTTGTGGTCTGTGTGAGGCCAAGTGCCGTCTCAGCGGCTCAGTCCCGGCACTGAGACGGAAAAAGACCTCTTCAGCTTCAGCTGCTGGCAGAGCAATTAATTGTTCAGGATGGAACATGCTGCCATCAATGAGCTGCCTTCTCCTTTTGGAGAAGGGAGCGGGTCAGTGTCTAGAGAGCAGGAATATAGACCAGCAAAGACCAGAGATTTCCTCAGCCTAAGAAGCCGAGAATACAGAGAAACTAAAAGCTTATCATGACTGTTGAACTTAAATCTGTGAAGACGAAATTGTAATATCTGCTACCTTGATCTTCATAATAAGAGATGTTCTCTGTCTTTATCTCTCTATTTATCCTCTCTTTCGTTTCCTTTTCCCTCACTCCCTCCCCCCTCTTTCCCTCCTTCCCTTCTTCCCTTCCTTCCTTCCTTCCTTCCTTCCTTCCTTCCTTCCTTCCTTCCTTCCTTCCTTCCTTCATTTCTTCCCTCCTTTCTTCCTTCTTTCCTCCTTTCCTCCCTCCCCCCCTCCCTTCCTCCCTCCCTCCCTTCCACCCTCCCTCCCTCCCTCCCTCCCTTCCTTCCTTCCTTCCTTCCTTCGTTCCTTCCTTCCTTCCTTCCTTCCTTCCTCCCTCCCTCCCTCCCTCCCTCCCTCCCTCCCTCCCTTCCTCCCTCCCTTTCTTTTTCCTCCCTCTTTCCTTCAGTTCAACTGTACATGGGTCTGTAGCATATGTAAAAAGCAGAAAGTGAGGAGGAAGCTAATATAAGCTATTTTTTCTTAAGGCTCTTTATGCTCCATGAGCTTACTGGGTTTGGTGCTAAGAGTTTTCTAACAGTCAGTCTGTGTTATAAACTAGGCTGGAACACTTCATTTTGGCCCTTGGGAGATTAACCAGCCACTTGAATGCTGATTTAGTGCTTAAAGGACTAAAGACTTTAAAAATCATGGGACTGTAGCTTGCAGAGTTTTGAAAATAAATCTTCCAGGCTGCAATGGTAGCAGTGCAACTGCATATAATTTTAAAGAAGCAAGGCTTATATTTACCTCAATTTCTGTGAATTCCAAAGTAAAACAAAGTCTTCCGTTTGAAGTATATTTTCCTGCTGCAAATATTTTGCCCCAAAGAAATTCTCGGATCCTCTTTAAGCCCGTCACTTTAATTTTGAGTGTAATCATGTTGTACCTCATTGATGCAGTGAAAACAAATAGTGGGCAAGAAATTTGATTGACAAGTATGATTAAGGAAAAAAATATTAGTTGATGGTGTTGAAAAGAGTGATCACTCTCTTTTCACCTAAGCAAAATTTCTGTCCTTGCCTATAGCAAGGGAAATCTAGTTAAAATCTCGTTAAAGAGCCATCCCAGCACCACGAGAGCTTCAGAGAAAGACTTAACGTATTAATTTGCAGAACAAAGCCAGCCCAAGCCTACAAACAATCTATTAACACATTTGGAAATGCAGGATTTTAACACCCAGTTATTTCTCCACCCTCAGGACGCCCAGCCTTCCTGCAGCCTCCCCCAGCCTCCCCCACCTCCAACCCTTTTGCACCTGGACCCTGGTTTTTGTGTGTGTTATGAAGAGGGTTATTTTGCCACGGAGAGAGGAGGACTTGCATGACTTCAAACATGGACATTAGATCAAGTTTTTATCTTCTCCCATAATCCTGTCTTTGATGTCACCAGACTGAAACCTCTCGGAATAGAAAGGGGGAGATGTGAAAAGAGGCCCAGTTAATTTATATGTTTAAGTGTGCGGCCCTAATTCGCCTCGGTAGCATTTTCATTGTCTTCTGCTTTGCATCCTAAAGGCAGGCTTACACCAGGCAATTATGAATGGCCCCTCTGAACAAATAATTGAAATTCACGAGTTGTGGGGTATGGCTAAGCAAGGTCTGGGTTGGAGGTGTGAGGTAATACATATTCTCTTGGGCGCTATTAAAGTCGCAGGCACTCTCCACAGGGTGGGTATTTGCCTTACATTAGTTTAATGGCAACTAATCAGGTAAACTCCGTGCTAGAGACTAAATCTTGGGCAGTCACTCTTTACAAGCCAGGGACTTAGAACTCCTTGAATCTGAAAACAACAAATTCTCCAGAAAACATGGGATTCCAACATGGCTACCCGATTAAAAAAAAAATAAGAGTGAATATAAAATTGACTTCATTCGGGAGGAGCAGGGGAAATCTTTTGAGGATAAGGAAAATGGCCTATGAAATCCTAAGAGTTTGGCGATTCTGAGAGTTCATCTTTTCTCTCCCGTACAGCCAGGAAGCTCAGCATGATTGTTCCCAGACAAGTATATATTTGCACATGTGCATTCATACTCACACATCCCTGACTGATTAATTATACATTAATTACTCCAAGCCAAATTCTGCCCTCTGCTGCCTGCGTTCAAATTATTTAATACAGTGGCATGTTCTTCAAGGAAAAGATTGATGCTGGCTTATAGGCCATAATAAGGTCTTGCATTATCACCAGTATTGGTTTGAAAGTGGAATTCGGCCTAAGGCACCACAAACAACAATCTTGTAATGGCCCCTGCTCAGTGAACTTTAAAAGAATCTCTTAATAAGGTAAAAGGACTCTCATTTTTGCAGCTGCCCGATTACTCAGGACTTCAGATAAATGGCCCCTGCCGCAGACCAGTGAAACACATGAGCCACTACAATTTTAATGGGGGTTGGGGTAGCCTGGACTTCTCTACAATTGCTAAGGTTTTACAGATTTTAATGAAAAACTGGAATGCTTTTTTCTGATGCTTGTGACCATAAACTAAAATCCAGTAACTGAGCTATAAATGATGACTCCTTCAAATGAGAAAAGCTCCCCCAGAGAGCATTGACTCTTACCCAGGTTTCAAAGAAGGCATAGTACTAGCCTCCTCCTAGTTTCCTAGAGAAGACGGCTGCCCCCTGCAGTGGGAAGAACAAAAAAACTGGAAACTGTGTAAAGATGTAAAGATACTAACTAATGGTGAAAGTGGAAAATAGCATATGGGAAATAGTGAAAGTGGTAGAGAACAAACCTAACACCTACAGGGCTAGGTTCTGTCTTGTCACGTGCCCCTGTCCCACACAGCATGGCCAGTGTAATCCTGGTGGCCTCCACTACAGCGGCAGCTCCATTTAGGGTGGTTCAACAAAACTAATTAGAACTAGTACTAATGAGAACTAGTAACCATATGTACAGAAGCATGCAAACAGGTGAACAAAAATAGGTGTTTCTTGCAGGTATATTTGTAGCCATAAATTGGAAACCATGTAAATGCCACTCCCCCTTTTTTTATTAGTGAAACACCATGAGGTACAGTTGTAGATTTACAAATTTTTGTGCTTGGGTTTCGATTATACAATGATCAAATACCCATCCCTCCACCAGTGCCCATTCCACCACCATGGATCCCAGTATCCCTCCACACCCATTCCCCCCTTCCCACCCTGCCTCTGTGGCAGAAATGGGGCAATGAAATGAACAGAAACTTTCTCAAAGAAGAAATCT
The DNA here is from genome assembly GCF_029834395.1 of Sorex fumeus. Lineage (NCBI taxonomy): Eukaryota > Metazoa > Chordata > Mammalia > Eulipotyphla > Soricidae > Sorex > Sorex fumeus. The sequence continues at coordinate 5,533,033 of NW_026606095.1, read as the reverse complement.
GAATGGCAAAAAAGCACATGTGAAAATGAAAATGCTCTACATCATTAATTATCAGGGAGATGCAGATCAAAACCACAATGAGATAGCATCTCACACCTCAGAGACTGGCCCACATCCAAAAGAACAAAAGCAACCGATGCTGGTGCAGATGTGGCGAGAAAGGGACACTCCTTCACTGTTGGTGGGAATGCCGACTAGTTCAGCCCTTTTGGAAAACAGTATGGACGATTCTCAAAAAATTAGAAATTGAGCTCCTATTTGACCCAGCAATATCACTCCTGGGAATATATTCCAGAGAGGCAAAAATGTATTGTCGAAGTGATATCTGCACTTGTTTGTTCATTGTAAATGCTCTTTTGATAAGATCTGGTTATATAAATGTTACTTCTGCGGAATGAATGTAACTATTAAAAATAAGTTAGAGTCAGAGATGGTTTAATGACTTTCAAGCCCCAGCATGGAAAATAATCATGATGTTGCCCCAACCTGCAATATCACTGTAGCACTGTAGTACTGTCCTCTCGTTGTTCATCGATTTGCTCCAGCGGGCACCAGTAATGTCTCACGACAAATTGAGAGACTTGTTGTTACTGTATTTGGCATATCGAATATGTCACGGGTAGCTTGCCAGTCTTTGCTGTGTGGGTGAGATAACTCTCCGTAGTTTTCCTGGCTCTCCGAGAGGGGTGGAGGAATCAAATCCGGTTGTCCACGTACAAGGCAAATGCCCTACCCACTGTGCTATCACTCCAGCCCTTTGCAATATCAATTTAAAAAAAATTTAAAGCATCAAACTCAAAAGACCTGGTATCTTGAAAATGACAATGTTTCTCTCTGGGTTTTTAAAAAAATTCTAAAAGAATTTGGAATTTTGTATAAATTCATTAAAGTAGGTTACTTGAAGTCTGTGGGCTGGAGCCATAGCACAGCGGGTAGGGCGTTCGCCTTACAAGCGGCCAACATGGCTGACACGAGTTCAATTCCTCCGCCCCTCTCGGAGAGCCCGGCAAGCTACCGAGAGTATTCGATATGCCAGACACAGTAACAACAAAGTCTCCAATGGAGACGTTACTGGGCCCGCTCGAGCAAATCGACGATCAACGGGAGGGCCTTTACCTTTACCTTACTTGAAGTCTGATCCATAATACAGCTGATTAGAGCATTTGCCTTGAACATGACTGATGCGGGTTGGATCCCCAGCATCCTATATAGTCCCCCAAGCATTGCCAGAAGTAATTCCTGAGTGCAGCGCCAGGAAAACCCCTTGAGCACCACCAAGTGTGGCCCAGATTCAAAATAAATAAAGTAGGTTTCTTCTGAGAGTGATAGTATAGTGGATAAGGCAGAGATAGTACAGTGGATGAAAAGGCTTTCACGTTGGTGACCCAAGTTCAATTCCTGACATCACATAAGCTCCCCTGGGAATTGCCAGGAGTGATCTCTGAGCACAGAGCCAATAGTAAGACATGAGCATCTCCAGGTGAGTTCCCCAAACCATAAAAAAAAAACAACAAGAAATACTAAGATTCCTTCCATCCTGCCTTCTTTTCCTTTCCCTTCCTCCTTTTTCTTCTTTATTTCTACCTCTGCTCTGTCAGTGGTCATAGAGCAATGCAGCTTTCCATAGTTCTAAAGATATTTGTATGGCAATTCCGGAAGATGGATATTTAAAGAAGGCCTTTGATTCTGTTGAGACGGAAGTGGTCATTGAAGCCCTAGCCAATCAGAGCATTCAAGCCCAATACATCAAGATCCTCCATGAGCTGTATTGCGGATTCACTACCAGGATCTCACCATTCTACAAAGAAGTGATCGTGGATGTCAAGAGACGGGTTCGGCAGTGTGATACCATTTCACCGAAACTCTTCAGTGCCACCCTCGAGAACATCATGCGACGACTGGAATGGGAAGGAATGGGAGTGAAGATAGATGGTCGGCAACTACACCACCTCCGCTTTGTTGATGACATTGTCTTAATAACACCAAACATCAGCCAAGTGGCACAAATGCTGGCCGACTTTGACCATGAGTGTGGAAAGGTAGGACTATAGCTGAATCTTATGAAGACAATGTTTATGAGAAACAGCCTCGTTTCTGATGCCCCATTCGCTCTCAACGGAACGACCATCTCCGAATGCAACAGCTATGTGTACCTAGGTCGAGAAGTCAACATGACAAATGACCTGGCACTCGAGCTGCGCAGGAGGAAGAGAGCGGCTTGGAACGCCTTCAAGAATGTCGAAGAAATAGCTAAGGGAATGAAGAACCTCCGGCTCCGGGCACATCTTTTTGATTCCACTGTTCTTCCTGCACTAACATATGCCTCAGAGACCTGGGCCCTACGCAAACAAGATGAGAACGCTATTCAGGTCTCCCAAAGAAGAATTGAAAGAGCTATGCTTGGAATATCACGTTTCACTCAAATGAGAGAAAGAATCCGGAGTTCCGACCTCCGTTGACGATCAAGAATCAGGGACGCTGTCTCATTTGCCAAGGTGTCAAAAATCAGATGGGCTCGTCACGTAATGAGATTTAAAGACGACCGCTGAACTAGAGCTGTTACCGTCTGGATTCCACGGGATGTCAGAAGACCGCGTGGCCGCCCACCTACCAGATGGTCAGACTTCTTCATCGAGATCATGAACGATCGGTTTGAGGCTCTTCATGTTCTCAGAGCGAACAGATGCCATTGGGCTACACTGGCACGCGACAGGGATGAATGGAGACGTTACTGGTGCCCGCTTGAGCAAATTGACAACTAACGGGAAATTAAGTGATTAAGTGAAAGATATTTGTAGAACTGAAGTGTAAGAGATTTACTCTAAGACCAAAGATGGGATTTCCTAGCTCCATATCATCTGGGTCCAGCTCTCAGTGATAACAACTTTTATGATCTTCAATTTTTCCAGTTCAGTGGAAAGAACTAATATTGGGAAAACAAACAAACAAACAAACAAAAACTAGAGTACAACAAAGCAGAGGTTATGAACGAGTCAATCTCAGAGAGCCATTTTGACTCTTGTCTTCAATACTTAGAACCTTGTCACCGCAGGCAACTCTATGACCTTCATGATCTTCACTATCACCCTCGGTGAAATGGTTAGAATAATAATTCTTTTTTTTTAAATTTTTTTTATTATTGAAACACCATGAGGTACAGTTGTAGATTTACAATTTTTTGTGCTTGGGTTTGATTATACAATGATCAGATACCCATCCCTCTACCAGTGCCCATTTTCCACCACCATGGATAATATCCCCCCCACCCCAATCCGCCCATCCCCCCCTGCCTCTGTGGCAGGTCAATCCCCTGTGTTCTCTCTCTCCTTTTGGGTGTTGTGGTCTGCAAAAGAGGCATTGAGTGGCAAACATGTTCAGTCCATAGTCCACTTTCGACATGCATCTCCCCTCCTGGGAGGATCCTCCAAACACCCTTTATTTGGTGCTCCCTTCCCTATCTGAACGGCCCTTTCCCCTAGAATACCCGGCTGGCCTCTAAGCTATGGAGTAATCCTCCTAGTGCTGATCTCAGCTATTCTTGGGTATTAATCTCATATTTTGTTACTTTATATCCCCCAGATGAATGCAATCTTTCTGTGTCTATCCCTCTCTTTCTGACTCATTTCGCTTAGCATGATACTTTCCATGTTGTACCACTTGTATGTAAATTTCATGACTTCATCTTTAGAATAATAATTCTTATTTCAAAGGATTTAGGCAGCATTCTGTGTTCAATAATGTTATGTTAAGTATAATTGTTAAGTAATTATGTACACAATGCCCTGTACATAATCACTTAACAATTCCTTTCTTTTATTAAAGAACTTTGATCCACAATACATGTTTTGAGTGATGCTGTCACAAAGACACACTGAATCTTCAGAGCAATTTGTTCTGGAGAAGCCCAGAAATGTGGATTATGGTCCATAGGACATAGGATAGTAAAGCATGTTCTAGTCTGGTTTTATCCATATTCTGTATACATTTATTAAACATACCTGCCCTTCTGTGGTTGAAATCCCACCCTGCTGTAGAGACAGGCTGGGGCTGTGGGGATTGGGGGGTGGTGGGAGGAAAACTAGGGATACTGGTGCTGGAAAATGTACACTGATGGAAGGATGGGTATCAGAACACGGTATGACTGAAACCTAATCATGAACAGCTTTGTAAGTTTCTACTTCACAGTGCTTCAATAAAAAAAAATTTTTTTTTAGAAGCCAATATATTTAATTTTTTTTCTTTTTTGGGTCACACCCAACAATGCTCAGGGGTTACTCCAGGATTTACACTCAGGAATTACTCCTGGCAGTGCTTGGGGGAATATATGGGATGCCGGGGATCGAACCCGGGTCGGCCGCGTGCAAGGCAAACACGGAACACCCTACCCGCTGTGCTATCGCTCCGGCCCATCAATAAAAAAATGTTTTAAATAAAAAAATGAAGGACAGGAGAAAGTTAAAAAAAAAAGAATACCAATGTAGAAAAGACATAGTTAAACTCCAAAACATCTCAACTTCTAGTAGTTCACCTATGACTTTTATGAAATGAAAAGTTTACCTAAGTTTTCTAAACATAAAATGCTTCAATTGAAAAAAAAATTACAGAACTGGCTCAGCAGAGAGGTCTGCCTCAGGAGAGCATGAACCAGCACAGATTGACAAGAGACTGTATTGTTGATGTCCTTTGCTTTGGGAGATTTGCCAAAACTCATACTCAGAAGTGTGGCCCATGTTTTTATTTGTTTGTTTTTGACAGGGGCTTAAGTTTCTCCCAGATCTAAAGCCTGATGTAACACTAATCAAGAGGCAATTAGCTGTCATGGTAGATAAGTAATTCAAGTTGCACAACTATTGTTGGCTCTATGTGCGTGATCTGCACAGGAAGTCAAATTAGAGTCCAAATGCTTTAGGGGCTATTTGAACTCAGAGCAGGGAGAGTGGTGTGTTCAGTTTTACAGACCTCATCTAAATATTCATCCTTGGGAAAAATGACTAATCAAACACCAGTGGTTGAGATTCCATTAGAGTGGCACTTAGAAGGGAAATTTAGAAGGTGACCATCAACATCTTGGACAACATATTCTTTCTTTTATTGTGACAATGCTGAGCTTCCTGTAAGACCTGGATAAGAGTCCATCTTTTAGGGGAAACTTTTCCCAGCTCTGAGTAAAACAACAATGGTTAAGATTTTCACTAGAATCGCATTTAGAAGGAAAATTCCCTTCCCTTCTAAATTTTACAAGGATATATATATATATATACATATATATATATATATCTTTTACAAGGATATATATATATCTCCTGCCCCCATGCCTAGCTGTCCTCGCAGGGACCCCCTTGGAGGGGAGCGGGTTGAGCTTTCCTCCCCGCCCCGACCAGGGCTCCAGCAGCCGAAGACCTCCAGGACCAGCCACCAACATGCTGAGACCACTCTCCGCACACCTGAAGGTACCGGCAGAGGAACAAAGGCAAGTGGGTCCCGGAGCTGAGATCTCCAAGCCTACTTGGATCGGGGCTGAGCATCCTTCACCCAGATCCTCCAAATTCCAGTAGGCGGGGGTCACACCCACCAACTGGCCCCCTGGATCCGTGTAATCCCATCAACGGCCAAGACTCAGAGACTATAAAAACCAGCTCCTGGAACTGCGCGGCCGCATTTGCGGCTGCGCGACATCTTATTATGACATCTTATTATCTCATTCCTACTTGGACAAACTGGCAGGCTACCGAATGTAGCCTGCCCACACGGCAGAGTCTGGCAAACTCCCCGTGGCGTACCCAATATGCCAAATACCAGTAACAATGATGGGTCTCATTCTCCTAAAGAGCCTTGAATATAGCACTTTCTTAAAAATCTCAGGGCTAGGATGGAGGAGACGTTACTGAGGCCTGCTTGAGGCAATCGACAAATAACAGGATGGTCATGATTCATGATTCGTGATACATATATATATGTATATATATACATACATATATGTGTGTGTATTTGTTTTAAGAAAACAAGTTACTATTATCTTACCCACCACAAAAGCGACCATTTCTTTCTGTACCTGTTCACACTCTCTACCCTTTCAACCCTTTCTCCAACTTTAGTTTTGTGGCCAAACTAAAGGTTCATTTTCATTTGCCTTGTGTTTCTTGCTTTCTCTTTATGTCACACTTGACTGAAATCATCCAATATTGTCTTTTTATTTTCCTAGCATATTTTATCCACAGTGAATGCAAAAGACTATATTTTATTCTTTCTATAAGTGGAATAATATTTAGTCATCATAACATAGACCAGATCTTCTTTATTCCTCTGACATTGGGAAATTGGACAGTTTCCAAATATGACAGGTTTGGTTTGGTTTTGTTGTTTGGAAGCCACACCTGGTTGTACCCAGTGATTACTCCTGGCTCTGCACTCAGGGATCACAACTGTTCCTGTTGGGCTCAGAAAATCACATGAAGTGAAAAGGATCAAACCCAGTTCAACTACAATGCAAGGTAAGTGCCCTCCTACTGTACTATCTCTTCAGTCCCCAAATCTATTTTCAAAGTGCTGCAATGAACAAAGATATGCATGTATCTTTTCCAGTAGATAAAGATTCCTTTTTCTCTACACCCCTGCCAGCACTTGTTTCTGTACCTTTTATTATAAAGAGAAAAAAAAGAAAGAAGAAAGAAAGAAAGAAAGAAAGAAAGAAAGAAAGAAAGAAAGAGGTTGAAACGATAGTACAGTGGGTAGGGCATCTGCCCTGCCTTGCATGTGGTCGACCCGGGTTTGATTCCCAGCATTCCATATGGTCCCCCGAGCACAGCCAGGAATAATTCCTGAGTTCATGAGCCAGGAGTAACCCCTGTGCATCGCCAGGTGTGACCCAAAAAATAAAAAAAGAAAGAAAGAAAGAAAGAAAGAAAGAAAGAAAGAAAGAAAGAAAGAGAAAGAAAGAGCGAAAGAGGGAGGAAGAGGGAGAAAGGGAGGGAGGGAAAATATAAAGAGAGAGAGAAAATGGGAGAGATAGTACAAGGATTAAGGTGTCTACCTTGCACACAACCAGCTTTTTAGACCTAGAGCACTGAAATGGATCCTTGAGCACTGCTAGGAACGGCCTTTGAACACAGAGCCAAGACTAAGCCCTTAACACTATCAGATATGATGCCCCAAAACAAAAACAAAATAAAAGGGGAAGAAAGAAAAGAAGGAAGGAAGGAAGGAAGGAAGGAAGGAAGGAAGGAAGGAAGGAAGGACAGATATATTCGGGGTAAACAACCTGTGAAGATGGCAGATTTATGTCTCTTCTAAGGAATTAGTATGCATGGTCAAAAGAAACAATATTCCCCCACTTTATTTAAACACTATGGTTTACAAAGTTGTTAGTGATGATTTGTGCATTCATTGAATACATGCATCCAATATTCCAACACCAATCCCACAACCGTCACCTTTCCTCCACCAATGTCACTTTCCCTCCACCAGTAACTCCATACCATGTGGTCCCTAGAGCACTGCCAGGAGTAACTCCAGAGCGTGGAACCAGGAGTAACCCCTGAGCATCATTGGGTGTGGCCCAAAAACAAAACGAAAAACTTAAACAAAAATTAATCAATTAAGCTCAATATCCTAGTTCTCTCTAAAATTTGTACTAGGCTATCTTCCCTTCTTTAAGGCTAAGGTTCATTTATCTCTTTAATCTTCTTCATTTCTGGAAATCCTGTCAAGTTGAGAGTTAGCGCAAGTGATAGCTCAACCGACAGCAATTCCTTCTCAAACCAAAGCAGCAGCAAATCTCCCACGTTGCACGATCTTAGTTTAGGCTTCTCCAAGTACAGACTCGAAGTCAGGATTCAGGTGTAGAGTTTATGTGAGAGAAGGGTGAAGGAAACAGTGGTAGGAATAGGAATGGGTAAAGACAGTAAGGAAAATCATTTGATAGAGGATTGAATCCATTATTTATAATAAACACAAATTGGAGCAGGACTCACACTCATGATTTTCTTACCAGATATCCAGTCAGGATAGTAAGGATGCTAGTCTTTTTGTTTTTTATTATTTTCTTTAATTGAAGTGAGACTTTAGCTTAACTGCAATAAAATACAATTATGTCATTAAACTATCAGTTGAAGGGATTTTCTAGATGCATAGTTTTTTCAGAGCACTTAGTCCTTTCATATACAGATGGAGTTCCACGGTTCTGGATAGAACTGTGCTTCTCAAACTTAATGTGTACACAAATCATCAAGGTGTTCTTATAAAAAATGAAAATTTAATTTCAGTACATGTGAGGTAGGTTCTGTGATGCTACTTCTCTCCTCAGTTCCCTGGTGAGGCTGAAGCAGCTGATTCTCAAAGCACTGTATCGTAAAAACACAGCTAATAAACAGAATTAACCACATGAGCCCTTTGGTTACAGATACACTGATTGTCTTTGTTGTTAATATCCCAAAGACTTCCTCTCCGCTCTCACTGTTCTCTTGGAATGAACTCATGCCAACTCCCCAAGGGCCACTGGGATTTTTAGACACTTTTTAAGTCAACTGTTAACTTCACTGATCATATGAAATCAGCTATGGTGGGAGAAAAGATTTTTACCATAGTAGAAACTGTTTATAAATGAAGGTTTGTGCTTTTCAGGAAGTCAATTTAACAGCACTCTCCTACTTATTGCTCTCAACCCTGGACAGTGTGTTGCCCTGTCAAGCAGATATCTAGAAGTTTATATTCAGGCCCCAAATGGCATGTGGGATGAGGGTTTTTGCAGGATGTAAAGAAACTAGATTTTATCTGGAAAGAAAGATGGTGGCCACATGGGAGCCTTGTGGACAGCAGGTATGAGCCGGGGGAGTGGGGGCGACTAAAACCTCATGGGTCAGGGGGCGTTCCGGTCCGTCCTTCACGCCCTACCGAGGTCACCAGTCGCCCCTCGCGAGCGGCTCTCCAGCACGGCCATGGCCCCAGAAGCACAAGGACTTAATGCAGAACCCAGCAGCTTGGAGCAGAAAAGTGAACAGACTATGCGTTGATCCAGGCCATCAAGTCTGCCGGAGGGGAAAGGGTGTTGCCCCATTCGCCCTCTCCTCTCTGGAAAGAAAGATGACGGCCACATGGTAGCCTTGTGGACAGCAGGTATGAGCCGGGAGTGTGGGGGCGACTAAAACCTCATGGGAAGGGGGGCGTTTCGCTCCGCCCTTCACGCCCTACCGAGGCCACCAGTTGCCCCCCCGCGAGCGGCTCTCCAGCACGGCCACGACTCCAGAACACAGAAACCAATTTCTTAACTATCTGACTTTCAGTAGAAATACCTCCAGGGTCAATAGGTAAAATAGCAGAAATTCAAAACCAACATTTAATTCTTGAACCCAGCTGTAGAAAGCAAATCACTTCACAATGCTTTTTCAGCATGTCTGATTTGGGGGGGCGGGGGTAAACTGTAAAAAATAGTGGTGAATCTTTTATTGAAACAATGAATCTAATCAAAGCAGATAGAGTGTTAACTAGAATTCATCTGCCTCACAGGGACGGGGAGGGGTGGGGGGTGGGGCTTTATTGGGGTTCTTCATGGTAAAAAATAAGTATTGGTAAAGGGAAATGTGTTTGATATTTGCATGACTGAGACCTAAACCTGAAAACTTTGTAACCTTTCCCACAGTGATTCAATAAATAAATAAATAAATAAAAGAAACTAGATTTTAAAGCAGAAATCAACAAGGAAACACAAAGAGAGGTGATTATGTTATTGCCATAATCATTATGCTATTTAATTTTTTATTTTTATGACAACATTGTGATTTACAAGGTTGTTCATAGTATAGTTGTTTTATGAATACAACTTTCCAATAGCAATTCCACCTTTTCTCCACCAATGGCCTCAATTTCCCTCCCACCGCCTAACTTGCACCCTTAGCCGGCACAAAACAAATTTACTTCATATTGATTGATCCAACAAAAATGGCAAGTGGAATTATATAAAATAAATCAATTAAAATCAATTTGTGATGATTGATTGCTATGTGACTTTAACCTATGTAAATGAAGAAATTCAAATCATTTAAACAATATAATCTAAAGCTTATTCTTATTTACATAAATAAGTTTTCAAACTCTGGTGTCTAAAATATATTACATCAAATTTTATTTTGCACTGTGATCTCATGATAATCATCATGTCTTCCCTATTATTAATAAAACTTTTAAAAAATTCTTTGCCAGCATATTTCATTTTACGGGGAATAGGTAAAACCTACAAATGTAGAGTTTGGAAAGAGTGAAGAAAATTAAGAAAATTTAAAGAGGAAAATCTGAATAAGCCTATAAAAACTATAGTTTTATTCTAAGAAAAGGAACATTGGTTTTGTATTAGAAAATATTATAGGTATTGCCCAAGTATTTATATTACTAAGTAAAAGACTGCTGTTTATTTCTTGATACTTTCTAATATGAAAATTTTTTAACAAAGAAAACTATCAGAGTAATAGCTATTAAAATAAAAATAAACTATTGTAAATTGAATAAAATTATTATCAGGTCTGTAGAAGTACATTAAATATATATTAAATTATGGCAAGTGTGAAAAAGCAGAATACAGATATGGAATTTGTCATTTAACTATGGGTTTGCTTCAAATATACAGAAACACATATGTATAAGACTTGATCACTTAATCACTTGACATCCCATTACTTATCGATTTGCTCCAGCGGGCACCAATAACGTCTCCATCCATCCCTGTTGTGTGCTAGTGTAGCCCAATGATGTCTGTTTGTTCTAGGAACATGAAGAACCTCAAACCAATCATTCAGGGTCTTGACGAAGAAGTCTGACCATCTCGTAGGTGGGCGGCCATATGGTCTTTTGACGTCCCGTGGAATCCAGTTGGTAATGGCTCTAGTCTCCAAATCTCATTACGTGTCCAACCCACCTGATTTTCAATGCCTTGGCAAATGAGATAGCGTCCCTGATTCTTGACCGTCGACAGAGGTCAGAACTCTGGATTCTTCCTCTCATTTGAGTGAAGTGGAATACTCCAAGCATAGCTCTTTCAATTCCTCTTTGGGAGACCTGAATATCATTCTCATACTGTTTTTTTGTAGGTCCCAGGTCTCTGAGGTGTATGTTAATGCAGGAAGAACAGTGGAATAGAAGAGATTTGCCTGGAGTCGGAGATTCTTTTTCCTCTTAGCTATTTCTTCGATGTTCTTGAAGGCGTTCCAAGCCGCTTTCTTACTCCTGCACAACTCCAGTTCTTCATGTTGAGTTCTCAACCTAGATACACATAACTGTTGCATTCAGAGATGGTCGTTCCATTGAGATCGAATGGAACATCGGGAACAAGTCTGTTTCTCATAAACATTGTCTTCATGAGATTCAGCTGTGTCCGACCTTGCCATACTCATGGTTGAAGTCGGCCAGCATTTGTGCCACTTGGCTCATGTTTGTTGTTATTAGAATGATGTCATCAGCAAAGCGGAGGTGGTGTAGTTGCTGACCATCTATCTTCACTCCCATTCCTTCCCATTCCAGTCATCGCATGACATTCTCGAGGGTGGCACTGAAGAGTTTTGGTGAAATGGTATCACCCTGCCAAACCCCTCTCTTGACATGGATGATCACTTCTTTGTAGAATGATGATATCCTAGTAGTGAATCCGTAATACAGCTCACGGAGGAACCTGATGTATTGAGTTTGAATACCCTGTTTGGCTAGGACTGCTTCCAAAAAACCTCAATGAGCGTGGTTATCGTGTGGATATGGTCTATTATGCTGAATCCTTTGCAGAACCTGGCTTGCTCGCATAGTTGTCCTTCATCTCGTGTTCTGCCAGGCCTATTCAGGATGATTCGAGTGAACAGCTTGTAGATGACAGACAATAGGCAGTTCTGGCGATAGTTGCCAATGTCGTGGATGTCTCCCTTCTTGTACAGTAGTACAGTCCTGCTGGTTTTCCATTGGGACAGAACCTTGCATTCAGACAGATAGCGTATGAAGAGCCGAGCCAGTGTATTGATGAGTACTGACAGCAGGTTCTTCAGGTGTTCGGGTCTGACCTTGTCTGGGCCAGGTGCTGGTCGCTTATTTATGATGAAATGGCATGTCAAATTTCGGAAGAGAGAATGTTGGGAACGACATATCCATCCTGCGGAATTTGGTATGTGGGCAGGTGGAAGGTGGACGTGGCTGTCGAAGAGATCCAAGTAGATGTCATGGATAATCTTCTCCATTGCCCTTCTGAAGATGTGATCGATCCACCAGGACATTGGAGGGCAGTCATCTTGGTCTTGTCGTTGGCAAAGGACAGGCAGGCGTTGTGAATACTTTTTCCAGCTTCTGCCGCATCTGCCAGCACTGCTGCTCTTCTCTCTTTGAGGTCTCCCTTTTTCGCTTCTCTGCACTGCTTTGCGAGCTTGGACATTCACTTGTGGTTGCCTGAGGCTTGCACCAAGCCACATTGGTGAATAAGCTCAAGAGTTTTCGAAGACAGGTCTTTTTTTTGTGCCTATGTCTCTTTTGGCATTCCTTGCACGATCGTGGAGGTATACACACACACACACACACATATATATACATATATATATAGAGAGAGAGAGAGAAATGAATTACTATTAGTCATTCAACAAACATTCATTAAGATCTCCAAATGTAAGAAGTTCTAGACAATGTGTGATGTAAATAGTTACATATATGAAATTTAAAGTATAGTCCTTTTTATATGCAGATCTGTGATAAATTCAATTCAATAAAATGCTGTTAGTTTTTCTGTGGCAAGTATTAAGTTCATTTGTTCTATTAAATATAATGGAAAAATATTAGTCTTCTTTCTTTTAACATGGCAACATGAGATTAATATCCAAGGCACAAATAGGGGCTAGGAAGACTGATAAATGGTTAGAAGCTTTCCATAAGAGTGTATGTGTGGGGCTGGAATTATAGTACAGTGGGGTAGGGGTTTTTGCCTTGCATGCGGCTGACCTGGGTTCGATCTCTGGCATCCCATATGGTTTCCCCAGCTCCGCCAGGAGTAACTCTTGAGTGCAGAGCTAGGAGTAGTAACCCCGAAGCATTGCTGGATTTGACCCAGAAAGAAAAAGGAAAAGAAGGAGTGTGTGTGTGTGTGTGTGTGTGTGTGTGTGTGTGTGTGTGTGTCAGTGGGTGTCTGGGAGTCATGAAGGGTAGTTAGGATAGAGAAGGGATCAGCATAACAATAATAGTAGGAACCGATCATATTGAACAGGAACTGAGTGTTGAAAGTAGGTAAAGGGATATACCTGTTAACCTTTCATTATCTATATTGCAAGCCATAAGGCTCAGAAGGAGAGAGAGAAAGGGGGGGTGGGGGGAGGAGAGATGAGAGAGGAGAGAGAGAAAGAGAAAGTGCAGGCAGGGAGGCAGAGGGCAGGAGAGAAACAGGGACCACTGGTGGTGGGTAAAGTACACGGATGAAGGGACAGGTGTTGGAACATTAGATGACTGAAATCCAATCATGAACAACTTTGTGAATGTGTTTATCATTGTGATTCAATAAAAAAGAAATATATGTACATATATATAACCTAGATAGGAAAATAAAAAAATTAAATATAAATAAATTAATAATAAGTAAAGGTAAAAGGCTCAAGCGGGCCCAGTAACGTCCCCATTGGAGACTTTGTTGTTACTGTGTCTGGCATATCGAATACTCTCGGTAGCTTGCCAGGCTCTCCGAGAGGGGAGGAGGAATCGAACTTGGGTTGGCCATGTTGGTCGCTTGTAAGGTGAATGCCCTACCGCTGTGCTATCATTTTTTTACTTTATTATTAAATTTGAACTCGGGTCGGCCATGTTGGCTGTGTGCAAGGCAAACGCCCTACCCGCTGTGCTATCGCTCACAGCGGGTAGGGCGTTTGCCTTACAAGCGGCCAACATGGCCGACCCGAGTTCGATTCCTCCGCCCCTCTCGGAGAGCCCGGCAAGCTACCGAGAGTATTCGATATGCCAGACACAGTAACAACAAAGTCTCCAATGGAGACGTTACTGGGCCCACTCGAGCAAATCGACGATCAACGGGAGGGCCTTTACCTTTACCTTTTATTATTAAATTAATAATAAAGTAAAAAAATTAAAAATAAAAGAGCAGCTTAGTGGAAATATTTCTAGGTGAATAAATAAGTAACTTTCTGCTAACATAATATGACATAAATTAGAAAATACTGTGATTTGGTATACATGAGATATGGTCACAGGGTACATAAAACCCATAAGCTTAACACTCTTTAAACATGTGACCTAAATTATAATAACTAAATAATAATAATAATTAAAGTTTTTTTAAATTAAAGATAATACGATGGGAGGAGAAATGTAGCTACCTCAAATTTTTTTTTATCTTAAAAGAAGAAAAAATACTACTATTGTATTACTTAAATCTTTTAATACCAAAGGGCTTTTATTCCATTTATAAATTCAACATTTGGAACAAAGTCAACTGGCAAAAAAAAATAATATTTTACACTAAAATTGTAAACGAGCATTAAAAGATAGATTTTGTATTTATTTTGTGGCATTTTATTGTCAGCTGAAGTAAAAATTCAGACTAAAAGCCTTCTATTTCAAACCAAAGCTTAATTGTGTTCAAGTGGGTTTTGCAAACAAGACTTTTTTTTACGTAAAAAAATGGTTGAACAGAACCGACCATCGTTGTAACTCTCTGACTCCCAAATGCAAATTAATGGTTCTCCTGGTGCTCCTTGTGTATTGTTACAAAACCTACATCCTTTTCACCTTTTTTATAGTCCCTTTTATAGCTATTAATTTTTAATTCTGGAGACATAGTCACTGTGTTTCTGGTTCTCTGGTGAGAGATAAATGTGATTTAGATCCTGGTTTATGTATACTTGGGGTTGACGTTTCTGATTGTATCTATTTCCCAAGAGAAAATGTGCTGGCTTTCACAACCCCTTCCTAACTGGTCATAAAACAAATACTGAATGATGGCCATATGCTATGAACTGCTTACAATGCTCCAATTTTTAATCAAATGATTGATAGTGGAATGAAGCTGATAGAAAAATGAACTCTACAGAGAATCCACATGATGTACCCAATGTGTAGACCGTATATATTGCTCGGACACTGGAGATCTATTAGTGCGTGTACGAATGTCAACTATTATTTCTTGAGCTATATTTTTATAATGTACAGTCTTCTAGTAAGTTGATGGGATCTCAGAAGCTACCCAAGATGTGTTCTCTCCAAACACTATTTGTTTGTTTAGGATTTTAGGATCCTAAACAGAGTTGGTTATTACTTAAAAATAAACACACCATATAAATCTGCTACACTTCACATTTCATGTACCCCCAGCGGTATTTTAATGTGAGGTCTGTGGAGAAATTGAAAACTAGAAACCTTCAGCTTTCCCATTGCTTTTAGCCAATAATCTATAGAAGATAAGTAACTGGGTTTTAAAAAAATACCAGTCTTTGGGACGTATTGGAGCTCATCTAAATATAATATTTCAAATAAACAATTTAACTATTGTTTATGGAAATCACATCTAGTTAAGTGTTATTATTGTCTTCTACAGATTCTGCAAAGAGATCAGCTAAAGTGTAGGAAATAGACTGAAATGCATCAGGGAAAGATATTTAAACAGGTGTTGGGATCAAACCATGTGTGTGTATGCGCATAACTTTCTGTACTTTCCTACCCTTGGTCCCTACAAACGCCTCCTAAGTCAAATAGAGACTGTGTATCTCATATTAAAAGATATTTTTAGGAAACTACTGGATAAATTACTTGTTCTTCTCAAGTCCTCACAATTTCCTCTTATAAAATTATATTAAATTTTTTTCTTTGTAGGAGCAAAATGTTCATGAACATTAATACATACTTAAGAAATAAATCGAAGCTAAGTGGTGCCACTTAACTTGGTATCTTTCAAAGATTGCTGCAATGCTCAGTACTCATTTGGCTGATCTCAGATGTACTTAGTCAATATCTATATAACATTAACTAAATGATGAACATTCACTAGAAGCAGAAGTGTTTTAGATATATTAAAGTAAATGCTTTGCAAAGAATCATCAAAAATTTATTTAGATCAGAATCACACTAAATGAATATGGGGTTCAGTTATGAGAAGAAAAATGTTTTAACTAGTTATTTGCCATCTTTTACAAAAAGGAAAGGAATCAAAGAAGGAAGGAAGGAAGGAAGGAAAGAAGGAAGGAAGGAAGGAAGGAAGGAAGGAAGGAAGGAAGGAAGGAAGTTAGTTTCAAATTTGTTTGAATTTAACTTTTGAATTTGAATATAAATCAAATTAAAACAAAATAAAGTTTATAATGAATCCAAAGATCTAATATAGTGGTTGAGGGGTCCATAAATTGACCTGACAATTTTTATTTCATTTACTAGATACCACTTTGGGAGAATCAGTTGACATTTCTGAATATTCAGAAGTTTACTTTCTGAAACATTATCAAGAGCTTGAAAGGACTGGAATGGACTCTTCAAGCCCACGTTCTTCCCAAACATGTACCTTGCTTGCTTTTTTTTCCTATCCTTTTGTTTATTTGCTTGCATAATTGCTCTTTCAGCTCCTGTTCTCTTTTGAATATGTATTTCTTTCCTTCTTCCCCTCAACCTTGCATCTTTCCAATTTACTTTTAGCCAATAAAAAAATTCTTGCTTCAGAAAGAAAGGAATAAAAGAAAAGAAAGGAAGGAGGGAGGGAGGGAAGGAAGGAGGGAGGGAGGGAAGGAAGGAGGGGAGAGAAGGAAGGAAAGAAGGAGGGAAGAAGGAATGAAGGGAGTGATGGAGGGAGGGAGGGAGGGAAAGAGAGAAGGAAGGAAGGATTGGAAAGAAAGAGGGAAGCAGGCAATGGCCCTCAATATAAGACCTGAATCCATAAATTATTTGAGGAAAACACAAGCAGAACACTCCATGACATTGAACCTAGGGACATCTTCAAGAATTCAGTATCATTGACCAAGCAAACAGAAGCAAAGATAAACAACATCAAATTAAGATGCTTCTGTACTTCAAAGGAAATGATGACCAGAATAAAAAGCACACCAAATATTGGGAGAAAATATTTGCTCACCACTCATCTGATAAAGGGTTAATATCCAAACAATGATAGAACTTTATAATGAAAAAAATTCACTGTATAATGAAAACAATATCAACATGTATCAACAAGGAACCAAGTTATCATACGACTTAGCAAAATTCATATTCTATAACTTGAAAAGATGCAAGGTTGGGGGAAGAAGGAAAGAAATATATATTCAAAATGGGGTGAGGAAATGAACAGAACCTTCCTCAAAGAAGACACACAGATGGCCAAAAGGCATATAAAAAATACTCTGGATCACTTATCATCAGGGAAATGCAAATAAAAATACTGAGATATCACCTCACACACTAAAAAGAACAAAAACAATTAAATGTTGGTGTAGATGTGGGGAAGGGGAATCTTTTTTTTTTTTAGTTTTTTTATTAGTGAAACACATAAGGTACAGTTATAGACTTACAAATTTTTGTGCTTGGGTTTCAGTTACACAATGATCAAGTACCCATCCCTCCACCAGCTCCCATCCTCCACCACCACGGGTCCCAGCATCCCTCCCACCCCCCATGCCCCCCATCCCACCCTGCCTCTGTGGCAGGGCATTCCCTTTTGTTCTCTCTCTCTCTCTCTCTCTCTCTCTCTCTCTCTCTCTCTCTCTCTCTCTCTCTCTCTCTCTCTCTCTCCTTTTGGGTCCTGTGTTTGCAAGACAGGCATTGAGTGGCAATCATGTTTGGTCTATAGTCTACTTTCAACATGCTTCTCCCACCCTGGGAGGATCCTCACAACACCCTTAATTTAGTGCTCCCTTTTCTATTTGAGCTGCCTTTACCCTAGAGTGTGCGGCTGGCCTCTAAGCCATGGAGTGAACAACCTGGTATTTATCACAGCTGTTCTTGGGTGTTAGTCTCTTATTTTGTTACTTTATGTCACCCAGATGAATGCAATCTTTCTATGTCTGTTCCTCTCTTTCTGACTCATTTCGCTTAGCATAATATTTTCCATGTAGTACCACTTGTATGTAAATTTCATAACTTCATTTTTTTGTAACTGCTATATAGTACTCCATTGTGTAGATGTACCAAAGTTTTTTTAGCCAGTCATCTGTTCTTGGGCACTCAGGTTTTTTCCATATTCTAGCTATTGTAAACAGTGCTGCAATGAACAAACAAGTGCAGATGTCACTTCGACTATACTTTTTCGCCTCTCCGGGGTATATTCCCAGGAGTGGTATTACTGGGTCAAATGGGAGCTCAATTTCTAATTTTTTGAGAGTTGTTCATACTGTTTTCCAAAAGGGTTGAACCAGTCGGCATTCCCACCTGCAGTGAAGGAGGGTCCCTTTCTCACCACATCCACACCAACACAGGTTGCTTTGGAAGGGGAATCTTTATTCACTGCTAATGGGAATGTTGGCTGGTCCAGCCCTACTGGAAAACAATATTGACATGTATCAACTAGGAACCAAGCTTTCATATGCACAGCAATTCCTATTCTGTGCATATTTCCCAAGGTCCCAAACATGCCATTCAGGAAAAACATTTGCACTCCTATGTTCATTGCAGCATTATTCACAGTAGCCAAAACCTGGAAACAACCCAAGCATCCAAAGCTACATGACTAGATAAAGAAAAATGATACATATACCCAATGGAATGCTACTCAGTTACCAGATACATGAAAAGATGAAATCACAAGATTTGCTTTTACTTGTGGAATACTATGTTGAATGGGGGACAAAGACAGAACGATCTCTCAGGGGTGAGCTACAACGAATAAACAGCAGTATAAACAAATACCCAAAGGGCAAAGGGAAAGGAAACTCAGAATAAGTTTTTTTGTTTGGGGGGGGGGGGGGTGGTCACACTGGGCTATGCACAGGGGTTACTCCTGGTTCATGCACTCAGGAATTGCTCCTGGCGGTGCTCAGGGGACCATATGGGACGCTGGAAATTGAACCCAGTCAGCCATTTCATTTTTCATTTCATCATCCTGTTAATAGTCGATTGCCTCGAGCAGGCCCCAGTAACGTCTCTTTCATCCTAGCCCTGAGATTATATTCAGGGCTCTTTAGGAGAATGAGACCCATCATTGTTACTGGTATTTGGCATATTTGGTAGGCCACGGGGAGTTTGCCAGAGTCTGCCCTGTGGGCAGGCTACATTCGACAGCCTGCAAGTTTGTCCAAAGTAGGAATGAGATAATAAGATGTCGTGCGGCCGCAAATGCGGCTGCGCGGTTCCGGGATCTGGATTTTATAGTCTCTGAGTCTTGGCCGCTGATGGGATTACACGGCGCCAGGGGGCCAGGTGGTGGGTGTGACCCCCGCCTACTGGAATTTAGAGGATCTGGGTGGAAGATGCTCGACTCCAATTCGAGTAGGCTTGGAGGTCTCGGCCCCGGAACCCGCGTGGCTTTGTCCCTCTGCCAGTACCTTCAGGTGTGCGGAGAGTGGTCTCAGCATGGTGGTGGCTGGTCCTGGAGGTCTCCGGCTGCCGTAGCCCTGGCCGGGGCGGGGAGGAAAGCTCAACCCGCTCCCCTCCAAGGGACTCCGGGAAGGAACACCGAGGCGCGGGGGCAGAGACTGCACTGCTCTCGTCCGGGATCTGGATTTTATAGTCTCTGAGTCTTGGCCGCTGATGGGATTACACGGCGCCAGGGGGCCAGGTGGTGGGTGTGACCCCCGCCTACTGGAATTTGGAGGATCTGGGTGGATCTTCCACCCAGATCCAGTCAGCCATGTGCAAGGAAAATGCCCTACTCACTGTGCTATTGCTCCAACCCCAGAGAAAAAGTCTTTAGTATGAAGCTTTCCATAGGAAAGGGAGGGAAATGAAAGGTGGAGAGTGGAGAACACTGGGACATTGGTGGAGGGTGTGGTGCAGGAATGTGTTATACGTGAAACCCGATCATTAACAGTATTGTAAACCCTGGTGCCTAAAATAAAATTTTAACAAAAGAAAGGAAAGACTGGAATAAGATTTACTCATAAGAATTTGGGAAAAGGCATAACCACAAGTCAACGCGCTGTGTTCATTCAACTTCCCTTTCTATTGCATCCCACAAATAAGAAGTGTGAAGCCTTGTTTCCTCACTTAAATTGAATTCTTTTGTGTTATGACATCCTTAAGGCAAGCCCTAAATATATGATGATTTTACACATTAATGAAATCTTCCGTAGACCAGCTTTTCCCAAACATGCATGTCCATACAAATCACTGGTTATCTTGCGAAAATGTATGCCTGGGCCGGAGTCTAAGATTCTATGGGTACTAGTCAACTTTGGGGCAAGACTGGCGTTTGGTAACCAGATTCAGTCGTTGAGAACATTAGAGGCTGCTTCAACACTTGCGTACACTGAGTACACATTATTTATTGGATCAGAGCACAGTTCTAAGTGCTGCTTCTGATGTCATTCGGGTTTTTTCCATGGTAATGAATACATCCTCTGGGATAACTGCCACCAACAAAAGGGACTGTGAACTGAATGACAGGGTGAAGCAAGGAGAGGAGAGAGGGGTTTGCACAAGAATCTGCAGCTTCTCCTCCTTCTCTGGGCTGTCACTCATGATAAATGGCTTAGTGCTGAAAGGTTGGACTTCAGAGCAGTGGTGACTTGTAATTAAACCCCCCATGTATCTTTTGCCATGCCCTTCATTAGCATACTGTCCATATTACGTACCATAATTATAGTCCATAATGCATACCATATCAAGGCAAAAACAAACCATTCTTTTTTGGTGGCTTGCTTCAAATGTAAGAGTTTATGTCTTTTATTATGAAATTTAATTTTATATCTTAGAGCAGGATTTGACTTTATAACTTCAGTATAAAGTAACATAAAAGATACAAATGCCTATTTAAAAGTATATAGACAAGATTGTTTTTCACTAAACTACTTTGTTCACTATAGTTCTCTGTCCTTTTACCAATTAATTTATCCAGCAAATATTTCTGAAAGTTGACATCATACAAGATGTTATTATAAGCTCTAGCATAAAGCAGTGAAAAAACAAACTTCATTCCCTTAAAAACTTATAATTTGTATAAATAAATACAAAATATAACATTCCAGGTGGGTTAAGTGGTGCGAAGAAAAGAGGGAAGAAGGAAAGCAAGGATGAAGGGAAAAGCAGAGGTTGGAATTTGCTTCACACTGGCTGGCTGTGGTGGGAGGGACAGAGGAGACCTGTAGGAGGTGATAACAAGATATAGGTACATAGAGCTGAAGAGACATATGGAGAGAGAGAGAGAGAGAGAGAGAGAGAGAGAGAAGAAAGAAGCAGGACGTCCAAGATGTTTGCCCTGAGCGACAAGAATCAAGTTGCTATTGTTTAATGAGGTCCTTATGCAAAGAAAAATGAACCAAGTCTTATAATACACAGGGCACTGTTCTTCTAAATTAAATTTTAAATTTAATGTTAAAACTGATAGAGAAATAAGGGGGAAAAAAAGAAAATGAGCATTGTTACATATGAAAATCTGGTACTAAATAGTACTCCTTAGAATCTATGCCAATTGCTATTTTGTTAAAACTGGAAAATAGGCTTTATATAGACTATTTTACATAACTGATCATTATTCTTTTAAATGCATAAGACTTCTTTATTTTAAAAGTTTATCTAATTTACGTATTTATTCCTATAGTTAACTATATACATCTAAAAAGGCAAGAACTGTGTTTTTGTTTTAGAAGATCTACTGCTGAGAAAATAATAGGTTAAATTATACATCAAAGAGCCAAAGAAAAAAGTTCATCCTAACAATTACAGGGAACCTGATGACACTTGATAAAAACACCAGAATTTTCTGCTTCTATGAGTATGGAATATGCACACTATTCTTTTTTCTCTCTTTCTATACAGGATTTTTCAAATTCTACATCAAGCAGATGTAAGATGACTGTGAAAGGTGGAGAAAAGATGATGGGCTGGTTAGAGATGTTGGAACTCAAGAAATGACACAGTAATAAATCCCTTGGGGCTTTCATTTTGGTTTGATTTGATTTTTTTTCCTTCTGGGGTCACACACGGCGATGCACATGGGTTACTCCTGGCTCATGCACTCAGGAATTACTCCTGGCAGTACTCAGGGGACCATATGGGATGCTGGGAATCAAACCCAGGTTGACCACGTGCAAAGCAAACGCCATACCTGCTGAGCTATCACTCCAGCCCCCAGATTTGATTTTTTTTTATCTTAAACATCCCAGCCCTAGAGCTGAAGAAAACAACAAACCAGAAATAACAGTAGGAACAAAAGCGCAAAGGCCTTTCTCTAGCCAAAGGACCAGAGATGGGATGGGATTGCAAGATGAAAACAAACAAACACTAGGTGGAATCCTGAGATCCATCCCTACCAGCAGAAATTGAGGCAAATTCTGTGAGGTTCAAATAACAAGGAACCTCAACTCTACACCAGGATGAAATCAGAATAGGCCAAATAAAAAGTTGGGACTTGCATTCCCACTGATAAGATAATAAGATCTTATCCACACCTCCATTATATCATAGGGAATCAGATGGGAAATCTGGACTTTCACTCTCAGGTTCCAACAATGAAGAGGTCTTGCTCTTACAATGGTGTGATGCTTACGGACACTAATGAAGAATCAGGACTTTCATCACTGCCTGGTATTTATGAAACTACCTCCACAATGCTAGCAGTGGGAACCAAAGCCCCCAACCCTTCCAACAGCAACAACTGATGTGTCTAACTTGGGTGTCAACAAAGACTGAGTGAAACTTGGACTTTTCCCTCTATCTAACAGCAATAAAATAGCATAACCCTCCAATTTGACAGAATAGTGTCAAAGAAAGCCAAGTAAATAAAAATGTGGGAATGAGATCCAGAAGACGACAAAATTTATGAAAATGTCCAGATTTCAACTAAAACTCAAACATCCTAAAACCAGGAAGAACCAGGAAGATTTGAAACTGAAAATGTGACCAATAGGTGTAAACAGAAAAATGACTGAGAGATATTTTAAACCACCATGATGAAAAACGTCAATAAGAACCACAAATTTGCTTAAAACAAATGAAAATAGAGAAAATCTCAGCAAAGAAGTTGATAATATGGAGAAGAATTAAGAACAGGAGGAAAACTGGCGGCATTGGTGGTGGAAAATGTGCACTGGTAAAGGGACAGGTGTTGGAACATTGTATGACTGAAATTCAATTATAAATAACTTTGTAACTGTGTATCTCAGTGATTCAATAAAAAGAAAACACAGACAAAAATTCTAGAAATAAAAACAGTACAACAAATAAAATCTTCAAGAAATGGGTTCAATAAAAGAACAGAAGAAACTGATGAAAAGTGTATTAAGAAGACAAAAATATAAAATGATAAAAATTGCACTGAATAAAACAGTGAAAATAGACTATGAAAACACACACACAAACATGCACACACACACACAAGTCCAACACAGAAGTTGTTTAGTTTATTTGATTAAAATAGAAAACAAAATCTTGAAAACTATAATCAGAGTTCTGGATAAAAGGGAAAAGAGGACAAAGCTTAATTGAATGCCAACAAAATAAAACAAGAAACCCATACCAAGGCACAAAATAAAACTTCTGAAAATTAAAAGCATAAAATAGAAAAGTTTTAAAAAGCATTTGATGGAGAACAATGTGATATCAACAGTGGAAATCCAATTAGAATATTTCTTATCGAACACCATGCAAAATAGAACAAAGTGATATATCTTTAAATGCTGAAAGAAAAACTTTTAGAAACTGATACCCTGTGAGAACAGCTTTCAAGAACAAAGGGCAAATCAAGACACTTTCAAATGAAGGTGAACTAAGAAAAATTGCCTGACATAAAAGAATGTCTAAAGGAAAGTTCCTTAAACAGAAAAAAAAATAAAAAAAAAAAAGAACCGTGATATTTCAGTAAGAAAAGAGGAAAAGGATAGTTTGGAAAAAGAAAGCAAATAGTGAAAAATGGACTCAGGTTTTGAACCACAGCAGGAAGACTCCACATGTCCTTAACAATTTTTAAAAAGCAATGTTTAGTTATTTTAGTAGGTTCTGCAATTAATCATTAAAAAGAATAAAGATTAGTAAATTGACAGTAATATACCCAGATTCATTAATTCACAGATATATTAAATGGAAAAAACCAAGGATTTAAAATACATTTATTTTGCTAGGGCTGGAGCAATAGCATAGCAGTAGGGCATTTGCCTTGCACATGGCCAACTTGGCCTACCTGAGTTTGATTCCTCCGCCCCTCTCAGAGAATCCAGCAAGCTACAGAGAGTATCTAGCCTGCACAGCAAAGCCTGGCAAGCTACCCATAACGTATTCGATATGCCAGACACAGTAACAACAAGTCTCACAACGAAGATGTTACTGACCCCGCTGGAGCAAATCGATGAACAATGGGAGGACAGTGCTACAGTGCTTATTTTGCTACCTTTTATGTAAAAATAAAGAAATGTTTAGGTTGAGTCTGCATATTTTCTGTTTAATAATGTTTCTATGAAAATAGAGGTGCAAATATACTTTAAAATTAGTACTATCTAACAGATAAAGGAACTGTGGCACATGCACTCAATGGAATACTACTCTGCTATTTTTCAAAAAAAGATAAAATTATATATAATTATATATAACTAAATAGAACTTGAGATTAAACCAAGTTTTAAAGTGAAGGGACAGGGGTTGGAGTGATAGTACAGGGTATAGAGTGTTTGTCTTGCACCAACGTACCCAGGTTCAATCCCCAGTATGCCATATGGTCTCCCAAGTCTTGCCAAAAGTGATCCCTGAATTCAGAGCCAGGAGTAATGGCCAGTGGTGGCACTCCCCACCCAAATGAAGGGGGAATACATATTTCTAGTTTTAAACAAAAATAAAGGGACTTTAAAACAAAAACTAGTGAAAAATGATTAATATAGATGCTATGTAGTCACTGTCACTGTCCTCCCGTTGTTCATTGATTTGCTCAAGCAGGCCCAGTAACGTCTCCATTGGAGACTTTGTTGTTACTGTGTTTGGCATATCAAATACATCACGGGTAGCTTGCCAGGCTCTGCCGTGCGGGCGAGATACTCCCGGTAGCTTGCTGGGCTCTCAGAGAGGGATGGAGGAATCAAACTCGGGTCGGCCATGTTGGCTGCGTGCAAGGCAAACGCCCTACCGCTATGCTATCGCTCCAGCCCATGCTATGTAGTAATGAAGCAGAAAGCATACAGATCACGATCACAATCACCATCATCCTGTTGTTCGTCGATTGCCTCGAGCAGGCACCAGTAACGTCTCCTTCATCCTAGTCCAGAGATTTTAAAGTGCCATATTCAAGGCACTTTCAGGGTTAGGAGAATGAGACCCATCATTGTTACTGGTATTTGGCATATTGGGTACACCACAGGGAGTTTTTCAGACTCTGCTGCGTGGGCAGGTTACATCCGGTAGCCTTCCAGGTTGTCCAAAGTAAGAGTGAGATCATAAGATGCTGCGCGGCTGCATCGCGCTTCCGGGAGCTGGGTTTTATAGTCTCTGGGTCTTGGCCGTTGATGGGATTACAGGGCGCCGGGTGTCAGTTTGTGGGTGTGACCCCTGCCTACTGGAAGATGGAGGATCTGGGTGGAGGATGCTCAGCCCCATCCAAGCAGGCTTGGAGATCTCAGCCCCGGGACCCGCATGTCTTTGTTCCTCTACCGGTACCTTCATGTGTGCGGAAAGTGGTCTCAGCATGGTTGTGGCTGGTTCTGGAGTTCTTCGGCTGCCCAAGCTCTGGTCGGGGCGGGGGGTGGACTCAATCCGCCCCCCTCAAGGGGCCCTGGTGAGGACAGCCAGGCGTGGGGGCAGGAGACTCTGCCCTGCATACAGATGGAAAAATAATTTTTAGTATTTCCTTTTCATATAATTTTTGGGCCAGAACAATAGCATAGCAGGTAGGGCATTTGCCTTGCAAGTGACCGAGCTGGGTTCGGTTCCTCCGCCCCTCTCAGAGAGCCCGGCAAGCTACCGGGAGTATCTTGCCCACGCGGCAAAGTCTGGCAAGCTGCCCACGATGTATTCGATATGCCAAAAAGAGTAACAAGTCTCACAATGGAGATGTTACTGGTGCCCACTCGAGCAAATCAATGAACAAGGGGTGGACAGTGCTACAGTGCTATATAATTTTTACTTTCTTTTTCTTTTTCTTTTTCTTTTCTTTTTGAGTCACAGTTGGCGATGCACAGGGGTTACTCCTGGCTCTACACTCAGGAATTATTCCTGGCAGTGCTCAGGGAATTGAACCTAAGTAGGCCGCGTTCAAGGCACACGCCCTCTGCACGGTACTATAGCTCCAGACCCCTAATTTTTACTTTAGACCTGGATAAGAGGCTTATGTAGTGTTTTTAAATGAAATTAAATTGAAGTAGATGGGAAAAGTAGACACTAATATTGAGAACAAATAAATTTAGTGTGTAATAGCAAAACTAAGCAGTACAAGAAATTTAAGTGACCTTCACAAGTGGAACTCTGAAGCTAATTAAATATGCTCTAAAGACAAAATAATGACAACTAAATCTTGTTCTTAACTTGATTTCCAATACTTGCATGCAAAGGACCAGTGATGCTGGATTTTGAACTGGCGATATCAGTATAAATTGAACTCCCACAGCAATAAGTGTGCACAGAGTCCAGAAATTGGCTTCTAAATACTTCCCTTACAGGAAGAAACCAGCAATCCTTGGGAAAAAGATCAGTTCCAGGGCTAAAGTGAGCCTGGGACATTTTATGCAATGAAAACAACAGTGTACAAAATCTTTAAGATAAGCAGAGAGAATAAGACGGCAATGGTCAAAGCTGGGATAATTTTTAAATTAATCTTTTCATAATCCAGCAATCCCACTTCTGGGTTCATGCCCAAAGAATCTAAAGAAATAGGGGCTGGAACAATAGTACAGTGGGTAGGGAGTTTGCCTTGCATGCAGCCGACTAGATTCGATTCCCAGCGTCCCATATGGTCCCCCAAGGACTGCCAGGAGTAATTCCTGAGTGCAGATCCAGAAATAACCCCTGAGCATCGCAGGGTGTGACCCTCCCCCCCCCAACAAAAAGAATCTAAAGAACTATCTGTGCTCTTGTGTTCATTACTGCAGTTTCACAATAGAGACGCTATGGGAACAAGTAAACTTTCATTATTAGTGTGGTATAGATACATAGAAAATAGTATTCTATCTCTTAAGTAAATTTTATTATTTTTTTGCTTCCATTATTATTCTTTTTGATACTTTATTTTTCAAATAGAGAGATAAATGGAAATTGTTAGTCTGAAACATAGATCAACCAACGACAGCACATTTTTTTGTATGAAGAAAGTTTGGGTTCCTTCCAGGCCTTACAAAGTGCCCCTAGCACTGAGCACCACTGGGAGTGAGTGTGTGAGTCAGGAATAGCTGCTGAGAAGCACCGAGTGTGAATCTGAAATCAAGATAAAAGGTGGGGACAGAGTGACGATACAGAGGCAGGGCTTTTGCCTTGCACATGGCCAACCCAATCCAGGTTCAGTCTCCTGCATCCCATATGGTTTTCTGAGCACCGCCAGGAGTGACGCCTGAGGGCAGAGCTAGAGTAACCCCTGAGCACTGTTGGGTGTGGTCCCAAAACAAACAAAAAACTCTTCAAAAGGAAATCCTGTCATTTGCAACAACATGGATAAATCTAGAGGCCATTGATGCTAAGTGAAAGAAGCTACAGCGAGAGTCATAAATTGCACAGTATCACATCTGCAGTCCATGATTTTCTTTAAAAAAAAAAAAAGATGTTACTACTGTGAAAAACAGGTAGTGATGGGTAATAGATTTCCAGCACATATTTGGCAAGTTCATGTGAATCTGTAATTATTTCCAATCAAAGTTTTTAAAATTAAAAAAGTAATAATAAAAAAATTCTTACAGCGGTAGGGCGTTTGCCTTGCATGCAGCCAACATGGCCGACCCGAGTTCGATTCCTCCGCCCCTCTCGGAGAGCCCGGCAAGCTACCGAGAGTATTCGATATGCCAGACACAGTAACAACAAAGTCTCCAATGGAGACGTTACTGGGCCCGCTCAAGCAAATCGATGATCAACGGAAGGGCCTTTACCTCAAGCAAAAAATTCTTAATTAAAAAATCTTAATCTTTAACTTAAAAAATGAACTAAAGATGTAGAGCATTTTCTCATGTGCTTTTTTGCCATTCGGATTTCTTCTTTGAGAAAGTTTCTGTTCATTTCATTGCCCCATTTTTGGATGGGGTTGGATGTTTTCTTCTTGTGGAGTTTAACCAGTATTTTGTATATCCTGGATATCAACCCCTTGTCAGATGTGTATTCGGTGAATATCCTTTCCCATTCTGTAGACTGTCTTTGTATTTTGGTCACTGTTTCTTTGGAGGTGCAGAAGCTTCTTAGTTTAAGATAGTCCCATTTATCTATCTCTGTTTTCACTTGCTCGGCCAGTGGTGTGGCATCTTTGAAGATACCATTAGCTTCAATGTCATGGAGGGTTTTGCCAATTTTATCTTCAATGTACCTTATGGTTTCTGGTCTGATGTTGAGGTCTTTAATCCATTTTGATCTTACTTTTGTACATGGTGTTAGGCAGAGTTCTGAGCCTATTTTTTTGCATGTAGCCGTCCAGTGATGCCAGCACAATTTGTTAAAGAGGCTTTCCTTACTCCACTTCACATTACTTGCACCTTTATCAAAGATTAGATGAGCATATGATTGAGGAGAGATGTCAGTGTATTCAACCCTGTTCCATTGGTCTGCAGTTCTGCCTTTGTTCCAGTACCATGCTGTTTTAATTATTACTGCTTTGTAGTACAGTTTGAAGTTCGGGAGGTTGATTCCTCCCATTTTCTTTTTCCCAAGAATTGCTTTAGCTATTCGTGGGGGCTTATTGTTCCATATAAATTTCAAGAGTGTTTGCTCCATTTCTTTGAAGAATGTCATGGGTATCCTTATAGGGATTGCATTGAATTTATACAATGCTTTCGGTAGTATTGCCATTTTGACAATGTTAAGTCTCCCGACCCATGAGCAGGGGATATCTTTCCATTTCCTCATGTCCTCTTTTATTTCCTGAAGTAGCGTTTTGTAGTTTTCTTTGTACAGGTCCTTTACTTCCTTAGTTAAGCTGATTCCTAGGTACTTGATGGGCACTGGTGGAGGGATGGGTATCTGATCATTGTATAATTGAAACCAAAGCACAAAAAATTGTAAATCTACAACTTTAAAAAAAATAAAATAAAATAAAGGGGGGAAAAAAATGAACTAAAATTTTATTTTAAAAATCTTAATTTAAAAACATCTTTTAAAATTTTCTTTTAATTTTTAGATACCTTTAAAGATTTTTTTTTTTTTGCTTTTTGGGTCACACCTGGCAATGCACAGGGGTTTCTCCTGGCTCTGCACTCAGGAATTACCCCTGGCGATGCTCAGGGGACCAATATGGGATGCTGGGAATCAAACCCAACTCAGCCGTGTGCAAGGCAAACGCCCTACCCGCTGTGCTATCGCTCCAGCCTCCCTTTAAAGATTTTTTAGAAACCACATTGGGGGTGTGTTGTGGGTGGTGATGGGTGGTGAAAGCTAGTGCCTGCCCAGCTGTACTGTTGAGCAGTAATACAGCTGGGAAGGCACTTGCTTTGCACCTAGCCAACCCAAGTTCAATCCCAGCATCCCATGTGGTTCCTGGAGCTCATCAGGATTGATTTCTGTGTGCAGAGCAAAGAGTAACCCCTGGGCATCGCCTGTTGTGATCCAAAAACCAAAAGAAAACAAGACAAAGAAAACAAAAATAATAGGGTAGGAAGGGGCTCTGTTTCATAAAGCTCCTGCTTTGTATGAGTCTAAATGAGACAATATTTTGCACCTCCTTACTATCCTGAGTTGATGCAAGTGTCTGTTTTTTGGGATCGCCAACAAATGTGTGAATAACAAACTGTGTGGACAAAGTATGTGATCTCTGCACAGTGACCTAGTGTGTGTATGAACCACAACTCACGGGGCAATCAATGACTAACCCCCAGTCATCACAGGAACATCAACAAAGAGAAAAAAGAGAGAAAATCAAATAGTTTAAGTTCACTGGTGGAACAAAATATGCCAAAACAAACCTTTGTGCTGATTAGCAAAGTCCAGTTTTTATTTAGACAAGGTATTAACAATCTTGTACCTGCACTTTTATTAAAAATATTTGTAGAAATCTTTGAAAGGTCATTTAAAACCCCATTTTTCAAATACAAGTACTTGAGAGATAAGAGGGATATATTTTTGTTGCTGTGAATCACGTTTTCATCTGGAATTTATGAGATTAGAAATTACGTGAGGATTTTTAAAATTGACACTTGGCTGTCCAGTTGTCTCAGCATTATTTATTTACTAACACAGACGTGATTTTTTAATATATTTTTAAAAATTTTTATTAGTAAAACACCATGAGGTACAGTTGTAGACTTAGAAATTTTTCTGCTTGGGTTTCAGTTATACAATGATCAAGTACCCATCCCATCGCCAGTGATTCTGGGAGGAGGAGGTGGACTGACCACCCCTGCCACCCCAGGCTCTGCCTGGCCAACTGAGCAGCCTGCGTGAGTGCGGCAAACTCGTGCTGATCCCGTGGTCCCACCAGTGCTCAGGCGTTCTGGCTGACTCACGTCCTGGGTCATGCCACTATGTGCTTCACCACTGAGTCATGTCCCATGCTTCTCTTGACTGGCACACATTTTACCAACTAGGGGCCTGAGCGATAGGACAGCAGGTACGGCGATTGCTTTGCACGTGTGGCCGACCCGCACGCAATCCCTGGCATCCCCTATGGTCCCCCGAGCACCGCCAGGAGTCATTCCTGAGTGCAAAGCCAGGAGTAACCCCTGAGCATCACTGGGTGTGCCCTAAAAAGCAAAAATAAGAGAAAAAAAAACCATATTTTACCAACTATTGTCCGCTGAGCCAAGCTGAATCTGTGAATTGTTGCTTCCCAATGATCTTTTCTGCAACAAAAGAGCTCTTTTCTTTTTAAGTCCTTCAGTATTAAGCATTCAGAGATTTAACACTGCCTTAAAACAGGTTTTTATAACGCTTGCCAGAGATCCTGAAGCTCATAGCCTTGGTCATGTTTCCTTGCCCTTGGTTCATGAGCTACTTCAGTGCATTATTTGTTCTGCTACACAGGATTTGTAAGAAAGAATTGGGGAAAAAGAAAAAAGCAAATCAGTTGGATGAAGAGGAAACCTATGATAACGGCTCCATATTGTCTAGTTCTGTTTACTGACTTGAATTTAGAAGCAAAATGGGGTGTTTAAAGAAGTTGAAAACAATGGCAAATGAAAATTCCTGGCTTTAGATTTTTATATTCCTCCTAATTTTTGCACAACTGTGGACATGCCTAGGACAGAGCTAGTCTACTCATAAATGACAATCAAGAATCTAGGAGTAAAGCATTAAATTTATTTCCAATTAGTTTATTGACAATAAGAAGAAATGGATGTTGATGTGTTCTTTCAAGTGATGTAATTGTCACTCTCATAAAGGAATTGTCTCTCATTATATTTAGCCTCTTTCTGGAATAAGACACTATCATAAATATGATATAGGATTCATTTCAAAAGATCAGACCTATTAAATCAGTACTGGAGACTGCTAGATGATATAATTTTTAAGTACATTAGGCAGCCTTAAACACATGACCCTCCTTGCCCCCCAGATACCTCTGAGAAAATAAAATTAAAATGTACTCTGCTTTGCGGTGTTTTTAAAGGGAAAACTCATCAGATCCTCACAACATTAGAATATTGCATGCCATGAGTATTTGACTTTATTCCACTGTCTTCACCAATAAGTGCATAGTACTTATCTCTGCTTATAATGGAGACCCTGAAATGTGTGAAGACATGCTTCAAATGATGAAGAAAATGTAAATGCATCTAGTTTAAGAGGAAATAGGCTACCTGCTAATTGCTTCAAGAATTGAGTGATTCTGAAGACCTCAGGAGAGAGTTCATTTCCCTGATTTGCATATACTTCGCTTCTGCTACCTGGCTTTTGATGATGTGTGGAGTGTTCCTCATCAGTACCAGAGATGGAGAAGAATCCAGTGGCTCTGGGGACCAAAGAGCTTCTTCCCACTAAAGAAGCTTCTCCTCGGCGATATCCTGCCCTTTGGAGAGCAGACTTCATGTTTGATAAATGATCTGGTTTTCTTACAGTCTATCGTCACTATTATTATTATTGTTTTGCCAAACATTAATTGGCTTAATTGTCATGGTGGCTACAGTCAGCCCATTAGTGAATGTAACACTGTATACTCTCATTGGAAACTCCTGGTCTAGTAGAAAAGGCAGAAAAAGAAGCAAAATTATTATTTCCATTTCCTTCCAGAATGGAAAGTCTAAATAATAAAGAACTCTTAAAAACACAAATCAACTGCAAAGTTGGTTTATAGCCCGCCTTTTGTGCAGGTGGAGAATTCAGCCTACCTTTAAGGAGATGAATGATGCAAGAAAGGAGAAGAAGAGGCAAAATAGAGCACAGAGATGGAAATAATGAGAATGTTTCTCTAGAGAAGGGGGACACAGGAAACCCGCAGAAGAAAAAATTATTAGGAGAGAAATTAAGAAACAGAAATAGGATAAAACTAGGAAAAGGGAGACAAGTAACTAGTAGAAAAAGGATAGGAAGGGAAAGACAATATGAAAAGGAAGAGAAATGTAACAAATAGAATATAACTGGATGGAGAAAGAGCTCAGTGGACAGCATCACAAGTTTTGCAAGCAGGAGTCCAGATTTTGGTCCGGCACTGCCTGGTCCCTTGAGCCCTTCTGGGTGTGCCGTCCCTCTGATCCTTGAAACTACCCACCAAAAGAGATGAGAATATGGGTGGTGTATTATATTAAAAAGAAATACTCTACAACAAAAGCACTCCAAATTTGCCATTGTTTTTTTCAGTAGAGTACAGTGAAAATCTGATCTTGCATGCTCATGCGATTTTCTGAATATCATAAACCTGTGCCAACTATATTGAGAACATTAACAAAACCTGAGGAAATTATACTCTTTACATAGCAGACCAAAAATAGTTTAAACCAAAGGGTAGGTATATTGCAATCCTACTTGTAGAAGCGAACAAAAGCCCTAGAATAATAGAATGCCCTTATCTAGATGAATCATTAAAGTTTGTGTTTTATGAGAATGTTTTTCAAACATTGCCTCAAAGTAGAAACTTCTAAATATATATAAACGTAATCAAAATGTTAGTATTTTTCATTTATCTTGAGTACACAGCTATGACTTGAAGCAGCACAAAGGGTTGAAAAACATGTCAAGGGTAGAATGGACTTTAAAAATTAAAAAATTCATGAGGTCAAATTTCAGAGAAGACTGTTAAATATGAATATAAAATGAATAAAATATAAGGTCATAGGCAAATCACCCTGTTTTCATGAACCTTGATCACATAATAGAAGTTATATTTGTTACTGAAATGTGAATGAAGATAGAATTCAAGATAAGGTATTAATCATAATTAGAAAGGCTATGACAGGTCTGTATGACAAATACTTAACAAGTAGTAAGAATGCTTATTCATAACAAGCCTCTTAATTCATTAAATTCTTCATTAAAAGGGCAACCTCTTAATACATTCAACATAAAGTTAGTATAACATGCTATTTCCATTTTCTCTCTTTTTATTTCCACTTTAGGGGTGTATTATTAACAAATTGAGGTAAATGATTTAAAACATATAATTACTTGGATATGGTCGCTTAGTAATTCCCTAAGCAATTGCATGGTTATAAGTTGTCAGTGTGCATATTAATTTATCATACCCACCAGCCTCATCTCCACTGATTTGCTACTAGCTGTTAGAAAAACAGATTAAGAGGCACATGCTGCCCTTCTTCTCAGAAAGTTTCATTGAGGTCCAAGTCGGGCAAACACTGCTCTCCAATTAGAATCCTGCTGTTTGCTGGGACTTGACAATGACTAATTACAGTCCTAAATGGCTTAATATGTTTGAATGCATGATTATTTATAAATACATTTCAAGATCTGCATTAAATAATCACTCCAGGTTTAAATATGAAAGGCTACCTTTTGTGCAGAGGGCGGTGACCTGTTGAACACTTTGGGGTCAGAGGAAAAATGATAGACATCATTAGAACGTGGAACTGTTAGAATTGGAGTTTGCTTAGGCAGCCATTACCTAATGAAGAAGGAAAGAGAGTGAATTGTCTATGATAATAAAAGCAGAAAAGGATCACTGTTAGAGTTAGGTCTGGGCTCTGTTCACTATGAAAATATACAACTTAGGATTTTCTGAGGATTTCACAGTCCTTGAAATGTGTAACTACTGCCATAGAGTTGTGAGAATGAAATAGTTAAAATGGAGAGAACACTATGACCAGTATTTGGACAGAATATGTCCTCAGTTGGCACCAGTTTTTATTATCTTTTCTATTTCGGCCATGTAATCCCATCAAAAGCCAAGACCCAGAGACTATAAAACCCAGCTCCCAGAAGCTATCCTACTTGTAGAAGCAAATGCGGCCGCGAAACATCTTATTATCTTATTATTACTTTGGACAAAATGGCAGGCTACCGAATTTAACCTGCCCACATGGCAGAGTCTGGCAAACTCCCTGCGGCATACCCAATATGCCAAATACCAGTAACAATGATGGATCTCATTCTCCTAACCCTGAAAGAGCCTTGAATATGGCACTTTTTAAAATCTCAGGGCTAGGACAAAGGAGATGTTATCTCCAGGTTCTGAGAGTCAATGCTAGCCAACAGTTTGCCAGAGGCTCTCAACATTTACAACCTCAAGAATATTGATTCTGGGAACACATTTTTCCTTCAGATGAGCCTCCATATGAGAACACCTTTACTGACACCTTCCTGACAGCTTTACTGCAGTATTGAGTGCTGCACTTGTGAAATTCAATGTAGTTCTAATCACTAGCCCTTTGTGAGGTGTTTTGTTTTTACCAAAATTACTTATGATCTTTTATTTAACACATTGGTATTTCATAATCGTGTATCTTAAAATGGTGGCTGATTTTTCATTTTTTGGGCTGGATCTTCAGTAGAACTTTCATTCTGCATTTAGAGGTCTTCAGTTAGAAATTGTTTTAAAAAATATTTTCTAGTGATTTTTATCTCATCTCTTTCCTCTTTCTTTCAGAAAATTCTTTTAAAATGTAAG
Organism: Sorex fumeus; assembly: GCF_029834395.1. NCBI lineage: Eukaryota > Metazoa > Chordata > Mammalia > Eulipotyphla > Soricidae > Sorex > Sorex fumeus. The sequence goes on along the minus strand of NW_026606095.1, from coordinate 5,497,803 downwards.
GCCAATGCAAAAGCAGTAGTAGAGTGGACAGGGCACTTGCTTTGCACTGACAGGGCCAATTCTTGTTCCAGCCTCAGCACCCTGAGCCCCACCAGGAGGAAGACCTGAGCACTGCTGATGTGGCCCCAAAACAAACAAAACAAATTTGTGGGCCAAAATGATAGTACAGTGAGCAAGGAGCTTGCCTTGTATGAGACTGACCTCAGTTTGATAGCTGATATCCAATATGGTCCTCTAAGCCTTCCAGGAGTGATCCCTGAACACAGAGCCAGGAGTAACTCTGAGCTCCACCAGGTGTGGCCCAAAATGCTTCTCCAAAATTATTTAGTTGCTGGACCACATTGATGCTCTATATTTTTCTTTTCTCTCTTTGTCCTGCCATCTAGAATTTTCTTTGCCCTTATCTTCAAACTCTTTGAATTTTCAATCTGTCTTGTAATTTTTAACACTCTTATTGACGAATTATTTTCCTTTATAACCACTGTTCTTGTTTATGGTGGAAATACTTTTCTCCTCTGACAAAATTGTAGTTTTATTCTTTATGCATTCTGAACTGTTTTTATTTTTTATTTATTTTATCCTTATTTTGGTCTGCTTCTCACACTAAAGGCTTTTCTCAAATGTCCGATGAACCTTACCAAAGAATGAGGCTCTAAATGCTAGTTTTAATTGCTGTGTATGTGACTGGTTACTGATGACTTTTACTGTCTAATTCAGAATTTGAGCACTCCCTAATATCAGTGTTTGTAAGGGTTTTCCCTTGGTTAGATTTGTTTCTAGGAAGCTGGAAAGAGAGTCCAAGGGTTAAGATATTAGCCTTACATGCTGCCGACCCACAATTTAATTCCTGGCACTGCCTGGTTGCTGGGAGCTACACCCGAGCCCACTGAATGTGATCTGAAAGCCAAAAAGGAAAAAGGAAATGTGTTTTATGAGAAAAAAAGTCTTCAGCATTCTGTATGTAGGGTATAAATTGTATTTAGGATATACATTCATTATAGGAGACTGAAGAGCTTTATTGTTTTCTATGTCAAATCTCTCTTGAACCTTCTGTCTTCAATATTGCACTTTGTTAGAGATCACAGTTGACCTTGATGATTCAAAATTCAGCAGTTTCTAATTTAACTTCTTCATGAATTATGCTATCTTTACTATTGTGGTAGAGGTACAGTTGTCTGCCAGGTAGGTCCCACCCTGAAACAGGTGAAATATGTGTTCGGTGAAGGAAAGATATCTAGATCAGTTCTGTCCAAGAGGAAACAATATGTGACTACTATGAGATTCTAAGTAATTTTAAGTGTCTTGGTAAGATGTTTTTAAGCTTTAAAAAGAAATGAATGAATTTCATTAATATATTTTATCTGTGCCTCTATTAATATGTTATTTAAATAAATAACCATCTGGGCCAATGAGAAATCCAGCCTTCCTCTTTTCATATATGTAGTCCTACAATATTTAAAGTATATCAATGTGTACTTGCCATATTTCAGTGCTCAAGTGGCACCAGTGGTTAAGGTATATCAATTTTTAAAAATCAGTGTTATAATTTTGTGTTAGTACATTTTAATATTTACATGAAATTGATAAATCCTGCAATTGTAAAATTTAGTAAGAGAATAAAGTAAAATATAAGAAGAGAATCTGACTAGGTCTATAAAAGCAAAAAGATGTATCTTAACCTAAGAAAGGGAATACTGGCTTTGTGTTAGAAATATTATATCATAGATGCTGCTTAAGTATCTGCATTAATAAGTAATGGATTGTAATAAAAATATCTATGGATAAAAAAAGTTGATTGTAATGTAAATCAAATGTTGATTAATTATTGAGAATGCTTAGCCTCATAGAAGTAAATAAACTTTTCTTAATTTAGCAGAGAACAACAATAAGTGCCATGAGCGTCACATTCAATACCAAATGCTGAGGAGTTTGACTTGACTTTTAAAGAAGCTCTTTCAATGCTTCTTGTGAGATTGAATTCTCTAAGCAGCTGCCTGTCCCTGAAGCTCTGAATCATTCCTTCAGAGCTGAGTGAAAATTGAGCGGGACAGAGTGTGATGCTCACTACATTGAGTTTTTGTCTATTTTATTTTGTCTTGTAGCATTTCACTTGATAGATCGGCCCTGAATCTTATGGGCTTCTTCTTGTATGTAATTTTCTTTTTTGATCCTACCTCTTTCAATATTCTGTCTCTTTAGATTTTGTTGTTCTGAGCACAAAACGTCTTGGGAGTCTTTCAGTTGAACTTTTGGGTCTCTTCGGTTCCTGTACTCCTCAACTCTGGGAAATTCTTCGATAAGATGTTGTTGTTATTGTTTTGGGGACACCCCAGCTGTGCTCAAGCTTTATTCCTGGCAGGCTTGGGGAACAATGTGGAGTGCTAGATAATTATTTTAACTATTGTTTCTTCATCAAATTTGCTTTCCTGTTCTTCAGGAACCCTGATAATTCTGCTGTTGTTTCTCATGAACTCACCCCATAGTTCTCTGGTATGCTGTTTATTTATTTTCAGAATTTTTTCCACCTTCTGTTGTTTTCTAGCAGTTTTTCTACGTCTCAATTTGGTTTTTTTTCTTTGTTTTTTTTTTAAATTTTTTATTAGTGAGACATCATGAGGTACAGTTGCAGACTTACAAATTTTGTGCTTGGGTTTCAATTATACAATGAGCAAATACCCATCCCTCCACCAGTGCCCATTTCCCACCACCACGGATCCCAGTATCCCTCCCACCCCCCATTCCCCCCACCCCACCCTGCCTCTGTGGCAGGGCATTCCCTTTTGTTCTCTCTCTCTTATTGGGTGTTGTGGTTTGCAAAAGAGGCAATGGGTGACAATCATGTTTTGTCTATAGTCTACTTTCAGCATGCTTCTCCCATCCTGGGAGGATCCTCCCAAACCCTTTATTTGGTATTTCTTTCTCTGTCTGAGCTCCCTTTACCCCTAGCATGTGCTTGGCCTCCAAGCCATGGAGTAAAATTCCTAGTACTAATCTCGGCCATTCTTGGGTGTTAGTCTCCTATTTTGTTACTTTATGTTCCCCAGATGAATGCAAGCTTTCTATGTCTATCCCTTTCTTTCTGAGTCATTTTGCTTAACATGATCTTTTCCATGTAGTACCACTTGTATCTACATCTCATTTTGGAGCACCTCAATCAATCTTCTCTTAAGCTGTTGTTATTCTGCTGCTCAGAGTTTCTAGTGAGTATTTTTTTTTTCAATTTGGGGGCTGCCCCTGGCAATGCTGGGGGGAAACTCCTAGCTACAGCACTCAAGAATCATTCCTGGCAGTCCTTGGAGGGGGGCATATGGGATGCCAGATAGAACCCAGGTTGGTGGTATGCATGGCAAACATCCTTCCTGCTGTACTATGAGAGGCAACCCTCTATTGAGTTTTTTATTTTACCCGCCATATTCTTCATTTCTGCTTATAGTTTTTTCATGTTGGTTCTCACATTTTCTTGTGCTTTGTGATCATTTTCTTGGACCTCATTAAAAATCCTTACACTGGTGTCACTAAAGTCATTGCCCGAGGACTTAATGAACTGGTTGGTGCTGGTTGAGCATTCTGGAGGAGAGAGTCCTGAGAGCATGCTGAGAGAAAGTGGGGGGGGGCGGGGGGAGCAGGGCTGGAGCTTCCTTTTATCTGCTGCCAAATCCCACCCCCAGCTATCCCATTCTACATTCTGATTGGCTACCTGTTCTATGAGTGGAGATTTAGAGTGACCTGGCACTCTACAACTCAGCTTCTGCTGTATCACCAATACTGCATGGTTTCTTGAGAATTCTGGAGGCCACCAGCATTGCAGGGCCAGAGCACTAACACAACCTCAGGCTCTGTACCTCCAGCCAAGTTGGCTGACAATCATCTGTGAGAATCTTTGAGCCCCCTGAGCACTGTTTGCGTTCCCTCCTCCCAGAAGGGATCAGGTTCCTTATAAACTCATTAGGATATTTTCAAAAACTCCTTAAATGATTTTACTTATAGATTTGGAAACTTCTTTTCCTTTATGAAATGATTTCTTCGGATTCAAATTGAAGTTCTCACTGAATTTTTTTTTGCGATTTTTATCATTTTATTTTCATTTTCATAAAGTAGTTCACAATAGTTTATTACAGATAATATTGAAACACTCACCCCACAAGTGAGCATCTTCCCACCACAATAAGAGGGACGTTTGTGAAGTATATTTCATTCTGGGGCCGGTTTACCCCATATATAAGAGAATACAAGCAAGTATGTTAAAATCAAACACATGTGTGCTACTTTAAATACATCAGAGGACTAGAGTATAAGAGGTTGTATGGCTGTGAATGTGGAAATACTACATCACTCTATTCAGGGAGCTTTGTTTTATAATCTCTGGATCTTGGCCGTTGATGAGATTACGTGACATCGGGGGCAGTCTGTGGGTGTGACTACCAAGCTGCTGGAAAAAGGGAGATCTAAGTGGAGGAGGCCAGTTCTGATCTAAGCAGGCTTGGAGATCTCAGCCACAGGTCCCGCATACCTGGGTTCCTCTGTCTGTTCCTTCATGCTGAGGCTCCTCCAAGCGTGTGGAGAGTGGCCTTGATCATGGCTGCAGCTGAGTTCTGGAGCTTATCGGCTGCCAGGGTTCTACTTGTGGGGGGAGGAATCTCAACCTGCCCCCTCCAAGGGGCCCTGGTGAAGACAGCTTGGTGCGGGAAGTTCTCACTGACTTTGATGAGATGATTGTATAAGATAAAAATGAACTGTTTTAAAATAGGAGATTAATACCCAAGAATAGCCGAAATAAGTACCAGGAGGATTACTCCATGGCTTAGAGTCCAGCTGGGCATGCTAGGGGAAAAGGCAGCTCAGATAGAGAAGGGAGCACCAAATAAAGGGTGTTGGGAGGATCCTCCCAGGATGGGAGATACATGTTGAAAGTAAACTATAGACTGAACGTGATTGCCACTCAATGCCTCTTTTGCAGACCACAACACCCAAAAGGAGAGAGAGAACAGAAGGGAATGCCCTGCCACAGAGGCAGGATGGGATGGAGGGATGGGGGTGGGAGGGATACTAGAATCCATGGTGATGGAAAATGGGCACTGGTGGAGGATGGGTATTTGATCATTGTATAATCGAAACCCAAGCAAAAAAATTTGTAAGTGTACAACTGTACCTCATGGTGTTTCATGAATAAAAATTTTAAAAAATGAACTGTTTTATAAAAATTAAGTTATGCATTTAAATGATCATTTAAAACAAAAGTTATTTATAATCCTACAATGTTATATATGCTATAATTTTTTATATGTTTAGAAACTTTCTGATATTTATCAGAGTACTTCTAACATGTTACATTATCAAATCTTAGGAATTGCTTAGGAATTCAATTTTATTGACAATTTCTAGTAAACAATACATTCTTCTCTCTATACAATCATTTACTCTGGCCTGGGTACCAAATTTGTACTTCAGTTAACAAATCAACTACAAGGTTGTATCCTTGGTCCTGTTCTTCAATCTCTTTCTTCTTTCAAAGAGGAGTTGAGATTTGCGACTTTCCTATGTGACTTCAAGACACTTAGGTTAAAAAAATGAAATAAAGTTTGACTGTAGTTGAAGGGGGAAAATCCCAGAGTTTATAAATGTCTTAGGTATTTCCAATAAATTGGAGGTCACCAGAAAAGATGTTCGGATAATAAATCTAGCCTCTAAGTATACACTTCCTTTACCCAGCGGGGAGCCCCCTGGGATCATTTGTCTGCTGTTCATTATCTTGTCTGCATTATTCAACAGCTCTGTTCTTGCTCAATGGGCTTCAGAGAGCTTTAAACAGCTGCAGCAACCTCCAATTTTTATTTAAGTTCTCTTTCTATTTGTAATAGCAAAAGAATAGAAAGAAAAGAGGAAAAGGAAGAAAAAGAAGGAGAGAGAAAAAAGAGAGAAAGAGGACAGAAAAGAAAAAGGGCAACCTGCCAATAACTTGCCCATATAATTTGATCCATGTCAAAACTAAGGTTATTAATTTATTTCACATAGGCTATGCCAGTGTATAATATAATATTTGGGATGACAGTTCAGAAAGCTTGCATTTAAGTATCAAGAATATGAGGCTTAAAAAATTGAAAGCTAAATAATAAAAAGTAAAACAAGCATTTCTTTGGAAATAATAATTTTAAACTATTTGGTGTGGTGGGGCAAAATTTCCTTTCACATGGCAAACCAAGAAAGTTATTTTTATAATCACCAAAAATCTTCTACATGATTAAAAGTGAAACCTTGGGGAAAGAAAGGGGTCAGTTAAAATGCAGATATGCAGATAAAAGTCTTTTCACTTATCCTACTCAGGACTTATTTAACTTCTCTTTAGTCAGTTGCTTTTCAGAAAGGTAGACATTACTCAGGATCATGATTGTGATCCTATTTCCAAGAGCTCTCTTAAATCTAAGTTACCTAAAGCAATTATGATAAAACAGAGTTTGGTATACTATTTGTCAACCATTTGATGAATATAAAGTACTTTTTCCAATGACCAGTTTAAAAATAAAAATACCTGATAATATGAATAATAAATCTAGTCCAAAATGGCTATAAAGAATGAACAGAGCAAACATTAAACACACATGAAAATAATGGAAGCAATTTAGGGACTTACCAAATGCTGTTTCATGCACATTGTGTAAAATGAATGTTTTCCAATTAATAAAATTTTTCTAATTAATAGTATAAAGACTCACATTGATCAATCTGCTTTGGTCTCAACATCTCAAAGATTATAAAAGTGTTGAGATAAATGAAAAAAATAAATCTGGAAACAGTGCAACATTTAAAAGTAAATCTAAGGAGCCAGAGCAATAGGACTGCAAATAGGATGCTTGTCTTGCACACGGATAACCTGGGTTCAATCCCCAACACCCCATGTGGTCCCTGAGTTCACCAGGAGTAATTCCTGAGTGCAGAGCTTGGAGTAAGCCCTGAGCGCTGGTGAATGTGGCCCTCAAACCAAAAGCAAGCAACAATAAATAAATGAAAGTAAACTTAACCCAGGCCATTCCTAGGAAATATTTAGATATGTAGTGATATGATGTGTACTTGCTACATGAACTGTGCAAATTTTCTGTGATGGCTGAGCTTGGACCAAAAACTGTTCAGGATGGTAATGAAAGGAAGGAATACTTGTGGACACAATAAAGACATTTAAGTTGCTCCTGTTAACCAAATATCCTCTGATGCTGGCAAGAGCATTTGGGCTGGTCTATAGAGTTGACAGCCCAGGTTCAGAATGGCTGTCTCCTGATCTGTGTCTAGGAACAAGGGACTGCAATTTCCTAGCATTAGATCATCATATTAAAAACCAAGGGGGCTTTTCAGCACCACCATCTGATCAGATTAAGATTCTTAGTGTACAAAACACAGCTCATTAGCCACCCAAAGTCTGAAAGCATCTCTAAAGTGGCATACAAATGCTAAGCAGTCTCAGACACCTGGACAATGACATCTGAGTAACAACCAGAGACCCCTCAATTATCAGGATATTTGTTACTGGAAAAAGATCTAAATAATAAGCTGACTATGTGATTGGGGAACATGTAAATAATGTCTGAAGCTTTTATCCAGATTTTCAGAGTAATTTTGCTTGGGCCTCCCAAAGCACATGACATAATATAAAAGCAAACATAACTTTTACCACTGAATTTCTAAGACACAAACATATTGGTACAACAAAAGTGCGAAAACTATATGCCGCCTCTCAAAACTGTTCTGTGAATTATTAAGCACCTCAAATGTGAAGCTACTTCCTTAAACTATTTTAACTCAATATGTCAAAGTCGTATGAAGCGATAGCACAGCGAGTAGGACGTTTGCCTTGCACGCAGCCAACCGGGTCGACCAGAGTTCGATTCCTTCACCCCTCTTGGAGAGCCTGGCAAGTTACCGAGAGTGTCTCGCCTGCACAGCAAAGCCTGGCAAGCTACTCGTGACGTATTCAATATGCCAAACACAGTAGCAACAAGTCTCACAATGTTACTGGGCCCGCTCGAGCAAATCGATGAACAACGGGAGGACAGTGACAGTGACAATGTCAAAATCGTATGTGCCCTTGACTATCCAGTTCAGTTTTGCACTTGTCTTACACGCATTCTCTTTCTGAGGCACACTGAACAATTCCAAACCTCGGTGACTTGGCTCTCATTATGACCACCCTTTGGTATGCAATTAGCAATTTTAAATGTAACATGATTAAAGCATCTCCTGACTTATGGAGTCAGTACCCAAAATTGGCTGTTGGGAAAATAACTTAAATTTGGGGAGGAATTTGGTTTTGTTTTCAGTACTTCTAGTGGGATTTGTTTTTGTTTTTTGCTTTCTAGGCCACACCCGGTAGTGCTCAGGGGTTACTCCTGGCTCACACTTAGGAATTACTTCTGGCAGTGCTTGTGGAAATATATGGGATGCTGGGGATCAAATACTTGTCCACTGCACAAGACAAGGCCCTACCCACTATCACTCCAGCACCACTTTGGCTGTTTCTATCCTTGTGATGAATAAATAGTGATTATACTCTTTGGCTGATTTCCACATTGCCTTCCACCCATGACAATTTGGATAATAATAAGGAAAAGCAAACTCTCCCAAACAGATTAAGTTATACCTAAAAGTTATTTTCAAAGCTTCTTTTTTTTTTTAATGTAGGAGTACTGCTATTTATTCAGCCATTACTAAGCTGATTGAATTGGTTATGAACTCCACATTACTTTTATTTTTATTCATAATGTTAGCACTGTAGCACTGTTCTCCCATTGTTCATCGATTTGCTTGAGCGGGCCCAGTAACATCTCCATCATGAGACGACTTGTTACTGTGTTTGGCATATTGAATACATCATGGGTACCTTGCCAGGCTTTGCCATGCGGGCAAGATACTCTCAGCAGCTTGCCGGGCTCTCCAAGAGGGGCGGAGGAATTGCACCCGACTCAGTTGGTCCGACTGCGTGCAAGGCAAACGCCCTACCCATTGTGCTATCGCTCCAGTCCAATTCAGAATGTTACTGTCACTGTCACTATCCTCCCGTTGTTCATCAATTTGCTCGAGCGGGCTCAGTAACATTGTGAGACTTGTTACTGTGATACGCCACAGGTAGCTTGCCAGACTTTGCCGTGAGGGATAGATACTCTCGGTAACTTGCCAGTCTCGGTAGCTTGCCAGGCTCTCCGAGAGGGGTGGAGGAATTGAATTTGGATTGGCCATATTGGCTGCATGCAAAGCAAACGCCCTACCCACTGTGCTATCGCTCCAGCCCCTGTGTGTGTGCTCCAATCCCTGTGCTATATTTAATTTTATTATTTTATTATTATTTCCCCCCTTTTTATTGATTCACTGTGAGATACAGTTACAAAGCTTCGTTTATACAATCATCAAACATCCATCCCTTAACCAGTACACATTTTCCACCACAAAAATCCCCAGTGTTCCCCTCGTCTCCCCCAGTCCAACTTTTCCCCTGCCTATGTAGTAGACAATTTCCCCCATACTCTCTCTCTCTACTTTAGTTACATGCAATATTTCAACACCAGTCCCACCACAACTCAAACCTGCTTAAAAGTCGATGCTAGACGATTTGTTTTATATCGCTTGTTATGGATTGAATATAATGTCCAGGACATTCTGTGGTTCTCTCTTCCCAGAGCTTTAGTTTATAGTCTCTGGATCTTGGCCGTTGATGAGATTACATGGCCCTGGGGGCAGCTAGTGGGTGTGATTGCCAAGCTACTGGAAAACTGGAGACCTGGCAGGGAGGAGGCCCAGTCCCGATCCGAGCGGGCATGGAGATCTCAGTCACGGGCTCCTGCATACCTGGGTTTTCCTGCTGGTCTGCTCTCAGGTGAGGTCCATCTCATCTTGGGTGAAGCTCGTCCCCTCTTGAGTGAGGCTCGTCCGAGCATGTGGAGAGTGGCCTTGAGCATGGAGGCAGTTGGGTTCTGGAGGTTTTCAGCTGCCAGGGTTCTGCTTGGGGCAGGGAGGGAAACTCAACCCGCCCCCCTCTGAGGTGACCCCATGAAGACAGCCTGAACTTCTCATTGGGTTCTGGAAGTTGGCAGTCACCAGGGTTTTAGGGGACAGGCAGAGGACACTTACCACTGTCTGAGGCACCCCATGAAGTGGGCCTGGCTTAAAATCTGGAACATCTCTGCAGTGAGCTGCTCGGTTCGGAGATTCTTTTGTGTGTCTCTGGATCACGGCCCTTGTTTCCATTTTTTCCAGAGAAATCAACTATTGGCATATGCCCTGTATGGCACTCCTGCTCGCCTACAGTGAGCCACCAGCCCTAACTGCAGCTTTTTTTTTTTTATTATTAGTGAGACACCATGAGGTACAGTTGTAGACTTACAAATTTTGTGCTTGGGTTTCAATTATACAGTGATCAAATCTAACTGCAGCTTTTGATCTTCAGTATGTATGGGTCTCTAAAGGCCAATAAATGAGCTTGTACAGCTTAGCCAGAGATGGTTTTTTTGGTGTGGTTCTCACATATCTAGCTTTTGGTCATTTAATTTCTTGGGAAACTTGGCCCTAAGTTGTTGGGGCCTGGCCAAAGGCACAGCGACAATTTTGGGGTATCAGGAAGCCTGAAGGCAACATCAGGCTGGTGATGCACTCACCCCACAGGTACAGATTGACCTGCTGGTGGCACCATACCCCCAATTTTCAAAGCTTCTAATGTAACAATAACAACAAAACTACTGCTACTTCATTATGTAATTAAGAAAAGAAGAAAGCAGTAGGTAGAATCAGTATTTTAGTGTGAATAAACAATTATGATATGAAGCTGTTTCTAGTTTCACAGGTTAACAAAATGCTCTCAGTGTTCTCCTTAATGAGATACCCTGGTTTCAGAATAACTGTAAACATCTTTCTTTGGTTAGATTGTGTCTTATTGTTTCTATTTTACTCTGAATTCTGATGTATCCAGGACTTTTTGTTTTGTATTTTCATTTTGAAGGGGGTCACTGTCACTGTCACTGTCCTCCCATTGTTCATCGATTTGCTCAGGCAGGCCCAGTAACATCTCCATCGTGAGACTTTGTTGTTACTGTGTTCGGCATATCTAATATGTCATGGGTAGCTTGCCAGGCTTTGCCTTGTGGGCAAGATACTCTAGGTAGCTTGCCGGGCTCTCTGAGAGGGGCGGAGGAATCGAACTCGGGTCAGCCATTTCGGCTGCATACAAGGCAAATGGCCTACCTGCTGCGCTATCGTTCCCGCCTTTGAAGAAGGTATATCTAAGGATATAATATTCTTGAGTGAGTTTTTTATTCTTTTTAACTATTAACTTTGGCTAGACATGTTTTGTGGAGCAAATTATTCATGAAAACAGACATTATCATGTGTAGAATAAAATGTAGAGACATAGACATGAAGCACTGGTTAAAATATTTGGTAAGTATGATTCAATTCTTGTTGATTTTATGATTTATAGAAATAAAACTATTTTTAGGAAGGGCTCAGTTGCAAAGATGAAGCATCTACCACCTGTTATACCTAGAACTCACAAACTGCCAACTGTGGACCAAATCCCGTATGCTTCCTATTAATTGTATGACATGGAACCAAGGATCACTGTCCTCCCGTTGTTCATCGATTTGCTCAAGCAGGTCCAGTAACGTCTCCATTATGAGACTTCTTGTTACTGTGTTTGGCATATTGAATACTCTCGGTAGCTTGCCAGGCTGTCCGAGAGGGGCGGAGGAATCGAACCTGGCTCGGCCAGGCTGGCTGCGCGCAAGGCCAAGGATCACTTTCGCAATATTTAGTAGACAAAAAAATCTGGGCCAGAGATACAGTTCAGCAGATAAGGCACTTATTTTGCATGCAGCTAATCTTGATTCATCCCTGGCACACCATATCCCAACCTGCAAGCCTGGCTAGGAAAGATTCCTGAGTGAAGAGCCAGACATAGCCCTGAACACATCTGGGTATTTCCTCAGAAAGAAAGAAAGAGAAAGAAAGGCCCTCCCGTTGATCATCGATTTGCTCTAGCGGGCCCAGTAACGTCTCCATTGGAGACTTTGTTGTTACTGTGTCTGGCATATCGAATACGTCACGGGGAGCTTGCCAGACCCTGCCGTGCGGGCAAGATACTCTCGGTAGCTTGCCGGGCTCTCCGAGAGGGGCGGAGGAATCGAACTCGGGTCGGCCATGTTGGCTGCGTGCAAGGCAAACGCCCTACCGCTGTGCTATCACTCCAGCCCACGGTGCTCGCTTCGGCAGCACATATACTAAAATTGGAACGATACAGAGAAGATTAGCATGGCCCCTGCGCAAGGGTATTTCCTCAAGACAAAAAAAATATCAAAATAAAAATAGTTATAGAACATAAAGTTTGCTCCCGGCGGTGCTCAGGGGACCATATGGGATGCTGGGAATCGAACCTGTGTCAGTCATGTTGGCTGCGTGCAAGGCAAACGCCCCACCCGCCGTGCTATCACTCCAGCCCTAGTTCAAAAATATTTTGGCATTCAATTCATTTGTCATTGGTGTTTAAACTTTTCATTTCAATTTTTCCCTCCCAAATAAATATAATGCGAATATCAGTATTTTAAATTTCTGATTCCTAAATTACACAAATATTAGTGTGTGTCCTATTTTTCTTTTAAAATATTCTTTGCATATTCATTTATATGTTCTTTAGAAATCTTACACGATTGGCCTCTATGATAGTCATAAAATTCACAATCCTTAGAAGTGAGTAAAAAAAATACTAGCTTCTTTTCAGACAGTGCCAAGAGTCCTATACTATATATACTTTCCCAAATAAGTCTGCCAAACTTGGCCACTGAAGCAGCTGTAAAAATGGAAATGCAATCACAGAAGGGGTTATCAGCCTTATGAATCGAAGCATCTCGACACTACTTGACATTCATTCTCAATTACCAAGTTCAGGCTTCTTGTCTTCATTGAGCAGCACTCCAGAGCACCTCACGTAAATGAGTGGATTCTAGACCTCCATGATGGTGTAAGGCGCATGCTTCACTTCTTCAAAGGACTTGGGTCAGCCAACAAGGCGCTAAGCCTTAAATTATCTCTGACAGCAGCCCAAGGCTATTAGAATGTAGCCCGCCTCTCTGTTTCAGATGTTTATCTTTCAGGAAACCACTCACATCTTTATTGCAGCCATAACCCCTGTTGTAATGATAAAAAAAATAAAGGACATTTAACCTGTAGCTATACACTGAAGCAGAGCTCTGGACATAGAAATTGTCTTCCCTGACATTTTCTTTGCCTCTAAGTTAAGGAGATTTCAATAGGAGAGTTGCTCTGGAGTCAACTGGTCAGTGATCCGGGACGTTTCAGATCATTGGTCTCCTCAAGACTATGAATGGGTGGGGCTGGAGCAGTAGTGCAGCAGGTTGGGCGTTTGTCTTGCACTTGGCAAATTCGTGTTCGAGCCCCAGCATTTTATATGACCTCCTGAGCACTTCCAGGAATAACCCCTGAGAGCAGAGCCAGAGTAATCCCTGAGCATTGTCAAGTGCGGTCCAATCTCCACAAAAATATGGAAAAAGGACTAGGGGTGGGGGCTGGAGAAATAGTACAGCAGGTAGGGTGATTACCTTGCACACAACCAAGCTAGGTTTATATGATCCCCCGAGCCCACTAGGACTTATCCTGCGCACCTCCGGATGTGGCACAAAAACCAAGTAATCGTTCACATTGAGAGATAAGAATTTTCTATAGCTCCTTTGGAAATTGACATTTTATAAACCTGTACAATGTTAGAATGCAAAGTTTGCATATGATATATTCATACTTAAATGTCTGTATATTTTGGACATTGTGCTAAACAAACACCACATCTATGATTACCACCTCTGCATCATGCTATTAAGGGGATACATAAAATAATCTGAGGATGTAATGGGAGTGGTCGATATCAGGGTTAATGTGAAGCCAGTTCTCTTGAGGAATGAGCGTGTAAACTGGGGTGCAAAGGAAGAGAAGATGGAAGGCAAAAAAATAAGTCTTATGATCAATGGCAAATAATGGGAAAGAGTGTGGTCCCTTTAAGTGAGTGAATAGGTCACTTAGACTTAAGGGATATGGCTATAAATGTTGATCTCATCCTCATAAATCATAGAATCCCATTTGCCAGGCAGTTTCTCTAATTGAAATTGAAGTTTTGACTTTTATAAAATTAGTATATTATGAACTAAATTACTTAGCTTGTAATTATGCCTCAGGTTAACTAATTTGTGTGTTAAATGGAAAATTAAAACTCAGGATGTACCTAATATAGGATAAATGAAATGCACGCAACACCTTAATTTATGTTCCCTAGTTATAAAAAGTCAAAATATATAAAGATGGCAATTTTCTTTTTATGTACTGCCTTACGATAACAAAATTATCTTGATTCTAGAAACCATTTGCCCATCTAGATTCCCAGAAGATCTGAGTTCCAGGATGATGCTACAAACTTGTCTCCAATAAAGCCAGCTGAGAAAAGAGACACATTTCTCTTTCACGTAAAGTTTTGATAAATAAATCAGTAATGGTAAGGCTTGGAATGTAATGGGAAATATGGATAAAGAATTTAAATAGTAAGTTTTCAAGAAACGCAGACAACTCTGCATACAAAAAGATGTTGAAGCTCCACTCCAATGGAAGAAAGTTAAAAGTATGTTGTTATCATTTTCATGCCTGAATTAACAAATACAAATGTTTGATCACTAGAATCATTACAGAGATATAATAGGCTTTCATACATACTATGCATGTAAGTGAAAACATGCCATTTTTATTTGTGGAAAATTAATAACAGCTAATGAAATAAGAATTAATTACTATCTGTCTGAGTCGTGTTCATTCTAAAAATGATATAGCTTATGACTTTCCTCCACTTACAAAAGAAAGCATAGTTATAAATATATTGTAGTAGAATTGTATGTAAAAGAAAAAATATTGACAGCTAAATTATTACCAACTGGAATTCTAGATAAATTGTATTACCTATTCAGACAGTGAAATACTATGCAGCCATCAAAAAGCAAGACTTCCCTGTTGTTTATATTTTAAAAATTACCTTTAAAATTAATGAAAAATCAAAGTACAAGTAAGTTAGTATTTTCTAAAGAATTTCAATCTATATGCATTACATATGTAATTTGTAACAAATGTTATATGCTCAGTAACACTGACAAAAATCATACGTTGCAACTATAAACTGCAGTTCCTCTGACTGTGATTGTGTTTGGTGATTGGAGGAACTTTAAAACAGTAAGTTCAAGTGAGGTGAGTTAAATTGAGATCTCTCAACCAAGGTGAGCTCTGTTATATGTAAGTTTTGGTCATTTGTTATTCCCTTACTGTGCTTTTTTATATCCCACAGTCAAAAAAAAAAGTCATTCTGTATATTTCTGTCCTTTGACTGCCTTCATTCAGCAGGATGGCCTCTAGATCTATCAACATAGCAGTAAACCGCATGAACTCATCTTGTTCTTTATAACCAAGTAGTATTCCATTTGTTTCCTTATCCAGTCATTTGTTCTTTGACACGGAGAGTTTTTCCAGTCACTACTGTGACTACATTGAACATAGGAGCACAAACGTCACTTCTAGAGTTACTGGGTCTTTAGAATAAGATGCCAAGAAGTGAATTGCTGGATCCTGTAGAAACTCAATTCTTTTTTTTTAAATCGAATCACCATGAGCTACACTTGCAAAGCTTTCATGTTTGAGTTTCAGTCATACTATTATTGAACACCTGTCCCTCCACCAGTGTACACTTTCCACTACCAATGTTCCCAGTATTCCCTGCCCCATCCCACTCCTCCTCCTGCCTCTATGGCAGACAGTTTCCCTCTTTCTCTCTCTCTCTACTTACGGGCATTATGGTTTGCAGACAGTATCTCAGTATCTCCATACAGATATTGAGAGGTCATCATGTTTGGCTCTTTATCTACTTTCAGCACACATCTCCCATCTCGAGCAATCTGTCCAACCATCATTGACTTAGTGATCCCTTCTCTATCCCAACTGCCTTCTCCCCCAGTGAATAAGGCAGGCTTCCAACCATGGAGCAATCCCCAGGCCCTGTCTCTACAGTCCTTGGGTGTTAGTCTCAGATTATGATATTTTATAATCCACAAATGAGTGCATTCATTCTATGTCTGTCTCTTTCTTTCTGACTCATTTCACTTAGGATGATACTCTCCCTGACCATCCACTTAAAAAATTTTTTTTGTGACTTCATCTTTCCTAACTAGAAGCTCAATTCTTAACTTTTTTGAGAAGTGTCCTTATTGTCTTCCAAAAATGCTTAACAATTAACATTCCCGCCATCAGTGGATAAAAGTTTCTTTTTCTCTATGTCACATCAACATAGATTTCTTTTTCTCTATGTCACATCAACATAGGTTGTTTTTATTCTTTGATACATGTCAGTCTCACTGGTATGAGATATTTCATTGCTGTTTTGACTTTTGTTTCCCTGATCAACGGTGATGTAGAGAAATCATTCTTATGAGAAGGTCCCCTTGAGTAGACAAAATATGTATTTTCCCTAAGTAATAAAAGAAGCTTATAATTGAGATAAATGATATTTTAGCTGTGAGGATTTTAGGAAAATATTGGGTTGTGGCAATGAAGTGCTGGAGACAAAATTATATTTAAACACTTGGAAAAAATAAATCATCTTTTTTCCTCAACTTCTCTATTGTATTCAGCATTTCTTCACTACAACTAATGGTCAATCCTCAGTACTATTACTAGAAATGTACTTATATATTATATTCTAATCAGAAGTGGCTATTAGGACCTATTTTTGTGGGGGGGGAGTGTACTCCTGGTGGAACTTTGGTGCTATATCTTTTTTAAAAAAAAACTATTGAGGTGGGGGCTAAGTGATAGCACAGAGGGTACGGTGTTTGCCTTGCACACGGCCGACCAGGGTTAGATTCCCAGCATCCCATATGGTACCCCAAGCAGAGCCAGGAGTGATTCCTGAGTGCATGAGCCAGGAGTAGCCCCTGTGCATCGCCGGGTGTGACCCCCCAAAAAATTATTGAGGCACTCTCCACCAATATCCCTAGATTCCTTCCCAGTTCCAGCCTTTCTTCTCAACAATGTGTGTAGACACATATTCACACACACAGTGGTTTACAATACAGGGTTTCATGCATAACATGATCCAGTACCACTCCTTTCCCCAAAGTGTCCACTTCTCTTCATCATTTCCCCATATTAATCCCCCGACTCATGACTGGGCTCCTATTGTAGGCCAGTTCTCAGTTTCTGCTGCTTTTAAACATTTGTTATTCACCTACTTGTGTTTTTTTATATCCCACATGTGAGAAAGATCATTCTGTGTCTGTCCCTCTCTATCTGGCTAACTTCTTTAGCATTATACCCTCCAGATCCATCCCCACAGCAGCAAACTGCATCATTTCATCTTTTCTCATAACTGAGAAGCATTCCATTGTGTATGTACCATAGTTATTTTTCATTCAATCATCTACTAGGTTGTTTCCAAGTTTGGGAGATTGTGTATTTTTCATTTCATTTCATCATCCTGTTAATCGTCGATTGCCTCGAGCAGGCCCCAGTAACGTCTCTTTCATCCTAGCCCTGAGATTATATTCAGGGCTCTTTAGGAGAATGAGACCCATCATTGTTACTGGTATTTGGCATATTTGGTAGGCCACGGGGAGTTTGCCAGACTCTGCCCTGTGGGCAGGCTACATTCGACAGCCTGCAAGTTTGTCCAAAGTAGGAATGAGATAATAAGATGTCGCGCGGCCGCGATCTGGATTTTATAGTCTCTGAGTCTTGGCCGCTGATGGGATTACACGGCGCCAGGGGGCCAGGTGGTGGGTGTGACCCCCGCCTACTGGAATTTGGAGGATCTGGGTGGAAGATGCTCCACTCCAATTCGAGTAGGGTTGGAGGTCTCGGCCCCGGAACCCGCGTGGCTTTGTCCCTCTGCCAGTACCTTCAGGTGTGCGGAGAGTGGTCTCAGCATGGTGGTGGCTGGTCCTGGAGGTCTCCGGCTGCCGTAGCCCTGGCCGGGGCGGGGAGGAAAGCTCAACCCGCTCCCCTCCAAGGGACTCCGGGAAGGAACACCGAAGCGCGGGGGCAGAGACTGCACTGCTCTCGTCCGGGATCTGGATTTTATAGTCTCTGAGTCTTGGCCGCTGATGGGATTACACGGCGCCAGGGGGCCAGGTGGTGGGTGTGACCCCCGCCTACTGGAATTTGGAGGATCTGGGTGGAAGATGCTCCACTCCAATTCGAGTAGGGTTGGAGATTGTGTATAGTGCTGCAATAAACATAGGAGTGCAAATGTCTTTTCTAAATAGATTTGGGGGGTCCTTGAGATATATACCCAGAATTGGAATTGCTGAATCATACAGAAACTCAGTTCTTGGGTTTGTGGAGGGTTTTGTTTTATTCTGGACTTGGTTTACTTTGGTTTTTGTTGGGCCACATATAGAATGCTTAGGCTCTGTACTCCTAGTGATCTTGGAGAACATATGGAGTGTTAGGAATTGATAATATATAAGGCAAGCCTCTTACCTGCTGTATTATGTCTCCAGACCCTCAATTTCTAGTTTTTGGAAGAAAGTCCATATTGTTTTCCAAGAAGAACAGACCAGTCAACATTACCTTCAGTAGTGAATTAAAGTCTCTCTCCTCCCACATCTTTGCCAACACTTGTTTTAATTTTTTGTGATGTTTGCCAATCTTTCTGCTGTAAAATGATATCTCATTGTTGTTTTTTATTTGCATTTTCCTGATAACAAGTGATGTGGAGCATTTTTTGAAAATATACCTCTTGGAGGCATATGAAATAATGTTCCTCATCACTAATAATCAGAGAAATGCAGATCAAACAATGATGAGAGATCATCTCACACCACAGACACACATTCAAAAGAACAAAAGCAATAAGTGTTGGCATGGATGTGAGGAGAAATGGACTCTCCTTCATTGTTGGTGGGAATGCTGACTGCTCTAGCCTTTTTTGGAAAACTATATGGACATTTCTCAAAAAACTAGAAATTGAGCTCCCATTTGGCTCAGCAATACCACTTCTGAGAATATACCCTGGGGACCCAAATACACACAGAAGAAAAACCATCTGCACTCCTAAGTACATTGCAGCACTATTCACCATAGCCAGAATCTGGAAACAACTTGAGTGCCCAAGAACAGATGAATGGATAAATAAACTAAGGCACATCTACACAATGGAATACTATGCAGCTGTCAGGAAAAATGAAGTAATGAAATTTGCCTATAAATGAATGGACATGGAGAGTATCATCCTGACTGATGAAACGAGTCAGAAGGAAAGGGACAGGTATAGAATGACTGCATTCATTATATATATATATATATGCATATATATATAAATAAAATAAAGATTAGAATATGCGATCTGAAACTATAAAACTCCTAGAAGAAAACATGGATGATAAATTCCTTGGAATGACTCTAGGTAATGAATTTTTGGATTTGACACAAAAAGAGGGAAAACGGTTTAGAAGTGTAAAACTTTTTCTATGTATAAAAGCTCAAAGAATTATGACTGTGTCAATGAAATGTTAGCGTTGGGTCAAATGTACTAAAAAACCAAGTAAATCTCCACCCAGACAAAATGGGGCAGGGAGCACTGAAGAAGAGAATGGATTAGAAATGAGAAAAACAGAAAAACTGATAAAGAGTAACAAAACATCAACATTACTTATAGTTGTGCATCAAGAAATACTCTGCAAGAAGTTAACACAGGAAATATGTATCTTAACTCTGAGTCACATATGTGACACATAATTCTCATTCTCTGAACTCAAATATAGCTTTGATAACTAAATAACATAATTTTCTCTACATTTTTACATTGCTGCCATTGTTTATAGTTTATTAGGATAGATTTTTTCTTAAATTCAATTATGTCATCTGATATCAGATTTCAGCTACTGGATTTTTTAAATGATAGAAGTGAGAACAAGATTGCCAATTATGTTCACAATATATAAGTAAATGAATTTTATTAATGACTTTAAGCTTTTATAGATTTTGTTGTGCTACGAAATCCTCGACCTCTGGGTTATGGGCCCAGCACACTTCTGCTGTGCCACTCTGCTAGCTCGAGCAATAGCACAGCAGGTAGGGTGTTTGCCTTGCATGAGGCTGACCCGGCAGGCCGGAGTTTGATTCCTCCTGGCAAGTTACCAAGAGTATCTCACCTGCTTGGCCAAAGCCTGGCAAGCTACCCGTGACGTATTCAATATGCCAAACACAGTAACAAGTCTCACAAATCGAGCTCAAGCAAATCAATGAACAACAGGAGGACAGTGACCGACAGATGAAATTCTCAGTTCTCCCAAAATCTTTATCTCATTCAACAGTTTATATGAACTCAGAAAATATGATTCGAAAAGTTATTTGACAAATTTGGGACTAAAACTCAATGCCTTCTTCTTGCAAACTGAATGTGCTATTCAGTAAACTATATTAACATTCAAAATACTGGAATTCCCTCCAGCCTAATTTTTGCTGCATACATCTACTTCTATGCACTACAGTCATTCAGTCTATACAGTGGAGCATGGCTCTATTTGCTAATGCTTCTATTCTGACGGAATTTGGGGGGGGGGTGTTGGGAGTACAACAGATGGTGGTCAGGGCTTACTCCTAGCTCTGTGCTCAGAGATCACTCCTAGAGGGTTCAAGGTGCCCAAGATTGAACCGGGGTTGACCACATGCAAGGAAAGTGTCCTACCCACTGTACTATCTCTTCAGCCCCAATGTTTTTAAAAATATTTTAAACACCATTTATTTCTATCCAAGCCAAGTTGGGACCAGATTTTCAAGATTATTTAAAGTACAGAGAATAAATACATTTTAAGACTAATTATATAATATAAACACAGTCCAATTAATTATTACTGATTTTCACTTAATGAAAAATATAACTGTTGAATTAGTGAACAAGCATTGAAATATAGCCACTGTTTGGATTTGTTAAACAATGGTTACACTATGACAAATATTTTATTGAGAAAGCAATATAACAGAAGGATGAAAAAAGTCTTAACCTCAAATAGATGGCAGCTATTTTCACCAGATTGTATAGGGAAGCATGAAATCATTTTTTAATATTATACTTTACTCATTTTACATGCATATATATTCCTTGTCTCAAAGTGTTTCTAATTATAGCTCAATGACTGCATACTGTATTAATATATATTTGTTTTTAGTGTTGACATTAATACTTTAAGATTAAATGCAGGTAGAGCACATTCCTCATATTTGAGGTCCTGGGTTCAACTACCTCCTCTCCTCACTTCAACATCCTTTCCCCAAATTAAAGGGCCAGAGAGATAATACAGGGGTTAAGGTACTTGCCTTGCATGTGGCCAACACAAATTTGATACCCAGAACCACATATAATGCCCTGAGCACTTCCAGGAGTGATCCTTAAGCACAGAGCCAGGCCATAAGCCCTGAGTATAGTTTCGTGTGGCCCCAAAATAACCCCCCAAATTAAATCAAGTCACTAAAATTTGTTAATTATTATTTTAATAGTTTAAAAGCTATGATCCCAGGGCCAAAAACATAGTGCAGGGTCTGAGTCATTTACGTTGTATCCCACCCACCAGATTCAAATCCCTGACACTGCAGATGGTACCCTAAGTACCACTAGAGCTCTCTCTTGATCACAGAGCCCCTTAGTACAGATGGGTGTGACCTAAAACAACCCCTGAAAGCAAATCTAAACAGAACAAAATTATAACACTCAAGTGTGAGTTGGAAACTGAAATTATGCTTTAAAAAATGGACTTGTAGCTAGAAATTATTTTCATAGTAAATGTCCATTGATTTTTATTTGTTTAACATAAATTTAATCACAGGGCTGGAGCGATAGCACAGCCATAAGACGTTTGCCTTACAAGCGGCCAACATGGCCAACCCGAGTTCGATTCCTCCGCCCCTCTCAAAGAGCCCGGCAAGCTACCGAGAGGATCTCGCCCGCACAGCAGAGCCTGGCAAGCTCCCCGTGACGTATTCGATATGCCAAACACAGTAACAACAAGTCTCATGATGGAGACGTTACTGGGCCCGCTCGAGCAAATCGATGAACAACGGGAGGACCGTGACCGTGACCGTGAAATTTAATCAATATGTTTTATGCTTCTTAGGTAATATTTCTACTTAGATGGTAAGGAAAAATCAACTTTGTTTTTTTGTTTCTTGCTTTTTGGGTCACACCTGGCTATGCACATGGGTTATTCATGGCCCATGCACTCAGGAATTACTCCTGGTGGTGCTCGGGGAACCATAGGGGATGCTGGGCATTAAACCCAGGTCAGTTGTGTACAAGACAAATGCCCTACCCACTATGCTATCACTCCAGCCCTGAAGAATCAACTTTGGTAATGTTACAACATAGTGAATTTTCAGAATGGAACCCTATTCGTGACCATTACATTACAGGCTATCACAGTAGCGTTTGAGAAAACACCTTTTTGTGTCACCCTCTCCTGCTTCTCTAATACTCAAATCTTCATTCTCCTTCTGTATGATTTCAAAATTTACAGAAGCAAATTTTCCTTTCACCAAAACACAATGTTTTCTGCCAAGTGTGTTCAAGCCAAAGTCGAGTCTAATCAGTTGCTACTGGCACCAACACTGATGTTTTCTATCAGCACTAGAACAGTTCCTGAAAAGTCAGAGAAACACATGCTGCAGAAGAGAATTTGATCTGGGAAATATAAAAGGCTAGCTCTTTCCCACGCCTAACAACAGTGAAGAAGCAACATCAGTCATTCTCCTCTCTGAAATATGAAAAAGCATGCTTTTTTATTGGAAAAAATTTAAATAAAACACTATCTTGGAAAGCAGAGGTAAGAAGAATGTGGGGTCTCCTGTTTAGAGAAAGCAAGTGAAATAACGCATGCTTTAATTAAAAGATCTTAATATTAAGGGGAGATGGGGAATGCATTGACTTAAAAAATATTGTATAAAGGAGAGAGATAACAAAAGAGAATGCCCTGCCACAGAGGTAGGGTGGGATGGGGGGAAGATGGGTGGGAGGGATACTGGGACTTGTGGTGGTGAGAATGGGCACTGGTGGAGGGATGGGTATTCGATCATTGTACAACTGAAACCCAAGCACAAAAATTTGTAAGTCTACAACTGTACCTCATGGTGTTTCATGAATAAAAATTTAAGGAGGAAAAAAATGTGTATATTGTATTCCTAGGGCTAAAACAACAAGCACAGAGGGTAGGGCCTTTGCCTTGCACATGGCCAACCCGAGTTTGATTCTTCCATCCCTCTCGGAGAGCCTGGCAAGACCTTGAGAGCATCCCGCCTGCATGCCAGAGCCTGGCAATCTCCCTGTGGCATATTCGATATGCCAAAAACAGTCATAACAAGTCCCACAATGGAGATGTTATTGGTGCCCGCTGGAGCAAATCGATGAACAATGAGAGGACGGTGCCACAGTGCTATAGTGCTATTGTATTCCTGCATAATTTTTTATGTTCAAGAAAACCTGATGGTGGGATGAGCAAACAATGAATGTAAGTAAATTACTGCTTAAAAATTATTGCACATTTACATTAAGAAATTCTGTAAATTAATTTAAAGGAATAAAGAAATTTTTTTAGGGTCTAGGAATATAGCTCAAAGGACTGGAGCACATATGAGAGCCTCAGGCTTAATCTCTGACATCCAACGCTCTGCTAAGAAGTAGCCTCTGAGCACCAACAGGAGTGTCCTTACAAAAAGTCCTATTAGTAGGTGGAAATACAATACAATGAATAAAGCACTTTCCTTGCCTGACCCAGGCCTAATCCAAGGAAAATTTCAATTATTTCCATATTTCAGATGCAGGAGGCTATTGACACATTTTTTTTCAGTGCTATAAGGTACCTATTGATTCAGAAGCTTTTCTCTGCAAGGTTTCCCCTAAAATCAAATTAAAGAGTTAACCAACCATATGGTGTACTTTCTTCTTTTGATCTACATAAATCACATTCTCTTAGACAGTGATTCCCAGACCTGGCTGTGTATCAGAATCACCTGGGGAGCTTTTAAAAAATGTAAATTCCAGAGCCCTATCGCAGATGGAGGATGGGGCGTCCACAGCAAGATATTCTTTAAGGTGACTGGGATATGTGGAGTTTGTGGGCAATAGGTTGCCAGCCAGGGAAAGATTTAAATTAATGATTTGAGTAGCAGAACGGCTGTGGCTTATTGAGCATTTTTAAAAGTGGGGTAGGGGGCTGGAGCAATAGCATAGCGTGTAGGGCGTTTGCCTTGCATGCAGCCGACCTGGGTTCGATTCCCAGCATCCCATATGGTCCCCCAAGCACCGCCAGGAGTGATTCCTGAGTGCAAAGCCAGGAGTAACCCCTGAGCATTGGCTGGGTGTGACCCAAAAAGCAAAAAAAAAAAAAAAACTTTTTAAAAAGTGGGGTAGTTTTTGTTTTGTTTAACTCCCTAAATGGTGTTTTCATTACCCATTCCTCCTGCACTAGTCCTCAGCGTTCTTTAAATGCTAGTGATTCTTGGTTTTCCTTATTTGCCCTTGGTTTTCCTCACATACTCAGCACCTCCTTGGGTGATCTCAGGAGGAACTTGAGTAGGGAAGGATGTGATCGGCACCACCACCAACAGGGGGGGAGGAAAGTGGCTGAAAGAATGGAGAGAAGAAGAACGGAATGAAAGAAGGGATTGGATAAACCAAGTGAGTTAGTTTAAAAACAGGATGTTTTTGAATAATTATGCAGAAAAGGCTTCCTCTTCCCAGGTAAGGATGCTTTAACCATAAGCTTATTAAAGGAGCTCAGAGAATGCATTTTTTAGGATGAGGTGCCATAATTTTCACAAGTCTCATGAAAATCTCTGAGATTCAAGGTAAAATGTTTAATACTGTTTCTCCAGAAGAGAATCAGTGAGCAAATGATACAGGGAGATCAACTTCAGACAGCAGTAAAAAATACATTTATAACAAGGAGAGATGTTTGAAAAAAAAAATCCTCACAGCAAAATGTCAAGAGGTCTGGATCAGTGGAAGAAATTAAAGAGAGATCAAATAAACGTTTCCAAAGAAACAGAGAAAGAAATCTGTAGGATTCAGGCCAGCTGATGACTACCCAAGTACGATTTCCACACCCCCCTGTTCTGTGATGCTAGATTGTAATCCTTAACTACAAGGATTACTTATAGTTTCCTTTTCCTTCTTTTAATTCAGGGATATTTTAATCCTTTCACTGCTGCTGGGAAATAGTTCTCAGTCTGTTACCTTTCCACGTGCTTGCCTTTACCTTTTCCATCATTTTTAGTTTTCTTTGTATTTCTTAATAAACTACGGAACAGTGTATTTCCCTTTTCTGCTGAAGACCCAAGCAGGAGCCATTCCTTCTTCTCACATAGACCCCCTTCTTTCTGTGTGTAGTTGGATTGCTTGTCTCATTTTGTTCTTCGGAGGGTGCCTGAGATTTTAGTTTATATTGTTTAAAACTTTGGAACATGAGATGTAAAATAATTGGCCTGCATTCCGATTCCCTAATTATGTTTTTTTTCTTATCAGACACTTGACACTTTACACCCCATTACTCATCAATTTGCTCAAGCGGGCACCAGTAACGTCTCCATTTGCCCCAGTTGCGTGCTAATGCAGCCCAATGATGTCTGCTCATTCTAGGAACACTGAACAGCTTCAAATCGATCGTTCAGGGTCTTGATGAAGAAGTCTGACCATCTCATAGGTGGGCGGCCACGTGATCTTTTAACGTCCCATGGAATCCAGTCGGTAATGGCTCTAGTCCAGCGGTCATCTCCAAATCTCATTACGTGTCCAGTCCATCTGATTTTCGGCGCCTTAGCAAACGAGAAAGCATCCCTGATTCTTGACCGTTGACAGAGGTCGGAACTCCGGATTCTTTCTCTCATTTTAGTAAAGCGTGATACTCCAAGCATAGCTCTTTCAATTCCTCTTTGGAAGACTTCTTATCAGAAACACGTATTTATCAGTAGGCATAGTGGACATTAAAAAATATTTAGTTCAAAAGTGTTTAGGCTACCACTCCCCAAAAAATGGCATAACAAGACTTAAATGACATGTAGAAGTCTAAGTCATGTAGCTTTCTAATAAATTTTTCCAACATATAGTTTATTCTTCACATTTCTAAGCTGTTAAAAGCATTCAGTGAACTTTAAGGGCATTTGGGCAAATGTGGATTATTCATAAAGTAACCATAGTAAAAGATATTTGTTATTTTGTTGACATCATGAATTGTATTCTGCTTGGAAACTGGAAAAATACTGGTATTTTTTCATTAAAAGTATTCCTCAGGGCTGGAGCGATAGCACAGCGAGTCAGGCGTTTGCCTTGCACGCAGCCAACATGGCCAACACAGGTTCGATTCCCAGCATCCCATATGGTCCCCCGATCACCGCCAGGAGCAATTCCTGAGTGCATGAGCCAGGAGTAACCCCTGAGCATCGCCAGGTGTGACCCAAAAAGCAAAAAAAAATATTCCTCAAAGTCAATAGTAAGTCATTAAGCCTTCTTTGGTGATATATATATTTGATTTTATGTCCTTGAATTATTAAGAAATGAAGCTATTGCTCCACTATTTCATATTGTAGGATTTTCAACAGGCCCTTTAAAGTGAATGGAAGAGATGTAAAATGAGTGAATCTTACTTCTCCGTGAAAGAAGTAACAAGTGAGGCAAGTGAAGTTCGTTGTATTGATGATCCAAGTAGAATAAAATGAATCCCAAAACACCAGCTGTGCGTTAGTGCTCTAGTCTGGCCAGTATTTGCTGCCCCCTGCTGGTCTAAGAAATGTTTGCACGGAACAGACTAAAGAGCTGAAGGCCTTAAGTCTGTCGGTCCCTAGCAGGTAGTCAGCGTGGAGAATTTTACCTATAAGATGCTGAGGTACAATCATGCAGAGTTGTACCTATAAGATGCTGTTCTCCTGCTTCCACTCAGCATCCTTGGAATGACAGAGGGACACGAGAGACCAGTGGTCAGTGGGTTGACTGCTCACAGGATCTTAAGTGTTTGTCCTGACCACTGACCTATGTGGCTTTCACGGCCAGCTCTTCCTCCACATCCAGTCTCAGAGTAAGTCTGTTTATTATCGCGTGGCCCAGCAGTTTTTAAACTTGTTTCTCCTAGGAAATCATGCTGATTTGCAAACTGTCAATTAGTTACACATTTTACAAAATTGGGAAATATGGACACAGGGAAACCATCAGTAATAATATTGTAAACCATAGTATCTTGATCAAAAAAATGTTGTTATAATCATGGAATTTTATCCCTCCCAAAATGTGGGTGTTGATTTGAAAACAAGGTCAATTTGCAACAATCCAGATTGTCAGTACTAGTGGAAAATCAGATCAGATCATACTTGACTCCATTGCCGTGTTTGG
This sequence comes from Sorex fumeus, assembly GCF_029834395.1. Classification (NCBI taxonomy): domain Eukaryota; kingdom Metazoa; phylum Chordata; class Mammalia; order Eulipotyphla; family Soricidae; genus Sorex; species Sorex fumeus. The sequence continues at coordinate 5,470,367 of NW_026606095.1, read as the reverse complement.
GGCAAGCTCTGGCATGGCCTATCAGATGGGACATACAATATTTATGTCACTGTGTCAGACCCACATATGAGATCCAAGTATCAGGCTGTCATGATACCAGGATTGATAGTCTCAAGCTTGCCCATGGCACTTTTAGAGTCATTAGTCATATTCCAAAACCCTATATATATATATGCACACACAAACACACATACACACACATATATATGTACTTTTGTTGTTGTTGTATTCTGTTTGCTTTTGATCTATACCTGACTGTGCTCAGGGCTTATTCCTAGATATGTGCTCAGTAATCACTCCTGGCAGGGCTTAGGGAACCATAAGGAGTCCCAGGGATTGAATCTGGGTTCACGGCGTGCAATGCAAATGCTCTACCTGCTGTACTGTCTCTCTGGCCCATGTGATGTGTGTGTGTTATTTTTAAGGTAGAGACTTTCTTTTAACCTATGTGATACAGAATTTGCTCACTGCCCACTTTTTCATTCTCCTCTTTCCTCATCAGTAATTGGTATGCATGTAATCAGATATGGTGTGAACCCAACTGGAACTCCTATGTCCTCTCCTTCCTTGTGGATAGTAGACCCCCATGAAGCATATTGAGAAGTTGATGAGCACAGTTTCCGGAAAGATTCTTTAAAAAGTTAGCTAACTCTCAACAGGAGGATATTACAATACAGTGAAAAAGGTATTTGCCTTCATGCAACTAACCCACATAGTGTCCTGCAAACCTCACCAACCAGCATTGATTCTTGAGCACAGAGCCAGGAGTCAGCCCTGAGCATTCCTACATGTGTCCCAAACACACACCCCCAAGTAAATAAAATAAATCTGGCTAACTCAATTTCAAAGAAATGTCTTTTTTAAAAAAAAAAATCTCTTTCATCTTGTCTTTGCCTGCAGACATAATGGCAGGGGCTTCAGTAGTTATTCTGAATCCTGAGATAACTCCAAGACAGAGATCAAGGATTCCACATGGTGAAGGGAAAAACATTTATATTTCAGAGAGCTGCGGAGCTACTCTCCAGCTGTCTGAGATATGGATGGATGGGATGGATGGATGGATGGATGGATGGATGGATGGATGGATGGATGGGTGGATGGATGGATGGATGGATGAATAGACAGAGAGAGACAGAGAGACAGACAGATAGATAGACAGATAGGTAGATATTTTTAGCACCATGGCTTACAAAACTGTTGATGGTAGTACTGGAGGTATACTCATTTCAACCCAGCGTCTACTTCCCCCCACCATTGTCCCTGGGCTTCCTCCCATCTACTCACTTGTTTCATGATGACAATTCCAGTTCTGTACACCAGGTCTCAGTCTGCTGTCTTTAACCATTTGTTACTCCACTACTTTTTTTTTTTATCCCTGATCACTGATCACTGTCCTCCCATTGTTCACCGATTTGCTCGAGCGGGCCCAGTAACGTCTCCATTGGAGACTTTTGTTGTTACTGTGTTTGGCATATCGAATACATCACGGGTAGCTTGCCAGGCTCTGCCGTGCGGGCGAGATACTCTCGGTAGCTTGCTGGGCTCTCCGAGAGGGGCGGAGGAATTGAACTCGGGTTGGCCATGTTGGCTGCGTGCAAGGCAAACGCCCTACCGCTGTGCTATCACTCCAGCCCTTTTTCATCCCACCCATGAGAAAAGGATTCTCTATCTTTACTTCTCCTTACGACTGATGTCATTCAGCATGAGACCCTCCATATCCATCTATGGAGCAGCACACTCCATGTATGTATACATCATAGTTTCCTTATCTGCTCATCTGTTCTTGGATGCTTGGGTTGTTTCCGGATCTTGGCTATTGTGAATCATGCTGCCATGAACATAAGGAGCACCTTTTGAAAAGGTTTTCTTTTTCTCACTTGGTAAAGTTTTATCTTGTTTAAGCCACTTAATTGGGTTTTCTGTTTTAAAAAATACTATATTTTATATAGCAAACCAGATCCATGCACAATAGTTTGAGAGGCTTCATGTTTCAAGGACTTAGAAGACTGAACCCACTCGAAGTCATTGTATGTTTTGGTGGAAAATGGGCCCATGCAGTGCCCAGGAGGTTCTGAGACCACTTTTGGTGAAATTCAGCCAACCAGGTTGAGTGGTTCCATGCATGAGTCTGGAAGTGTGGGGCTATTCAACCTGAGTTGGTGGGGATGGGGGGAGACATGTGGTATGAGGGCCAAGGCATATGCCTCTGAGCCCTGGTCATACCTCCCAGCCCCATTTACTGTCTTTGAACACTTGGTATATCCATTTCTCTACTGTATTATTTTATATACAATGAATAGGAGGGTAAAAATGAGCTCTAGAAAATTCTCCTCAACCTCTGTTTTTGTTCCTTTGGACAGAAGCCATTTTAGGTCAGCAAAGCCTTTCCAGAAACTTGACCAAGAAACTGAGCGTGAGATGGAGACATACACGTGGGAGATTTATAGGTAAGTGGCTGGGAGCAGTTCCTCTAAGGATCCAAGGGGACAAGCTTCGGTGAAGGGAGAAACGGAGCTCTCGAATGGTGGCTCCAGGGATCTCAGAGGATGCTGAAAATGTCTAGAGTTACCATTGGTTTCAGAAGTATCCTGGACCCAGACAAGTCTTCATGGCCCAGAACTTCTCACTGGATATGAGCTGGCGCTGGAGAGCAGGCACAGCCTGGGCGGTGGAGCATTCCCCTGCCCTGCTCACTCATCACGCCTGGGCTGGGAGCTGTCCAGGGTCATCAGAAGCTTGAAGGGAGCCAGAAGTTGCCTCCATCTGCTTCCATTTGTGACCTTCTAGCCGGTAGGGCGTTTGCCTTGCACGCAGCCAACATGGCCGACCCGAGTTCGATTCCTCCGCCCCTCTCGGAGAGCCCGGCCAGCTACCAAGAGTATCTCGCCCGCACAGCAGAGCCTGGCAAGCTCCCCGTGACGTATTCGATATGCCAAACACAGTAACAACAAAGTCTCCAATGGAGACCTTACTGGGCCCACTGGAGCAAATCAAGCCCTAGGAAAGCAACCTGAGCGAGTATTGCCAGGAGCACCTCCTCTGATTCATAACTTGCAGGTCATTCATTTTTTGGTCTTAACCTTCATTTTTGTCATGATTTTTTTTTTCATTCTTACCTGTGCAGAAATCTTTCGCCAAATTCTGCATTGAGCCCCGCGCTCAGTTCTGTGAGCCCAGTTGCAGAAGTGAGGCTGTACACCCAGCATTCTACCTCTCAGGTGAGACGGTGTGTGTTTTATCTTGTCTGTATTATTCTTACTAAAATCATTTTCGTTCCTTAGTGAGTCAGAACTGAAAGTGTGCCTGACCCTTTGTTCTGTGCTCCTGACTCATCGCTAGGATGCATGGTTGACAGCCACCACTGTGAGGTGAGTAACAAGTCCATTGTGTTCTGTCTCTTTAGCTATCTGGATGACCCCAGAGCAAATAATCAAGTACCCGTCTAGGAATTGGAGGGGCAGGTGCTCAGGACAGAACATGACCAGTGATACAAAAAGAGTACAGACAAAAGGGCCCTTGTTCCTCCAGGACTTGCCCCCCACCCCACCTCTGGTACCACCCTGCAGCTTCCATTGACCTTTCTGACCTCTGACCCTTTCCTCCCTAATTGATGGCTGGCGTGTGCCCCTCTGGTTTACCTGGAAGCACCGTCTGTCGCTGTTTGAAGGATTCTGGTTTCAAGGTTAAAAATATTACCGACTTTCATAGTTTTGTGATCAGAGAGAATTGAAGCAGCTTATTTGTGAAGCAAGGTGAATTCGCCTACTCTATGGGTGTACAGGTCTAAGTGAATTGACTGATTTCAACGGACAACAACTGAATATATCCATCTTTTCTGCTGATCCCACACAACATTCTTTAATTGCTTGCATAAACTGACTTAATGGGCTTTGTAAAGCTGAAAATAAATCTTTCTAGTAAATCATTTGGGAATCTAGAAATTCAAAGATTGAGGAGGAAAATTATGATTGAGTTCATAATGATTAAACACCCAGTTTCTTAAATAGCATTTAAAGGGGAAATTTCAAAAGTGTTCATTTATGAAAATGTGGATTTACACACTGTATACACATAATTTAATCCTCTACAAACACAGAGCTCTAATAAAACTGAAAAGATAAAAAATCAGTTCAGAAGAGTTCCTCTCTACCAACAGAATACAAACACACTACTTTATGTAACACTGAAGGAAATTCTTGAGAATTAAATCATCCAAATTGATTGTTACCTTAAAATCATCATTAAGAATGGGTAAAGAGGGAGCAGAACGAGAGTACAGTGGGTAGGGCACTTACCTTGCACACGCTGGATCTGGGTTCTATCCACAGCATCCCATATGGTCCCCCGAACACCATCAGTAGTAATTCCTGAGTGATGAACCAAGAGTAACCCCTGAGCACTGCCAGGTTTGGCCCACCCCCCCAAAAAAAGAGTGGATAAAGAAACTGTAGCACATACTCATTGCAATACTACTTAGCTATGAGAAAAGATGAAATCTTGCAATTCATGGCAACTTGGGTGGAATTGGAAGGAGTGCTTGGAAGTGAGTCAGAAAGAAAAAGACACACACAAGAGGTTCTCATATGCACAAGTATCACTTATCACTTATCACTTAACTTCCCATTAGTCGTCGATTTGCTCGAGCGGGCGCCAGTAACGTCTCCATTTGTCCCTGTCACGTGCTAGTGTAGCCCAATGGCATCTGTTCGCTCCGGGAACATGAAGAGCCTCAAACCGATCATTCATGATCTTGACGAAGAAGTCTGACCATCTGGTAGGTGGGCGGCCACACGGTCTTTTGACATCCTGTGGAATCCAGTCGGTAACAGCTCTAGTCCAGCGGTCGTCTTTAAATCTCATTACGTGACCAGCCCATCTGATTTTCGACACCTTGGCAAATGAGACAGCGTCCCTGATTCTTGAGCGTCGACGGATGTCAGAACTCCGGATTCTTTCTCTCATTTGAGTGAAACGTGATATTCCAAGCATAGCTCTTTCTATTCTTCTTTGGGAGACCTGAATAGCGTTCTCATCTTGTTTGCGTAGGGCCCAGGTCTCTGAGGCATATGTTAATGCAGGAAGAACAGTACAAGTATAAAAAAGTAAAGTAAGGGGAAACAACCCTACATACAGTCAATAGAACTGTGACCTGAAGGGCAAAGTGTCTTTGGGATAATGGACTCAGGTGGTGAGTCTAGTTGCAGCAACACTGCCAAGTATCAAACAGTAATATTGGTAGTACTATAATATATAGTGAGAAAGAAACAGAGGGAAAAAGCAATACCAAAACTAAATAAGATCACCATAATTCTGAACGTTTTATTTATTAATTCCTTTCATATCTTGTTTAACACACATAAACATGTGTGAAAGTCAAATATGGAATGAGCAATGATTTTATAGTCCAATTGTTCATCTCCTTTAATTGAAGCCTGGATAATACACCTCATAGAATCGAGTTAAAATGTCCACTGAGAACAGGGACTTTTATTTGAACACTTAGCAACCAGAATAGATTCTCACCAAAGCCGTTGGTAACAATAAATGTTTGCTGAATGAGTAACTTATGGACAGTGAGATTGGCTATATTTCATCATCTGTACACTTTGAAATGTTCTATTAGGCTTAGATTGCAGTGAAACTGAAGGTTTTCTTACACTGCCACTCAACAAAGAAAGCTAATCCTGAAACAAGATGATGAATAGAGGAAGAGTTTTATTACACAAGCCAGCAGGTGGAGAGATGACAGATTCATATTTCCAAGTGAGAAACTGTTTCTATAGGAAAACAGGAAAGTCTGTTTTGGGAACGGTCAGGTTGCAGAGTGGTGATTGTTTAGGTGGCCAATAACTTTGTGGACTGGTCCTAAGAGGCATATTCTAAAGTATCTGTAAATCTATAGACTTTAGGGGGGAAGGGCAAAATAAGGGAAACATTGCTTATATTCATATTGTTGTTTCTGGTTTTTTTTTACATTTTCATATTTATGTATTTTTATTTTATTTGTATTTGGACACAGTGATTTACAGAGGTGTTGACCATAGACGTTTAGACCTACAGTGTTCCCATCATAAGTGAGTCCCATTTCCCTCCTAACCCCAAATCTGACTCCTTGACAAGTACCTTTTTAATTTAAAATTATTGTAATTTGGATCCCACACTTATAGTATGCTAGCACTAGTGGTTTAGATGTACACAGATAATTCATCTCTAAATTACATCAAGCCCCTTGTCCCTGTGTTACTTCTAGACCTCCTGTTCTTTCTTTCTTTTTTTTTTTTTTTTTTTTTGCTTTTTGGGTCACACCCAGCGATGCTCAGGGATTACTCCTGGCTCATGCGCTCAGGAATTGCTCCTGGCAGTGCTCGGGGGACCATATGGGATGCAGGGAATCGAACCTGTGTTGGCCATGTTGGCTGCGTGCAAGGCAAACGCCCTACCGCTGTGCTATCCAGTTGCAAACGTCTTTCATGTTTGAGTAGCAATCATACAATGTTCAAACACCCATCCCTCCATCAGTGCACATTCCCCACCACCAATCTCCCCAGTATAACCCCCTCTTCCCATGATCCCCCTGCCTCCCTGGCAGACAATTTCCCCTATACTCTCTCTCTACTTTGGGGCATTATGATTTGCAAGACAGATACCAAGAGGCCATCACTTTTAGTCCTTTATCTACTTCAGCACACATCTCCCATCCCAAGCAATCCTTCCAACTGTCATTTTCTTAGTGATCCCTTCTCTATTCCTGCTGCCTTCTCACCTTGCTCATGAGGCAGGCTTCTCTGGAACAATCTCCCTGGCCCTTGTGTCTACTGTCCTTGGGTGTCAGCCTCATGTTATGTTATTTTATACTCCACAAATGAGTGCAGTCCTTCTATGTCTGTCCCTCTCTTTCTGGCTCTTTTCATTTAACATGATACTCTCCATATCTATCCACTTATAAGCAAATTTCATGACTTCATCTCTCCTAACAGCTGCATAGTATTCCATTGTGTAGGCATACCAAAAGTTTCTTTAACCAGTTGTCTGTTCTCAGGCACATGGGTTGTTTTCAGATTCTGGCTATTGTGAACAGTGCTACAATGAACATAAAGATACAAATGTCATTTCTACTATGCTTTTTTGCATCCTCGGGATATATTGCCAGAAGTGGTATTGCCAGGTCATATGGAAGCTCAATTTCTAGTTTTTGAGGGAATGTCCAAGTTGTTTTCCAGAAAGCCTGGACCAATGGACATTCACAGTGAGCCCTTTTTCAATACCACACCTTCGTATAGAGTGACCATTTGCATCCACCATTGTTATAATGTTCCCTTTTCTGGCCAGCTTCCCAATGAGAACGAGTTCTCAAGTTCTTTATTTCTATTGCTTTTGTCATGTTATTCCTTTACTACTTTTTTATTTTATCCCCCTTACGAAATAGATTATTCTTTGTCTGTCTCTCTCCTGACTAACTTCACTCATCACAGTTCTCTTCAGACTCATCCAAATAGCAGCAAATTGCAAGGCACCATCTTTTCCATAACACACCTCAGTAGTATTCCATTGTGTTTATATAACATAATTTCTCTATCCAGCCATCTGTTTTGGGGAACTTGGGTTTAAAAGAAGTCATTTAAACTAGAGATACTGGAGTTGGCTCAGTGCATCTCATCTTAAACACAGAATCTGCTTTTATGTTTTAAGGCCCTGACTTTGAATATCATTAACTGAATTTGATAATGAAGTGGATAAGGTGTTGCCTTGTGTTCTGTGGACTCTGCTTTGATCCTCAGCACCACATATGATCCCCACAATATCTAAAGGGGTCACTCCTGAGCACAGATCCAGCACTCATGCACACAGCCAAATCGAAACAAAAACAACCAAAAACACTGCCTGACATCCAGAATTATATTTTAGTACTGAAGGCATATTTTCCTTCTGTCTGTACAGAACATCTCACTGTTGGAATTCAATCAACCCCTTCTTGCCATATGTCCACTCCTACTATATGAGTGGTTTATATATTCTGTGACAGTGAGCAACGGCCAATGTTGGTCAAAGAGCTTCAAAGAAAATGCTTCTGTGGAGCCTATCTGATTACCTCAAGCAGTTTCAGATACTCCTTACTAGGTTTCTCTGCTCACTGAACTTCATCAGTCATGGCACAATGGTAATATGATTCGTGAGCACTTTCCCCCTGTAGATGCTATGTATCTTGAAAGAAAAGTGTCTTGGTGATCTATATATAATCTGACACCATTGGTTATTTTTTAACAATATTTTTCTTAAGGCACAATGATTTACAAAGTGCTTAATTACAGAGTTTTGGGCATACAGTGTTCCACCCATCCTACCATCAGTGTCAATTTTCCTCCACCAAAGTCCTCAGATTCACTCCCATCTCCAGCCTGACTACTTAACAGGCCCATTTCTAAGTGTGGTTACTGTAGTTTGGATCTGATGCCTGAAGTGTTGCTGACTCTAGGGTTAGATAGATACGAATACCTCGTCTCTATACCAGCGATGCTCTCGAGGCCGCTGACAGCTTATTTCCCATTTATCTCTTCTGACTATCCCCTTTGATTTCTTCCTTCCCTGTCCCTCTCATTTCTATGATCTAGGGCCAAAGATTTGTCCACTGTAGGATAACACTATTTTGTCCTTCCTGCATAGCCTCAGGTAGTTTAGGTTTATTGGGTTGCTCCCATCACAGTGCTCCCATTCCTCAGTGTTTATTTGAAACTTCTTTCTTTGTGCTCTGTTGACTGGTAAATATTGTTTTTCTCTTCTCCCTAAGTCCTCTCCATAGTTTATTCAGAGCAATGTCCTTTTTTTTTTTTTTAGTGAAGATGCAGTATATTTCTTTTTTATATTATTTATTTATTTATTTATTTATTTATTTATTTTGAATACCCATCCCTCCACCAGTGACCATTTCCCACCACCACGGATCCCAGTATCCCTCCCACCCCCATCCCCCCATCCCACCCTGCCTCTGTGGCAGGGCATTCCCCTCTGTTCTCTCTCTCCTATTGGGTGTTGTGGTTTGTAAAAGAGTTAAGCCTGATTTTCAGGGAAAAACATTGGATGATTTACTTTCCACTGATCACTTTGTATATAAGGAGATGTTGTGCGCCCGTTTACGGTTTGGAAAGAATGTCCTGGTGCCCGCTTGCAGGCTCATGGTCATCGGGGTTCCATATGGAGAAGGCAGGATGCAGCACCTACCCCATCTGGGACCTCACAGGGATGTCGGCTCTGTTTGGGACCTGGAGCATTCTCCGGGAGCTGTGGAGCCTCCCAGCGGCCTTTCTTCTCTGTGGCTATGTGCTGTAAAGATGGCGCTGGGGGGCGGGTTGTGGGCATGACTTTCGGAATCAGAGGTTACCTGGGAGCTGGGGCAGTCCTGGCAGTTTGGAGTAAAAGTCCTGGTTCCCACATGCCCGAGCTACAGAGCAATGTCCTTTTTGTATGGACACAAGAAGACAGTAAATGCTATGCTTTTGTAATGTGACTCTCAGTGATATTTTCCTCCTGGGCATCTGTTCTCTCACCTAAGCCTCAGCTGCCTTTACTTCCTAGTGCCCCCAAAAACAGGGTACTGACAAGGGACTGGATAGAACCAGGGCAAGCAGTAAGCTATGTGCTACCCTGGCATCGAGATGGGCCTGACCAAAGTGCCATAATGCTTAACTATAAGTTAAGAGGTTGGTCATGGACAAATGCTATCATGATCCAAAGAGTAATAACTAGACTCGGACCCTGCTAGGGTTAGGAATGATTAATCTAGACTGAGTGCTGTAGTCTGAGTCTGTGGCCAGATGTTCTCAGGAGAGCTGCCCTGCAAGCCTCAATGTATCTCTTACTGTGTCCATACAAAAATAACTAGTATCAAAATGTTGATAGAGTTATTGAACTGAGGAAGGGAGAAAAACGCCTTAAGAGGTATTTTGCCTGAAGCAGTCAGGTAGGGCTTTGGAATACCTCTTAGGTGGTGTTCCCTTTGAACTTGGTGGGCCCTCTGTAAAGGCTTTCTTATGTTGATTTGGCTACCAGACTGGGTGCAGTGTCAGCCCAGAATGCTGGGGAGTTGGAGAGACAAGAGGGTTGGAGAGAGGAAAGAGAGCAGGGCAGCAAGACAGAGTGAGAGAGACTAGCAAGGGGAACAGAGAAAGAAGACTGTAGAAGAATACAGGAGCAAGCACGTGTGGGAGGAAGGGAGGGAAGGAGAGAGAGAGAGAGAGAGAGAGAGAGAGAGAGAGAGAGAGAGAGAGAGCCCGCCCAGGCTGTGAGATGGAGCGGAGAGAAGAGTGGGAGAGACAGGAGGACACAGGAATTAGGGGCAGTGTGAGACTAGAAAGGGAGGCTCAAAGAGACTGGGGCAGGTGCGTGGGGAGAATGGAATAAACGGTATCTGATCAACCAACTAGCTTGGCCCTCATTTTGTCCACTGTCTGCCCCATGGCCTGGGCTGCCCTGGCTGTGGGAGTGGCCTGGGACACCCTCCCCCCCGAAACCTGGGCAGTGAGGCGAAAAGCTGTTGGGGCCTCCCCCTGGCCACTCATGGAGTCTTATACAGTCTACCTTTGATATCTTGCACTCTATTTTTATGTTCTTCTATATAGATTCAATTGATTGAGTAAATATTCATTATAGTAAATAAATTCCTGGGGGGTTATAAACAAGCAATATTGGGTAATACAGTATATTACTCTCACTTTCTGAGAATTTATAAACCTCAAAACATGAAAATTATGAGGAAATATTTAAGAAGCCCAACTCTCTGCAAGGGCATGTATCTTAGCATCGTTTAGAATATTCAATAAAGCTGTATTCCATTGAAACACTCTTACTCTTTTTATCAATAATTTTTATTTGACTAGAGAAGTACTATTTACAAAGTTATTCTTAGTTGAGTTTCAGGCATATAATATTTTAGCACCAATCCCACCACCAGTGTCACCTTCCCTCCACGAGTGTTCCTATATTCCCTCCCCACTCCAACCCCTGTCCTACCCCCACCTGCCAGCCTGACAGATACATTGCAAAGTTCTATCATTGAAACCCAAGCACAAAATTTGTAAGTCTACAACTGTACCTCATGGTGTCCCATTAATAAAAATAAAAGAAAGAAAAAAAGTTCTAATGTAATGAAACTCTTCCATTTGTGAAAACACTTCCTTATTCTTTTCTAGTGTAATTCTAATGTAATGTAATTCTTGTTGAATTTGTTTAACAAATACAGAAACTGATGGCACACTAATTAATATTGTGACATCAGAGGTTATGGGGGAGAAATCTGGTTACAAAGACTCCACTAAAGAATCTTCAATAAATTTGATGATCATCTTTGAAACCAGGTCTATGCTTTGAAAGAGAGATGATTTAGGGAAATGGGAGCATAGCACACTTTCCTGGTTCCAGTGAGTTTCAAAGCATTATGAGCTCCGCTCAGTTCCTACTGCTCATCTGTCTCTCTCTGTCTCTGTCTCTCTACGTCTCTCCAATTTTCTGCCCTTTCCACTCAATGATTTCACACACAAGATTCCTCTTCTCTTCTCCCCTTAGTTCCCATCTCTCCTTTCTCTCTCTCTCTTTCCTGGTATATCTCCGTTCCCCTCAGTCTTTTCCTCCTTCTCTTCATTATCGTTGTAGCAATCAGAGGTCTCACATATGCTTGCTTGTGACACAGACACACACATTTCATCCTCGTGTACACCACCTCATGCTCGCCTGGGGTTGCACATTTAGTTGCTGTTCTTGCTTACATTCTTATGGCTCTACTCTCAGGGTCCCTGTTGAGTTCACACATGTACTCTAGAGGATCCCACTCCTGGCTGTTGTGCTCATGCTGTTCTAGTTATGCTGTGGGAGGGTGAATTTCTCTTTTGCAAACATTTTACTAAACATTTTGCTCTCATGCTTATTCTTGCTCTCTTCCTCCCTCTCTCCCTCCCTCCTTCTGCAGATCCAAATCTCTATGTATTTTACCCTGTAGCCACACCCAGCCTAGCATCTTTACTTTTAGTGTTTATATGCTTTTTTCTTCCTAAAAATCTTATTGACCCACTTGTAAAACAATATCCCAGTCATGTAATGTCTGACTTGTAAGTAAGATGTTTCTGAATGTTCCTCTCATCTGTAAAAACTGACTTTTTACAATTTTATTTTTTTTTGCTTTTTGGGTCACACCCGGCGATGCTCAGGGGTTACTCCTGGCTTTTTACTCAGGAATCACTTCTGGCAGTGCTCAGGGGACCATATGGGATGCTGGAAATCAAACCTGGATCAGTCGCGTGCAAGGCAAACACTCCACCCACTATGTTATCGCTCCAGCCCCGACAATTTTCTTTTAATGTAACACAAGTTTATCAGTTTACATAGTTGTTGGAGGGTTAAATATTCAGTAGACTTATAAAATGCAAGCTCTAGTGTCTGGTTCAAAGGTAGAATCAATTAATGGAATATTTCCCTTAGAATGATTTATGTAAAATGAACTATACTGATACAAAGTTAAATGCAGCTAAAAGTCTCTTGATATACATTGTCATGTGTCAGCCCAAAAGATAAGACTAGGTGACCACCACTGGCAGCAGGGGTTTACCTGGTCCCATTTCCTTCAGAACTCTGGGTTCTCTCAGTATTTTCATCAGTCTTTGTGAGTTCTCTCCTTGCTTGATTGTTGTGTCTTAAGAGGCTGCAGGACCTGGGATGATGACTACATGTCCAGCATGCAGTGTCTTTATTCCAAATCATCAGTGGTTATATGCTATTACAATAAATCAATAACACATTTCCTCCTTTATGTGTATGATCACTAGTTAACTTGTTAACTACCATCATTCAGCAAGGTGCCAGCCTAGAGATGCAAGACCTGCGCTGTTCCCAGGTCAGGGAGGCTCAAGGAGTTCACTGTACTCAATAACCACGTTTCTGAGGTCGATTCCCCAGACCTGAGCTCAGCCCATGGTCACTGACTCAAGGGGCTCAGCTCCCCCTCTTTTATTTTTTAACATGGATAAATGATGCACTATGGCAAGACTTTGATCAAATAAACGTTTAACACAACAATAACCAATACCTATTACAATAATAACCAATAACAGAGTAGTCAAACTTTCACAAATTACATGAATAATGCTTTGCATCCAGCTACAGGGATCCATTCTAGACAAGGTAGCAGATATTCCTTTTGCAAGGCCATCAGAGATACAATCAGTAGTACAGTGGCAAATGCTTTTGTAAACTATTGTCAAAGGCTATGAACATCTAAAGAAATATTGGTGGTGAAAGACTGAACCAAGAAGATTTGGAATACCTGAATAGATCTATCACTATCTAGAAGTTGAAAGAGTAATCAAAAGTCTTCCCCCAAATAAAATCCCAGGGGGCTGAAGTGATAGCACAGCGGGTAGGGCATTTGCCTTGCACGCAGCCAACCCAGGTTCAGTTCTCAGCATCCTATATGGTCCCCGGAGCACTACCAAGAGAAATTCCTGAGTGCAGAGGTAGGAGTAACCCCTCTGCATCACCGGGTGTGACCCCAAAAGTAAAAAAACAAAACTAAAAATAAAATTAAAAGCCCAGGTCCAGATGGATTCACTAGTGAATTCTTCCAAACACTTAAAGAAGACCTATTGCCAGTCCTTTTCAAGTTTTTCCAGGAAATTGGAGAAACAGAACTCTCCCAAACAGTTTCTATGAGGCACATATCACCCAAATCCAAAAGCAGACAAAGACAACACAAAAAAAGAAAATTACAGGCTGACATCCCTGATGAACATGGATGCTAAGATACTCAACAAAATAGTAGCAAATAGAATTCAACAACTCATCAAAAAAACCATACACCACGATCAAGTGGGATTCATCCCCGGGGATGCAAGGATGGTTTAACATTTGCAAGTCAATCAACATAATCAACCATATCAAAAGACAAAAGATAAAAACCATATGATCATATCAATAGACACAGAGAAAGCATTTGACAAGATCCAGCACCCATTTATGATGAAAACCCTCAGCAAAATGGGAATTGAAAGAACTTTCCTCAATATTGTCAAAGTCATCTACCACAACACCACGGCAAGTGGTATTCTTAATGGGGAAAAACTAAAAACCTTTCTCCCTAAGATCAGGGACATGGATGCCCACCCTCACCGTTTCTATTCAATATAGTACTGGAAGCACTTGCCATAGCAGTTAGGCAAGAAAAATACATTAGGGGCATCTATATCGGGAAGGAAGAAATCAAGCTCACTATTTGCAGATGACTATTCTAAGAGTACCCTAAAGTTTTTACCAAGAAGCTCCTAGAAACAATAGGCTTGTACAGTAAAGTCGCGAGCTACAAAATTAATACCAAAAGTCCATGGCTTTCCTATATACAAATAATGAGAAAGAGGAAAGTGAAATGAAAAACCATCCCATTCACAATCATGCCTCAGAAAAACAAGTATCTTGGAGTCAGCTTAATTAAGGAGGTAAAGGATCTCTACAAAGATAACTACAAAATGCTACTTCAAGAAATAAAAGAGGACACAAGGAAATGGAAACACATCCCCTGCTCATGAATTGGAAGAACTGTCAAAATGGTAATACTCCCCAAAGCATTATACAGATTCAATGTGATCCCTATAAGGATACCCATGACATCCTTCAAAGAAATTGATCAAACACTCCTGAAATTCATATGGAACAATGAGCCCCCACGAATAGTGAAAGCAATTCTTGGGTGAAAAAAAGATGGGAGGCATTACTTTTCCCAAATTCAAACTGCACTACAAAGAGGTAATAATGAAAACAGCATAGTATTAGAACAAAGGCAGACCTGCAGACCAATGGAATAGAGTTGAATATCCTTATACACACCCTCAAATATATGATCATCTAATCTTTGATATGAAGATAAAGAACCTCTTTAACAAGCAGTGTTGGCAAAACTGTACAGCTACATGCAAAAAAAATGGGCTCAGACCTCTATCTAACACCATGCACAAAAGTCAGATTAAAATGGATTCAAGACCTCAACATCAGACCAGAATTCATAAGGTACATTGTAGAAAAGGTTGGCAAAACACTCAAAGACATTGAAGCTAAAGGTATCTTCAAAGATGAAATGCCACTGACCAAACAAGTGGAAGCAGAGACAAACAAATGAAACAATCTTATACTAAGAAGCTTCTGCACCTCAAAAGAAACAGTGACCAGAATACAAAGACATCCTACAGAATGGGAAAGGATACTCACCCAATACCCTTCCGATAAGAGGTAATATCAAAGATATAAAAGGCACTGGTTGGACTATACAAGAAGAAAACATCCAATCCCATTCAAAAACAGGGCGATGAAATGAACAGAAACTTTCTTAAAGAAGAAATTCGAATGGATAAAAGGCACATGAAAAAAATGCTCATCACTAATCATCAGGGAGATGCAGATCAAAACAACAATGAGATATCATCTCACACCAAACTGTACCTCATGGTGTCTCACTAATAAAAAAAAGTTTCATTGAGATACAAGAACTATATGAATACTGGTGGTGGGAAATGCACACTGATAAAGAGATGGATATTAGAATACTATATAATTGAAACCTACTCATGAACAGCCTCCATGATTGGTGAGATATATGAACTGTGTATCTCACTGGGATTAAATAAAATTTTTTATTAGTGAAACATCATGAGGTATAGTTATAGACTTACAAATTTTTGTGCTTGGGTTTCAGTTATACAATGACCAAGTACCCATCCCTCTACCAGAGCCCATCCCCCACCACCACGGGTCCCAGTATCCCTCCCACCCCGCCGTCCCCCCATCCCACCTTGTCTCTGTGGCAGGGCATTCCCTTTTGTTCTCTGTCTCTCCTTTTGGGTCCTGTGGTTTGCAAGAGAGGCACTGAGTGACAATCATGTTTGGTCTATAGTCTACTTTCAGCATGCTTCTCCCATCCTGGGAGGATCCTCCCAACACCCTTTATTTGGTGCTCCCTTCTCTATCTGAGCTTCCTTTTCCCCTAGCACGTGTGGCTGGCGTCCAAGTCATGGAGCAAAATTCCTGGTACTTAAAAGAAAAAAAAAGAATAAAAGCAACCGGTATTGGCATGGATGTTGGGAAAAAGGGACTCTCATTCACTGTTGGTGGGAATACCGATAGCTACAGCCTTATAAACATTATTTAATTTATTTTTTATTAAATCACCATGAGCTACAGTTACAAAACTTTTAAATTATGTTTGAATTTCAGTCATACAATGATTGAACATCCGTCCTTCCACCAGTGTACATTTTCTACCACCAATGTCCCCAGTATCCTTCTTCCCCACCCCCACTTCTGTCTCACCCCTCCTCCTGCCTCTATGGCAGACAATTTCTCTCTTACTCTCTCTCTGTACTTATGGGCATTATTGTTGCAATACAGATAGTGAGAGGCCATCATGTTTGGTTATTTATCTACTTTCAGTACACATCTCGAATCCCGAGCAATCCTTACAACCATCATTGACTTAGTGATCACTTTTCTATCCCTGCCTTCTCCTCCAGCTCATAAGGCAGGCTTCCAAACATGAAGCAATCTTCCTGGCCTTGTCTCTATCATCCTTGGGTGTTAGTCTCATATAATGATATTTTATATTCCACAAATGAGTGCAGTCATTCTATGTATGTCCCTTTCTTTCTGACTCATTTCTTTTAGCATGATACTCTCTATGACCATCCACTTATTAAAAAAATGGCCTTAGTTGTCCCTTTTAATCTTTTCCAGCCTGTAGTCTATGTTATAGAATACTAGTATGGCCACCCCAGCTTTTTTTTAGGGAGTTGTTTGCTTGTAGGATTGTTTTCCATCCTTTGAGTCTGTGTTTGCTGACTGAAGATGTGTTTTTTGTAGGTAACAGAATGTTGGACTCAGTTTTTTAATCCATTTTGCCACTCTGTGTCTCTTAATTGGTGCATTTAGACAATTTACATTGAGAGAGATTATTGTCATGGGGTTTTGTGTCATCTTCTTGTAGATGTTTGTTGTGCTTGTAGGGGTTTGTCTTGTCTTATAGTAACTACTTTAGCCCTTCTTTTAAGGTTGGTTTTAAGTCTATGAAGTTGCTGAGCTGTTGTTTACCCATGAAATAGTGTGTTGTTCCTTAGAATTTGAATGATAGTTTAGCTGGATAAAGTATTATTGGTGCAGTGTTCACTTCACTGAGTTTTTCACTACATCCCATCATTGTCTTTGGATTCAGACTGTTTCCTCTGCTAAGTCTACTGCATATCTAAGGGGGTGCTCCTTTGTATGTGACTTCCTTCTTTGATCTTGCTGCTTGCAGTATTGTGTCTCTATCTGTGGTATTCATTGTTCTGATTATGATATGTCTTGAAGTCTTTTGTATTAGGGTCCCTTTTATCTGCCAGGCTCCTTAGAACTGGATGCCTGCATCCTCCAGCTCTGGGAACTTCTCAGCAATGGTATCTTTAACTGTTCCTACTTCATTGGGATTGCCTTCCTGTCCTTCTGGTACTCCAATGATTCTTATGTTCTTCCTCTTGAATTCATCCCTAGGTCTCTTATTTGCCTTTGAGCTATTTTGGGGTCTTTTTCCCATAATATGTTGTTCCCTGCATGCTTTCTGCAGCTCATCTTCAAGCTCACTTATTCTGTCTTCTACTGTTGTCATTCTACTGTTGAGGGCACCCACTGAATTTTTAATTTCATCTCCTGAATCCCTTATTATTGACACTTCTGCTTGTAGCTTTCTTATTTCTGCTCTCATTTCTTCCTGTATTTTATTGGCTGTTCATTCCACTGTTTCTTTCATGTTCTCCTTTAATTTACTGAATGTCTGTTCCACCATTTCTTTGAGTTCATTGATCATCCTCAGCATTTCCTCTCTGAATTCTTTATCAAAGAGATTGTATTTGTGGGTCATCCCTGTTGGGGCTTCTGGACTCTTTTCTTCATCCACTCCTCATGGTGGGGGTTTACACTGTTTCTTCACGTTGTTTGGTAGTATGGAGGTGGGATCCTTCAGTTGACTATCAGTGTACCCTTCTCGCTACAAAAATGATTCTGGATGAGCCAGTTGATGGTAGTCACCTTTTCCCCTTTCCTCTCTAGTGCTCCTCTGTGACTTATGTGAAGCTTCTAGTGAAGCTTCAGAGGGTGTGTTCTTTTATATTAGGCTTGTTTAGTTTCTTGTGTTCACCATTATTTTGGTAAGTTTTGGGAGTATTTTGATTGGTATTGGCTAATGCACTATTGGCCTAATGTGTTTGGGATAGACAGGCTGTCCTCATAAGAATTAGGTAGTGGAAGTTGAGATATGAATCCAAAGCACTGGGAAAGGGGAAAATAACTGCAGTCACATGAGCATCTGCTGCCCTGGAGGCCACCCCCCTCCCCCGCCACACACACACACACACACACACACACACACACACAATGCTGCTTTACCTGTTGGGGAGTGCCAGTGTTGGTTCCAGTCCAGCTCCAGCCTCTTTTGGACGTTTCTAAAAAAACTAGAAATTGAGCTCCTATTTGACCAGGCAATATCATTTCTGGGAATATACCCTGGGAGTCCAAATACACACAGCAGAAACATCATCTGCACTCCTAAGTTCACTGCAGCACTATTCACCATAACCAGAATCTGGAAACAACCTGAATGTCCAAGTACAGACGAATGGATAAAGAAACTAAGACACATCCACACAATGGAAGACTACTCAGCTGTCAGGAAAATAAAGTCATGAAATTTGCTTATAAATGGATGGACTATAGAGTATCATGTTTAGTGGAATGAGTTAGAATGAGAGGGACAGATATAGAATGACTGTATTCATTTGTGGTATATAAAATATATATACACATATATATATACACACACACATATATAGTAGAAGAATAGTATCCATGGTCAGGGTAAACGGGTTAGGAGGACTGATCAATGGTTGGAACTAACCACAGTGTGTGTGGGGCTGAGGGTAGGTAGGATAGAGAAGAGATTAGTATGACAATAATAGCTGGGAATGATTATGCTGGATAAGATCTGAGGGTTAAAGCAGGTAAGGTATACTCTTGATAACCTTTCTGTATCAATATTGCAAATCAAAATACCCAAAATGCCCAAAAGGAGAGAGAGAGAGAGAGAGAGAGAGAGAGAGAGAGAGAGAGAGAGAGAGAGAGAAGAAAAACACCTGTCATAGAGGCTGGTGGGGGTGGGGGTGAGGGATGATGGGGGGAAACCTGGGGACATTGGTGCTGGGAATTATGAGAGATGGGTGTTGGAACACTGCATGACTGAAATTTAATTATTAGAAGCTTTGTAAGGGTTTATCTCACAGTAATTCAATAAAAAAGTAAAAAAAATATTGGTGGTGATTCCTTGAAAATGATATTTAATTCGATCCCACCATTCTGTCATATTTTCTGCCTTTACTAGAATAATGCAAAACTTGGTAATATTCCAGTCACAGTGCAGCATTATCTGCAACTGCATAGCAACAAATTGATCTCCTAACCATTGCACAGTCTGTTGTAATTCACCCACTTACTGTTCTAATTCCTCATCTACATGAATTTGTTGATTCCATAACATATGGGAAACTTGAGTCCAGATCTGCACATAGTCGTGTGTCTGGACGGCAGCATGAAGGGCCACCCCAGCAACAGCAGCTGTGGTGCTAACGGCAATAAGACCTATCACAGCTGCACTAATCCAACTGGTGAATTTGTGGCTTCTTTGCAACAGCTTTCCCATACTCTAAAAATTAATCTGGGGCTGGAGCAATAGCACAGCGGCTAGGGCATTTGCCTTGCACACGGCCGACCCGGGTTCAATTCCCAGCATCCCACATGGTCCCCTGAGCACCGCCAGGGGTAATTCCTGAGCGCAGAGCCAGGAGTAACCCCTGTACATTTCTGGGTGTGACCTAAAAAGCAAAAAAAAAAAATCAATCTGGCAGCTCAGTATTCTTCCCAGTGCTTATTTAGCTGTACTGGTAGCCAAATATGTGTGCATGCCTGCATAATCACAATAGGATCCCTATTAAAGGGTATGGAAGCATTCAAACAGGTATTCAAAGAACATGGATTACAAGTTATACTTTTCAAAACATGATCAAAGCTCAATTGTCGTATCACTATAACTAAAGGCACGTGAACACAAGCTTGGACATGAAAAGAGTTATTTTACTTAAACCAATAAACAGACATGGAGTTCTTTGTACCAGAGAAGTGGCCATGCCACATCTGTAATTGATGCAAATTACAATTTGCATTTACAAATTACAATTAAAATTACATCAATTTTCAAATGCAAAAAACCCACCCTACAGTTTACAAAGTTTCCGTTGTTCAGTTCTAAAGTCTCCATTCATCATCAGTCATGGTAGGAGTCCAGAAAGACCACCACTATGCCAAGCCATTAGCACAAATTGTTCTTGTTCAATGATGTCTCCTGATGAGTTCCAAATGACATGGTTGGTATAGTTACACTGGGTGGCACAGAGCAGTTGGTAAGAAATGTCCCAGATGATCCCCAATCCAGGTAGTTGTAGTTGCTACTGCAAAGCAGCTTTTCTTCTACTTCTCTGCATCTTGTCCAATGGACTGGGGTATAGACATAATTTCTGTAAGAGATCTGCTTGCAGAGGCCAATATCAGGCTTTTTAAGGTTAGTAACATTATTATGCTCAAAATGAAGAGACCAAGCAGTAAGTGTACCCATAAGCATAAGTGTTCTCCTGTGTTGGGTTTCTGGTAAAATGTAAACCCATGCTTGCAGTTTGACAGGCAAACAGGGTATCAGTCCCAGAGAAAGAGGCAGGGACTCTAAAGGTTAATGCTTCAGTTTTCCTCATTCAGAGTCCCTCCTTGGCCTATGGTCCAGGAAAATGATTGGTATCATTAGTGAAAACAATGAATCCTCTTTGTCCCCAGTCCATCGCTTCCAATAGCAGGAGGCAGGATGGCGAGGGGGGTTGTGGCGGGGGGCAGGGGAGAGGGCAGGAGGAGCTGAGGGATGTAGGCCCAGTAAGTGTGATTCCCACTTACCTCAGAGGCACAGGACACAACAGAGATTCAAGGGGCAGATTCAAAAAATTTAAAGTAAAAAGTGTTGTATGTAAAATCTGTAGACTTCTGGTTATTTGGGATTACAACTCCCTCTTTTATTTTTTTAATTGAGAAAGTAGAAGTATCAGCTTCTACGGTCTTAAACAGGTTAGATGAGGCTAACATAGGAATGCCAAAGAATATTCTGACCCAATTAATATTAGTAATTTTTGAAAATCTTCAAAGTAGACAACTGGTTGCACCAGATCTTAACTACTTGGGAGCAAACAGACAAGCTATCCAGAAGGGAACCCAAATATTTCCAGTGACTAGTCTCCAGTTGCAATTTCTTGGGTGCCACTAACAAACCATATGGGGGGGGGAGTAATTCAAGGCAATAATTAACAGCAGAAGATAACATTTTCTCGTTCTTGCGAGCAAAAAGAATTCATCTTTATAATGCAAAATTATGATATAAGGAAATATCTAACTGGCCATAAGTCCTGTACTACAAAATATTGACACATAGTAGGTGAGTTTGCCATGCCTTAAGGCAAGATTTTCCATTGATAGTTTTGATAGGGCTCTGAATTATTAAAACTAGGCACAGAAAAGGCGAAATAGATAGCATCCTCAGAATGTATAGTAATGGTAAAGAAATCCAATCACGGTCCTCCCGTTGTTCATCAATTTGCTCGAGCGGGCCTAGTAACATTTCCATCATGAGACTTGTTGTTACTGTGTTTGGCATATCGAATACTTCACGGGGAGCTTGCCAGGCTTTGCCATGCGTGCGAGATACTCTTGGTAGCTTGCCGGGCTCTCCGAGATGGGTGGAGGAATCGAACTCGGATTGGCCATGTTGGCTGCGTGCAAGTCAAATGCTTACCCGCTGTGCTATCGCTCCAGCCCAGGAATGGTAAAGAAAAACTCCTGTAAATCAATTACTGTCTTAGGCCATTCTTTAGGGGAAGTCTGGCTGCAGGGTCCCCATAGGAAACATACTTTCATTTATTTTCCAGAGGTCTGTAAGAAATCTCCATTTTCCTGACTTTTTTTAATAGCAAAAACTGGGAAATTAAGAGAGAGAAAGATTCCTCAATATGTTTAGCAGCCAATTGTTCCTGGACTAAAGTATCAAAACAGTAATTTTTCCTTTGGTAAGGGGCTATTGCTCAGTCCAGATTGGATCATGGCATTTCCATCTAATTTTAGGTACTGTGTAAACTCACACAAAAGGGGGCACGGCACACAGCGGCGGTGGCTCTATCTCTCCTGCCAGCCGCGTTTGGTAGTCTCACCCTTCTCCCACCCCGGGTAGGTCAATGGCGATGGTCAGGCGGAGGAAGGAAACGAGGGCCAGGCTGATTGGTATTCGTAGCAGTTTATTCTGATCCTCTCTTCATCTCTGTCTCTGCTCCCCGCTTCTTCCTCCCCCATGCTACTTCATTCTCCTTCTCCATCCCCTTCATCCTCCTTCTCCTCCGTCTGATCTCTGCTTCTTCCTTCTGAACCCCTAGCCCACTCCTACAGTACAGTTAAATCCTCTCTCCATGAGGAATTGGGGGAACAATTACACATAGGTGCGGTCACAATAGGGGTAGAAATCAATAGGGGTAGAAATCTTAGCCTCAGGAAAGCTGCTCCTAGGACAGATCCTTTCTCAGCAGGAGGACCCACCCTACAGCGGAATCCCAAGGGTATGTCTCTCCTCTCCTTGTCCGACAAGCATATAAGCATATATGATATAAATCATTTTGTATGGATACAGCAAGAAATATCTTAAACGTATAGAATTGCTCTCCTAGGGCCATCTCGATCTCAGACTACAGTGCTCAGGCTAGATAGTCTTTCCCACCCCTAGCAGGATCCTAGTCTCGTCGTTACATTTGGATCATGACAGCATTTGTCTATGATCAAACTCTTAACTTATAGTTAAGAATCGTGGCACTTTGGCCTGGCCCATTTCGATGCCAGGGTAGCTCACCGCTTGCCCTGGGTCCATTCAGTCCCTCGTCAGGACCCTGCTTTTGGGGTGTTAAGAACTAAGGGCAACTGAGGCTTAAGTTGAGAAAGCAGATGCCTGGGAGTGAATAATATTCAAGGCCAATTAGATCCTAAGTTACAAAGCATAATGTTAAGGGTCTTCCTGTATCTATACAAAAAGGATATTACTTTACTTTAAGGTAAACTGTTCATAAGGCATAAGGAGAGGAGAAAGGCAATATTTCACTCATACATATAAAATCATAGATTTCTGGGAAACTGATCTTACAAATTAACAGAGTCTGATTAAGGGGAAAGCTGATTAACTGGGTGGGGAAGAGAGCATAGGGAAGACTGTTTACAGATAAACACAAAGGAGTGGAAGTGCCTCAGGAGCACTGTGTTGGGTGTAACCAGATTGATGGGTGTAACCAGGTAAACCTAAGCTTCTTGTGTAAGAAGGACAAAGCAATGTCACCCTACAGGTACATATTGTAATATATCAGGCTGGAGCGATAGCACAGTGGGTAGGTAATTTGCCTTGCATGTGGCCGACATGGCCCGCCTGGGTTCGACTCCTCTGCCCCTCTTGGAGAGCCCGGCAAGCTACCGAGAGTATCTCGCCCGCACGGCAAAGCCTGGCAAGCTACCCGTGAGGTATTTGATATGCCAAACATAGTAACAAGTGTCACGATGGAGTCGTTACTGGGCCTATTCGAGCAAAATTTATGAACAACAGGAGGACAGTGCTACAGTGCTATTGTAATATATCAATAATGGCCCCTAGAAACAATCTGAATCATCAGCAGGGAAGCTCGCCATTGCTGCAATATATCACGAATCACGATGACGAATCACGACCATCCTGTTATTCGCCGATTGCCTCAAGCAGGCCCCAGTAACATGTCCTTCATCCTAGCCCTGAGATTATATTCAAGGCTCTTTAGGAGAATGAGACCCATCATTGTTACTCGTATTTGGCATATTGGGTACGCCACGGGGAGTTTGCCAGACTCTGCCGTGTGGGTAGGCTACATTCGGTAGCCTGCCAGTTTGTCCAAAGTAAGTAAAATAAAGTAAAGTAAAGGCCCTCCCGTTGATCATCAATTTGCTCGAGCAGGCCCAGTAACGTTTCCATTGGAGACTTTGTTGTTACTGTGTTTGGCATATCGAATACATCACGGGGAGCTTGCCAGGCTCTGCCGTGCGGGCTAGATACTCTCGGTAGCTTGCCGGGCTCTCCAAGAGGAGCGGAGGAATCGAACTCGGGTCGGCCATGTTGACTGCGTGCAAGGCAAACGCCCTACCGCTGTGCTATTGTTCCAAATGAGATAATAAGATGTCATAATAATATATCGTGTGGCCACAAATGTGGCCGTGCGGTTCCCTGAGTCTTGGCCGTTGATGGGATTACACAGCGCCAGGGGGCCAGTTGGTGGGTGTGACCCCCACCTACTGGAATTCGGAGGATCTGGGTGGAGGATGCTCAGCTCCGATTCGAGTAGGCTTGGAGATCTCAGCCCCGGGTCCCGCTTGCCTTTGTTCCTCTGCCGGTACTTTCAGTTGTGCGGAGAGTGGTCTCAGCATGGTGGTGGCTGGTCCTGGAGGTCTTCGGCTGCTGGAGCCCTGGTCGGGGTGGGGAGGAAAACAATATATCATGTTCCCACAAATTAACCAGGACTGAAAGGATTTAAGGCTGACCTTGAGCAATTTGACAGTGAAAGGTGCCTCTAAGGCGTTTAACCTTTCCTCATCATTCATTTCTTGAAAGTTTTAAAGCACACATATAGGTGCTAAAATTGTAAAAGGGATTTTCTTTTCCCCCTTTTCGCCTAATTCAGAATGAAATGACCCTTCCTCTTGCATCTCCCACAACTCTTTAAGAGCAGGGTTTCTTTAACTCTGAGAGCCTTAGCCAGAGTATCATCATCCAGCTCATACTCAAGGAGTGATTTTTAGACTTTTAAGTTCAGCTCCTCAACATCCAATGAGAGCTTACTGTTCGCAGCTGACATGGTATTTCAAATTAAGGCCCACATAGACCAAGACTTTGAAGATAACTTACCCCCTGTCTATACTGCTTTTCTATACTATTTTTCACTCTTTTCCCAGGTAGCAAGGTCTAAGGTGCCTTTATCTGGAAACAACAGGTTGTATTCTTCAACAACCTCCAATCACTTAATTATTTTCTTGAAAGGTACTTTAACACCTTTGTCAGAAAGAATTTGGCATAGAAGCAAAGTGAAAATAGAAGTGCAAGAAGTTTTTCCCATCCTGGAGAATGCAGTTTACTCATGTTTCCATAGTACCCACCTGTGACTGCTCCTTCAGGTACCTGTTCAGGCTCCAGCTTTCACATCTCAAGAGGACACGGGACCTGGGACAATGACATGCACTCAGGAAGGGACAGATGACTACACGTCCAGCATGTAGTGTCTTTATACCATCTCATCAGTGGTTATAAACTTTCCATGATCACAAAAACAATTTCCTACTAGGGTATGGTGCCGCCAGCAGGTCAATCTGTACCTGTGAGGCTAGTGCATCAGCAGCCTGATGGTGCCTTCAGACTTCCAGATACCCCAAAATTGCTTCTGTGCCTTTGGTCAGACCCCAAAAACTTGGGGCAAAGTTTGATCACTTGTCTTCCCATTAATCGTCGATTTGCTCAAGCGGGCACCAGTAACATCTGCATTTGTCCCTGTCACATGCTAGTGTAGCCCAATGGCGTCTGTTCGTTCTAGGAACACGAAGAGCCTCAAACCAATTGTTCATGATCTTGATGAAGAAGTCTGACCATCTGGTAGGTGGGTGGCCACGCGGCCTTTTGACATCCTGTGGAATCCAGTCGGTAACAGCTCTAGTCCAGTGGTCATCTTTAAATCTCATTACATGACCAGCCCATCTGATTTTTGACACCTTGGCAAACGAGACAGCCTCCCTGAATTTTGATCGCCAACAAATGTCAGAACTCCGAATTCTTTCTCTCATTTGAGTGAAACGTGATATTCCAAGCATAGCTCTTTCAATTCCTCTTTGGGAGACCCGAATAGCGTTCTCATCCTGTTTGCGTAGGGCCCAGGACTCTGAGGCATATGTTAATGCAGGAAGAACAGTGGAATCAAAGAGATGTGCCTGGAGCCGGAGGTTCTTCGTCCTCCTTAGCTATTTCTTCGACGTTCTTGAAGGCGTTCCAAGCTGCTCTCTTCCTCCTGCGCAGCTTGGGTGCCAGGTCATTTGTCATGTTGACCTCTCGACCTAGGTACACATAGCTGTTGCATTCGGAGATGGTCTTTCCATTGACAGCGAATGGGGCATCAGGAACGAGGCTATTTCTCATAAACATTGTCTTCGTAAGATTCAGCTGTAGTCCTACCTTTCCACACTCACGGTCAAAGTCGGCCAGCATTTGTGCCGCTTGGCTGATGTTTGGTGTTATTAAAACAATGTCATCAGCAAAGCGGAGGTGGTGTAGTTGCCAACCATCTATCTTCACTCCCATTCCTTCCCATTCCATTCATCGCATGATGTTCTCGAGGGTGGCATTGAAGAGTTTCGGTGAAATGGTATCACCCTGCTGAACCCCTCTCTTGACATCAATGATTACTTCTTCGTAGAATGGTGAGATCCTGATAGTGAATCCGCAATACAGCTCACGGAGGATCTTGATGTATTGAGCTTGAATGCCCTGATTGGCTAGGGTTTCAATGATCGCTTCCATCTCAACAGAATCAAAGGCCTTCTTTAAATCAATGAACGTTAAATAGAGCGGCATCTTGAACTCCCGAGAAACCTCAATGAGCTTGGTTATCGTGTGGATATGGTCGATGGTGCTGAATCCTTTGCGGAACCCGGCTTGCTTGCATGGTTGTCCTTCATTTAGTGTTCTGCCAATCCTATTTAGGATGACTCGAGTGAACAACTTGTAGATGACAGACAATAAGCAGATTGGGCGATAGTTGCCAATGTCATGGATGTCTCCCTTCTTGAACACTAGTACAGTCCTGCTCGTTTTCCATTGGGACGGAACCTTGCATTCAGACAGGTAGCATGTGAAGAGCCGAGCCAGTGTATTGATGAGTACGGACAGCAGGTTCTTCAGGTGTTCAGGTCTGACCTTGTCTGGCCCAGCTGCTGTTCATTTCTTTACTGACGAAATGGCATGACGGATTTCGGAAGGGAGAACATTGGGAATGACATATCCATCCTGTGGAATTTGGTATGTCGGCAAGTGGACATGGCTATCGAAGAGATTTGAGTAGAAGTCATGGATAATCTTCTCCATTGCCATTCTGGAGGATGTGATAGATCCATTCAGGACGTCGGAGGGCAGTCATCTTGGTCTTGTAGTTGGCAAAGGACAGGCGGGCATTACGAATACTTTTCCCGGCTTCTGCCGCATCTTCTGTTCTTCGCTCTTTGAGGTCTTCCTTGATCACATCTCTGCACTGCTTTGCGAGCTCGGACATTAGCTTGCAGTTGCCTGAGGCATGTGCCAAACCATGTTGGCGAAGACAGGCATTTTTTTGTGGCTATCTCTCTCTTGGCATTCCTCGCACAATCATGGAGATACTGAACCAGTTGATCGTATTCCTCGTCAATGTTGTCAACAATGGCATCTTCCAATGTTGCCGCAATAGTGCCAAAGAGCTCCCAGTTGGTGGTCGTTCTGGGAGTTCTCTTTTTAAACTTTGCAGCCCTTTCTCCCCGCTCTGTGAAGTAGAATGTTGCACGAAAGAGACGGTGGTCCGATCCTGTTTGGAATTTTGGGACAACAGCGACATCGGTCAGGCAAAACCATCGATTGAATATGATGTGGTCTATTTCGTTGTGGAATCGTCCACCAGGAAACTCCCATGTCCAACGTTTAGATTCAGCCTTCTGGAACTGTGAGTTACCATGGATGGTCTAAGGGGCAAAGTTTACCAAGAAAGTAAATGGCCAAAAGTTTGGTATGTGGGAAACACACCCACAAACCATCTCCAGCTCAGCTATATAATTGGAGGCTTGGTCTCTCTGGCTCCTGATTGAACTGCTTAATGGCCATGATCCCAGAGACTCAGAAACAAATCTCCAAACCCAGCGGCTTTTGGAAGAAATGTGTCTGGTGCCTGCAGTAGGTTACAGGAGCTGGGCCAACCCAGGTGGAAATAGGTTTTGTGCCTTGGCCTATTCCCCCCGATGGCCCAGTGGCCACACAGTAACGAGACATGCAGAGCCTCACGGGATGGAGGTGGAGCCGGTCCTGTCCTCCCCATCCCAATGAGTCCCCAAGTCATTGCCCATGAATGGCCTCTCTGGCTCCTGATCAAGCTGCTTAACGGCCATGATCCCAGAGACTCAGAAACAAATCTCGAAACCCAGCGGCTTTTGGCAGCAATGCGTCTCATACTAATAAAGACAATATTCTTATTATTATAAATCACATAACACCTTTCCTCCTCTATCATCAATCAAGTACAACCACAGTTAACTAACACCATGCATCAAGGTGCCAGCCTAGAGACACAAAACTGGGCCGTTCCAGACATTCCTGTGCTCAATGACCGCACTTCTGCAGTAAATTCCCAGACCTGATCTCAGCCCCCGGTCATCATTTCAAGGGGCTCAGGCCATCTCCTGACAGTGGATGATGTTTTCACACTTACTTGACTATGAGGGTCCATTTGCTGTCACTCACTGTAAGCTGCAGTGCCCTGCACTTTGTGACACGAACAGTTAGCTTCACTCCACCACTGTGCCAGTGGTCCCTCCACCTTGCTCTATTACCCTGTCTACCCTGAATGATCCACGACATTGGCAACTATTGCCCGGTCTGCCTGTTGTCTGTTGTCTACATGCTGTTCACTCGAGTCATCCTGAATAGGATTGGCAGAAAACTAGATGAAGAACAACCATGAGAGCAAGTCGGGTTCCGCAAAGGATTCAGCACCATCGACCATATCCACACAATAACCAAGCTCATTGAAGTTTCTCAAGAGTTCAAGATGCCACTCTGTCTAACGTTCATTGATTTAAAAAAGACCTTTGATTCTGTTGAGACAGAAGTAGTCATCGAAGCCCTAGCCAAACAGGGCATTCAAACTCAATACATCAAGATCTTCCGTGAGCTGTATTATGGATTCACTACCAGGATCTCACCATTCTACAAAGAAGTGATCATCCATGTCAAGAGAGGGGTTCAGCAGGGTGATACCATTTCACCGAAACTCTTCAGTGCCACCCTCGAGAACATCATGCGATGACTGGAATGGAAAGGAATGAGAGTAAAGATAGATGGTTGGCAACTACACCACCTCTTATTTGCTGATGACATCGTTCAAATAACACCAAACATTAGCCAAGCAGCACAAATGCTGACCGACTTTGACCGTGCGTGTGGAAAGGTTGGACTACAGCTAAGTCTCACGAAAACACTGTTTATCAGAAACGGTCTTGTTCCTGACATTCCATTCACTCTCAATGGAACAAACATCTCTGAATACAACAGTTATGTGTACCTAGGTCGAGAAGTCAACATGACGAATGACCTGGCACCTGAGTTGCGCAGGAGGAAGAGAGTGTCTTGGAATGCCTTCAAGAGAGTTGAAAAAATAGCTAAGAGGATGAAGAACCTCTGGCTCTGGGCACATCTCTTCAATTCCACTATTCTTCCTGTATTAACACATGCCTCAGAGATCTGGGCCCTATGAAAAGAGGATGAGAATGTTATTCAAGTCTCCCAAAGAGGAATGGAAAGAGCTATGCTTGGAGTATCACGCTTCACTCAAATGAGAGAAAGAATCTGGAGTTCCAACCTCTGTCGAAGGTCAAAAATCAGGGATGCTGTCTCATTTGCCAAGGCATCAAAAATCAAATGGGCCGGCACACCCACATTCCACTCCATCAACTTGTAAATTTTCATTTCATTTCATTTCATCATCCTGTTATTCGTTGATTGCCTCGAGCAGGCCCCAGTAACGTCTCTTTCATCCTAGCCCTGAGATTATATTCAAGGCTATTTAGGAGAATGAGACCCATCATTGTTACTGGTATTTGGCATATTTGGTACGCCACGGGGAGTTTGCCAGACTCTGCCCTGTGGGCAGGCTACATTCGATAGCCTGCAAGTTTGTCCAAAGTAGGAATAAGACAATAAGATGTCATAAAAAAAAGTTATGATAAGATGATAAGTAGATCCTCCAAATTCCAGTAGGCGGGGGTCACACCCACCACCTGGCCCCCTGGCGCCGTGTAATCCCATCAGCGGCCAAGACTCAGAGACTATAAAATCCAGATCCCGGACGAGAACAGCGCAGTCTCTGCCCCCGCGCCTGGGTGTTCCTTCCCGGAGCCCCTTGGAGGGGAGCGGGTTGAGCTTTCCTCCCCGCCCCGACCAGGGCTCCGGCAGCCGAAGACCTCCAGGACCAGCCACCACCATGCTGAGACCACTCTCCGTACACATGAAGGTACTGGCAGAGGGACAAAGCCACGCAGGTTCC
Source organism: Sorex fumeus (assembly GCF_029834395.1). Taxonomy (NCBI): domain Eukaryota; kingdom Metazoa; phylum Chordata; class Mammalia; order Eulipotyphla; family Soricidae; genus Sorex; species Sorex fumeus. The sequence goes on along the minus strand of NW_026606095.1, from coordinate 5,439,861 downwards.
GGGGCCGAGACCTCCAAGCCTACTCGAATTGGAGTCGAGCATCTTCCACCCAGATCCTTCCACCCAACTTGTAAATAGTCTGGATTTTCTAGAGGATGATATCTCTAAATTCTACAATACAAATATTGTAGTCTGAGTAGACCAGATTGAATGGGAATCTGACATAGAAGTCAACTAAGCTCCATTAATGAAAACATTAACACAGAAGGCTCAACTAGCAAAGACAGCTTAGTAAACCCTTAGATGAGTACTTACTGTCTCCATGGTGAAATAAAAGCAGTTTTAAAAAAATCAGATGGGCTGGACACGTAATGAGATTTGGAGATGACCGCTGGGTTAGAGCCATTACTGACTGGATTCCACGGGACGTCAAAAGATTGCGTGGCCGCCCACCTAGGAGATAGACTTCTTCGTCAAGATCCTGAATGATTGGTTTGAGGCTCTTAGTGTACCTAGAACGAGCAGATGCCATTGGGCTACACTAGCACGTGACAGGGACAAATGGAGATGTTACTGGTGCCCACTCGAGCAAATCAATGAGTAACGGGATGTCAAGTGATCAAGTGATGAAACCATAAAATATTACTGGAAATTATTGTTTTAACTGTTGCCTGACCATTGTTACCCTAGACACTTGCCCAAAAACCTTTGTTTGGTAACTAAGATTTTTCTGAAAAAATAAGGCATGTACTGCTTACAGAGGGCTGAAGCGATAGCTCAGCCGGTAGAGTGTTTACCTTGCACATGGCTGACCTGGCCGACTCGGGTTCGATTCCTCCACCCCTCTCAGAGAGCCTGGCAAGCTACCGAGATTATCTTGCCTGCATGGCAAAGCCTGGCAAGCTACCCGTGATGTATTCGATATGCCAAACACAGTAACAAGAAGTCTCACAATGGAGACGTTACTGGGCCCGCACGAGCAAATCGAGACACAACAGGAGGACAGTGCAGTGCAGTGCTACCCTGAATGATAAGTGGTAAGTGGGGCCCTCAGTTTCTTTTGCCTTTGGGCATTTGTTGTTTTCTACTGTGTTTCTTTATATCCTAGACAGGGAGACAGATTATTCCTTATCTGTCTTACCCCTTTTAACTTCACTCTTTTCATGGAGGGCAGGGAGTAGGGACACTTTTTAGGTCACACCCGGCAGTTCTTAGAGTTTATTCCTGCCTCTGTACTCCGGAATTAGTCCTGGCTGTGCTCAGAGGACCGTACAATATGTTGAGGATCAAACTCCTGTCAACTGAGTGCAAGGCAAATGGCCTACCTGCTGTACTATTGTTCTGGCTCCTCTCTTCCTCTTTTCTTATGTATATGTATTTTCTTATGTATATTCCACTGTGTATATTCTATTGTGTATTTCATTGTGTCTATGTACCACAGTTTATTTTTTGCTTTGAGTGAAACTTTAAACTGTGTTTTACAAAGCTGCTCACATAGCATTGTTTCAGTTATTAGTATGGCAACACTAGTCCCCCCATCAACGTGTCCCTCCCTCCACCAATGTCCACAGTTCCACCCACCCTCTCCATCCCAAGCCTGCTCCCTTAGCAGGCACTAATTGCTTTACTTTATATTGCTTGTTACAACATGTATCTCATAATGGTGTCTTATAATGATCTCATAAAAGCCATGACCTGAGGATTTACTGAGCTGTTTGGTGCCAGTTGGGCCTTCTGTGTTTTTTTTTTTTTTCATTGAGCGTAGTGGGCTTCTGCTCAATTTTTTCCACCTAATTTTTTAACTTCTGGGCTGTCAGCTCTGTGAAATTTGGAGGTGTTGAGTGACTGCAGGCTTCAGGAGCTTTGGTTCTGGCATGATCAGCTGCTAGTGTCTCTCTGCTGTCACTGCAAGATCAGTCATGAAGCTGGGCAACTTCTCTGGCAGCAGCCAGAGCCAGATGTGAATGGGTGGAGTGCTGAGTCTCGGGTAAGGTTGGAACTCAGTCCGTTCCCACCCCTTGCTAAGGCCCCAGAGTTCTGAACCAGGTGGCAACCTAGCCTACCTGGATTAATTTAGCTGCCCGCATCTCCCGTTGGCCAGTTCTGAAACTGGGGCCATTTCTCTGGCAGTATCAGGAGCTGAATATTTACCACAGTTCCTGATCCAGTCATCTCTTCTTGGACACTGGGGTGGTTTCGATTTGGACTATTGTGAATAGTGCTGCAATGAACAAAGAGTCTAATGTCTTTTCTGAAAGAGTTTTGGGCCCTTGAAGTTAGATGCCCAGAAGTGAAATTGCTGAGTCATATGGAAGGTGTATTATTTCTCTAGTCCCTCAATCCCTTCCGTCTGGGAGAACTGTCTTTATTGTTTTCCAAAAGGCTGGACCAGCTGACAATCCCACCGCAGTGGATGAGCGTGCCTTTCTCCCCACATCCACACCAACACTGGTTGTTTTTAATTCTCTGTGATGGGTGCCAGTCCCACTTGTGTGAGGTGACAGCTCACTGTTATTTTGATTTGGACTTCCTTTATGATCAGTGATGCAAAGCATTTTTTCTACCGATCATCTGTACACCTTTTATTTTTTTCTTTTTGGATCACAGCCAGCGATGCACAGGGGTTACTCCTGGCTTTGCACTCAGGACAGTACTCAGGGGACCATATGGGATGCTGGGGATCAAACCCGGGTTGGCCGCGTGCAAGGCAAACACCCTACCCACTGTACTATTGCTCTAGCCCCTGTACGTCTTCTTTAAGGAAGTTTCTTCTCATCTCTTTCCCCCACTCTGGTGGAGGGTGGGGTGTTGGAATGTTTTATGCATGAAATACTACCATTATCAGTATTGTAAATCACAGTGCCTGAAGTAAAATTTGAAAAAACAAAATCACCCTCAAACGCAGTGTGTATTTTTTAAGGACAATCCAGGTTATTCATATTTTCCAAGCAGAAGACTAAGAGGTAGCTAAAGTAGGTCAGTCAGAGCAGCTAGAATCACTCTGGAGCACTGCCCAGTGTCTGGCTTATACTCTGGCAGCCTAGTCCAGGCATGTTCGCATTGCAATGGCCACGGGGGAAAGCACGAGCAAATGACTTGATACTTTTCAAGCTTGCATCACATCTGCTAATAGCTCAGAGTCTTGAGCAAATCACATAATTGAAGGTAGAGTCACCTGAGCCCCACCCGACAAAGGGAGACTATACAAGGTTAAATGACAAGCTACAGAGATGGGTAACATCACAGAGCTGATGCTGAAATTGTTACAGGGATACTGAAAATCCCTATCTATTAATGAGAAGGGGTGATAAGTTTATGGAAAGCAGGGCATACAAACAATGACAAGGAATGGAAATACAGGAGGGAGATAGTACGATATTTTAAATTTTGGGTTTTGGGACCCAATAGTGCTCAGGGATTACTCCTGGCTCTGTGCTCAGGGAACACTCCTAGTGGGGCTCAGATGACCATATTGGGTGCTTTAACCAGGGTCATCTGTGTGCAAGACAAATGCCTTAATCTCTGTATTATCTCTTTGGCTGTTAGTGCTATTTTTTGACAGGATAGACTGTCGCTGTCACTGTCCTGCTGTTGTTCATCTATTTGCTCCAGCCGGCCCAGTAACATTGTGAGACTTGTTACTGTGTTTGGCATATCGAATACGTCATGGGTAGCTTGCCAGGCTTTGCTGTGCGGGCAAGATACTCTCGGTAGCTTGCTGGGCTCTCCGAGAGGGGCGGAGGAATCGAACTTGGGTCAGCCTTGTTGGCCACCTGCTAGGCAAATGCCGTACCCACTGTGCTATCACTCCAGCCCAAGGAGAACATTTTGAATCAGATATACTTGAAGTGAGACATTAATATGAGGAGGAATCTTTGAGGAAATTAGAGAAATGAAACGCTCTGTTGGATAACATTGGTCAGCCCTTTCTCCTCCACTGCAAGTTTAGGTTTATTGAGTAACAACCATCACAACACTCCGGAAGCCCTCCTATTCATCTTTAACTTCTCCTTAATGCTCTGCTTCCCCTATCTGTAAATCACTTATTTCCACTAATCAAATCCTGTGACTTGTAAAGTTAGATTCCTCAGAGGAGTCTGGATTTTGTATTTGTAAATGAAATGTTACTTTTCTCTGTCCTTTATGTCCTTTGCAGTTTACTTTAGAGCAATCCTTTTTGTATAGACATAGGAAGGCTGTTAATGCTATGTTCGTGTTACTTGAGAGTTAATGACTCCGAGTAATATTTACTCCTGGGGAGTGTGAGACTGGAATGAGAGGCAGTGTGAACCTGGAATAGAGACGGAGATTGGAATAAACTGTGACTGATCACCAACCAGCTTAGAGGCCCAGTTTTCTCCTCCATGGGCAGTGGCCAGACAGGCTGGGGCAGTGGTTTATGGCCACCAAATGCATGGTCTTACTTGCTGCAACATTGTTTACAGGACCTGGGCATCTGTCTTATTTACTCGACTTTAGACTCAGTTGCCCCTCGTTCCTAGTACTCCAAAAGGAGGGTCCCCAGCAAAGGGCTTGGATAGACCCCGAGCAAGCTGTAAGCTACCCTGACATCAAAAAGGGACAGGCCAAGCACCATGAAACTTGGTCATGGACAAACTGTCATGACCGAAAAAGAAGTAACTAGATAAGGATTCTGCTGGGGTAAGGAGACTAATCTGTCCTGAAGACTCTAGTCTGGGATATATAGTAAGATGTTCCCATGTGAGCTACCCTTTAAGCTTAATATATCTCTTACAGTAACAAGTCTCACAATGGAGACGTTACTGGTGCCCACTCGAGCAAATCGATGAACAATAGGAGGACAGTGCTACAGTGCTATATCTCTTACAGTGTCCATACAAAATGACTAGAAAGAGTATTAAGAAGTAAAACTAAGATGACTGTTCAAATGGATTTGGACTAAGGAAAGGAGAAATAGCCCTGAGATGAAATTCCCCCCTCAGGAATTTCTCCTCCTCCTAGCAGGAGCAGATTTTGTCCTGGCTTTATGTATGCTGATTGTGCTACCTCAACTAACCAACTAACGTGTAGTTGCTACCCGAAACCTTTGAGGTTTTGCTCTTAACACTGGGAGACAGGAATGGGGCAAGAGTGAAATTCGATGGGGAGTGTGAGACTGGAATGAGAGGCAGTGTGAACCTGGAATAGAGACGGAGATTGGAATAAACTGTGACTGATCACCAACCAGCTTAGAGGCCCAGTTTTCTCCTCCATGGGCAGTGGCCAGACAGGCTGGGGCAGTGGTTTATGGCCACCAAATGCATGCAGCGCATGCCCACATTTTTTGAATTCACAACCCTTGACAATCCAAAACAGAAAAATAATAAAGCGATAAACTAAAAGGGGGGGAAATTATGAATTCACGCTTCTATCAGCCTCTATGGTTTCATAACTGCTTTTATTCCATGTGTTTCTGGTCTTACTTGCTGCAACATTGTTTACAGGACCTTTACTCTGATGATGAAATCAGCATTTCATCCGAGATAGTCATTATGTTTGTCTTTCCATACCAAAAATACTGATGATTTGTATGCAATTAGTGAAAAATCTTGTAGTTTTTTTTTTATCATAGTCAAAGACACATTGCAATTCTACACCTAAATATTTGCTTGAATGTCCTCAAAGACCAGATTAATTTCTTCTTGTCAATGAGAACAACTTTCACTAATAAAGTTCAGGGAAAGACAAAATTTCTATTAAAAAACATAAATTGCAATAAAAAATATGAATCTTAAGGCTTCTCCAAAATACAGAGGCAGCTGTAGCCCCTGAGTCCTGCCAGGTGTGGCCCCTAAAGTCCTCTTGCTCCTGTCCTGCAAAATACCCCAACAAATAAAGATACACATTTCCATGAAAAGTAAGAAATTACTGTGTCAAATGGGAGAAGAATCAATTCAGGAGTTAAAATAGTCATTAAAATATGTAATAAATTACTGGTTTTCACTTCATAATCTGAAGTTCATTGAAGAGTCTGAATGTCTGAAAAGACATTTTTCCAAAACAGAGAAGAATTGACTATCATTAAAAAATAAATTTTGCTTTATAATTTGTTTGTGTAGACGGGAAGACCAATTTAGAAGGATGTTATCACAAAAATTCCACTAGGTGGTACTCTTTCAACTTCCTCTAAGGGGAAACTGAAGGAGTGAGTCATCTTAGGCTAATTCAGCTAACGGAGTGTTAACAACACCAAATTAGTACATCTGAATCAAAATTTCCACAGATAGGAAAACTAAATTATAATCTAGGAATGGTAGAAAGGTAATAATTAAAAGGATGTTTTTATTAGTGGGAAAATACCATGATTACTTTCAGAAAAATTGTGTGTGCTCCTTGTAAAAAAGGTTTATCAAATGTGAACTCTGGGTTCGATTCCTCTGCCCCTCCCAGAGAGCCAGGCAAGCTACCGAGAGTATTCCACCCATATGGCAAAGCCTGGTAAGCTACCCATGACATATTCTATATGCCAAAAAAAAAAAAAAACCAGTAACAAGTCTCACAATGGAGACATTACTGGTGCCCACTCGAGAAAATCGATGAATAACGGGAGGACAGTGACAGTGATATATTGCATGGTGTGATTATAACTATAAATGTTCTACAAGATATCTATACATGAAATGATTATAACTATAAATTTTCTATAAGATATCTATACATGAAATGAAAAATATTATTTAGAAAAATATTGGAGTAGACAGACAGGTAGTACAGGAGATAAGGTGTCTGCATTACCTGCGCCAACCCCAGCTCAATCCCCAGTACTGCCTATGATCTCCTGGGCAATGCCAGGGGTCACTTTTGAGTAAAGAGCTAGAAATAGTTCCTGAACCACCAAAATAAGTAAATAAAATTTACTTATTACATATTTCAACTTCTGTATCACATGTATGTGTGTGCAATTGTATGCAGAATGGAGAACAAGGTATTAGGCCAAATGCTGCTTATGAGTAATGACGTATCTTTGCAAGATGTAGAAGCACATCAACATAGAAAACCATTTTATATATAGTTTGCTACATCCTGTCCTCCCATTGTTCGATTTTCTCGAGCGGGCATCAGTAACGTCTCCATTGGGAGACTTTTTGGCATTGTTTTTGGGATATCGAATACATCATGGGTAGCTTGCCAGGCTTTGCCGTGGGGCCAGAATACTCTCAGCAGCTTGCCGGGCTCTCAGAAAGGGGCGGAGGAATCGAATTCAGGTCGGCTGTGTGTAAGGCAAACATCCTATCCATTATGCTATCACTCCGGCCCAGCTTGCTAGATATATACTTATAAATTAGTGTATTTCCAGGCATTTGGTTTTAAATAAAAAATGCAGAGACAAGCCATAATTAAAGCAGCAAGAAAATAGAATATGTGGAGGTGTCTTATTTATAGTTCAGTTAAGACTCTTACCAGGAATGAATGTTATATCACAATGATAAAAGCTTATTTTAGGGGCTGGAGCGATAGCATAGCGGGTAAAGTGTTGGCCTTTCATGCGGCCAACCTGGGTTTGATTGCTCGAATGGGCATCCCACATGGTCCCCTGAGCACCGCCAGAATTAATTCCTGAGAGCAAAGCCAGTAGTAATCCCTGTGTATCGCTGGGTGTGACTCAAAAAGCAAAAAAAAAGAAAAAGAAAAAGAAAAAAAAGCATATGCTAGAACAAGATGTGCTCAAATACTGAAAAAAATGAAAAAATATGTGGCTATTTATTGAGTTGATGAACCTTCATTATAATTTTTTTTTTTTGCTTTTTGGGTCACACCCAGCAATGCACAGGGGTTACTCCTGGCTCTGCACTCAGGAATTACTCCTGGCAGTGCTCAGCGGACCATATGGGATGCTGGGAATCGAATCTGGGTCGGGCGCATGCAAGGCAAACGCCCTACCCGCTCCAGCCCCCATTATAATTTTTTAGGAGCATTTTAGGACCTGTATGCATTTTAGTACTTGTATATGTGGATGAGATTCATCTAATAAATGAAAAAGTATCTATTCTTTTTAACTGTACAACACTCACACTTAATCACTTAACTTCCTGTTAGTCCTCGATTGGCTCGAGCGGGCTCCAGTAACATCTCCATTCGTCCCTGTGGCGTGCCAGTGTAGCCCAATGGCATCTGTTCGCTCTGGGAACATGAAGAGCCTCAAACCGATCGTTCATGATCTTGACGAAGAAGTCTGACCATCTGGTAGGTGGGTGGCCACGCGGTCTTTTGACATCCCATGGGATCCAGTCGGTAACAGCTCTAGTCCAGCGGTCGTCTTTAAATCTCATTACATGACCAGCCCATCTGATTTTTGACACCTTGGCAAACGAGACAGCATTTCTGATTCTTGATCATCGACGGATGTCAGAACTCCGGATTCTTTCTCTCATTTGAGTGAAACGTGATATTCCAAGCATAGCTCTTTCAATTCCTCTTTGGGAGACCCGAATAGCGTTCTCATCCTGTTTGCATAGGGCCCAGGTCTCTGAGGCATATGTTAATGCAGGAAGAACAGTGGAATCAAAGAGATGTGCCCGGAGCTGGAGGTTCTTCGTCCTCTTAGCTATTTCTTCGACGTTCTTGAAGGCGTTCCAAGCTGCTCTCTTCCTCCTGCGCAGCTCGGGTGCCAGGTCATTTGTCATGTTGACTTCTCGACCTAGGTACACATAGCTGTTGCATTCGGAGATGGTCTTTCCATTGACAGCGAATGGGGCATCAGGAACGAGGCTATTTCTCATAAACATTGTCTTCGTAAGATTCAGCTGTAGTCCTACCTTTCCACACTCACGGTCAAAGTCGGCCAGCATTTGTGCCGCTTGGCTGATGTTTGGTGTTATTAAAACAATGTCATCAGCAAAGGGGAGGTGGTGTAGTTACCGACCATCTATCTTCACTCCATTCCTTCCGATTCCATTCATCGCATGATGTTCTGGAGGGTGGCACTGAAGAGTTTCGGTGAAATGGTATCACCCTGCCACACCCCTCTCTTGACATGGATGATCACTTCTTCGTAGAATGGTGAGATCCTGGTAGTGAATCCGCAATACAGCTTATGGAGGATCTTGATGTATTGGGCTTGAATGCCCTGATTGGCTAGGGCACTGACCGCTTCCGTCTCAACAGAATCAAAGGCCTTCTTTAAATCAATGAACGTTAAACAGAGCGGCATCTTGAACTCCTCAGAAACCTCAGTGAGCTTGGTTATCGTGTGGATATGGTCGATGGTCCTGAATCCTTTGCAGAACCCGGCTTGCTCGCATGGTTGTCCTTCATCTAGTGTTCTGCGAATCCTATTTAGAATGACTCAAGTGAACAGCTTGTAGATGACAGACAATAGGCAGATTGGGCGATAGTTGCCAATGTCGTGGATGTCTCCCTTCTTGTACAGTAGTACGGTCCTGCTGGTTTCCCATTGGGATGGAACCTTGCATTCAGACAGGTAGCGTGTGAAGAGCCGAGCCAGTGTATTGATGAGCACTGACGGCAGGTTCTTCAGATGTTCAGGTCTGACCTTGTCTGGGCCGGGTGCTGTTTGTTTCTTTACTGACAAAATGGCATGTTGGATTTCGGAAGGGAGAACATAAAGCTCAAACTGGCTAGCAGTCCATTTTGTTGTTAAAATCTATTCTTTTCAAGCTACCTTGCTTTGTTAGGCATGTTTTTGTGGGTGAGTTGCTAATAGCTAAGTTTGATTGAGCTGTCTCACTTTGTATTTTTCTTTTGTGTGTATTGGGGGTGGGGGAGGGTCACATCAAGGCTTGCTCCTGGAAGTGATCAGGAGATATGGGGTGGCTGTTGTGCAAGGCAAATGCCTTACCCTTCTCTCTCTGGCCTGGAATATTTTGGGGATTTTTGGTTCTCCCCACTCTGGATACACTATGCCCTGCTCTAAGACTCCTCTCTCAAGCCCATTTGATTCTTTCCTAAGTGAAGATGCTACTTTACTGCTCAATACTCAGTCTTCTCATTTCATTTCTCTACATTTCTTTCCTAATAAGTGTGATCGACACAGTGTTAATCAATGGCTGTTTCTGTGAGGGAAACTTTCACTTAGTTTTGTTTGGGGGTCACACCTAGTGGTTCACAGGGGCTATTTCTGGCTCTGAGTTCAGGAGTAACTCCTGGATGTTCTCAGGGGACCATATTTGGTGCCAGGAATAAAGCCAGAGCTCTAACCACTGAAGCATAGGAGAGGCAAGTGCCTGGCAAGTGCCAGCCTGACTGTACTTTCTCTTCATGCCTGAGTAATTCAACTGCCTCTCTCTAGTCTAGACGTTTATTTTTGTTTTAGGCTATATCCAGCAATGCTCCTGGCTCTGCACTCAGGAATCACTCATGGTAGTGCTCCAGGGACCAGATGAGATGCCACGGATCGAACCCAGGTTGGTCATGTGCTAGACAAACTCCCTCCCTGCTGTACTATCTCTCCGGCCCCATCTAGTCCTAGATTCTTGCTGGAACTTCATTCCTTAACTTGTGTTGCCACATGAATCGCATTGTGTCCTAGAATTTTCCCCTAGATCTCAAATAACATGCAACTACCAAAAACAGAACTCTTCTATATCTCCTGTAAAACAAGTGCCTTGTTTCCATATCCAGTTAGTGTGAACTATATTATAATGACCTCATTGAACATCATCCACTATAGTTGATCAGTATCTAAGGGTCATAAATTCTACTCTGTGACCTTCATTTTATCTTGCTGGGGATCAGTCCCAATAAACCAAGGAACACTGCCAGGATTAGGAAAAGAGACAGAAAAACGAGAGAAAAAGCATTGGACCAGAGGTTTCACAGCCTCATACACTGAGAGCCACAGCTGTCTGCCACGTACAGTATTTATAACTTAGAATCGGTAATCATCAGGCAAACAGTAACATTCTTTGGTCAAATGCCTATCTTAATCTGAACTAGACTTTTACACATCTGAGGCCCTTAGCTTTTCGGGACAGGTACCTTTATAATGGGCTTTGTCAAGGGGGTATTCTTCCGAGAGAAGAAGAGACAGAGCAGTTACAGGATGCCACTAGGGCAGCATTTAAAGGGTTTAAAGGTCCCATAAACTGCCCATCCTGGCCGACTCCTTCATCTATTTAGTCCTGGACATATCCTTGAAATAGGTCGGTTTCCTGTGTCCTGAGATTGTCAATCACCTCCTGACTTTGCTCTCCCACTGGATGCCCCCCTGCCATCCTTGCTGCCTCTTTTCCACGGGTTCCATTTGTGTGTGTTAACAGAGTGGGCAGTGCTGCATGAAAGCTGCCTGGGGAGATGGCCCTTGCCCCAGGGAAGGGCTTCACAGAAACAGCAAGACACACAGGATCAAACAGATTCCACTTCAGCCAATAAGCACAGTGAACTGCAGTGCCCTCTAAACAGAGTTGCTCAGGAACAGGGAGAGAAAGCTGAAATAAGAAGGGGCTGTGGTTTGGGTGGATTCAGCTTGTAGTGAGCCACCATGACCCACTGCTGCCACAGAATGACTAAGCAGTGATGCCCCACAGCCCAGCATTCATAGGAACAGTCTGCCTTTAGCACCCTTTCTCTGAACTCACACCACACTACTCTGCCTGTCCTGTTCGTCGGTATTGGAGGCTTTGAACCTTGGACTCGGCCTAGTTATAGACTGGCAGTTGCTGCCACTCCTACCTTTGATCCTGTGCTTGATTTCCTTCCTCACCCATCCATAATTTGCGCTTGTTCTCTTTGAGGAAACAGAAGTCCCTTCCTAGCAAAACAGCAACTTTGATAGTCAACTCCAGGTCCTGATTTGGCTTTACATAGGATAGTAAGTGCATGTGAAACTATTAAAGAGGTGTGATGAAAGTGAAGAGTTCTAAACTATGGTGGAAGTTCCCAGTGAAGGAAGCTTCTAGAACCTAAAGAGTGAGTGAGCAAAGTTGACTTATAAAATTAAGGGGCAGGAGCTGCAATCCACACCCTGCTTGTCTCAGTTTTCAGGGCAGCAGACTTAGGAGGTGGGCGGGGACCATGACCTAGGTTCTAGTGTCTGATGATGCAAGTGTTGGGGGAAATCAAAGGGAAAGACATTCCCTCTCCCTCCTCCAGTTGCCTTTAACATCCTGTTCTTAGCAGAATCCAGTGGGGCACCAAAGTTAAAATCTCCATGTGGTTGCAGATTGTGCTCCAACATCACAGGGTGCAAAATAAGAGTGGGTTTGAAGGGAAAAGAGGGAGAGGGAGAGAAAGGGGAAAGGGGGGGAGGGGCTGGAACCATAACATAGCGGGTAGGGCATTTGCCTTGCACGCAGCTGACCTGGGTTCAGTTCCCAGCATCCCCTATGGTCCCCTGAGCACCGCTAGGAGTAATTACTGACTGCAGAGCCAGGAGCAACCCCTGTGCATCGACGGGTGTGACCCAAAAACAAAACAAAAAAAAAAAATAGAGGGGGAGAGAGGGGGAGAGAGAGAGAGAGAGAGAGAGAGAGAGAGAGAATGTCTTCCATAGAGGCAGGCAGGAGGGGGAACTGGGGACATTGGTGGTGGGAAATGTACACTGGTGAAGGGACGGATGTTGGAACATTGTATGACTGAAACCCAACCATGAACAGCTTTGTAACTGTGTATCTCACAGTGATTCAATAAAAAAGGGGAAAAAAGAAAGAGTGGGAGAGTGGGTCTGAACTTGACTGGCAATAACACAGTGCTTTGGCACACTAGGCATGGAGGATAGACCAATGAGCAGAAGAAACAAAAACATTTCGCCTTTAGTAGCTTGCATTAATTTACACCATAGATCAAGAGAGGTGTGAAGTAAAAAGTGTCAGGTAGCAAATGCTCTGAAGAGAAATAGGAGGAAGGATAAATGAATGATGAGGGCTGGGCCCAAGGGACTGAACAGGAATAGGGCAGATTGCACACAGTTGACCTAGGTTTGACTCCTGGGCCCCCTTATGGTCCTGTGACCATCTCAGGAGTGATCCCTGAGTATACAGACACTAGGTGTGGCTAAAAAACAAAACAACTACAAAAAGCGGAGTGAAGAGTGTGGTTATCAGTTTTATCCAGGCTCCTTAGAAAAGGACTTAGAAAACCTAAACCTGAAAGCTTTGTAACTTTTCCCACAGTGATCCAATAAATAACTTATTAAAAAAAAAAAAGAAAAGAAAAAAGAAAAGGACTTAGAATAGATAACATGAAGGCCAAGACAGAGAGAGCCCTGCATATATATCAGGTGTTCTGGGCTGGTCAGAAGAAAGGTCTCCTCTGTGTGATTAGACCTGGCGAGATACAGGTGGTCCATCAGCATCTCTGGAACACAGAAGTGACACCATTTGAAAAGAGGTTTTAAGGAATCCTTCTGGATGCCCTGTTGAGGTTAGATCACCCTCTCTGGACTCACCTCAGCCCTGCCAATGGGACAAACTGGTCTACTTTTGCTTTCTGCATGGATATATATATATATATATATTTTTCTGCTTCTTAGTTCTTAGGCACCTTCTTTCAACACTGCAATGTCATCACTCCACAATTATGATTTTTCCTATCGCTCTTTCTACCACTTCTTTCTGCAAAATTGTCTCTCATTAGTTCAGTCTTGATATATTCATCTACTTCTCTGAAATTTGGCTAGAAATCTGAATAATGAGAATCTTTCAAGGGAAAATCTGAGATCAGCAAATACCAATGGGCACTGGTTATGAGGAAAGCAGTCAGAGAAAGGTACTTGGAAATTCACATGGTACCTTAGTATACAGAGGTCCAGAGGACATTATACACATATCCCTCTTTACTAGTTTAGAGGATCAAATTAAGCGCAAAACTTATGTTAATGTTCTAAGTATATATTGCATGTTGTTCTATGTAACACAACTAAATTTCCTTTAAAATTTCAGATAAAAAGCATTTCAGCTGGAAGAGAACTTTAGATTTTGCTCAGCAATATTATAATTATAAACAACAGCTTTCAGAATAAAGTCTCATTATAAAGCATATATATATATACACACACATAAATGTGAATATCTGTGTATACACATATGCTTTCACACCTAAAAATCTGTTCACAATTTAAACAGATTAAATATAATTAATTTCTCTTATAATGTATCACTGACTCCCTAACAAAGGGTAGGATGTCATAGATTTTCATGATAATTTTTACTTTTTTGGCGAAGCTCAGGGATTACTCCTGGCGATGCTCTAGGGATCATATGGGATGCCAGGGATTGAACTTGGGTTGGCCACATGCTAGGCAAATACCCAATATTGCTCTCATTCACAATACTTTTTAAAACCTACACAGTAACTATTGTGTGCTTACTCAGTTTCTGTATTATGGATATTCAAGTTGCATTAGCTTTATGCTAAAAAGTTTTATGAAAGATTTTGTTTTAAGCCACAACCAGCTGTGCTCAGGATTTACTCTTGGCTCTGTGCTCAGGAATCACTCTTGGCAGTGCTAAGGGAACCACGTGTGGTATGCAGGATTGAACCAATCCTTGTGCAAAGCAGAGGCCAAAACTCATCCCAAACGAGGAATTTTTAGAATTATTTCCTAAAAACAGTAGATATCAATAGAAGTGGGTTTGCTGAGTCAAAAGTTTTAGGTACACAGTTGATCTTATCTATCCATATATCTAGAGCTGTATCTTCATAGATGTCTATAAACTTTTAACAAATAGTGATTTTTTTTTGCCTCCCAACTACTGCTCAGGGAGCTGGGCGCCACACATGACGTTGGCCAACACCAATCCTAACGATTCAATGCGGAGGTCCGGATGCTGCTCAGTCGAGGCCTGGAGTGCAGGAGACCACCAGAGGCAGCTTAAGAGTCAGTGCTCAGGGCCAGAGGGGCTGGGGGTGGAGAGGGGCGGGCAGAGCCTGGTAATCTAACCAAGTGTGAGGAAAACATGTCCCCTCCTCCCCACACTGCCCTGTACAAATCATGTTCTCTCTCCCTACCTTACCTGTACAAAGCATGTTTCCTTCTGCCCATCATGACGCATACAAAGCATGTTTCCCCTCACCCTCCCCTGAAAAAAGCATGTTGCCTCCTCCCTCACTTCCCTGTACAAAGCATGTTTCCTCAACTCAACTCCACTGTACAAAGCATGTTCCCTCGTCCTTCCCATCCCCTGTTTAAAGCATGTTCCCTCCTTTCCCTCCACTCCTCTGTACAAAGCATGTACCCTACTCCCTCCAAACCCATGGACAAAGCATGTTCCCGTCTCACTCCCCTCCCCTGTACAAAGCATGTTCCCTCCTCCTCCCGCCACTCCCCTGTACAAAGCAGGTTCCATCCTCCTCCCTCTACTGCCCTGTACAAAGCATGTTCCCTCCTTCCTCCCTCCCCTGTACAAAGCATGTTTCTTCAACACTCGTCCACTGTACAAAGCATGTTCCCTCCTCCCTCCCCTACTCTGTATGTTGAATGTTCCCCCTTCCCTCCCCTCCCCTGTACAAAGCATGTTCCCTCCTCCTACCTCCCCTCCCATGTACAAAGCATATTCCCTCCTCCCTCCCCTGCCCTGTATGTTGCATGTTCCCTCCTCCCTAAACTCCCCTGTACAAAGCATGATCCCTCCTCCCTCCCCTCCCCTGTACAAAGCATGTTCCCTCCTCCCTCCACTCCCCTGTACAAAGCATGTTCCTTCCTCCCTCCCCTCCCGTGTATAAAGCATATTCCCTCCTCTTACTTCCCCGCCCTGTACAAAGCATGTTTCCTCTACACCCCTACACTGTAAAAACCATGTTTCTTCCTCCCTCCACTCCCCTGTACAAAGCATGTTCCGTCCTCCCTTCACACCCCTGTACAAAGCATGTTCCCTCCTCCCTCCTGTCCCCTGTACAAAGCCTGTTTCGTCCTCCATCGCTCCCCTGTACAAAGCATGTTCCATGCTCCCTCCCTCCCCCCCTACATAGCATGTTCCCTCCTCCCTCCCCTCCCCTGTACAAAGCATGTTCCCTCGTCCTCCCTCTTCTCCCCTGTAAAAAATATGATATTTCCTTCCTCCCTCCCATGTACAAAGCATGTTTCCTCAACTCTCCACCCCTGTACAAAGCATGACACATCCTCCCCCATCTCCCCTGTACAAAGCATGTTTCAACCTCCCTCCACTCCCCTGTACATAGCATGTTCCCTCCTCCCTCCCCTCCCCTGTACAAAGCATGTTCCCTCCTCCCTCCCCTCCCCTGTACAAAGTATGTTCCCTCTTCTTCCCTCCACTCCCCTATACAAAGCATATTCCCTCCTCCGTCCCATGCCCTGTACAAAGCAAGTTCACTCCTCCTTCCCTCCACTGTACAAAGCTAGTTCCCACCTCCCTCCCCTCCCCTGTACAAAGCATGTTCCCTCCTACCTCCCCTCCCCTGTACAAATCATGTTCCCTCCACGTCCCTCACCTCCCCTGTACAAAGCATTTTCCCTCCTCCCTCCCCTCCACTGTAAAAAGCATGTTCCCTCCTCCCTCCCCAACCCTGTACAAATCATGTTTCCTCAACTCCCCTCTACTGTACAAAGCATGTTCCCTTCTCCCTTCCCTCCCCTGTACAATGCATTTTTTTTAAACAAAAGAGAAAACGTTAATTTTGAATTAATTTCTGGTGGTACTTATAAAGCCCTTCAAGCCGAGTTCAGGAGCTCCCGGGTACAGTCCTGCTGCTCGGGGCTGAGCTGGCCCACAAACTCTGTCCATAGTCCTCCAGAAGTCTGAACTTGGCGAACCACGTTAACCAGGCATTTGCAAGGGGTCTTCGTGTTTAATGTCCTCATGCATTTCTCCCTCTGCGATGATGCTGAATACCTTGGGCAGGTTGGTATTGCTAGGTCCAATGACGATGGGGTGATTGACCTCCAACAGGTCCCACAGGTAGCTGAAGATCTGGAAAGCTTCCTCCTTGTCCTCGTGCAGTGGGATCGAAGAGAGCCATTGGGGCAGGACCTCTCCACGTTCACACAGTCGGGCTTGAACTTCATAATTGTCCCGAATGCTGAAATACAGTTTTCTCTAGCATTGATGTTTTCTTTGGTCTCCAAAACAGTGGACTGAATGACACTTACCAGCAGCAGGAGGGCTTCTGTGCAGAAAGGCCTGTAGTTCTCGCCACCATACTGCGCCATGACACCCAGGCCATACGCGGCCACCTGCTGGACCTCCTGGCTGTTGTCACACACATACTGCAGCATAAGCCATAAGAAATACTCTGCATATTTAAACGGAGATGGATTACAGTACTCGGTGACATCATCCAAGATGCACAATCCCCACTGTCTGTCTGGCCAGGGTCTGTGCAGACATATTAGGTTGACAATTGAAGGAAGCAGCTGTTCAAACCACGGTAACAACTTCTGCTTGTAGCTACTGAACAGAGAAATTTTCCTCAACTCTGCTCCACTGTACAAAGCATGTTCCCTCCTCCCTCCCCTTCCCTGTACAAAGCATGTTCCCTCCGCTTCCCTCCCATCCCCTGTACAAAGCATGTTCCCTGATGTTCCCTCCCCTCCCCTATACAAAGAATGTTCCCTCCTCGCTCCCCTCCCTTGTACAAAGCATATTCCCTCCTTCCTCCCCACCCCTGTACAAAGAATGTCCCCTCCTCTTACCTCCACTCCACTGTACAAAGCATGTTCCCTCCTCAATCCACTCCCATGGACAAAGCATGTTCCCTCCTCCTCCCTCTCCTGCCCTGTACAACGCATGTTCCCTTCTTCCTCCCTCCCCTGTACAAAGCATGTTCCCTCCTCCCTCCCCTCCCCTGTACAAAACATGTTCCCTCCTTCCCCCCTCCCCTGTACAAAGCATGTTCCCTCCTCCTCCCTCTCCTGCCCTGTACAAAGCATGTTCCCTTCTTCCTCCCTCCCCTGTACAAAGCATTTTTTCTCAATTCTACTCCACTGTACAAAGCATGTTCCCTCCTCCCTCCCGTCCCCTGTACAAAGCATGTTTACTCAAGTCCCCTCGACCGAACAAAGCATGTACCCTTCTCCCTTCCCTCCCCTGTACAATGCATGTTTTCTTTAAACAAAAGGGAAAACGTTAATTTTGAAATAATTTCTGGTGGTGCGGATAAAGCCCTTCAAGCGGACTTCAGGAGCTCCCGGATAGCGTCCTGCTGCTCGGGGCTGAGCTGGCCCACGCACTCTGTCCATAGTCCTCCAGAAGTCTGAACTTGGCGAACCACGTTAACCAGGCGTTTGCAAGGGGTCTTCGTGTTTAATGGCCTCATGCATTTCTCCCTCTGCGATGATGCTGAATATCTTGGGCAGGTTGGTATTGCTAGGGCCAATGACGATGGGGTGATTGACCTCCAAGAGGTCGCAAGGTAGCTGAAGGTCTGGAAAGCTTCCTCCTTGTCCTCGTGCAGCGGGATCCAAGAGAGCCATTGGGGCAGGACCTCCTCCACGTTCACACAGTCGGGCTTGAACTTCATAATTGTCCCGAATGCTGAAATACAGTTTTCTCTAGCATTGATGTTTTCTTTGGTCTCTGAAACAGTGGACTGAATGACTCTTACCAGCAGCGGGAGGGCTTCTGTGCAGAAAGGCCTGTAGTTCTCGCCACCATACTGCGCCATGAAACCCAGGCCATACGCAGCCACCTGCTGGACCTCCTGGCTGTTGTCACACACATACTGCAGCATCCGCTGTAAGAAATACTCTGAATATTTAGATGAAGATGGACTACAGTGCTCGATGACATCATCCAAGATGCACAATCCCCACGGTCTGTCTGGCCAGGGTCTATGCGGACATATTAGTTTGACAATTAACGGAAGTAGCTGTTCAAAGCACTGTAATACCTTCTCCTTGTAGCTCCTGAATAGAGAAATTTTCCTCAACTCTCCTCTATTCTACAAAGCCTGTTCCCTACTCTTCTTTCCTTTCGCGTGTACAAAGCATTTTCCCTCCCCTTCCCCTCCACTGTACAAAGCATGTTCCCTCCTCCCTCCACTCCCATGGACAAAGCATGCTCCCTCCTCCCTCCCCTCCTCTTTACAAAGCATGTTCCCTCTGCTTCCCTCCCCTCCCCTGTACAAAGCATGTTCCCTCCTCCCTCCCCTCCACTATACAAAGCATGTTACCTCCTCCCTCCCCTCCCTTGTACAAAGGATGATCCCTCCTCTTCCCTCCCCTCCCCTGTAAAAAAGCATGTTCCCTCATCTTCCCTCCCCTCCCCTGTACAAAGCATGTACCCTCCTCCATCCCATCCACTGTACAAAGCATGTGCCCTCCTCCCTCCACTCCCATGGGCATGTAACCTTCTCACTACCCGACCCTGTACAAAGCATGCTCCCTCCTCCCCTCCCCTCCCCTTTACGAACCATGTTTGCTCCTCCAACCCTCCACTGTTCAAAGCTAGTTCCCTCCACACTCCCTTCCCTTGTACAAAGCATGTTCCCTCCTCCCTTCCCTCCCCTGTACAATGTATGTTTTTTTTAAACAAAAGGGTAAAAGTTATTTTGGAATTAGTTTTTGGTGGTGCGGTTAAGGCCCTTCAAGCCAAGTCAGGAGCTCCAGGATATCCACCTGCTCCTCAGGGCTGAACTGGCCTACGCACTCTGTCCATACTCCTACAGAAGTCTGAACTTGGCAAACCACTTTAACCAGGCATTTGCAAGGGGTCTTCGTGTTTAATGGCCTCATGCATTTCTCCCTCTTGCGATGATGCTGAAAATCTTGGACAGGTTGGTATTGCTAGGGCCAATGACGATGGGGTGATTGCTCTCCAACAGGTCGCACAGGTAGCTGAAGGTCTAGACAGCTTCCTCCTTGTCCTTGTTCAGCGGGATCCAAGAGAGCCATTGGGGCAGGACCTCCTCCACGTTCACACAGTCGGGCTTGAACTTCATAATTGTCCCGAATGCTGAAATACAGTTTTCTCTAGCATTGATGTTTTCTTTGGTCTCTGAAACAGTGGACTGAATGACTCTTACCAGCAGTGGGAGGGCTTCTGTGCAGAAAGGCCTGTAGTTCTCGCCAGCATACTGCGCCATGACACCCAGGCCATACGTGGCCGCCTGCTGGACCACTTGACTGCTGTCACACACATACTGCAGCATCGGCTGTAAGAAATACTCTGCATATTTAGACGAAGATGGACTACAGTGCTCGATGACATCATCCAAGATGCACAATCCCCGCTGTCTGTCTGGCCAGGGTCTATGCGGACATATTAGTTTGACAATAAACGGAAGTAGCTGTTCAAAGCACGGTAACACCTTCTCCTTGTATCTACTGTACAGAGAAATTTTCCTCAAAGCTCGACCATTCTACAAAGCATGTTCCATCCTCCCTCCCCTCCCCTGTACAAAGCATGTTTCCTCCTCTTCCCTCCCCTCCCCTGTACAAAGCATGTTCCCTCCTCCCTCCCCTCCCCTGTAGAAAGCATGTTTCCTCCCCCCTCCCCTTTCCTGTACAAAGCATGTTCCCTACTGCATCCCCTCCCGTGTACAAAGCATGTTCCCTCCTCTTCCATCCCATCCCCTGTAGAAAGCATGTTCCCTGCTGTTCCCTCCGCTCACCTGTACAAAGCATGTTTCCTCCTCCCTCCCCTCCCCTGCACAAAGATTGTTCCATCCTCCTCCCTCCCCTCCCCTGTACAAAGCATATGCCCTCCTTCCTCCCTCCCCTGTACAAAGCATGTTTCCTCAACTCTCCTCCACTGTACAAAGCATGTTCCCTCCACCCTCCCCTCCCCTGTACAAAGAATGTTCCCTCCTCTTCCCTCCACTCCCCTGGACAAAGCATGTTCCCTCCTCCCACCCCTCCACTGTACAAAGCATTTCCTGTCCTCCCTCCACTCCCATGAACAAAGCATGTTCCCTTCTCACTCCCCTTCCCTGTACAAAGCATGTTCCCTTGTCTCTCCCCTCCTCTTTACAAACCATGTTCCCTCCTCCGTCCCCTCCCCTGTACAAAGCATGGTTCCTCCTCTCTCCCCTATCCTGTACAAAGCATGTTCCCTCCTCCTCCCTCTCCTGCCCTGTACAAAGCATGTTCCCTCCACCCTCCCCTCCCGTGTACAAAGCATGTTCCCTCCTTACCCCCTCCCCTGTACAAAGCATGTTCCCTCCTACTCCCTCGCCTGCCCTGTACAAAGCATGTTCCCTTCTTCCTCCCTCCCCTGTACAAAGCATTTTTCCTCAATTCTACTCCACTGTACAAAGCATGTTCCCTCCTCCCTCCAGTCCCCTGTACAAAGCGTGTTTCCTCAAGTCCCCTCGACTGTACAAAGCATGTTCCCTTCTGCCTTCCCTCCCCTGTACAATGCATGTTGTTTCTAAACAAAAGGGAAAACGTTAATTTTGAAATAATTTCTGGTGGTGCGGATAAAGCCCTTCAAGCGGACTTCAGGAGCTCGCGGATAGCGTCCTGCTGCTCGGGGCTGAGCTGGCCCACGCACTCTGTCCATAGTCTTCCAGAAGTCTAAACTTGGGGAACCATGTTAACCAGGCGTTTGCAAGGGGTCTTCGTGTTTAATGGCCTCATGCATTTCTCCCTCTGCGATGATGCTGAATATCTTGGGCAGGTTGGTATTGCTAGGGCCAATGACGATGGGGTGATTGACCTCCAACAGGTCGCACAGGTAGCTGAAGGTCTGGAAAGCTTCCTCCTTGTCCTCGTGCAGCGGGATCCAAGAGAACCATTGGGGCAGGACCTCCTCCACGTTCACACAGTCGGGCTTGAACTTCATAATTGTCCCGAATGCTGAAATACAGTTTTCTCTAGCATTGATGTTTTCTTTGGTCCCCGAAACAGTGGACTGAATGACTCTTACCAGCAGCGGGAGGGCTTCTGTGCAGAAAGGCCTGTAGTTCTCGCCACCATACTGCGCCATGACACCGAGGCCATACGCGGCCGCCTGCTGGACCTCCTGGCTGTTGTCACACACATACTGCAGCATCGGCTGTAAGAAATACTCTGCATATTTAGACGAAGATGGACTACAGTGCTTGATGACATCATCCAAGATGCACAATCCCCGCTGTCTGTCTGGCCAGGGTCTATGCGGACATATTAGTTTGACAATAAACGGAAGTAGCTGTTCAAAGCACGGTAACACCTTCTCCTTGTATCTACTGTACAGAGAAATTTTCCTCAAATCTCGTCCATTCTACAAAGCATGTTCCATCCTCCCTCCCTTTCCCTGTACAAAGCATGTTCCCTCCTCTTCCCTCCCCTCCTCTGTACAAAGCATGCTCCCTCCTCCCTCCCCTCCCCTGTACAAAGCATGTTCCCTCCCCCCACTCCTTCACTGTACAAAGCATGTTCCCAACTGCCTCCCCTCCCGTGTACAAAGCATGTTCCCTCCTCTTCCCTCCCATCCCCTGTACAAAGCATGTTCCCTGCTGTTCCCTCCGCTCCCCTGTACAAAGCATGTTCCCTCATCTTCCCTCCCCCCCTGTACAAAGCATGTTCCCTCCTCCTCCCTCTCCTGCCCTGTACAAAGCATGTTCCCTCCTCCCTCCCCTCCCTTGTACAAAGCATGTTCCCTCCTCCCTCCCCTCCCCTGTACAAAGCATGTTCCCTTCTGCCTTCCCTCCCCTGTACAATACATGTTTTTTTTAAACAAAAGGGAAAACGTTAATTTTGAAATAATTTCTGGTGGTGTGAATAAAGCCCTTCAAGCGGACTTCAGGAGCTCCCGGATAGCGTCCTGCTGCTCGGGGCTGAGCTGGCCCACGCACTCTGTCCATAGTCTTCCAGAAGTCTCAACTTGGCGAACCACGTTAACCAGGCGTTTGCAAGGGGTCTTCGTGTTTAATGGCCTCATGCATTTCTCCCTCTGCGATGATGCTGAATATCTTGGGCAGGGTGGTATTGCTAGGGCCAATGACGATGGGGTGATTGACCTCCAACAGGTCGCACAGGTAGCTGAAGGTCTGGAAAGCTTCCTCCTGTCCTTGTTCAGCGGGATCCAAGAGAGCCATTGGGGCAGGACCTTCTCCACGTTCACACAGTCGGGCTTGAACTTCATAATTGTCCCGAATGCTGAATTACAGTTTTCTCTAGCATTGATGTTTTCTTTGGTCCCCGAAACAGTGGACTGAATGACTCTTACCAGCAGCGGGAGGGCTTCTGTGCAGAAAGGCCTGTAGTTCTCGCCACCATACTGCGCCATGACACCGAGGCCATACGCGGCCGCCTGCTGGACCTCCTGGCTGTTGTCACACACATACTGCAGCATCGGCTGTAAGAAATACTCTGCATATTTAGACGAAGATGGACTACAGTGCTTGATGACATCATCCAAGATGCACAATCCCCGCTGTCTGTCTGGCCAGGGTCTATGCGGACATATTAGTTTGACAATAAACGGAAGTAGCTGTTCAAAGCACGGTAACACCTTCTCCTTGTATCTACTGTACAGAGAAATTTTCCTCAAATCTCGTCCATTCTACAAAGCATGTTCCATCCTCCCTCCCTTTCCCTGTACAAAGCATGTTCCCTCCTCTTCCCTCCCCTCCTCTGTACAAAGCATGCTCCCTCCTCCTTCCCCTCCCCTGTACAAAGCATGTTCCCTCCCCCCACTCCTTCACTGTACAAAGCATGTTCCCAACTGCCTCCCCTCCCGTGTACAAAGCATGTTCCCTCCTCTTCCCTCCCATCCCCTGTACAAAGCATGTTCCCTGCTGTTCCCTCCGCTCCCCTGTACAAAGCATGTTCCCTCATCTTCCCTCCCCCCCTGTACAAAGCATGTTCCCTCCTCCTCCCTCTCCTGCCCTGTACAAAGCATGTTCCCTCCTCCCTCCCCTCCCTTGTACAAAGCATGTTCCCTCCTCCCTCCCCTCCCCTGTACAAAGCATGTTCCCTTCTGCCTTCCCTCCCCTGTACAATACATGATTTTTTTTAAACAAAAGGGAAAACGTTAATTTTGAAATAATTTCTGGTGGTGTGGATAAAGCCCTTCAAGCGGACTTCAGGAGCTCCCGGATAGCGTCCTGCTGCTCGGGGCTGAGCTGGCCCACGCACTCTGTCCATAGTCTTCCAGAAGTCTCAACTTGGCGAACCACGTTAACCAGGCGTTTGCAAGGGGTCTTCGTGTTTAATGGCCTCATGCATTTCTCCCTCTGCGATGATGCTGAATATCTTGGGCAGGGTGGTATTGCTAGGGCCAATGACGATGGGGTGATTGACCTCCAACAGGTCGCACAGGTAGCTGAAGGTCTGGAAAGCTTCCTCCTGTCCTTGTTCAGCGGGATCCAAGAGAGCCATTGGGGCAGGACCTTCTCCACGTTCACACAGTCGGGCTTGAACTTCATAATTGTCCCGAATGCTGAATTACAGTTTTCTCTAGCATTGATGTTTTCTTTGGTCCCCGAAACAGTGGACTGAATGACTCTTACCAGCAGCGGGAGGGCTTCTGTGCAGAAAGGCCTGTAGTTCTCGCCACCATACGGCGCCATGACACCCAGGCCATACGAGGCCGCCTGCTGGACCTCCTGGCTGTTGTCACACACATACTGCAGCATCGGCTGTAAGAAATACTCTGCATATTTAGACGAAGATGGACTACAGTGCTCGATGACATCATCCAAGATGCACAATCCCCGCTGTCTGTCTGGCCAGGGTCTATGCGGACATATTAGTTTGACAATAAACGGAAGTAGCTGTTCAAAGCACGGTAACACCTTCTCCTTGTATCTACTGTACAGAGAAATTTTCCTCAAATCTCGTCCATTCTACAAAGCATGTTCCATCCTCCCTCCCCTCCCCTGTACAAAGCATGTTCCCTCCTCTTCCCCCCACTCCCCTGTACAAAGCATGTTCCCTCCTCTTCCCTCCCCTCCCCTGTACAAAGCATGTTCCCTCCTCCCTCCCCTCCCCTGTAGAAAGCATGTTCCCTCCCCCTCCCCTTTCCTGTACAAAGCATGTTCCCTAGTGCCTCCCCTCCCGTGTACAAAGCATGTTCCCTCCTCTTCCCTCCCATCCCCTGTACAAAGCATGTTCCCTGCTGTTCCCTCCGCTCCCCTGTACAAAGCATGTTTCCTCATCTTCCCTCCCCCCCTGTACAAAGCATGTTCCCTCCTCCCTCCCCTCCCCTGCACAAAGATTGTTCCATCCTCCTCCCTCCCCTCCCCTGTACAAAGCATATGCCCTCCTTCCTCCCTCCCCTGTACAAAGCATGTTTCCTCAACTCTCCTCCACTGTACAAAGCATGTTCCCTCCTCCCTCCCCTCCCCTGTACAAAGAATGTTCCCTCCTCTTCCCTCCACTCCACTGTACAAAGCATGTTCCCTCTTCCCACCCCTCCACTCTACAAAGCATTTCCTGTCCTCCCTCCACTCCCATGGACAAAGCATGCTCCCTCCTCCCTCCCCTCCACTGTACAAAGCATGTTACCTCCTCCCTCCCCTCCCTTGTACAAAGGATGATCCCTCCTCTTCCCTCCCCTCCCTTGTACAAAGCATGTTCCCTCTGCTTCCCTCCCCTCCCCTGTACAAAGCATGTTCCCTCCTCCCTCCCATCCACTGTACAAAGCATGTTACCTCCTCCCTCCCCTCCCTTGTACAAAGCATATTCCCTCCTTCCCCCCCTCCTCTGTACAAAGCATGTTCCCTCCTCCTCCCTCTCCTGCCCTGTACAAAGCATGTTCCCTCCTCCCTCCCCTCCCATGTACAAAGCATGTTCCCTCCTCCCTCCCCTCCCCTGTACAAAGCATGTTCCCTTCTGCCTTCCCTCCCCTGTACAATACATGTTTTTTTTAAACAAAAGGGAAAACGTTAATTTTGAAATAATTTCTGGTGGTGCGGATAAAGACCTTCAAGCGGACTTCAGGAGCTCCCGGATAGCGTCCTGCTGCTCGGGGCTGAGCTGGCCCACGCACTCTGTCCATAGTCTTCCAGAAGTCTCAACTTGGCGAACCACGTAAACCAGGCGTTTCCAAGGGGTCTTCGTGTTTAATGGCCTCATGCAATCTCCCTCTGCGATGATGCTGAATATCTTGGGCAGGTTGGTATTGCTAGGGCCAATGACGATGGGGTGATTGACCTCCAAGAGGTCGCACAGGTAGCTGAAGGTCTGGAAAGCTTCCTCCTTGTCCTCGTGCAGCTGGATCCAAGAGAACCATTGGGGCAGGACCTTCCCCACGTTCACACAGTCGGGCTTGAACTTCATAATTGTCCCGAATGCTGAAATACAGTTTTCTCTAGCATTGATGTTTTCTTTGGTCTCTGAAACAGTGGACTGAATGACTCTTACCAGCAGCGGGAGGGCTTCTGTGCAGAAAGGCCTGTAGTTCTCGCCACCATACTGCGCCATGACACCGAGGCCATACGCGGCCGCCTGCTGGACCTCCTGGCTGTTGTCACACACATACTGCAGCATCGGCTGTAAGAAATACTCTGCATATTTAGACGAAGATGGACTACAGTGCTTGATGACATCATCCAAGATGCACAATCCCCGCTGTCTGTCTGGCCAGGGTCTATGCGGACATATTAGTTTGACAATAAACGGAAGTAGCTGTTCAAAGCACGGTAACACCTTCTCCTTGTATCTACTGTACAGAGAAATTTTCCTCAAATCTCGTCCATTCTACAAAGCATGTTCCATCCTCCCTCCCTTTCCCTGTACAAAGCATGTTCCCTCCTCTTCCCTCCCCTCCTCTGTACAAAGCATGCTCCCTCCTCCCTCCCCTCCCCTGTACAAAGCATGTTCCCTCCCCCCACTCCTTCACTGTACAAAGCATGTTCCCAACTGCCTCCCCTCCCGTGTACAAAGCATGTTCCCTCCTCTTCCCTCCCATCCCCTGTACAAAGCATGTTCCCTGCTGTTCCCTCCGCTCCCCTGTACAAAGCATGTTCCCTCATCTTCCCTCCCCCCCTGTACAAAGCATGTTCCCTCCTCCTCCCTCTCTTGCCCTGTACAAAGCATGTTCCCTCCTCCCTCCCCTCCCTTGTACAAAGCATGTTCCCTCCTCCCTCCCCTCCCCTGTACAAAGCATGTTCCCTTCTGCCTTCCCTCCCCTGTACAATACATGTTTTTTTTAAACAAAAGGGAAAACGTTAATTTTGAAATAATTTCTGGTGGTGTGGATAAAGCCCTTCAAGCGGACTTCAGGAGCTCCCGGATAGCGTCCTGCTGCTCGGGGCTGAGCTGGCCCACGCACTCTGTCCATAGTCTTCCAGAAGTCTCAACTTGGCGAACCACGTTAACCAGGCGTTTGCAAGGGGTCTTCGTGTTTAATGGCCTCATGCATTTCTCCCTCTGCGATGATGCTGAATATCTTGGGCAGGGTGGTATTGCTAGGGCCAATGACGATGGGGTGATTGACCTCCAACAGGTCGCACAGGTAGCTGAAGGTCTGGAAAGCTTCCTCCTGTCCTTGTTCAGCGGGATCCAAGAGAGCCATTGGGGCAGGACCTTCTCCACGTTCACACAGTCGGGCTTGAACTTCATAATTGTCCCGAATGCTGAATTACAGTTTTCTCTAGCATTGATGTTTTCTTTGGTCCCCGAAACAGTGGACTGAATGACTCTTACCAGCAGCGGGAGGGCTTCTGTGCAGAAAGGCCTGTAGTTCTCGCCACCATACGGCGCCATGACACCCAGGCCATACGAGGCCGCCTGCTGGACCTCCTGGCTGTTGTCACACACATACTGCAGCATCGGCTGTAAGAAATACTCTGCATATTTAGACGAAGATGGACTACAGTGCTCGATGACATCATCCAAGATGCACAATCCCCGCTGTCTGTCTGGCCAGGGTCTATGCGGACATATTAGTTTGACAATAAACGGAAGTAGCTGTTCAAAGCACGGTAACACCTTCTCCTTGTATCTACTGTACAGAGAAATTTTCCTCAAATCTCGTCCATTCTACAAAGCATGTTCCATCCTCCCTCCCCTCCCCTGTACAAAGCATGTTCCCTCCTCTTCCCCCCACTCCCCTGTACAAAGCATGTTCCCTCCTCTTCCCTCCCCTCCCCTGTACAAAGCATGTTCCCTCCTCCCTCCCCTCCCCTGTACAAAGCATGTTCCCTTCTGCCTTCCCTCCCCTGTACAATACATGTTTTTTTTAAACAAAAGGGAAAACGTTAATTTTGAAATAATTTCTGGTGGTGTGGATAAAGCCCTTCAAGCGGACTTCAGGAGCTCCCGGATAGCGTCCTGCTGCTCGGGGCTGAGCTGGCCCACGCACTCTGTCCATAGTCTTCCAGAAGTCTGAACTTGGCGAACCACGTTAACCAGGCGTTTGCAAGGGGTCTTCGTGTTTAATGGCCTCATGCATTTCTCCCTCTGCGATGATGCTGAATATCTTGGGCAGGGTGGTATTGCTAGGGCCAATGACGATGGGGTGATTGACCTCCAACAGGTCGCACAGGTAGCTGAAGGTCTGGAAAGCTTCCTCCTGTCCTTGTTCAGCGGGATCCAAGAGAGCCATTGGGGCAGGACCTTCTCCACGTTCACACAGTCGGGCTTGAACTTCATAATTGTCCCGAATGCTGAATTACAGTTTTCTCTAGCATTGATGTTTTCTTTGGTCCCCGAAACAGTGGACTGAATGACTCTTACCAGCAGCGGGAGGGCTTCTGTGCAGAAAGGCCTGTAGTTCTCGCCACCATACTGCGCCATGACACCCAGGCCATACGTGGCCGCCTGCTGGACCACGTGACTGCTGTCACACACATACTGCAGCATCGGCTGTAAGAAATACTCTGCATATTTAGACGAAGATGGACTACAGTGCTCGATGACATCATCCAAGATGCACAATCCCCGCTCTCTGTCTGGCCAGGGTCTATGCGGACATATTAGTTTGACAATAAACAGAAGTAGCTGTTCAAAGCACGGTAACACCTTCTCCTTGTATCTACTGTACAGAGAAATTTTCCTCAAAGTTCGTCCATTCTACAAAGCATGTTCCATCCTCCCTCCCCTCACCTGTACAAAGCATGTTTCCTCCTCTTCCCTCCACTCCCCTGTACAAAGCATGTTCCCTCCTCTTCGCTCTCCTCCACTGTACAAAGCATGTTCCCTCCTCCCTCCCCTCCCCTGTAGAAAGCATGTTTCCTCCCCCCTCCCCTTTCCTGTACAAAGCATGTTCCCAACTGCATCCTCTCCCAAGTACAAAGCATGTTCCCTCCTCTTCCATCCCATCCCCTGTACAAAGCATGTTCCCTGCTGTTCCCTCCGCTCACCTGTACAAAGCATGTTCCCTCCTCCCTCCCCTCCCCTGCACAAAGATTGTTCCATCCTCTTCCCTCCACTCCCCTGGACAAAGCATGTTCCCTCCTCCCACCCCTCCACTGTACAAAGCATTTCCTGTCCTCCCTCCACTCCCATGAACAAAGCATGTTCCCTTCTCACTCCCCTCCCCTGTACAAAGCATGTTCCCTTGTCTCTCCCCTCCT
Organism: Sorex fumeus; assembly: GCF_029834395.1. Classification (NCBI taxonomy): domain Eukaryota; kingdom Metazoa; phylum Chordata; class Mammalia; order Eulipotyphla; family Soricidae; genus Sorex; species Sorex fumeus. Next base: position 5,410,599 of record NW_026606095.1, on the reverse strand, counting down.
CTTTACAAACCATGTTCCCTCCTCCGTCCCCTCCCCTGTACAAAGCATGGTCCCTCCTCCCTCCCCTATCCTGTACAAAGCATGTTCCCTCCTCCTCCCTCTCCTGCCCTGTACAAAGCATGTTCCGTCCACCCTCCCCTCCCGTGTACAAAGCATGTTCCCTCCTTACCCCCTCCCCTGTACAAAGCATGTTCCCTCCTCCTCCCTCTCCTGCCCTGTACAAAGCATGTTCCCTTCTTCCTCCCTCCCCTGTACAAAGCATTTTTCCTCAATTCTACTCCACTGTACAAAGCATGTTCCCTCCTCCCTCCACTCCCCTGTACAAAGCACGTTTCCTCAAGTCCCCTCGACTGTACAAAGCATGTTCCCTTCTGCCTTCCCTCCCCTGTACAATGCATGTTGTTTCTAAACAAAAGGGAAAACGTTAATTTTGAAATAATTTCTGGTGGTGCGGATAAAGCCCTTCAAGCGGACTTCAGGAGCTCGCGGATAGCGTCCTGCTGCTCGGGGCTGAGCTGGCCCAAGCACTCTGTCCATAGTCTTCCAGAAGTCTGAACTTGGCGAACCATGTTAACCAGGCGTTTGCAAGGGGTCTTCGTGTTTAATGGCCTCATGCATTTCTCCCTCTGCGATGATGCTGAATATCTTGGGCAGGTTGGTATTGCTTGGGCCAATGACGATGGGGTGATTGACCTCCAACAGGTCGCACAGGTAGCTGAAGGTCTGGAAAGCTTCCTCCTTGTCCTCGTGCAGCTGGATCCAAGAGAGCCATTGGGGCAGGACCTCCTCCACGTTCACACAGTCGGGCTTGAACTTCATAATTGTCCCGAATGCTGAAATACAGTTTTCTCTAGCATTGATGTTTTCTTTGGTCCCCGAAACAGTGGACTGAATGACTCTTACCAGCAGCGGGAGGGCTTCTGTGCAGAAAGGCCTGTAGTTCTCGCCACCATACTGCGCCATGACACCCAGGCCATACGCGGCCGCCTGCTGGACCTCCTGGCTGTTGTCACACACATACTGCAGCATCGGCTGTAAGAAATACTCTGCATATTTAGACGAAGATGGACTACAGTGCTCGATGACATCATCCAAGATGCACAATTCCTGCCGTCTGTCTGGCCAGGGTCTATGCGGACATATTAGTTTGACAATAAACGGAAGTAGCTGTTCAAAGCACGGTAACACCTTCTACTTGTATCTACTGTGCCTCCCCTCCCCTGTACAAAGCATGTTCCCTCCTCTTCCCCCCACTCCGCTGTACAAAGCATGTTCCCTCCTCTTCCCTCCCCTCCCCTGTACAAAGCATGTTCCCTCCTCCCTCCCCTCCCCTGTAGAAAGCATGTTCCCTCCCCCCTCCCCTTTCCTGTACAAAGCATATTCCCAAATGCCTCCCCTCCCGTGTACAAAGCATGTTCCCTCCTCTTCCCTCCCATCCCCTGTACAAAGCATGTTCCCTCCTCTTCCCTCCCATCCCCTGTACAAAGCATGTTCCCTCATCTTCCCCCCCCCCGTACAAAGCATGTTCCCTCCTCTTCCCTCCCATCCCCTGTACAAAGCATGTTCCCTCATCTTCCCTCCCATCCCCTGTACAAAGCATGTTCCCTCATCTTCCCTCCCCCCCTGTACAAAACATGTTCCCTCCTCCCTCCCCTCCCCTGCACAAAGATAGTTCCATCCTCCTCCCTCCCCTCCCCTGTACAAAGCATAGTCCCTCCTTCCTCCCTCCCCTGTACAAAGCATGTTTCCTCAACTCTCCTCCACTGTACAAAGCATGTTCCCTCCTCCCTCCCCTCCCCTGTACAAAGAATGTTCCCTCCTCTTCCCTCCACTCCACTGTACAAAGCATGTTCCCTCTTCCCACCACTCCACTCTACAAAGCATTTCCTGTCCTCCCTCCACTCCCATGGACAAAGCATGTTCCCTCCTCCCTCCCCTCCCCTGCACAAAGATTGTTTCATCCTCCTTCCTCCCTCCCCTGTACAAAGCATGTTTCCTCAATCTCCCTCTGCGATGATGCTGAATATCTTGGGCAGGTTGGTATTGCTAGGGCCAATGACGATGGGGTGATTGACCTCCAAGAGGTCGCACAGGTAGCTGAAGGTCTGGAAAGCTTCCTCCTTGTCCTCGTGCAGCTGGATCCAAGAGAACCATTGGGGCAGGACCTTCTCCACGTTCACACAGTCGGGCTTGAACTTCATAATTGTCCCGAATGCTGAAATACAGTTTTCTCTAGCATTGATGTTTTCTTTGGTCTCTGAAACAGTGGACTGAATGACTCTTACCAGCAGCGGGAGGGCTTCTGTGCAGAAAGGCCTGTAGTTCTCGCCACCATACTGCGCCATGACACGCAGGCCATACGCGGCCGCCTGCTGGACCTCCTGGCTGTTGTCACACACATACTGCAGCATCGGCTGTAAGATATACTCTGCATATTTAGACGAAGATGGACTACAGTGCTTGATGACATCATCCAAGATGCACAATCCCCGCTGTCTGTCTGGCCAGGGTCTATGCGGACATATTAGTTTGACAATAAACGGAAGTAGCTGTTCAAAGAACGGTAACACCTTCTCCTTGTATCTACTATACAGAGAAATTTTCCTCAAATCTCGTCCATTCTACAAAGCATGTTCCATCCTCCCTCCCCTCCCCTGTACAAAGCATGTTCCCTCCTCTTCCCCCCACTCCCCTGTACAAAGCATGTTCGCTCCTCTTCCCTCCCCTCCTCTGTACAAAGCATGCTCCCTCCTCCCTCCCCTCCCCTGTACAAAGCATGTTCCCTCCCCCCACCCCTTCCCTGTACAAAGCATGTTCCCAACTGCCTCCCCTCCCGTGTACAAAGCATGTTCCCTCCTCTTCCCTCCCATCCCCTGTACAAAGCATGTTCCCTGCTGTTCCCTCCGCTCCCCTGTACAAAGCATGTTTCCTCATCTTCCCTCCCCCCCTGTACAAAGCATGTTCCCTCCTCCCTCCCCTCCCCTGCACAAAGATTGTTCCATCCTCCTCCCTCCCCTCCCCTGTACAAAGCATAGTCCCTCCTTCCTCCCTCCCCTGTACAAAGCATGTTTCCTCAACTCTCCTCCACTGTACAAAGCATGTTCCCTCCTCCCTCCCCTCCCCTGTACAAAGAATGTTCCCTCCTCTTCCCTCTACTCCACTGTACAAAGCATGTTCCCTCTTCCCACCCCTCCACTCTACAAAGCATATCCTGTCCTCCCTCCACTCCCATGGACAAAGCATGCTCCCTCCTCCCTCCCCTCCACTGTACAAAGCATGTTACCTCCTCCCTCCCCTCCCTTGTACAAAGGATGATCCCTCCTCTTCCCTCCCCTCCCTTGTACAAATATTGTTCCCTCTGCTTCCCTCCCCTCCCCTGTACAAAGCATGTTCCCTCCTCCCTCCCACCCACTGTACAAAGCATGTTACCTCCTCCCTCCCCTCCCTTGTACAAAGCATATTCCCTCCTTCCCCCCTCCCCTGTACAAAGCATGTTCCCTCCTCCTCCCTCTCCTACCCTGTACAAAGCATGTTCCCTCCTCCCTCCCCTCCCTTGTACAAAGCATGTTCCCTCCTCCCTCCCCTCCCATGTACAAAGCATGTTCCCTTCTGCCTTCCCTCCCCTGTACAATACATGTTTTTTTTAAACAAAAGGGAAAACGTTAATTTTGAAATAATTTCTGGTGGTGCGGATAAAGCCCTTCAAGCGGACTTCAGGAGCTCCCGGATAGCGTCCTGCTGCTCGGGGCTGAGCTGGCCCACGCACTCTGTCCATAGTCTTCCAGAAGTCTGAACTTGGCGAACCACGTTAACCAGGCGTTTGCAAGGGGTCTTCGTGTTTAATGGCCTCATGCATTTCTCCCTCTTGCGATGATGCTGAATATCTTGGGCAGGTTGGTATTGCTAGGGCCAATGACGATGGGGTGATTGACCTCCAAGAGGTCGCACAGGTAGCTGAAGGTCTGGAAAGCTTCCTCCTTGTCCTCGTGCAGCTGGATCCAAGAGAACCATTGGGGCAGGACCTTTTCCACGTTCACACAGTCGGGCTTGAACTTCATAATTGTCCCGAATGCTGAAATACAGTTTTCTCTAGCATTGATGTTTACTTTGGTCTCTGAAACAGTGGACTGAATGACTCTTACCAGCAGGGGGAGGGCTTCTGTGCAGAAAGGCCTGTAGTTCTCGCCACCATACTGCTCTATGACACCCAGGCCATACGCGGCCGCCTGCTGGACCTCCTGGCTGTTGTCACACACATACTGCAGCATCCGCTGTAAGAAATACTCTGCATATTTAGACGAAGATGGACTACAGTGCTCGATGACATCATCCAAGATGCACAATCCCCGCTGTCTGTCTGGCCAGGGTCTATGCGGACATATTAGTTTGACAATAAACGGAAGTAGCTGTTCAAAGCACGGTAACACCTTCTCCTTGTATCTACTGTACAGAGAAATTTTCCTCAAATCTCGTCCATTCTACAAAGCATGTTCCATCCTCCCTCCCCTCCCCTGTACAATGCATGTTCCCTCCTCTTACCTCCCCTCCCCTGTACAAAGCATGTTCCCTCCTCCCTCCCCTCCCCTGTAGAAAGCATGTTCCCTCCCCCCTCCCCTTTCCTGTACAAAGCATATTCCCAAATGCCTCCCCTCCCGTGTACAAAGCATGTTCCCTCCTCTTCCCTCCCATCCCCTGTACAAAGCATGTTCCCTCCTCTTCCCTCCCATCCCCTGTACAAAGCATGTTCCCTCATCTTCCTTCCCCCCCTGTACAAAGCATGTTCCCTCCTCCCTCCCCTCCCCTGCACAAAGATTGTTCCATCCTCCTCCCTCCCCTCCCCTGCACAAAGATTGTTCCATCCTCCTTCCTCCCTCCCCTGTACAAAGCATGTTTCCTCAACTCTCCTTCACTGTACAAAGCATGTTCCCTCCTACCTCCCCTCCCCTGTACAAAGAATGTTCCCTCCTCTTCCCTCCCCTCCACTGTACAAAGCATGTTCCCTCCTCCCTCCCCTCCCCTGCACAAAAATTGTTCCATCCTCCTCCCTCCCCTCCCCTGTACAAAGCATGTTCCCTCCTTCCACCCTCCCCTGTACAAAGCATGTTTCGTCAATCTCCCTCTGAGATGATGCTGAATATCTTGGGCAGGTTGGTATTGCTAGGGCCAATGACGATGGGGTGATTGACCTCCAAGAGGTCGCACAGGTAGCTGAAGGTCTGGAAAGCTTCCTCCTTGTCCTCGTGCAGCTGGATCCAAGAGAACCATTGGGGCAGGACCTTCTCCACGTTCACACAGTCGGGCTTGAACTTCATAATTGTCCCGAATGCTGAAATACAGTTTTCTCTAGCATTGATGTTTTCTTTGGTCTCTGAAACAGTGGACTGAATGACTCTTACCAGCAGCGGGAGGGCTTCTGTGCAGAAAGGCCTGTAGTTCTCGCCACCATACTGCGCCATGACACGCAGGCCATACGCGGACGCCTGCTGGACCTCCTGGCTGTTGTCACACACATACTGCAGCATCGGCTGTAAGATACACTCTGCATATTTAGACGAAGATGGACTACAGTGCTTGATGACATCATCCAAGATGCACAATCCCCGCTGTCTGTCTGGCCAGGGTCTATGCGGACATATTAGTTTGACAATAAACGGAAGTAGCTGTTCAAAGCACGGTAACACCTTCTCCTTGTATCTACTGTACAGAGAAATTTTCCTCAAATCTCGTCCATTCTACAAAGCATGTTCCATCCTCCCTCCCCTCCCCTGTACAAAGCATGTTCCCTCCTCTTCCCCCCACTCCCCTGTACAAAGCATGTTCCCTCCTCTTCCCTCCCCTCCTCTGTACAAAGCATGCTCCCTCCTCCCTCCCCTCCCCAGTACAAAGCATGTTCCCTCCCCCCACCCCTTCCCTGTACAAAGCATGTTCCCAACTGCCTCCCCTCCCGTGTACAAAGCATGTTCCCTCCTCTTCCCTCCCATCCCCTGTACAAAGCATGTTCCCTGCTGTTCCCTCCGCTCCCCTGTACAAAGCATGTTCCCTCATCTTCCCTCCCCCCCTGTACAAAGCATGTTCCCTCCTCCCTCCCCTCCCCTGCACAAAGATTGTTCCATCCTCCTCCCTCCCCTCCCCTGTACAAAGCATAGTCCCTCCTTCCTCCCTCCCCTGTACAAAGCATGTTTCCTCAACTCTCCTCCACTGTACAAAGCATGTTCCCTCCTCCCTCCCCTCCCCTGTACAAAGAATGTTCCCTCCTCTTCCCTCTACTCCACTGTACAAAGCATGTTCCCTCTTCCCACCCCTCCACTCTACAAAGCATTTCCTGTCCTTCCTCCACTTCCATGGACAAAGCATGCTCCCTCCTCCCTCCCCTCCACTTTACAAAGCATGTTACCTCCTCCCTCCCCTCCCTTGTACAAAGGATGATCCCTCCTCTTCCCTCCCCTCCCTTATACAAAGCATGTTCCCTCTGCTTCCCTCCCCTCCCCTGTACAAAGCATGTTCCCTCCTCCCTCCCATCCACTGTACAAAGCATGTTACCTCCTCCCTCCCCTCCCTTGTACAAAGCATATTCCCTCCTTCCCCCCTCCCCTGTACAAAGCATGTTCCCTCCTCCTCCCTCTCCTACCCTGTACAAAGCATGTTCCCTCCTCCCTCCCCTCCCTTGTACAAAGCATATTCCCTCCTCCCTCCCCTCCCCTGTACAAAGCATGTTCCCTTCTGCCTTCCCTCCCCTGTACAAAGCATGTTCCCTCCTCCCTCCCATCCACTGTACAAAGCATGTTACCTCCTCCCTCCCCTCCCTTGTACAAAGCATATTCCCTCCTTCCCCCCTCCCCTGTACAAAGCATGTTCCCTCCTACTCCCTCTCCTGCCCTGTACAAAGCATGTTCCCTCCTCCCTCCCCTCCCTGTACAAAGCATGTCCCCTCCTCCCTCCCCTTCCCTGTACAAAGCATGTTCCCTTCTGCCTTCCCTCCCCTGTACAATACTTGTTTTTTTTAAACAAAAGGGAAAACATTAATTTTGAAATAATTTCTGGTGGTGCGGAGAAAGCCCTTCAAGCGGACTTCAGGAGCTCCCGGATAGAGTCCTGCTGCTCGGGGCTGAGCTGGCCCACGCACTCTGTCCATAGTCTTCCAGAAGTCTGAACTTGGCGAACCACGTTCACCAGGCGTTTGCAAGGGGTCTTCCTGTTTAATGGCCTCATGCATTTCTCCCTCTTGCGATGATGCTGAATATCTTGGGCAGGCTGGTATTGCTAGGGCCAGTGACCATGGGGTGATTGACCTCCAACAGGTCGCACAGGTAGCTGAAGATCTGGAAAGCTTCCTCCTAGTCCTCCTGCAGCGGGGTCCAAGAGAGCCATTGGGGCAGGACCTCCTACACGTTCACACAGTCGGGCTTGAACTTCATAATTGTCCCGAATGCTGAAATACAGTTTTCTCTAGCATTGATGTTTCCTTTGGTCTCTGAAACAGTGGACTGAATGGCTCTTACCAGCAGCGGGAGGGCTTCTGTGCAGAAAGGCCTGTAGTTCTCGCCACCATACTGCTCTATGACACCCAGGCCATACGTGGCCGCCTGCTGGACCTCCTGGCTGTTGTCACACACATACTGCAGCATCGGCTGTAAGAAATACTCTGCATATTTAGACGAAGATGGACTACAGTGCTCGATGACATCATCCAAGATGCACAATCCCCACTGTTTGTCTGGCCAGGGTCTATGCGGACATATTAGTTTGACAATAAACGGAAGTAGCTGTTCAAAGCACGGTAACACCTTCTCCTTGTATCTACTGTACAGAGAAATTTTCCTCAAATCTCGTCCATTCTACAAAGCATGTTCCATCCTCCCTCCCCTCCCCTGTACAATGCATGTTCCCTCCTCTTCCCTCCACTCCCCTGTACAAAGCATGTTCCCTCCTCTTCCCTCCCCTCCCCTGTACAAAGCATGTTCCCTCCTCCCTCCCCTCCCCTGTAGAAAGCATGTTCCCTCCCCCCTCCCCTTTCCTGTACAAAGCATATTCCCAACTGCCTCCCCTCCCGTGTACAAAGCATGTTCCCTCCTCTTCCCTCCCATCCCCTGTACAAAGCATGTTCCCTCCTCTTCCCTCCCATCCCCTGTACAAAGCATGTTCCCTCATCTTCCCCCTCCTGTACAAAGCATGTTCCCTCCTCCCTCCCCTCCCCTGCACAAAGATTGTTCCATCCTCCTCCCTCCCCTCCCCTGTACAAATCATATTCCCTCCTTCCTCCCTCCCCTGTACAAAACATGTTTCCTCAACTCTCCTCCACTGTACAAAGCATGTTCCCTTCTCCCTCCCCTCCCCTGTACAAAGAATGTTCCCTCCACTTCCCTCCACTCCCCTGTACAAAGCATGTTCCCTCTTCCCACCCCTCCATTGTACAAAGCATTTCCTGTCCTCCCTCCACTCCCATGGACAAAGCATGCTCCCTCCTCCCTCCCCTCCACTGTACAAAGCATGTTACCTCCTCCCTCCCCTCCCTTGTACAAAGGATGATCCCTCCTCTTCCCTCCCCTCCCCTGTACAAAGCATGTTCCCTCTGCTTCCCTCCCCTCCCCTCTACAAAGCATGTTCCCTCCTCCCTCCCATCCACTGTACAAAGCATGTTACCTCCTCCCTCCCCTCCCTTGTACAAAGGATGATCCCTCCTCTTCCCACCCCTCCCCTGTACAAAGCATGTACCCTCCTCCCTCCCTTCCACTGTACAAAGCATGTTCCCTCCTCCCTCCACTCCCATGGGCATGTAACCTTCTCACTCCCCCACCCTGTACAAAGCATGCTCCCTCCTCCCCTCCCCTCCCCTTTACAAACCATGTTTGCTCCTCCATCCCTCCACTGTTCAAAGCTAGTTCCCTCCACCCTCCTTTCCCTTGTACAAAGCATGTTCCCTCCTCCCTTCCCTCCCCTGTACAATGCATGTTTTTTTTTTCAACAAAAGGGTAAAAGTTATTTTGGAATTAGTTTTCGGTGGTGCGGTTAAGGCCCTTCAAGCCAAGTCAGGAGCTCCAGGATATCCACCTGCTCCTCAGGGCTGAACTGGCCTACGCACTCTGTCCATACTCCTACAGAAGTCTGAACTTGGCAAACCACTTTAACCAGGCATTTGCAAGGGGTCTTCGTGTTTAATGGCCTCATGCATTTCTCCCTCTTGCGATGATGCTGAATATCTTGGGCAGGTTGGTATTGCTAGGGCCAATGACTATGGGGTGATTGCTCTCCAACAGGTTGCACAGGTAGCTGAAGGTCTGGACAGCTTCCTCCTTGTCCTTGTGCAGCGGGATCCAAGAGAGCCATTGGGGCAGGACCTCCTCCACGTTCACACAGTCGGGCTTGAACTTCACAATTGTCCCGAATGCTGAAATACAGTTTTCTCTAGCATTGATGTTTTCTTTGGTCTCTGAAACAGTGGACTGAATGACTCTTACCAGCAGCAGGAGGGCTTCTGTGCAGAAAGGCCTGTAGTTCTCGCCACCATACTGCGCCATGACACCCAGGCCATACGTGGCCGCCTGCTGGACCACTTGACTGTTGTCACACACATACTGCAGCATCGGCTGTAAGAAATACTCTGCATATTTAGACGATGATGGACTACAGTGCTCGATGACATCATCCAAGATGCACAATCCCCGCTCTCTGTCTGGCCAGGGTCTATGCGGACATATTAGTTTGACAATAAACGGAAGTAGCTGTTCAAAGCACGGTAACACCTTCTCCTTGTATCTACTGTACAGAGAAATTTTCCTCAAATCTCGTCCATTCTACAAAGCATGTTCCATCCTGCCTCCCCTCCCCTGTACAAAGCATGTTCCCTCCTCCCTCCCCTCCCCTGTAGAAAGCATGTTCCCTCCCCCCTCCCCTTTCCTGTACAAAGCATATTCCCAACTGCCTTCGCTCCCGTGTACAAAGCATGTTCCCTCCTCTTCCCTCCCATCCCCTGTACAAAGCATGTTCCCTCCTCTTCCCTCCCATCCCCTGTACAAAGCATGTTCCCTCATCTTCCCTCCCCCCCTGTACAAAACATGTTCCCTCCTCCCTCCCCTCCCCTGCACAAAGATTGTTCCATCCTCCTCCCTCCCCTCCCCTGTACAAAGCATAGTCCCTCCTTCCTCCCTCCCCTGTACAAAGCATGTTTCCTCAACTCTCCTCCACTGTACAAAGCATGTTCCCTCCTCCCTCCCCTCCTCTGACAAAGAATGTTCCCTCCTCTTCCCTCCACTCCACTGTACAAAGCATGTTCCCTCTTCCCACCCCTCCACTCTACAAAGCATTTCCTGTCCTCCCTCCACTCCCATGGACAAAGCATGCTCCCTCCTCACTCCCCTCCACTGTACAAAGCATGTTCCCTCCTCCCTCCCCTCCCCTGCACAAAGATTGTTCCATCCTCCTCCCTCCCCTCCCCTGTACAAAGCATATTCCCTCCTTCCTCCCTCCCCTGTACAAAGCATGTTTCCTCAATCTCCCTCTGCTCTGCGATGATGCTGAATATCTTGGGCAGGTTGGTATTGCTAGGGCCAATGACGATGGGGTGATTGACCTCCAAGAGGTCGCACAGGTAGCTGAAGGTCTGGAAAGCTTCCTCCTTGTCCTCGTGCAGCTGGATCCAAGAGAACCATTGGGGCAGGACCTTCTCCACGTTCACACAGTCGGGCTTGAACTTCATAATTGTCCCGAATGCTGAAATACAGTTTTCTCTAGCATTGATGTTTTCTTTGGTCTCTGAAACAGTGGACTGAATGACTCTTACCAGCAGCGGGAGGGCTTCTGTGCAGAAAGGCCTGTAGTTCTCGCCACCATACTGCGCCATGACACCGAGGCCATACGCGGCCGCCTGCTGGACCTCCTGGCTGTTGTCACACACATACTGCAGCATCGGATGTAAGAAATACTCTGCATATTTAGACGAAGATGGACTACAGTGCTTGATGACATCATCCAAGATGCACAATCCCCGCTGTCTGTCTGGCCAGGGTCTATGCGGACATATTAGTTTGACAATAAACGGAAGTAGCTGTTCAAAGCACGGTAACACCTTCTCCTTGTATCTACTGTACAGAGAAATTTTCCTCAAATCTCGTCCATTCTACAAAGCATGTTCCATCCTCCCTCCCCTCCCCTGTACAAAGCATGTTCCCTCCTCCTCCCTCTCCTGCCCTGTACAAAGCATGTTCCCTCCTCTTCCCTCCCCTCCTCTGTACAAAGCATGCTCCCTCCTCTCCCCTCCCCTGTACAAAGCATGTTCCCTCCCCCCACCCCTTCCCTGTACAAAGCATGTTCCCAACTGCCTCCCCTCCCGTGTACAAAGCATGTTCCCTCCTCTTCCCTCCCATCCCCTGTACAAAGCATGTTCCCTGCCGTTCCCTCCGCTCCCCTGTACAAAGCATGTTCCCTCATCTTCCCTCCCCCCCTGTACAAAGCATGTTCCCTCCTCCTCCCTCTCCTGCCCTGTACAAAGCATGTTCCCTCCTCCCTCCCCTCCCTTGTACAAAGCATGTTCCCTCCTCCCTCCCCTCCCCTGTACAAAGCATGTTCCCTTCTGCCTTCCCTCCCCTGTACAATACATGTTTTTTTTAAACAAAAGGGAAAATGTTAATTTTGAAATAATTTCTGGTGGTGCGGATAAAGCCCTTCAAGCGGACTTCAGGAGCTCCCGGATAGCGTCCTGCTGCTCGGGGCTGAGCTGGCCCAGGCACTCTGTCCATAGTCTTCCAGAAGTCTGAACTTGGCGAACCACGTTAACCAGGCGTTTGCAAGGGGTCTTCGTGTTTAATGGCCTCATGCATTTCTCCCTCTGCGATGATGCTGAATATCTTGGGCAGGTTGGTATTGCTAGGGCCAATGACGATGGGGTGATTGACCTCCAACAGGTCGCACAGGTAGCTGAAGGTCTGGAAAGCTTCCTCCTTGTCCTTGTTCAGCGGGATCCAAGAGAGCCATTGGGGCAGGACCTCCTCCACGTTCACACAGTCGGGCTTGAACTTCATAATTGTCCCGAATGCTGAATTACAGTTTTCTCTAGCATTGATGTTTTCTTTGGTCACCGAAACAGTGGACTGAATGACTCTTACCAGCAGCGGGAGGGCTTCTGTGCAGAAAGGCCTGTAGTTCTCGCCACCATACTGCGCCATGACACCCAGGCCATACGTGGCCGCCTGCTGGAGCACTTGACTGTTGTCACACACATACTGCAGCATCGGCTGTAAGAAATACTCTGCATATTTAGACGAAGATGGACTACAGTGCTCGATGACATCATCCAAGATGCACAATCCCCGCTGTCTGTCTTGCAGGGTCTATGCGGATATATTAGTTTGACAATAAACGGAAGTAGCTGTTCAAAGCACGGTAACACCTTCTCCTTGTATGTACTATACAGAGAAATTTTCCTCAAATCTCGTCCATTCTACAAAGCATGTTCCATCCTGCCTCCCCTCCCCTGTACAAAGCATGTTCCCTCCTCTTCCCCCCACTCCCCTGTACAAAGCATGTTCCCTCCTCTTCCCTCCCCTCCTCTGTACAAAGCATGCTCCCTCCTCCCTCCCCTCCCCTGTACAAAGCATGTTCCCTCCCCCCACCCCTTCCCTGTACAAAGCATGTTCCCAACTGCCTCCCCTCCCGTGTACAAAGCATGTTCCCTCCTCTTCCCTCCCATCCCCTGTACAAAGCATGTTCCCTGCCGTTCCCTCCGCTCCCCTGTACAAAGCATGTTCCCTCATCTTCCCTCCCCCCCTGTACAAAGCATGTTCCCTCCTCCCTCCCCTCCCCTGCACAAAGATTGTTCCATCCTCCTCCCTCCCCTCCCCTGTACAAAGCATAGTCCCTCCTTCCTCCCTCCCCTGTACAAAGCATGTTTCCTCAACTCTCCTCCACTGTACAAAGCATGTTCCCACCTCCCTCCCCTCCCCTGTACAAAGAATGTTCCCACCTCTTCCCTCTACTCCACTGTACAAAGCATGTTCCCTCTTCCCACCCCTCCACTCTACAAAGCATTTCCTGTCCTCCCTCCTCTCCCATGGACAAAGCATGCTCCCTCCTCCCTCCCCTCCACTGTACAAAGCATGTTACCTCCTCCCTCCCCTCCCTTGTACAAAGGATGATCCCTCCTCTTCCCTCCCCTCCCTTTTATAAAGCATGTTCCCTCTGCTTCCCTCCCCTCCCCTGTACAAAGCATGTTCCCTCCTCCTCCCTCTCCTGCCCTGTACAAAGCATGTTCCCTCCTCCCTCCCCTCCCTTGTACAAAGCATATTCCCTCCTTCCCCCCTCCCCTGTACAAAGCATGTTCCCTCCTCCTCCCTCTCCTGCCCTGTACAAAGCATGTTCCCTCCTCCCTCCCCTCCCATGTACAAAGCATGTTCCCTCCTCCCTCCCCTCCCCTGTACAAAGCATGTTCCCTTCTTCCTTCCCTCCCCTGTACAATACTTTTTTTTTTAAACAAAAGGGAAAACGTTAATTTTGAAATAATTTCTGGTTGTGCGGATAAAGCCCTTCAAGCGGCCTTCAGGAGCTCCCGGATAGCGTCCTGCTGCTCTGGGCTGAGCTGGCCCACGCACTCTGTCCATAGTCTTCCAGAAGTCTGAACTTGGCGAACCACGTTAACCAGGCGTTTGCAAGGGGTCTTCGTGTTTAATGGCCTCATGCATTTCTCCCTCTTGCGATGATGCTGAATATCTTGGGCAGGCTGGTATTGCTAGGGCCAATGACGATGGGGTGATTGACCTCCAAGAGGTCGCACAGGTAGCTGAAGTTCTGGACAGCTTCCTCCTAGTCCTCCTGCAGCGGGATCCAAGAGAGTCATTGGGGCAGGACCTCCTCCACGTTCACACAGTCGGGCTTGAACTTCATAATTGTCCCGAATGCTGAAATACAGTTTTCTCTAGCATTGATGTTTTCTTTGGTCACCGAAACAGTGGACTGAATGACTCTTACCAGCAGCGGGAGGGCTTCTGTGCAGAAAGGCCTGTAGTTCTCGCCACCATACTGCGCCATGACACCCAGGCCATACGTGGCCGCCTGCTGGAGCACTTGACTGTTGTCACACACATACTGCAGCATCGGCTGTAAGAAATACTCTGCATATTTAGACGAAGATGGACTACAGTGCTCGATGACATCATCCAAGATGCACAATCCCCGCTGTCTGTCTTGCAGGGTCTATGCGGATATATTAGTTTGACAATAAACGGAAGTAGCTGTTCAAAGCACGGTAACACCTTCTCCTTGTATGTACTATACAGAGAAATTTTCCTCAAATCTCGTCCATTCTACAAAGCATGTTCCATCCTGCCTCCCCTCCCCTGTACAAAGCATGTTCCCTCCTCTTCCCCCCACTCCCCTGTACAAAGCATGTTCCCTCCTCTTCCCTCCCCTCCTCTGTACAAAGCATGCTCCCTCCTCCCTCCCCTCCCCTGTACAAAGCATGTTCCCTCCCCCCACCCCTTCCCTGTACAAAGCATGTTCCCAACTGCCTCCCCTCCCGTGTACAAAGCATGTTCCCTCCTCTTCCCTCCCCTCCTCTGTACAAAGCATGTTCCCTCCTCTTCCCTCCCATCCCCTGTACAAAGCATGTTCCCTGCCGTTCCCTCCGCTCCCCTGTACAAAGCATGTTCCCTCATCTTCCCTCCCCCCCTGTACAAAGCATGTTCCCTCCTCCCTCCCCTCCCCTGCACAAAGATTGTTCCATCCTCCTCCCTCCCCTCCCCTGTACAAAGCATAGTCCCTCCTTCCTCCCTCCCCTGTACAAAGCATGTTTCCTCAACTCTCCTCCACTGTACAAAGCATGTTCCCACCTCCCTCCCCTCCCCTGTACAAAGAATGTTCCCACCTCTTCCCTCTACTCCACTGTACAAAGCATGTTCCCTCCTCCCTCCCCTCCCTTGTACAAAGCATATTCCCTCCTTCCCCCCTCCCCTGTACAAAGCATGTTCCCTCCTCCTCCCTCTCCTGCCCTGTACAAAGCATGTTCCCTCCTCCCTCCCCTCCCATGTACAAAGCATGTTCCCTCCTCCCTCCCCTCCCCTGTACAAAGCATGTTCCCTTCTGCCTTCCCTCCCCTGTACAATACTTGTTTTTTTTAAACAAAAGGGAAAACGTTAATTTTGAAATAATTTCTGGTTGTGCGGATAAAGCCCTTCAAGCGGCCTTCAGGAGCTCCCGGATAGAGTCCTGCTGCTCAGGGCTGAGCTGGCCCACGCACTCTGTCCATAGTCTTCCAGAAGTCTGAACTTGGCGAACCACGTTAACCAGGCGTTTGCAAGGGGTCTTCGTGTATAATGGCCTCATGCATTTCTCCCTCTTGCGATGATGCTGAATATCTTGGGCAGGCTGGTATTGCTAGGGCCAATGACGATGGGGTGATTGCTCTCCAACAGGTCGCACAGGTAGCTGAAGGTCTGGACAGCTTCCTCCTTGTCCTTGTGCAGTGGGATCCAAGAGAGCCATTGGGGCAGGACCTCCTCCACGTTCACACAGTCGGGCTTGAACTTCATAATTGTCCCGAATGCTGAAATACAGTTTTCTCTAGCATTGATGTTTTCTTTGGTCTCTGAAACAGTGGACTGAATGACTCTTACCAGCAGGGGGAGGGCTTCTGTGCAGAAAGGCCTGTAGTTCTCGCCACCATACTGCGCCATGACACCCAGGCCATACGTGGCCGCCTGCTGGAGCACTTGACTGTTGTCACACACATACTGCAGCATGGGCTGTAAGAAATACTCTGCATATTTAGACGAAGATGGACTACAGTGCTCGATGACATCATCCAAGATGCACAATCCCCGCTGTCTGTCTGGCAAGGGTCTATGCGGACATATTAGTTTGACAATAAACGGAAGTAGCTGTTCAAAGCACGGTAACACCTTCCCCTTGTATCTACAGTACAGAGAAATTTTCCTCAAATCTCGTCCATTCTACAAAGCATGTTCCATCCTCCCTCCCCTCCCCTGTAGAAAGCATGTTCCCTCCCCCCTCCCCTTTCCTGTACAAAGCATGTTCCCTAGTGCCTCCCCTCCCGTGTACAAAGCATGGTCCCTCCTCTTCCCTCCCATCCCCTGTACAAAGAATGATCCCTGCTGTTCCCTCCCATCCCCTGTACAAAGCATGTTCCCTCATCTTCCCTCCACCCTGTACAAAGCATGTTCCCTCCTCCCTCCCCTCCCCTGCACAAAGATTGTTCCATCCTCCTCCCTCCCCTCCCCTGTATAAAGCATATTCCCTCCTTCCTCCCTCCCCTGTTACAAAGCATGTTTCCTCAACTCTCCTCCACTGTACAAAGTATGTTCCCTCCTCCCTCCCCTCCCCTGTACAAAGCATATCCTGTCCTCCCTCCACTCCCATGGACAAAGCATGTTCCCTTCTCACTCCCCTCCCCTGTACAAAGCATGTTCCCTTGTCTCTCCCCTCCTCTTTACAAACCATGTTCCCTCCTCCCTCCCCTCCCCTGTACAAAGCATGGTCCCTCCTCCTCCCTCTCCTGCCCTGTACAAAGCATGTTCCCTCCTCCCTCCCCTCCCTTGTACAAAGCATGTTCCCTCCTCCCTCCCCTCCCCTGTACAAAGCATGTACCCTTCTCCCTTCCCTCCCCTGTACAATGCATGTTTTTTTTAAACAAAAGGGAAAACGTTAATTTTGAAATAATTTCTGGTGGTGCGGATAAAGCCCTTCAAGCGGACTTCAGGAGCTCCCGGATAGCGTCCTGCTGCTCGGGGCTGAGCTGGCCCAGGCACTCTGTCCATAGTCTTCCAGAAGTCTGAACTTGGCGAACCACGTTAACCAGGCGTTTGCAAGGGGTCTTCGTGTTTAATGGCCTCATGCATTTCTCCCTCTGCGATGATGCTGAATATCTTGGGCAGGTTGGTATTGCTAGGGCCAATGACGATGGGGTGATTGACCTCCAAGAGGTCGCACAGGTAGCTGAAGGTCTGGAAAGCTTCCTCCTTGTCCTCGTGCAGCGGGATCCAAGAGATCCATTGGGGCAGGACCTCCTCCACGTTCACACAGTCGGGCTTGAACTTCATAATTGTCCCGAATGCTGAAATACAGTTTTCTCTAGCATTGATGTTTTCTTTGGTCTCTGAAACAGTGGACTGAATGACTCTTACCAGCAGTGGGAGGGCTTCTGTGCAGAAAGGCCTGTAGTTCTCGCCACCATACTGCGCTATGACACCCAGGCCATACGTGGCCGCCTGCTGGACCTCCTGGCTGTTGTCACACACATACTGCAGCATCGGCTGTAAGAAATACTCTGCATATTTAGACGAAGATGGACTACAGTGCTCGATGACATCATCCAAGATGCACAATCCCCGCTGTCTGTCTTGCAGGGTCTATGCGGATATATTAGTTTGACAATAAACGGAAGTAGCTGTTCAAAGCACGGTAACACCTTCTCCTTGTATCTACTGTACAGAGAAATTTTCCTCAAATCTCGTCCATTCTACAAAGCATGTTCCATCCTCCCTCCCCTCCCCTGTACAAAGCATGTTCCCTCCTCTTCCCTCCACTCCCCTGTACAAAGCATGTTCCCTCCTCTTCCCTCCCCTCCCCTGTACAAAGCATGTTCCCTCCTCCCTCCCCTCCCCTGTAGAAAGCATCTTCCCTCCCCCCTCCCCTTTCCTGTACAAAGCATGTTCCCAAATGCCTCCCCTCCCGTGTACAAAACATGTTCCCTCCTCTTCCCTCCCATCCCCTATACAAAGAATGATCCCTGCTGTTCCCTCCGCTCCCCTGTACAAAGCATGTTCCCTCATCTTCCTTCCCCCCCTGTACAAAGCATGTTCCCTCCTCCCTCCCCTCCCCTGCACAAAGATTTTTCCATCCTTCTCCCTCCCCTCCCCTATAGAAAGCATATTCCCTCCTTCCTCCCTCCCCCGTACAAAGCATGTTTCCTCAAGTCTCCTCCACTCTACAAAGCATTTCCTGTCCTCCCTCCACTCCCATGGACAAAGCATGCTCCCTCCTCCCTCCCCTCCACTGTACAAAGCATGTTACCTCCTCCCTCCCCTCCCTTGTACAAAGGATGATCCCTCCTCTTCCCTCCCCTCCCCTGTACAAAGCATGTTCCCTCCTCCTCCCTCTCCTGCCCTGTACAAAGCATGTTCCCTCCTCCCTCCCCTCCCTTGTACAAAGCATGTTCCCTCCTCCCTCCCCTCCCCTGTACAAAGCATGTTCCCTTCTCCCTTCCCTCCCCTGTACAATGCATGTTTTTTTTAAACAAAAGGGAAAACGTTAATTTTGAAATAATTTCTGGTTGTGCGGATAAAGCCCTTCAAGCGAATTTCAGGAGCTCCCGGATAGCGTCCTGCTGTTTGGGGCTGAGCTGGCCCATGCACTCTGTCCATAGTCCTCCAGAAGTCTGAACTTGGCGAACCACGTTAACCAGGCGTTTGCAAGGGGTCTTCGTGTTTAATGGTCTCATGCATTTCTCCCTCTGCGATGATGCTGAATATCTTGGGCAGGTTGGTATTGCTAGGGCCAATGATGATGGGGCGATTGACCTCCAAGGGGTAACAAAGGTTGCTGAAGGTCTGGAAAGCTTCCTCCTTGTCCTTATGCAGCGGGATCCAAGAGAGCCATTGGGGCAGGACCTCCTCCACGTTCACACAGTCGGGCTTGAACTTCATAATTGTCCCGAATGCTGAAATACAGTTTTCTCTAGCATTGATGTTTTCTTTGGTCTCTGAAACAGTGGACTGAATGACTCTTACCAGCAGCGGGAGGGCTTCTGTGCAGAAAGGCTTGTAGTTCTCGCCACCATACTGCGCCATGACACCCAGGCCATACGCGGCCGCCTGCTGGACCTCCTGGCTGTTGTCACACACATCCTGCAGCATCCGCTGTAAGAAATACTCTGAATATTTAGATGAAGATGGACTACAGTGCTCGATGACATCATCCAAGATGCACAATCCCCATGGTCTGTCTGGCCAGGGTCTATGCGGACATATTAGTTTGACAATTAACGGAAGTAGCTGTTCAAAGCACTGTAATACCTTCTCCTTGTAGCTCCTGAATAGAGAAATTTTCCTCAACTCTCCTCTATTCTACAAAGCCTGTTCCCTACTCTTCTTTCCTTTCGCGTGTACAAAGCATTTTCCCTCCCCTTCCCCTCCACTGTACAAAGCATCTTCCCTCCTTCCTCCACTCCCATGGACAAAGCATGCTCCCTCCTCCCTCCCCTCCCCTTTACAAAGCATGTTCCCTCTGCTTCCCTCCCCTTCCCTGTACAAAGCATGTTCCCTCCTCCCTCCCCTCCACTGTACAAAGCATGTTACCTCCTCCCTCCCCTCCCCTGTATAAAGCATGTTCCCTCCTCTTCCCTCCTCTCCCCTGTACAAAGCATATTCCCTCCTCCCTTCCCTCCACTGTACAAAGCATGTACCCTCCTCCCTCCACTCCCATGGACATTTAACCTTCTCACTCCCCCACCCTGTAGAAAGCATGTTCCCTTCTCCCTCCCCTCCACTGTACAAAGCATGTTCCCTCCTCCCTCCACTCCCATGGTCATGTAACCTTCTCACTCCCCCACCCTGTACAAAGCATCTTCCCTCTCTCCCCTCCCCTGTACAAACCATGTTTGCTCCTCTATCCCTCCACTGTTCAAAGATAGTTCCATCCACCCTCCCTTCCCTTGTACAAAGCATGTTCCCTCCTCCCTTCCCTCCCCTGTACAATGCATATTTTTTTGTTAACAAAATGGTTAAGGTTAATTTGGAATTAGTTTCTGGTGGTGCGGTTAAGGCCCTTCAAGCTGAGTTCAGGAGCTCCAGGATAGCGACCTGCTGCTCAGGGCTGAGCTGGCCTATGCACTCTGTCCATACTCCTCCAGAAGTCTGAACTTGGCGAACCACGTTAACCAGGCATTTGCAAGGGGTCTTCGTGTTTAATGGCCTCATGCATTTCTCCCTCTGCGATGATGCTGAATATCTTGGGCAGGGTGGTATTTCTAGGGCCAAGGACGATGGGATGATTGACCTCCAACAGGTCGCACAGGTAGCTGAAGGCCTGGACAGCTTCCTCCTTGTCCTCGGGCAGAGGGATCCAAGAGAGTCACTGGGGCAGGACCTCCTCCACGTTCACACAGTCGGGCTTGAACTTCATAATTGTCCCGAATGCTGAATTACAGTTTTCTCTAGCATTGATGTTTCCTTTGGTCTCCGAAACAGTGGACTGATTGACTTACCAGCAGCGGGAGGGCTTCTGTGCAGAAAGGCCTGTAGTTCTCGCCACCATACTGCGCCATGACACCCAGGCCATACGTGGCCGCCCGCTGGACCTCCTGGCTGTTGTCACACACATACTGCAGCATGGGCTGTAAGAAATACTCTGCATATTTAGACGAAGATGGACTACAGTGCTCGATGACATCATCCAAGATGCACAATCCCCGCTGTCTGTCTGGCCAGGGTCTATGCGGACATATTAGTTTGACAATAAACAGAAGTAGCTGATCAAAGCACGGTAACACCTTCTCCTTGTATCTACTGTACAGAGAAATTTCCCTCAAATCTCGTCCATTCTACAAAGCATGTTGCATCCTCCCTCCCCTCCCTTGTACAAAGCATGTTCCCTCTGCTTCCCTCCCCTCCCCTGTACAAAGCATGTTCCCTCCTCCCTCCCCTCCCCTGTAGAAAGCATGTTTCCTCCCCCCTCCCCTTTCCTATACAAAGCATGTTCCCAACTGCCTCCCCTCCCGTGTACAAAGCATGTTCCCTCCTCTTCCCTCCCCTCCCCTGTACAAAGCATGTTCCCCCCTTCCTCCCTCCCCTGTACAAAGCATCTTCACTCCTCCCTCCTCTCTCCTGTACAAAGCATGTTCCCTCCTCCTCCCTCCCCTCCCCTGTAGAAAGCATGCTCCCTACTCCCTCCCCTTCCCTGTAGAAAGTATGTTCCCTCTTCACTCCAGTCCCCTGTACAAAGCATGTTCCCTCCTCCCTCCCCTCCCCTGTATGCATGTTCCCTCCTCCTCCCTCCCCTCCCCTGTTCAAAGCATGTTTCCTCCTCCCTCCCTCCGCTGTACAAAGCATGTTCCCTCCTCCCTCCCCTCCCCTGTATGCATGTTCCCTCCTCCTCCCTCCCCTCCCCTGTTCAAAGCATGTTTCCTCCTCCCTCCCTCCGCTGTACAAAGCATGTTACCTCCTCCCTCCCTCCACTGTACACAGCATGTTCCGTCCTTCCTGTCCCCTGTACAAAGCATGTTCTCTCCTCCCTCCAGTCCCATGTACAAAGCATGTTCCCTCCTCCTCCCTCCCCTTCCTGAAAAAAGCATGTTCCCTCCTCCCTCCCTCCACTGTACAAAGCATGTTCCCTCCTTCCTCCCCTTTACAAAGCATATTCCCTCATTCTCTCTCCCCTCCCCTGTATAGAGAATATTCCCTCCTCCCTGCCCTCCCTTTTAGAAAGCATGTTCCCTTCTAGGTCCCCTCCCCTGTACAAAGCATGTTTCCTCATCTCCCCTCCCCTGTGCAAAGCATGTTTCATCAACTCGTCTCCCCTGTATGTTGCATGTTCCCTCCTCCTCCCTCCCCTCCCCTGTACAAAGCATGTTCCCTCCTCCTCCCTCCCCTTCCCTGTACAAAGCATGTTCCCTCCTCCTCCGTCTCCTCCCCTGTACAAAGCATGTTTCCTCAACTCTCCTCCACTGTACAAAGCATGTTCCCTCCTCCCTCCCCTCCCCTGTCCAAAGCATGTTCCCTCCTCCCACCTCAATTGTAAGGTCCCCTGACACAGGCACTCTCTCCTGGATCCCTACAAACTACTTTCACAAAGATGGTATAGACTGACAGTTTCACTTGCATGCCAGAGTTAAGACTGTTTCTAACTTTTCCAGGGTCTCCTTTCCATGGGTCTCTTCTCTTCATTCACCAGATGACACATGTCCAAAGAACTTCTTGTTTAAAACTGTCAAGCCATTAACTGAGACAGGTACTGGGCTCTGTGAAGCTGCCAGCAGTAAGTGGTCATCTTCTGGCACATCTTTGTGGACGTGCAGCTGCTTCCAGTGGTTTTGTTGTTAAGGGGACACTGATAACACACCGGGGACGCTTATGTGCAGTCGGAGGAATGAAGATTAGGAGCAAAAAAACCAAAAAAAAAACACCACGATTGCTGCCCACATACCACAAGGTCATCACTATACTCCAAACCAAGAGATTACACTGGTGACTTAGTAATGGGCCTCCAAACGCAAAACTGTATGAGAGCAACATATAAACTCACGTAAAAACAAGACTACACTTTTTTGGGGGGGTCATTCAACTTGGGGAGGCAAAATTGTGAGCCTTCCGGAGAAGAGAATCTGTACGGAAAGGGAGTTGGTAACTGATAAGGACCCTGTAGAAAGTCACGAGTGGAGTTACTGGCCTGGCCAAGAGACAAAGCTCCAAGGAGGATCGCGGGCCAGGGGCGCACCTGCGACCACCGCACCTGCCGGGTCCCCAGCAGCCCACCCGGCGGGGCGAGGCGAGGCGAGGCGGCAGGTGCTCCCGTCTTCCTGCACTTCCTCGGGTGTCCGCGGTCGGGCGCGTCCTGAGGAGCAGTCGGGGGGCGGGGGGTGGGCAGGAGGGAAGGATCGAGGAGGCAGCACACGTGGAGACTCTTGTAGCCGGACCCCCAAGCCCCCTAGCGACACGGCGGGCGAGCCACCCGCTCGAGCTCGAGTTCGGAGGAGCCGGCGCGACGGTTTAAAGGCGTTTGCACACTCGGGCTGGCCGGACGGGCGCGACCGCCAACGCTCCCCCTGGCAACGTTGGCGGCTGCCCAGCAGGCGCTCTCTTCGCCTAGGAACAGAGTTCTGGGCCAGAACGCCGGAGCAGCCACCTCGTCACCGCGAGTCACGCGCGGCCGCCACCGTCTGGACTGCGAACGGCTGCAGCGAGAGGCGCGCAACTGCCGCCCGGCCAGCCGGCTGGGGCGTGGCCGGAAGTCGCGGTTGCCAGGTGACGGGCAGGAGGCGGGGCCGCCGCCGCGCGAGGCAAGGGAGAGCGCAGGCGCAACAAGTCCCGGCTCCAGCCCCGCCCCGCCCCGCCCCGCCCCGCCCCGCTCGCCCCGCCCCGCCCCGCTCGCTCCGCCCCGAGCTGCGCACGCGCCGAGCCGCGAGCGGCCGCCTCCGCCCTCACCCGCGGGCTGTGGGCCGGGCTGCGCGGCGGCCGCTGGGGGGCGGGTGGCGCGGTTCGCGGCCGCCCTGGAGCCGACGAGCCCGGCGAGCGCGTTGGACAGCGCGGCGCGCCCGCCGCCGTCGAGATGGTCTTCGAGTCGGTGGTCGTGGACGTGCTCAACCGGTTCCTGGGCGACTACGTGGTGGACCTGGACACGTCCCAGCTGTCGTTGGGCATCTGGGGAGGTGAGTCGCCGCCGCGCGGCCGCGCTCGCCGGGGGCCGCCGCCGCCGCCTTCTCCTCCTGAGGGGCCCGTGGCGGCGCCCGAGCCGTTGCTTCGGTGGGGGGTGGGGGGCGGGGGTCGGGCCGCGGCACTGGGGGACGCTGACGTGGGGGGGGGGGCGCGCGGGACAGGTGCCGTCCCCGGGGTTGGCGGGTGCGGGGCGTGGGGCGGTGGGACCGCGCGCTGTGGGGGGGGGGGCTCGCGGGCTCGTCCTCGCTGCCTCCCCGGGTGGTGGTGGGGGGTGCCCACCCCACCCCCCAGCCCCGGCCCTTTCCGGGGCGCCTCCGGGCCCGCCTTCCGCACCCCGCCTGGCCCCCGGCGATAACGAGGACGGACTCGTGGTCAGAGCGACCTGGGGCCGGCCCGCACGCGGCCCAGCCGGCCCGAGCCCCGCCGAGAGCAGAGAACCCGGAGTGACACCCGGGCACGGTGCCGGGAGTGACCGGAGCCCCGCCGGCCAGGAGTGACCCCAGGGCGCAGAGCCGGGGAGTGACTCGTGCACCGCCGGGAGTGACCCCAGGGCGCAGAGCCGGGACTGACCCGAGCATTCCTAGGAGTGACCCTCGCCCTGCCAGGAGTGACCCCAGAAGTGCAGAGCCGGGGAGTGACCCCCCCAAAGCGCAGAGCCGCGAGTGACCTGAGTGGCCAAGCCACCAGGAGTGACCCTAGCCCCGCCAGGAGTGGCCCAGAGCGCAGAGTCGGGGAGTGATCCGTGCACCGCCAGGAGAGACCCTAGCCCTGCAGATCCGGGAGTGACCCTTGCCCCGCCAGGAGTGACCCCAGGGCGCAGAGCCAGGAGTGACCCCCAATGCGCAGAGCCGCGAGTGACCAGAGTGCCAAGCCACCAGGAGTGACCCTAGCCCCACCAGGAGTGGCCCAGAGCGCAGAGGCTGGGAGTGATCCGTGCACCGCCAGGAGTGACCCGAGCCCTGCAGATCTGGGAGTGGCCCTTGCCCCGCCAGGACTGACCCCAGGGCGCAGAGCCAGGAGTGACCCCAGAATGCAGAACCGGGAGTGACCCCCAAAGCGCAGAGCCGCGAGTGACCTGAGTGCCAAGCCACCAGGAGTGACCCTAGCCCCGCCAGGAGTGGCCCAGAGCGCAGAGTCCGGGAGTGGTCCGTGCATTGCCAGGAGTGAACCTAGTCCTGCCAGGAGAGACCCCAGGGCGCAGAGCCGGGAGTGACCCCCAAAGCACAGAGCCGGGAGTGACCCGAGTGCCAAGCCACCAGGAGTGACCCCAGCTCAGCCAGGAATAACCCCTGAGCTCAGAGCCAGGAATGGGCTGAGAACACCGCAGGGTGTGGCCCAACACCCCTCAGCTACCTCCCCCCCCACCCCCCACGCCTAAAGAACCTCAGTGGGAACCAGTTTGGGTTCCACCTGCTGACAGGATGCTGCAATGTGGGCAGATCCATGACCCCGAATAAAAGCTGTTGTTTCATTTTAGACGTTCGGCTTTTGTTTAGATTTTGTGAATATGTTGTGAATAATTGGGTATTATTATATTGAAACTTTGGATATCATGGCCACACTGGATGGTGCAAGGCTTGCTTTGGGTTGCTGACTCCGTCTCTCCGGTGTTTCCCGCAGAGCTGTGGAAATAGCAGAAGGTTCTGAGCCTGGGGCCAGAGCCCAGATTCAGTGGGGAAGGCGCTCAGCTTGCCATCCCTGGCACCACGCCGGCTACCCTGACCCCCTCCCAGAGTGGAGTATAGTGCTGAGCCCTACCGGGTGTGGCCCTGAATTAAAAAAGACTTGAGCCTGAGGTTTTGTGGGTCAGAATGAATGACTTGAGTATTTTGAGAAGCACCTTTCCTTCTGTTCAGCATCTCAGACCTGCACCAGATGGGGGAGATGCTTAGTCTCAGTGGGGGGGGGGGGGGCTGCTGGCAGGCTGGTTTGTGTCTCTTGACTCTTTTTATTCTGATGCTCTGCATTATTTTGAGCCTCTTAATTTTTAAAAGTTCTGGGCCACACCTAGCGGTGCTTAGGACTCAATTCCTGGCGCTGGGCTCAGTGACCTCTCCTGGCATTGCTCCTGGGACCATATGAGGTGTTGGGAATTGAACCCAGGTTGACAGCGTGCAAAGTGCGAGCCTTACCTGTTATATTGTCTTTCCAGTTGCTCAGCCCCCACCCCCTCTCTCTTTTAATACTTCACTGTCTTCCTCTGCTTTTTCTTTTTCTCTTTTCTTTTTTTTCTTTTTGTATTACACCCTTAGTTTGTGGTCTTCAAGACACAGCCATTGGTGCTATGGACTTTTTCTGCTGGGGACCTAGCTGCAGGAAGTGTCGGGGAGCCATGCATAGGGATCAAACCTAGACTTCCTGCATGGACAGTGTGTGCTCAACTTACTGAGCTCTTTCTCTAGTCTCCTGCTTATTTCTTTTATGTACTCATCAGAAATGCAGTGCTTTATATTGATGTAACTGCACTGCAACAGTGAGTTTCATTGTAAAAGTTCAGTTTATTCATGCTGCATCAGGGTCTGTTCTGTTCAGCTCAGCACTAGCCTTTAATTCTGTCTTCACTTAATCTCGTATCCGATTTAGCCATCTTTCCCCCCTTTCCTTCTGGTTTGGTATTCTAAAAGTTGCTTCTTTTAAATCAAGAAAATTGGCCTAGTTTCTCTACACTGCATGACTGAAGTCATAGGGTATTTGACTCTGTGATGCCAAAGTTAAAGCTAAATATTATTGTAAAATGTGCTTGTATAAATTTGTGTACGTGTTTGTAACTGCACTGATGCACATATGGAGAGCATCTCTTATTCTACACTTAGCTTTCTCCTAAAATACTTGATTTTTCCTTTATTAGTTTTAATATGTAATAAATAGATAGAACCTTTTGTTACTATTAGTGGTAACTAGTACCTTGATAAGGCCAGAATACAGGAACTAAGCACGTAAATGCTAGGTCAGCATACCTTCCTAGTTTTGGAGATTGTTTAATCTGTGCTGCTTCTAACTTACAAAGTGGCACTGTAGCACTGTCCTCCCGTTCATTGATTTGCTCGAGCGGGCACCAGTAACATCTCCATTGTGAGACTTCTTGTTACTGTTTTTGGCGTATGGAATAATACCTCCCGGGTAGCTTGCCAGGCTTTGCTGTGTGGGCGGAATACTCTCAGTAGCTCGTCTGGCTCTCCGAGAGAGGCGGAGGAATCGAACCTGGGTCGGCTGTGTGCAAGGCAAACTGCCCTACCCGCTGTGCTATCGCTCCAGCCCACTTACAAAGTAAAATAACAAAACTCGTTTCTACCTACCTCAGAAGAAAGTCTAGAGAATATTTCTTGTAGTATTCTTTGCTCCATAGAGTAAGGTTGCTTTCACTCTTGAAGTGCAGTTTTGTGCAGTGTAATTTTTGACTTGCATAAAATTTAATCTACACTTATGCTGTCATGTAGAATTTTTCTGTCACGAAAAATGCCAAGATGCTTGTATCTGCCACCAGAGTTGTGACCCTAATGTTCCACCAGCACCCCCTGCAGATTCGCTCTGCTGCTCTAGGCCACCACACCCAATCCTGTTCTTCAAACACCTGTTAAAGGAAACGTGTTTCCTTCCCTGCAGTTTTGCTCTTTCTGCCGCACCAAGTCAACAGTGCTGTGTGGAAGCTGACTTCTTTTTGTCTTAGTTTCATTCTACTTCTTACACAAAATAGATGTGGGAGTTGACCACATTTGTCATTTATTCATCAGTAGTTCATGGCTGCATTTTTGAGTAGCATTCCATTGCATGGATGCACTGTATGTTCACCATTTGAAGGATGTTTCTCTTGAGGGACATTATAAATAGAACTGCGATAAGGCATCCATTACAGATTTTTATGTGGACACTTTTAATTTCTCTTGGGTAAAGACCAGAGACTGTGTTGCAGGCTCATTCACTGAGTAGTTTAAATGAAACGATAACTGCTTTTCAAAGTGACTGTACCGTCTTGCAGTTTCATCAGCATATCCTGTGCTGCACCTTCACTAATACTTGGTATTGTTATTAAAGAAATAGAAATTAGGCCAGACAGATAATACAGCTGTTAAAGTACTTGCTTTATATGGGATGGACCCTGTTTCAATTTCCAGCACAATATTTGTTTCTCAGAGCCAGGAGATCCCTGAGCATAGTGCCAGGAATAACCCTTGAGCACTGCTGGGTGTGGCCCCAAAGATCCCCCAAAACAAAAAGCAGACAAAGATACAACAAAAAAGCCCCCAAAGTCAATACTTTAATTTTTTAAAAATAGTAATTAAAGTTGTTGTGCTTTTTTGGGAGAGGAGGTTGTTAACACTTTGGTTTTTCTGTAAATTTCATTACATTGAAGGAATCATCTGGGTGACCTTTTGCTTTTAGTATTTTTAATTCCAAAGCAACATATTTTCATGGCTCATCCATATTGTAGCATGCTCTGGTATTTCTTTCAATGACTATATAATATTCCGTTGTACATTTTGTTTCTATTTTCCTTTCATGAACTGATTGATGTTTAAGTTATTTCTACCTTTTGGCTTTTATAGTTAATGCTGTGGTGAGCATTTATGTACAAGTATCTTCTGGACATGTTTCAAATATCTTTGAATATAGATCAGGTTGTAAAATTGCTAGGTCATACTGTAACTAATAATTGACATTTGTTTGTATATGTATGTGCTGTTATGGATTAGACCTAGGGCTTCGAACATAATGAGGTATGCATCCTACCCTTGAGGTACATCTTTGAACCTAATTATATTTGACATTTTTTTTTCTTCTTTGGGCCACATCCTGTCGTACTGGAATCCATATGGTGTTGGGGATTTAAATTTAGGGTTTTGTGGGTTTTTTTTTTTTTTTGGACACACTCAGTGATGCGTAGGGCTTACTCCTACCTTTATCCTCAGGAATCACTCCTGACAGGCCTAGGGAACACTATACCAGGGATAGAACTTTCTCGGCCACGTGACAGGCAAGTGCCGTGCCTGCCATACTATCATTTCAGCCCTAAAATCATGGCTCTCAAGCAAAGCATGTGCCCCGTTCCTTTAATCCATCCCCTTAACCCTCTATTTGACTATTTTTTTTTTTTAGGGCATAGTGTTGGAATCACATCTGGCTGCTCAGGGTGTACTCACTCTGTGTTCTGGGATCATTCCTGGTGGTGCTCTGTGGGCAATATGCAGTGCCAGGGATTGAATTAAGGTCTTGCTGTGTGCAACCACCTTAACCCCTGTACTGTCTCTCACCAGTTCCCCTTCTATTTGACTTCTTAAGGAATTTGAAAACTTTCCCAGGATAATTTCTTTTCTTTTCTTTTTTCTTTTTGGAGGGGGGTGAACAGGTGGCAGTACTAAGGGCTTACTCCTGGGTCTGCACTTAGGGATCACTCTTGGTGGGCTGGGGGACCACATGGGGTGCTAAGAGTTGAATTCAGGTCGACTGAATGCAAGGCATAAGCCCCCAAAGCTTATGCTCCAGGCCTTTGAGTCGTCATTTCTCTCCATCCCTATAATTTAATATCTTGCATTAAGAATTTGAAACTGGGGACCAGTTTTCAAATTCCTTCAGAAATCAAATAGAAGGGGGACTGGAGAGACAGTACAGGGGTTAAAGTGCTTGTCTTGCACACAGCAAGACCTTAACTTAATCCCTGGCAATGCATATTGCCCACAGAGCACCACCAGGAATGATCCCAGAACACAGAGTCAGTACATCCTGAGCAGCCAGATGTGGCTCCAACACTCTCCCCTAAATTGGGAACCAGCATGTCAGTATTGTGGGTAAGGCCCTAGCTTTGGCACATGACGGACCTGTTGGGTGTACCCCAAAAGCAAGAACAACAAAAGAGATTTTGGGACTATTTTTTTTGTACAGGATATAACTTTATTACATACCTGTTGTGCTGGGGGGTTCTTTGTGGTCTTTGCTGAGGAATGACCCTTGGCAGTACTTGGGAGACCATATGCAGTGCGCGGAGTTGAACCAGGGTTGTAGCAGATGTGACTGCAATGACCAGTCTCTTACTTCCTGTACATAACATATCTCCTCCCCAGACCATTCACTTTTTTTCTGGAGGATGGAAGGGAGGAGGTGTGTTTGGACCACTCCTGGCTCTACTAAGGGCTTACTCCTGGCTCTGTACTAAGTCTCACTCCTGGCTGGCCATATGTGGTGTCTGGGATGGAACCTGGATTTGCCACGTCTGGAGCAAAGACATTACCTCCTGTGGTATCTCTCTAGTCCCTAGACCATTCCCATTTATTAGTTTTTAGTTTTTGTTTTGTATTTTGGCCACACCCAGCAGTGCTCAGCGGTCAGTCCTGGCGGTGCTCAGGGGACATATGGGGTGCCGGGGATTGAAACTCAGATTTGCCATGTGCAATGCAAGCACCCTAACCAGATGTACTATTGCTCTGGCTTGATCTTTCACTTTTATTTTAAAGTGATTATTGATATAGTTGAATTAGTGGACTTAGGCCTATTATAGCTCTTCTCTATTGTGTGTCTGGAAAAAATTTTTTTTGACTTGTGAAAATTTGTTAAAATCACAAAGTTTTAGTTAACTTTTCTCCCTTAAAGTTCCATTCAAATGCCTTTCTGAATTTCTTAAAATCTAGTCCCTGCCCCAACTTTTTTGGCCTTCTCTGGTTTTATGTTTTAATAGTTGATCCACTACTTGTTTTATTTGAAATTTTTAAGTGGTTGCAAAATACATTTAAAACTAATGAAAGACCCCCTACTGCTTTGTAGATAGTGTAGGTATTTTGTAAAAAGATTTTATTTCATCCCTCTCTTGTCTCTTAAAACATTGATGGCTTTTATTTCACTCATCTGTTATCTGTATTATCTATTCACTTATCTATTATAACACAAAGAAGTATTGATATTATTTTTAACAATTTTCTTATGATTTAAAATCAGGCAAAATGAAAGGCTTTATTTTACCTTAAGTTATTCTGCTTTAATGTTATTTATTTATTACACCCGGCTGTACTCAGTGCTTACTCCTGGCATTGTGCTTAGGGATCACTCCTGGCAGGGCTTGTAGGACCAAGTGGGATGGATGCTGGTGCTGCTGATCAAATCTGGGGTGACTGTGTGCAAGGCAGGCACACCACATGCTGTATAATCCCCTGCCCCTCAAATATTTTTATAGTTGATGTCAGTAGCTGACCTATAAGATTTTATTTTTTTCTTAAAGCTCGTTTATTTTCTAGGGAGCTTGTGTGTTGCTCAGGGGCCTCAGAGGCCCTTGCAGGTGTTATTTGGCCTGGCTGTGCAGTAATAGGACTGGTAAAGGGCTGCAGTTGGGGGCTGCTGCCAGACTTTCCTCAGAGGGATTGATGCCCAGAATTGATCTTGGAGCATCAGTCACGCCAACATGGCTTCAAGTCCTTTGATTTCTCTCCCCCCTAAGAAAGTTCAACATTTCTTTCCAGGGAGGCCTACGGGCAAGTTTCTTTAGGGTATTTATTTATTTATTTATGTTCACCTGTTTCCCATTTGACAATTACTGTAAAATATACCCTTTTATTCATGCTTACCATTCACATTTTCTCTCTTTTAAATTGGACTAACATTATGTGAAAAGTCTACAGTGACAAAACAATATTTTTGAGGTTGTTTCTTTCTTCTTCAAAGTTTGTATTGTCATAGCACAGCCGTCCTCGGAGTACCAATATCCTTCTGCCACAGTACATATGGCTCCCTCCTGTTTGATTCCTGTCATCTCCTGCTGCCTCTCTGCTCACCATTGTCCTGTGGTCTGAATCAGCACGGTTGTTTCTGTTGGTTTTGTCTATGTCGTGACCATTTCAACATGTTTAATTCAGTGGCACAGAGACACACCAGTATAACAAAGAGCCCCCAAATAAACCTCATATAAACAGATGGTTTTCACAAGCTTCTTAAGAGTATTATCAAAAGGCACATCATACACTAAACATATTATACACCACAACGAAATGGACTTCATCCCATGAACATAAGGATGGTTCAACATATGTAGATCAGTTATTGTGATGCACATTTTAATAAAAAGGACAAACACCATATAATTATTTCCATAAATGCAGAAAAATCTTAGTCAGATTTAGCAATTTATGATGAAAACTCTCAACTTAATGGAGACTGAAGAAATTTAACTAGTCACTGTCACTGTCACTGTCACTGTCCTCCCGTTGTTCATCGATTTGCTCGAGCGGGCCCAGTAACATTGTGAGACTTGTCACTGTGTTTGGCATATCGAATACATCACGGGTAGCTTGCCAGGCTTTGCCATGTGGGCAAGATACTCTCGGTAGCTTGCCAGGCTCTCCAAGAGGGGCAGAGGAATTGAACTCTGTTTGGCCATGTGGGCTGCATGCAAAGCAAATGTCCTACCCACTGTGCTATTTTCACGATTGCTAGTTGATATTGAAAGTCTTTGCTATAGCAGTTAGGTAAGAAAGAGGTGTCAAAGGAATTCAGACTGACAAAGAAGGAGACAGACTTTTTTGCAGATGGCATGATATTGTACATAGAAACTCCCAGACACTCCACTGAAAAACTCCTAGAGGCTTCTATTTTGAATTAAGTTCTTTTTTATTCCATGTGTAAGATATTATCCAATATTTAACATTTGTCTTTGACTTACATCACTTAGTTATAATAACCTACATGTCCAATTATATCCCTGAAGATACCAAGATTTTCTTTTTTGATTTTTGGGCTGATTTTTGTTTTGTGCTTTGGGCTACACTTAGTGGCACTCATGGGCTGTTCCTGGCTAGGGGCTTTCAGCAGCACTCTGTAGGACCATGTAACAGGAGAGGTAGAATCTAGGTGTCCAGCATGCAAAGCATGTGCTCCAGACTTTGTTTTCTCCCTGGCCCAGGAGAACCCTTTTTTGAATGGTGTCAGGAATCCCTTGGCCTCACTTGGTTGTTTTTTTTTGGCCTCACTTGTAAGACAAGATTTTTCTCTTAACTTTTTATTTTGTATCACACATAATGTTATGTGTATATGTGCATAGATATTCACACACATATAAATACGTATACAAATATACACACGTATTACCTTTTCTGTTTAGTTTTATTTTGGCATCATACCTGAATATTCCCAGTGATTGCTCCTGACTTTGTGGCCATAGGCCACTCCTAGTGGTGCTTGGTGGACCCATGCAGTGCCAGGAATTGAACTGGAGTTGCTAGCATACAGGATAAGTGCCTAAACCCCAGTATGATCTCTCTGACCCTTGCGTCTTGACTCATTCCTCTGTTAATAGGTTATTTCCGTATCTTGGCTATTGTGAGTTGTGTCAGTAAGCATGGAAGTGAAAATGTTTTTCTGCTGGCTGTTCTCATATCCTTTAGATAAATGCTTATAAATAGGATTGCCAGATCATGTTAGAGTTGCTTTTCTCTTTGATTTTTCTATACTTTATGTCTAGGTGGGGTGTGTGTGTGTGTATGTTTTCTATGTGTGTTTGTGTCTGTGTGTGTGTCTGTGTGCATGTGTGTTTTCTGGCTTGTTGTTTCTGACCTTCCTTTGTTAGTGGTTAATTCTTATTGTCATTAAATTTCAGACACTTCCTAGCAATACTAGGTAATTCTTTTGTTTCTTTTTTCTTATGGTATCCCTAATAACTTGAAGTTTTGATGGTACCTAGTTAGCTTCATATTAGCATATTATTGTTTTAATATACGTACTAATATTTAACTTTGGTGTTCAGAGCTTATAACTTCAAACATGAAATCCTAAACTAAGTTGAAAGATAAAGATGAGCTTATAAATCATAACTGGAAATTTTTCGATATATACATTATAGTTGGAGTGATAGCACAGCGGGTAGGGCGTTTGCCTTGGACACGGCTGACCAGGCCGACCCGGGTTCAATTCCTCTGCTCCTCTTGGAGAGCTGGGCAAGCTACCGAGAGTATCTCGCCTGGAAGATACTTGTGAGCTACCTGTGACTGGCAAGCTACCCATGACTTATTGGATATGCCAAACACAGTAACAACAAGTCTTACAATGGAGACATTATTCGGCCCGCTCGAGCAAACGATGAACAATGGGAGAACAGTGACAGTGTATTTATTCTTTTTCAAAACCATATTTATTGAGGTACCAGAATTTACAACACTGCGAATCATTTTTTACATCACTCCAAGATCAGTCATCACCAGAGTCTGCTTCCCTCCATCAGTGCCCCAGTGACCTCCCAACTCCACCCACCCTACATTAGCTCAGTTCATGACTTTGAGCATATGTTTTTCTTTTACTCTGCATCTATTATATTTTCCCCACACATGGGAGAGATTTTTCTTTTTCTTTCTTTCATTTCTTTTTTTTTGTGTGTGTGGAATTGGTGACACCTATACATGGATAAATGAATAGAAATGATCTGAAATTACACAAAATTGTAAATGAATTTTTTATTTTCAAAAACTAAAATTTTTTGAGGTATATAAATTTAAGCAATTAACAGCATGGATAATTCTGTGCTAATGCATTTTAGAGTTTACATGTAAACTCTAAAAATGTAATTTGTAAAATGTAAATGTAAATTCTAAAAATGTAAAATCTAGTCAGAGTGAAGAGAATCAAGAAAATTTAAAAGAGGGCAGTTGTAGAGATAGTTCAGCAGGTAGGGCACTTGCCTGGCATGTAGCAAACCTGGGTTCAATCCTCAGCATTCCATATGGTCCTCTGGGCATTGTTTAGAGTAATTCCTTAATGCAGAACCAGGAGTAACCCCTGAGCATTGCCAGGTGTGGCCCCAAAACAAAGAAAATTTAAAGAGATAAATCTTAATAGTTCTATAAAAGTACAAAGTGTTTTATCTTAAGAAAGGGAATATTAAAACTTTTTTTTTAAAACTTAAATAATACTTTTTTAAAAATTATTTATTTATTGAATCACTGTGGGAAAAGTTACAAAGCTTTCAGGTTTAGTTCTCAGTCATGCAAATATCAAACACCTTTTCCTTTACCAATACTTATTTTTTACCACGAAGAACCTCAATAAAACCCCACCCCCCACCCCTCCCAGTCCCTGCGAGGCAGATGAATTCTAGTTAACACTCTATCTGCTTTGAGTAGATTCATTGTTTCAATAAAAGATGCACCACTATTATTTAGAGTTTACCCCCTCCCCCCCCCCAATCAGACATACTGAAAAAGCATTGTGAAGTGATTCGCTTTCTACAGCTGGGTTCAAGAATTAAATGTTGGTTTTGGATTTCCGCTATTTTACTAATTAACCCTGGAAGTATTTCTACTGAGAGTCAGATAATTAAGAGATTGGTTTCTGTGCTCTGGAGTCGTGGCCGTGCTGGAGAGCCGCTCGTCTGGGGCAACTGGTGACCTCGGTAGGGCGTGAAGGGCGGACCAGAACGCCCCCCTTCCCATGAGGTTTTAGTCGCCCCCAGAACCCCGGCTCATACCTGCTCTCCACAAGGCTCCCATGCGGCCGCCATCTTTCTTTCCAGAGGGAGGAGGGTGGAAGGGAGTAACACCCTTTCCCCTCCGGGCAGACATGATGGCCTGGATTAACGCATAGTCCGTTCACTTTTCTGCTCCAAGCTGCTGGGTTCTGCATTAAGTCCTTGTGCTTCTGGGTGGGGCCATGGCCGTGCTGGCGAGCCGCTCGTGGGGGGCAACTGGTGACCTCGGTAGGGCGTGAAGGGCGGACCAGAACGCCCCCCTTCCCATGAGGTTTTAGTCGCCCCCACACCCCCGGCTCATACCTGCTCTCCACAAGGCTCCCATGCAGCCGCCATCTTTCTTTCCAGAGAGGAGAGGGCGAATGGGGCAACACCCTTTCCCCTCCAGGCAGACATGATGGCCTGGATTAACGCATAGTCCCTTCACTTTTCTGCTCCAAGCTGCTGGGTTCTGCATTAAGTCCTTGTGCTTCTGGGGCTGTGGCCGTGCTCCAAACTTAACGTTGGGTGATTTACTTCCCATTGATCACTTTGTATATACAGAGATGTCGCGCGGCCGTGTAAGCGGCCACGCGGTTTGGAGGAAAAGTCCTAGTTCCCACATACTCGAGCTATGTTTGTAGAGGCTTCTGGTCACCGGGGTTCCATCTGGGGGAGGCGGGATGCGGCACCTACCCCATCTGGGACTTCCCGATGATCTCGGCTCTTTTTGGAACCTGGTGTCTTCTCCGGGAGCTGTGGAGCCAGCCCTCCATGTGGCCTTTCTTCTCTCTCTGCAGCTGTGTCCTGTAAAGATGGCGCTGGGGGGCAGGCCGTGGGCGTGACTTCCGGAATCAGAGGTTATCTGGGAGCCGCCGGGATGGTCCTGGCAGTTTGGAGGAAAAGTCCTAGTTCCTGCATACTCGAGCTATGCTTGTAGAGGCTTCTGGTCACCGGGGTTCCATCTGGGGGAGGCGGGATGCGGCACCTACCCCATCTGGGACTTCCTGGTGATCTCGGCTCTTTTTGGAACCTGGTGTCTTCTCTGGGAGCTGTGGAGCCAGCCCTTCATGTGGCCCTTCTTCTCTCTCTGCGGCTGTGTGCCGTCAAGAAAGGGAATATTAACTTTATATTAGAAATATTATAGATACTAGCGATAGCACAGCAGGTAAGGCATTTGCCTTGCATGCAGCCGACCTGAGTTTGATTCCTCCACCTCTCTCGGAGAGCCTGGCAAGCTACTGAGAGTATCTCGCCCTCATGGCAAATCCTGGCAAGCTACCTGTGGTATATTTGATATGCCAAACACAGTAACAAGAAGTCTCACAATGGTGATGTTATAGGGCCCGCTTGAGTAGTGACAGTGACAGTGACTTGTGTTTGCATTGATAAATAAATGATTGGAAAAAATAAATGATTGTAATAAAAAAGTTCTGTGCGCCAACCCCATCAAAAAATGGGGAGAAGAAATGAACAGAAGTTTCCTCAGAAAAGAAGTACAAAAGGTCACAAGGCACATGAAAAAATGCTCCATCACTAGTCATCAGGGAGATGCAAATCAAAACAACAATGAGATGTCATCTCACACCACAGAGACTGGCACACATTCAAAAGAACAAAAGCAACCAGTGGTGGCGTGGATGTGGGGAAAAAGGGACACTCTTTCACTATTGGTGGGAATGCTGACTGGTCCAGCCTTTCTGGAAGACAATATAGACAGTCCTTCAAAAACGAGAAATTGAGCTTCCATATGACCCTGCAATACCAATTCTGGGAATATATCCTAAGGATGCAAAAAAGCACAGTAGAAATGACATCTGTGCCTATATGTTCATTGCAGCACTGTTCACAATAGCCAAAATCTGGAAACAACCCAAGTGCCCTAGAACATGACTGGTTAAAGAAACTTTGGTACATCTACACAGTGGAATACTATGTAGCTGTTAGGAGAGATGAAGTCATGATATTTACTTATAAATGGATAAACATGAAGAGTATCATGCTAAGTGAAAAGGCCCTCCCGTTGATCGTTGATTTGCTCGAGCGGGCCCAGTAACATCTCCATTGGAGACTTTGTTGTTACTGTGTCTGGCATATCGAATACTCTCCGTAGTTTGCCGGGCTCTCTGAGAGGGGCGGAGGAATCGAACTCGGGTCGGTCATGTTGGCCGCGTGCAAGGCAAACGCCCTATCCGCTGTGCTATCGCTCCAGATGCTAAGTGAAATGAGTCAGAAAGAGAGGGATAGACATAGAAGGACTGCACTCATTTGTGGAGTTTAAATAACATGAGTCTGACACCAGATACAAGGGCCAGGAAGATTGCTCCATAGCTGGAAGCCCACGTCATGAGTGGAGGGGAGAAGGCAGATGGAATAGAGAAGGGATCACTAAGAAAATGATGGCTGGAGGAATCGGTCAGGATGGGACATGAAAGTAGATAAAGGACCAAACATGATGACCTCTCAGTGTCTGTATTGCAAACCATAATGCCCAGAAATAGAGAATTTGGGGAATATTGTCTGCCATGGAGGAAATGGGGGGGGGGAAGGGGTGGTATACTGGGGAGATTGGTGGTGGGGAATGTGCACTGGTGGAAGGATGGGTGTTTGATCATTGTTTGATTGTAACCCAAACATGGAAGCCTGTAACTATCTCACCATGATTCAGTAAAGTTAAAAAAGAAGTTCTGGGTGTAGTGCTGTGGTAAACATAGAATTGCAGATGACATTTCTGCAGTGTTTTTGGGCCCTTGGGGTATATTCCAAGAAGTGGTTTGCAGGGTCTTATCGAAGCTCAATAGTCAGAATCTGGAAAAAAGCCATGTGCCCGAGCACAGACACTGGTACATCTACACAATGGAAGACTATGCAGCAGTTAGGAAAATGGAATAATGAAATTCGCTTTGAAGTGGATGGATATGCAGAGTATCATGCTAAATGAAATGAGTCAGAACGAGAAAGACAAACATAGAATGATTGCACTCATTTATCAAAAAAAACATAATATGAGACAAATACCCAAGGACAGTAATAACAAGGGCAAAGAGGATTCATCCATAATTGGAAGCCTGCCTCAAGTGCTGGGGGAGAAGACATTTGGGATAGAGAAGGCACCGTTATGCCAAAGATAGTTGGAAATGGTCACTTTGGATAGGAACTGCTTTCCAAAATGTAGGTAAAGAAACTAATACAATAATTTCTCAGTATCTCTGTTGTAGATCATAGTGCCCAGAAGGAGGGCAGGAGAGGGAGAGGGGGAGGGTCGAAGGAAGGAGGAGAAGGATGGGAGGG
This sequence comes from Sorex fumeus, assembly GCF_029834395.1. Classification (NCBI taxonomy): domain Eukaryota; kingdom Metazoa; phylum Chordata; class Mammalia; order Eulipotyphla; family Soricidae; genus Sorex; species Sorex fumeus. The sequence goes on along the minus strand of NW_026606095.1, from coordinate 5,372,526 downwards.
CGGAGGCGCTCTGGGGGAGGGAGGATGGTAGGAGGGAAATTAGGGTCATTGGTGGTGGGAAGTGGACACTGGTGAGGAGAAGGGTGTTGAATTATTCTGTGACTGAAACCTGTTCATGAGCAGCCTTGCAACTGTATCTCACAGTGATTCAATTAATCACTTAATCACTTAACTTCCCGTTAGTCGTCGATTTGCTCGAGCGGGAGCCAGTAACGTCTCCATTTGTTCCTGTCGCGTGCTAGTGTAGCCCAATGGCATCTGTTCGCTCTGGGAACATGAAGGGCCTCAAACCGATCGTTCATGATCTTGACAAAGAAGTCTGACCATCTGGTAGGTGGGCGGCCACACGGTCTTTTGACATCCCGTGGAATCCAGTCGGTAACAGCTCTAGTCCAGCGGTCGTCTTTAAATCTCATTCAATTCAATTAAAAACACAGAAATTTAAAAAAGAGAGAAAGCCTCCACCCAGGAAAAGCTTCATAGTTGTAGAAAGTGAACCGTAGTCAGACATAGAGCATTCAATATAAATGAGATATTAATCTGCAATTGAAAGTATATATAGAGTAAGAGTACCTTTCTTACCATAAGTGAGTGCCATACTTACTGCCATTTGCTGGGAAGTTTGTTCTGTCATTTTTAAAGAAGCTCTTTTAATGTTCCCTGTGAAACTGATTTCAAGGCTATGAATTTCCTAAGCTGTTGCCTGTTCCTGAAGTGCTGTATCTTTCCTTCAAATCTGAATGATAGTCTAGCTGCATAGAGTACCCTTGGTGAGGCATTGATTTCTTTTAGCTTTTGTGTTAAATCCCCCACCCCCACCCCTTTTCTTCTGGTTTGTCATAGGGTCTGATCTGGTAGAACTGTGTATCTTAAGGACTTTTCTTTGTAAGTTCCAGTTTTGATCTAGTTGTTTTCAATATTCTGTCTTCAGTTTTGTCATTCTGAACACAGTGTGTCTTAGAGTTTTCCTTGTGGCGCCTATTTTCTCTGGGACCCTTGGGCCTCTTTTGAAAAAATTTTATTTGTATTATTTTAATTGCTCGAGCGGGCCCAGTAACGTCTCCATTGGAGACTTTGTTGTTACTGTGTCTGGCATATCGAATATGTCATGGGGAGCTTGCCAGGCTCTGCCGCGCGGGCGAGATACTCTCGGTAGGTAGCTTGCCGGGCTCTCCGAGAGGGGCAGAGGAATCGAACTCAGGTCGGCCATGTTGGCTGCATGCAAGGCAAACGCCCTGCCGCTGTGCTATCACTCCAGCCCATTTTAATTGAGGCACTGTGATTTACAAAGTAATTTATGATTAAGTTTCAGGCATACAGTATTCCAACACTAGTCCCTTCTAGTGGTCACTTCCCTCCACCAATGTACTCAGTGCACCGCAACCCCCCCCAACCCCATCCAGCCCCCCTCCCCGCTCCAGCCTGCATCTCTGGCAGGCACTATTTTTTTTATGCTTGATAATTTTATTTTTTCATTTATTTTTTTTAAGTGAAACACCATGAAGTACAGTTATAGACTTACAAATTTTTGTGCTTGGGTTTCAGTTATACAATGATCAAGTACCCATCGCTCCACCAGCGCCCATCCTCCACCACCACGGGTCCCAGCATCTCTCCCACCCCCATCCCCCCCATCCCCCCTGCCTCTGTGGCAGGGCATACCCTTTTGTTCTCACTCTCTCCTTTTGGGTCCTGTGATTTGCAAGAGAGGCATTGAGTCGCAATCATGTTTGGTCTATAGTCTACTTTCAGCATGCTTCTCCCATCCTGGGAGGATCCTCCCAATACCCTTTATTTGGTGCTCTCTTCTCTATCTGAGCTTCCTTTTCCCCTAGCACGTGTGGCTGGCCTCCAAGCCATGGAGCAAAATTCCTGGTACTAATCCCGGCCATTCCTGTGTGTTAGTCTCCCGTTTTGTTGCTTTATGTGCCCCAGATGAGTGCAATCTTTCTGTGTCTATCCCGCTCTGTCTGACTCATTTCGCTTAACATAATACTTTCCATGTAGTACCACTTGTATGTAAATTTCATGACTTCGTCTTTTCTAACAGCTACATAGTACTCCATTGTGTAAATGTACCAAAGTTTCTTTAACCGGTCATCTGTTCTCGGGCACTCAGGTTTTTTCTAGATTCTGGCTATTGTAAAGAGTGCTGCTATGAACAAACAAGTGCAGATTCACTTCGACTGGCAGGCACCTTTTTTTAAAGAATGCATTACACTTTACCACTGTGCAGCACCTCCCTCCTTCAGGATCAACCTTCCATCATTGTTACAGAGTTCCCCTGCTCCTCCACTTCCACCTTACTGGCCTGCTTCCTCCTGAAGACCAGTCCTCACAGTCTTTGTTCTATTGCCTTTGGGTATTTATATTTCTTTGCATTCTATAAATGTGACAGGTCATTCAGTGTCTGTCCCTTTCCCTCTGACTAACTTCATTCAGTATGATATCCTCTAGATCCATCCATAAAGCAGCACAGTACATGGTTTTTCAAGTTTTTTTTTTTCTTTTTTTTAGGACTGCCTAGTATTCCATGTGTATATGCACCAGCTTCTTTATTTAGTCATTTGTTCTTGGGCATTTGAGTCCCCCCCACCCCCCCAGATTTTGGCTATTGTGAGTAGTGCTGCAATGAATATCGGAGTGCAAATACTTTTTTTTTTTTTTTTTGCTTTGTGTTTTTGGTGCAGTTGGGCATACTACAAGAAGTGGAATTGCTGGATCTTATGATCTCAATTCCAAGTTTTTTTGAGGAGTGTCCATATTGTTTTCCAGAAAGGCTAGGGCTGGATCTATAGTACAGTGGGGGTGAAGAAATGATTTATGAGTGAAGAGTCAGATGTAAGTAACCCCAGAGCATCGCTGGCTGTGGCCCCCAAAGAAACAAACAAATGTAAAAAAAAAGGTCCAGGAAAGGCTAGACAATTCCACCAGTAGTGAATAAGGGTTCCTCCCCACCCCACCCCAACCCCTGCAGCCACACCAATTCTGGTTGTTTCTGTTATTTTTTATTTTATGCCAGTCTTTGGTGAGGTGATATCTTACTTTCTTTTGCATTTCCCTGATTATAAGTGATGTAAAGCATATCTTCCTTTGTCTTTTGGCCATTTGTTTGTTTTCTTTGAGGAAGTTCCTGTTAATCTTGCAGTCTGCAGGTGTCTTTGTGTTCTGGTCATCATTTCCTTTGAGGTGCAGAAATTTCTTGGTTTAATGTAATCCAATTAATCATCTTCCCTTTGCATGGCCAATGGCATTGATGCCTCTGGGTTCAATGTCATGGAGAGTTCCGCCTATATTTTCTTCAGTTCACTGATGATTCATGTATGATAATCCATCCAGTTCTTGACTAGAATTAGTTCATTATGATTTGACTTTTGTGCATGAAATTAGAATAAGTTTTGTGTTCATTTTTTTTTTTTTAATGTGGCTAATCAGTTTTTCCAGCACCGCTTGTTGGAGGCCTTTCTTGCTCCACTTCATAGTTTTTCCTCCTTTATTGAAAAATTTATCACTTATATGCCTGAGGATCTGGAGCAAGTGAGCAAGTCTGTTACATTCCATACTGTTTTAATTATTAAAACTTCATAATACTGTGTGAAGTTGGAGAAGCAATATTTCCCATCTTCTTTTTTACCCCTAGGATTGCTTTGGCTCTATGGTGTTGTGTGGGTATGTCTGTTGTTATTCCACATGAGTTTCATTTTCTGTGAAAAATGTCATAGTTATTCTTATAGGGACTGGATTGGATCTATATGCCTTAGGCAGTATTGCATTTGTTGCTTCTGAGTTCTTGTTTTTGCTGTCAACTTTTGTGTTTTATTCTCTACCTGTACCATTGTTTCTTTGAGCTCATCCATTCTTAGCATTTCCTCTTGAAGTCCTTATATGCAAGGCTGGTTAGGACTAGTTGATTCTTCTGGGTTGCTATATCTTCACTTGGCTAAGCACTGTCTTTGATGCTTTCCCATTGTGACTGTTGTAGTCTGAAGTGGGTCTTTCTAATTCACTGTAATTCAGTGCCACTCCCACTGCCTGTGATCTTTCTGGGGCAACCAGCTGAGTGTTGCTCTCTTCCCTCCCAGTTAAAGCTGTCTTTTAACCAGATTTATTCTATCTATTCTTATATTAGTTTCATGTGCTGGGTCCAGGAAGGCTTTTAGTGTCATTGGTCCTACCACTATTCCAGCTGTAATTCCTTACCACCATAGTTGTTTTTGTGTGATGTTGTGTAAATAGGTGTCTGGACATCTGTTAGGATGTTCAGTGCATATTCCTCTGAAGTATGAAGAAATGAAGTATCACGCAGGCTTTGACATTTTGTTCACTTAACCTGGGGCTCCTTAGAGCAGGGCACCAATTGTCTGACATGCCCTTTCAGGCTTCTTGTTTAGTTGTTTGTATTCTTCCTTTGGAGAAGTTCTTGACTAGAATTTCTTTAACTCTATCCTCTCCATCAGATTCGCTTTCCTGTTCTTCAGGGGCTCCAGTGATTCTATCTTTTCCTCTTGAACTCATGCCATAATTCTCCGGTGCTGTTCTTACTTGTCACCCCCACCCTTATCCCCCATCCCCCATCTTCTGTTGTTTTCTAGAAGTTTTCAACATCTCATATTGGAACTTCTCAACCCTTTTCTCAGCTATGTTATTCTGCTTCTTAGAGCTTCAAATGAGTCTATGGCCATACCACTCTGAATGTACCTGATCTCATGAGAGCTTTGAAAGAGGTTTTATATCACCTACAATACTCTTCATTTCTGTCAGTTCTAACTGTAGTTTTCTCATTTTGGCTCTTGTGCTTATTTGCATTTTGCTGACTATCTGTGCTATTATTTGTTTGAGCTCATTAAACACCCTTACTGTGATGTCACAATTCTTTTTCTGAGGGTTTGCAGAGTTGGTTGTGCCTCCTGTGAAAATTGTTTTCACTCATTGAACTTGGGGGGACTTCTCCACATCTTCCCCGTAGTTTTTTAGTGATCCTTCAGAGCTGAGGGTTGAGTCTTTGTAGTCAGATCCCCTAGGAGATTCTGAAGGCTTAGGTAGGCAGTTACTTTTTTTCCTTCTCTGCCAGTCTTCACCCAGTGACATGAAGTATAATAAAGGCCCTCCCGTTGATCGTCGATTTGCTCGAGCGGGCCCAGTAACGTCTCCATTGGAGACTTTGTTGTTACTGTGTCTGGCATATCGAATACTCTCGGTAACTTGCCGGGCTCTCCGAGAGGGGCGGAGGAATCGAACTCGGGTCGGCCATGTTGGCCGCTTGTAACTGAGAACAATGTGAAATTTGCTGAGTCGCTCTTCAGGAGATGTGGCATGGGTTCATTTATATGGTGGAGGTTGGGTACAGAGGTTGCTGGTACTTAGTCAGAAGGGAAGGGGTTTGCCTCCCATTCTGAGAAGGGCCAGAATGGTCTTCCAGAGAACAATCTCACCTCAAGAATGTGTTTTTTTGGAACTGGAGCAATAGTACAACGGATCAGGCATTTACCTTACACAAGGCTGATCCTGGCATCCCATATGGCCCCCAGAGCACCGCCAGGTGTAATTCCTGAGTGCAGAGCCAGGCGTAGTTCCTGAGTATCGCCGTGTGTGACCCAAAAGGGAAAAAAGTGTATTTTAATGGAACTGTTTTGAATATTTCAATTTTAATTTTTAATCTCTTTTAGGAGATGTGGTCCTTAAGCACCTTGTAATTAAAGAAAATGCTTTGGTAAGTTTTGAAAAAAATTACTTGGAATGTTCTGTGGTTACTTGGAAGGTAATACAGTTCTTTTTTAAAAAATGTTTTCCTCCTTTTTAAAAACACCATGGTTTACAAAGTTGTCTATGATATTTGTTACAGGCATTTCAATATTCCAACCCTAGTCCCACCACCAATGTGCCCTTCCCTCCACCATTGTCCCCATTTTCCCAATCGTCCACCAAGCCTGCCCCTTAGCAGGCACAAAATAATTTATTTTGTACTGCCTGTTATAACTAGCTAATGTCACTGTCAACTGTCATTGTCCTCCCGTTGTTCATTGATTTGATCAAACAGGCCCAGTAACGTCTCCATTGTGACATTTGCTACTGTGTTTGGCATATTGAATACATCATGGGGAGCTTGCCAGGCTTTGCTGTGCGGGCGAGATCCTCTTGGTAGCTTGATGGGCTCTCCGAGAGGGGCGGAGGAATCGAACTTGGGTCGACCAGGTTGGCCACGTGCAAGGCAAACACCTTACCTACTGTGCTATCACTCCAACCCAACTAGCTGTTGAAATTATAAAAAATACTTCAGTAAAAGAAAATTTCCAAAAATTGTTATATCTCACTATAGGGTCATTAGTCTGAGGGCTTACTAAGCTGTTCTTGCTAGTTGAAACTTCTGTGTTAATTTTTTTGTTTATTGAGCTTAGTTGGCTTTTATGTTACTTTCTCATCTAATTTGGTGTGCTCCTTTTGGGCTGTCAGTTTTGTAGAATTTGGAGTTGTCAACTGCCACAACTGTGACTGGTGCTCCAGAAACTCCAGAATATTTAACTGGGCTGTGAAATTACATGGCAGTGGGTATGGGATGTGAGAAGTGTGTGTAGGGGGTGGGGAAGGGTATGGGGAAAGGCTGCCTTCCTCTACTTGAAGAAGACCCCAGAGTTCTCAACATAAGGACCAGTGTACCCAGGATTTTTGGCATTGGGTGTCTGTAGAGCTTGGTGCTGAGGCAGTGGAAATTGGGCCATAGGGATTGCGGCACCTGGATGTAGGGTGTAAGTGCAGCTGCAGCTGCCGGGGCTTCAGCGGGTGGGGACTCAGTCCTACCCCCTCCCAAGGGTGCTCCAGAGTTTTCAGCTGGGAGACTAGTCTACTCGTGATTTTTTGCGGCTAGTTGATCTCTTCTGGTCTGTAAACCTGGACTGATGGTTAACTTATTGGCAGCAGTTGTGGAATGTGGGTCAGAAATGTATTTTTTTTAATGCTTTTTTCTTTTTATTTTTGGAGGACTTTTTTTTTCTTTTTGGGTCCTACCCAGCGATGCCTAGGAGATATTCCTGGCATTGCCCTCAGGAATTACTCCTGGCGTGCTCAGGGGACCATATGGGATGCTGGGAATCGAACCTGGGTTGACTGGTACAAGACAAACGCCCTACCCACTGTACTATTGCTCCAGCCCCAGAAATGTATTTTTTTGGTAAACACTTCTTCTTGATTTATTTTACATAGTATTTAAGATTAGTAATATTTTTGTTTGTTTGTTTTTGAGCACACCTCATGGTGTTCAGAAAATTACCTCTGGCTCTACATTCAGGAATTACTCCTGGTGATACCTGGGGGACAATAGGGAATGCCTGGAATTGAACCTGGATCATCTGTGTGCAAGGCAAATTTCCTACTAGCTGTACTATCCAACTCCCAAGATTAATGACATTTTTGAAAATTATTAAAAGATGGTTTCTGCAATGAACTTTAATGTTTCTAAAGCACATTTGGATAGTGGTAATTTTCCCTATTTAAATATTTGTATTATTCATTCATATATAATTGGTTAATTTCTCTAGAGTTTATGGTTTTGATAAGATTACTGTTCACTGTTTAATTGTATAGGTCAGTAGCATTGACTGTTCATACTAAGTTGTGCTACTGTTATCAGTGCTGTTTCTAGAACATTTTCTGGAATATTCATGGTAACTCTATCATTAAGAAATATCTTCCTGTGTCTTCTTATAGAATCTTCATGCCTCTCATCTATTGTCTTGTGAATTTTCCCATTTCAGGTGATTCATAGAATGGACTGAGACTGTGTTTGTCATTGTGTATCTGATTTCTTTCACTTTAACTTATTCTAGGTACATCCATGTGATAATGGAAAGCAAAATATTATATCTTTCCAGGATTGAATGGTATTCTACTGTGTGTAAAATCACATTGAATTTATCCACTCAGCGTGGATAGGTGTTTGGGTTGTTCCTGCCTTAGGCTGTTTTGAACTTTGGCATAGATATGCCAATTTGTTCCTGTGTTTTTGAGTTCATTTGGCTGAATACTTAGGAGCTGGAGTTGCTAGATTATGTGGTAATTTTATCTTTAGCTTTTGCAAGAACAGCCACGTGTGCTACTCAGATGAACCGATGTATACTCCTGTCACCTATGAAGGTTTCAGTCTTTCCATACAGTGCCAACATACAGTATTTATTTCTGTAGGGACACCTCCTGGCAGTGCTGCCCGGAGGGGTCCAAGGGCCTTCCTATGGCAGAACTCTGCCTGACTGGTGCTGTACTGGTGCTGCTCAGAGGCCACCTGGGCCACAGCCTATGGTGTTCAGTGTGGCTCTTAGGTGCCGGGTTGGGACTCAGGTCTCATACATACTGAACTATCTCCTTAGTCTCTATTGTTTGGGTTTTTGATAATAGCCACCCTAATGCATACAAAATGGTAATTTTTTTTTTCCTTTTTGGTATTTGGGTCATACCCAGCAGTACTCAGAGCTTTACTCCTGGCTCTGTGCTCAGGGTTCACACCAAGACGGGGTTTGGAGGAACCTGTTTGGTGCTGGGGATCGAACTCAGATTGGGTGTGTACAAGTTAAGTGTTTTAACCTGGTCCCAGCTTGTAGCATTCTTTAATGAGGAGCAAGTTGGGTATCTTGATATGTGTTTTTTGGCCATTTTTTTTTTAAGTTTTAGAAATGTCGTGAAAACCTTTGCCCATTTTTAAACAGAGTTGTGTTTCTTACTTGCATTCTAGGTTTTTTTTTTTGGCCACACCTAATGGTGTCTGGGCTTTTGGAAAGCAGAGGGAGGGGCAGGGGGCAGGCGGTTGAGATGTTGCCTGCCCCTGTCTTCAAGAAGACCCCCCCCCCCCCCCCGCCACACGCCAGAGTTTTCAGCCTGGAAACTGGTGTACTGGAATTTTGTCACTTAGGTCTGCGGACATTAGTCGTGAAGCAGTGGAGCCGGGCCGTTGGCTGCCCAGGCTTTGGCAGATTTGGGACATAGTTTTCCTCCTTCCTGTGTGTGCTCTAGAGCCTGGAGACCCATGTACCCGTGAATAATAGAGACTTGGCTTGCATCTCCTCGGAGATTATTGTGAATTTATATAGCTGGGCTAGGGGATGAGTTTACATGGCAGCGGCTGGGGGATGTAGGTGAGGCTGCCAGATCTTCCGAAAGTGAAGGAGGTAGTGACGGGGGGAGTCTGCCCACCCCAGCTTTGAGAAGGTTTAGTCATGAATCTTTGAAGCTGGTTCAAAGGAAACACTGAGGTTACAAGGAGACAGCTGTGGAATGTCAGTAGTCAGTGTTTCTATAGATTGTTTCCCTTATTTATTTTGAAAAGATAAGTTTCCTTGAGTTTTGTGAATTTGGTTTTTATGGGTTATAATTTTATATTTACAATTCCAAGTGCATTGAAGGCAATTATATAAGGTAACAGTTAACTTAAACCCTTTAAATAGTTCTATGGAAAAGAAGTAATTTTGTTAAACTATATTAATGTTTTACATGTTTTTTTAGAGTCAACTAGATGTACCATTTAGAATTAAAGTTGGTCATATAGGTAAGCTACATTTTTTATTTGAATTTATTCCTTTAAAAATATGTGTTATTGAGCATTAATTTCAAATAGTTGTGTGATTGCCTCTAAATAAACCTGAGTTGTGTAACTTAAAAATGCTGTGTGGTACATGTATATTCTGTGTTAAAAAAAACATGAAATTATGCATATTATTAAGATTTAAAATTTATTTGAGAGCTGGAATGCTAAGTCTTAGTTTCTTAGGTTTCTGACTAGCTCAATCTTCAGTCTGGGTGGCCATGTGATATAAAGGAATGGAGTTTCTACAGTCCAGGCTAGGAACCAACGAGAGACCTTCATTCCGGAGGCTTTCAGACAACTCTTGCTGCTAGAATTAAAAAAAAAAATCTGTTGCTATTTTTTTTAAACTTTTATGTCAAGAATTTAATTATCTTAATACAGATAACTAATTCAGAAGATTGTAGTTGGTTGTTAAAGCTGTAAGTTTATGATTTATAATTATATTCATGAAAATACTGGGACTGCTTCATATTCTAAGCTTATGTGTATTTGGTTCCTAAGGTTTTGTTGAAATTATTTGATTTTCTTTTTTTTTTAAAAAAAACAATAGGTCATCTTGAACTTAAGATTCCATGGAAAAACCTTTATACTCAACCAGTTCAAGCTGTATTAGAAGATATTTATGTACTCATAGTGCCTTCTTCTAGTAAGTAAAATTTTAAACAATTTTTCCTATTTTGCTGATTGAAAGCATTTTCTGTATTTGAGTTTGTTCAGACTTTTGGCTGAATTTTGTGATATTCTTTGTTTTTTTTTTTTTGACTTATACTGAGTGGTACTCAGAGCTTATCCTTGTTCTGAGCTAAGGGGCCACTCCTGGCATGTTCAGGGGACTGTATGGGTTATTGGGGATCAAATCTGACTTGGCCATGTGCAAGGCTGGCGCTCTGTGTACTGTAACGTACCTGGATCCCTTTAAGATATTTTATATTTAAATTCATTTTATATTTAAATATATTTTATACTTATATTTGGAGCTGGGCTGGAGCGATAGCACAGCGGGTAGGGCGTTCGCCTTACAAGCGGCCAACATGGCCGACCCGAGTTCGATTCCTCCGCCCCTCTCGGAGAGCCTGGCAAGCTACCGAGAGTATTTGATATGCCAGACACAGTAACAACAAAATCTCCAATGGAGACGTTACTGGGCCCGCTCGAGCAAATCGACGATCAACAGGAGGGCCTTTACCTTTTATTTGGAGCTGGAGCGATGACACAGCAGGTAGGGCGTTTGCCTTTCACACAGCCAACATGGCTGACCTGAGTTCGATTCCTCTGCCCCTCTTGGAGAGCTTGGCAAGCTACCGAGAGTATCTCGCCCTCATGGCAAACCCTGGCAAGCTACCCATGACGTATTCAATATGACAAACACAGTAACAAGTCTCACAGTGTTACTGGGCCCGCTCGAGCAAATCGATGAACAATGGGAGTTCAATGATATTTATATTTAAATTTGATGAAGCTATTGTTTACTTCAAATGTTTGTAAACTTTGAATTTTTTATTCAAGCATGATTTTGTTGTGAGTATATTTAAGTTGAAAGTAATTTACTTTTTAATGCTTGTAGTAATACAGTATGACGCTATAAAAGAAGAAAAACAACTTTTTGAAGCAAAGCAAAGGGAATTAAAAAGAATAGAAGACGCCAAACAAAAAGTAGCTGCTAAAGGTAAGAAAATAAATAAGAATGTAATAAGAAAAGTAGAAGAGTTCTAAATATCATCTCTAGGCATTGAAATTATTTAATGTGGTAGAATCTTAATACATGAATAATAATTTTTCTGCTTATAAAAATTTCCCTTCCAGTAATTAACTTTAAGAAAAGTAATAAATCTAACTTGTAATCGTCAGTCTAGTTTTTTGTTTTTGGATTGAAAACAATTCTTTTTTTATTAAAAATTTTTTTAATAGTGAGACATCATGAGGTACAGTTGCAGACTTACACATTTTTGTGCTTGGGTTTCAATTATACAATGATCAAATATAATCAATTTTTAGTTTAACATTTTTAAACTCATTTTTGCTTCCAGTAGAAAAATATGAGGTTCTAAGTTTAAAAGTCACAAAGACAGTACTGGGAAAGAAAAATTAATGTCTTGTTGCTTTTGAATTTACATGTCAGACCCGTCTCTATGTTCCAAGCTCAGGGATCAAGACAAAATGAGTCAATAACGAGTCTCAGTTCCTTGACCCTGAAACAGCCTCCAATATGTTCGGAAAGACGAGTAAGGGGAGGCTGCTAAAATCTCAGGGCTAGGACGAATGGAGACATTACTAGCGCCCAATCGAGTAAGTCGATGAACAACGTGATGACAGTGATACAGTAAAACTTTTTTTTTTTTATTAGTGAAACACCATGAGGTACAGTTGTAGACTTACAGATTTTTGTGCTTGGATTTCAGTGATACAATGATTGAGTACCCATCCCTCCACCAGTGCCCATTTTCCACCCCAAATGATCCCAGTAACCCTCCCATCCTCCCTCCCCCCCCCACCCCAGCTCTATGGCAGGGCATTCCCTTTTGTTCTCTCTCTCCTTTTGAGTGCTGTGGCTTGCAGAAGAGGCATTGAGTGACAATCATGTTTGGTCTTTAGTCTACTTTCAGCATGCATCTCCCATCCTGGGTGGATTCTCCCAACACCCTTTACTTGTTGCTCCCTTTCTCTCTGAGCTACCTTTTCCCCCAGCATGTGTGGCTGGCCTCCAAGCCGTGGAGCGAACTTCCTGGTACTTAACTTGACTATTCTTGGGTGTTAGTCTCTTATTTCACTTTATATTTCGTAGATGAATTCAATCTTTCTATGTCTGTACCTCTCTTTCTGACTCATTTCGCTTAGCATGATACTTTCCATGTAGAACCACTTGTATGTAAATTTCGTGACTTTATGTTTTCTAACAGCTGCATAGTATTCCATTGTATAGATGTACCAAAGTTTCTTTAACCAGTCATCTGTTCTCGGGCACTTGGGTTTTTTCCAGATTTTGGCTATTGTGAACAGTGCAGCAATGAACATATAGGTAAAGATGTCATTTCTACTGTACTTTTTTTTTTGCCTCTTTGGGATATGTTCCCAGGAGTGGTATTGTTGGGTAAAATGGGAGCTCAATTTCTAATTTTTTGAGAATCGTCCATAGTGTTTTCCAAAAGGGCTGAACCAGTCGACATTCCCACCAGCAGTGAAGGAGGGTCCCTTTCTTCCCACCCCTGCGCCAACACAAGGTGCTTATGTTCTTTTGGATGTGGGCCAGTCTCTGTGGTGTGAGATGATATCTCGTTGTTTTGATCTGCCCTTACTGAGGTAGAGCATTTTCTCATGTGCCTTTTAGCCATTCGGATTTCTTCTTTGAGAAACTTTCTATTCATCACCCCATCTCTTTCTTTCTTTTCTTTTTTTTTTTTAATTTTTTTTTTTGGAATCACCATGAGAACAGTTACAAAGCTTTCAGGTTTAAGTCTCGGTTATCCAATGATCCAATACCCATCTCTTCACCAGTGCACAGTTTCCACCAACAACAACCCCAGTATACCCCCGATCACACCCCTATCTATGTCTGTGAGGCAGTTGGTTTCCACTTAACTCTCTCTCTACTTGGATTACATTCATTATTTCAACAAAAGATGCACCATTATTATTTGGAATTTTCCCCCAACAATGAAACCTGCTGAAAAGCCATCGTGTAATAATTTGTTTTCTTTTGCTGGTTATGAAGACCATATGATTTTGGATTTCTGATATTTTATTAATTAAGTCTGGAGGGATTTCTGCCAAAAGCAGCAGTGTTCCGAGATTGGTTTGTGTGCCTCTGGGGCCATGGCCGTGCTGGATAGCCTCTCATGGGGGGCCAACTCATGATCTCGGTGGGGTATGAAGGACATGCCAGTTCTGTCCCCCATCCCATGAGGCCATAGTTACCCTGTCATACCAGGCTGTCCAATAAGCTCTAAGGTGGTGACTGCCATGCTGCCTTGAGGGGGGGAGGCAGAAATGGCGGAAGAGACAAACATCCTTTCCCTCCTGGGTGGGGGGGGACGCACAGCACCATAGCTTAATGCATAGTCCATTCACATTTCTGCCAAAAGCTGCTGTATACCAAATTAGGTCCGTGTGCCTCTGGGGCCATGGACATGCTGGACAGCTGCTAATGGGGGGCAACTCGTAGTCTTGGTGGGGCAAGAAGGACGTGTCAGTTCCGCTACCCATCCCATAAAGTCGCAGTTGCCCCATCTCTGCTGGCTCATACTCGGCTGTCCTTTTAGCTCTGAGGTGGTGGCCACCTTGCTGCCGGGAATGGGGGGAAGGCAGAAGGGAGCAACACCCTTTCCCTCCTGGGGAGGCATGACACCGTAGTTTAATGCATGGTCCATTCACTTTTCTGCTGCAAGCTGCCGGGCTCTGGATTAAGTCCTTTTGCCTCTGGAGCCATGGCCGTGCTGGAGAGCTGCTCGTGGGGGGCAACTCGTGACCTCGGTAAGGCGTGAAGGACAAGCTGGTACCACCCCCCTTCCCATGAGACTGCAGTTGCCCCGTTACTGCTGGCTCATATCTGGCTTTACAATAAGCTCTGAGGCTGCGGCCACCTTGTATGCAGTCCAGATGCATTTCTGCGAAAAGCTGCTGGGTTTCGAGATTTATTTCTGAGTCTCTGGGATCATGGCCGTTAATCAGCTTGATCATGAGCCACAGAGGCCGTTTGTAGGCGGCGACTCGGGGTCTCATTGGGATGGGGAGGAAAGGGTCAGTTCCACCCCCATCTGGTGAGGCCCCGCATGTCTCATCACTGCAGGCCCAAACCTGACTGTCCTGTGGCCTCTGGAGGATGGCGGCCACAGGGCCGCCAGGGGGAGCAGGCCAAAGCACGAAACCTATTCCCACCTGGAATGTCCCAGCGCCAGTAACCTGCTGCAGGAGCAGGACACATTTCTGCCAAAAGCCTTTGGGTTCCAAGATTTCGTTTCTGAGTCTCTGGGATCATGACCATTACGCAGTTCTATCAGGAACCAGAGAGGCCATGCCTTCAATTATATAGCTGAGCCGGAGGTGGTTTGTGGGTGTGTCTCCCACACACCTAACTTTTGACCGTTTACTTTCTTGTTTCGGAGAGCCCGGCAAGCTACCGAGAGTATTCAATGTGCCAGACACAGTAACAACAAAGTCTCCAATGGAGACGTTACTGGGCCCGCTCGAGCAAATCGATGATCAACGGGAGGGCCTTTACCTTTACCTTTACCTTTACTTTCTTGGTAAACTTTGCCCCAAGTTTTTGGGGTCTGGCCAAAGGCAGAGAAGCAATTTTGGGGTATCTGAAAGTCTGACGGTGCCATCAGGCTGCTGATGCACTCGTCTCACAGGTACAGATTGACCTGCTGGCGGCACCATACCCCCTGATGTCATGAATTTTAATGTAGGTTTTTTTATTGGGCTGGAGCGATAGCACAGCGGATAGGGCGTTTGCCCTTCACGCAGCCAACATGGCCGACCTGAGTTCGATTCCTCCGCCCCTCTCGGAGAGCCCAGCAAGCTACCGAGAGAGTATTCGATATGCCAGACACAGTAACAACAAAGTCTCCAATGGAGATGTTACTGGGCCCGCTCGAGCAAATCGATGATCAAGGGGAGGGCCTTTACTTTACTTTACTTGACTTTTCTAAATATACTGTAATTCTGTTTATATTGTTTATAAATAAAATTTGTATTATTATTTAATAGTATTTGTTTTTATATATCCTATGTGTAATTTGGTAGAGTTAGCAGAGATACGCTGCAGTATTTAATTTCAACAAATTGTATATTGTTGGCTTTAGTTTCATTGAATAAAAATAAAATTTGAAAGCTGTTACTTAGTCATGGTCGAACGTCCTGGTGTGGAAACTTGAAAGTCAGCTTTCAATTTTCTATTTATCAGTACATGTTTCTTTTTCTATAGCAAGGAAACATGTTACCTCAGCATTGGATATTTATAGAGTATATTTCTTACTTAGAAAGAAATGCTTGTAATTATAGGCAAAGAGCAAGTTGAAAAACAGGACACTTTCACGGAAAAACTGATTACTCAGATCATAAAAAATCTTCAAGTGAAAATTTCTAACATCCATATTCGTTATGAAGATGATGTAAGTATCTACATTGATTTTAATTTTTTTATTTATTTGTAGTTTGGTGTTTGTGATACCTGCCCTGTAGTGGCCAATCTATCAGAAGCTGGCAATGAAAGGACACAATTAAAGATGAAATGATCTTCCTGTTGTATAATTATTGTTGATATTTGCAGTCTTTGTATTTTAATTCCACCTTCCTAAACTGTTCAAACATTGGCTAATGAAGGAAAGTTCCGTTCTTGCATTATAATCAGCTTCTGGGGGGTGGGAGTTAGAAGTTGGCAACTATGTATTTTTAAAATGCTGTATACTATATTTAAATCCTGGATAGAACATTGATGTCTAGGAATCAGTAGAGCTGGAATTACTCATTTATTCTGCATATAACACATACTTACTCGTTTTGTAATTGAATTGTGAGGGTTGGATTTTGTTTTGATTTTGTTTTGGGCCACAGTTGGTGGTGCTTAGGGCTTGCTCCTGGTTCTGCACCCAGGGATCACTGCAGGTTCTGGGACCATGTGTGGTGCCAGGGATTGAATCCCGGTCTGCCACATCAAGGCAAGCACCCTGTCTGCTATACTACACCCTGGCCTGAGTTAAATATTTTCAATTAACTGAAAAGCATCATACAGATACAATATTGCATGATACTAATATACTGATGTTTAATATTTCAACTAATATTAGTAGAAACAGCAGGAATAAATATTGTTTCCTAAAGTAATAAAATTAGTTGGAATGCATGATATAGCATATATTTCAGAAAGTGAACTTTTACTTCTTTCCTCTTTAGATCACAAATCAGCGCAACCCCCTGTCTTTTGGTATTTCTCTTCAAAATCTCAGCTTGGAGGTACTTTGTTTAAAATGAAATTTAACCATATTTAACTGTGTGGTGTATAGCTCATCAGACTGTTAATTAATGTTCATGTATGCCAGCAGCAGAGATAGATTTTGAAAGTGCATGGGTAGGGTTGAAATTGAGGTAAGTGTCTTCGTATATCAAAACATGTCAAAATAAAATTTAACTTAAAATACATGGGGCCCTTTATTATTCAGTGCTTTAAAAAAACTGAAATGCCTTTTGACTTTTAAATAAATACAAAATAAAAGAATATTTCAGAAATTTTGATGTTATAAAAATTATATGAAAAGAAATCACCAGTTCCCTCACTATTATTAGTATAGTCATTCTTCTTTCCTGTCTAATTTTTCTTTTCTTGGTGCTTTATCCCATCACACCTGATGATGCTCAGAGGCTGTTCCTAGCTTGGTGCTCAGGTGGCAGTATGGTGCTAGGGATTAAACCTGCGCCTTCTGCATGCAAAGCATGTGCTCACCCCTTGAACTATCTCTGCTGAGCCTCTTGTCTAGTTTTTCAAATTGAGAAATTTTAAAATTACTGGAGCCACTCTCCACACACTTGGATAAGCCTCAGACATAACCGAACTGGCAGAGGAACCCAGGTGTGTGGGACCCGGGACTGAGATCTCTAAGCCTGCACGGTTTGGGACTGGACCTGTCAGTAGCTAAACAGTTACACCCTCCAACTGCCGTGTAACCCCAACAAAGGCCAGGATCCAAAGATTATCACAACAAGCTCCCGGGAGAGCACAAGGCAGAGTCTCCTACCCTGTGTCTGACTATCCTCGCCAGGGCCCAACAGCTGAAGACTTCCAGGCCCCAACCAAGGCCTTACTGGAGCCACTCTCCACACACTTGGATAAGCCTCAGACATAACCGAACTGGCAGAGGAACCCAGGTGTGTGGGACCCGGGACTGAGATCTCTAAGCCTGCACGGTTTGGGACTGGACCTGTCAGTAGCTAAACAGTTACACCCTCCAACTGCCGTGTAACCCCAACAAAGGCCAGGATCCAAAGATTATCACAACAAGCTCCCGGGAGAGCACAAGGCAGAGTCTCCTACCCTGTGTCTGACTATCCTCGCCAGGGCCCAACAGCTGAAGACTTCCAGGCCCCAACCAAGGCCTTACTGGAGCCACTCTCCACACACTTGGATAAGCCTCAGACATAACCGAACTGGCAGAGGAACCCAGGTGTGTGGGACCCGGGACTGAGATCTCTAAGCCTGCACGGTTTGGGACTGGACCTGTCAGTAGCTAAACAGTTACACCCTCCAACTGCCGTGTAACCCCAACAAAGGCCA
Source organism: Sorex fumeus (assembly GCF_029834395.1). NCBI lineage: Eukaryota > Metazoa > Chordata > Mammalia > Eulipotyphla > Soricidae > Sorex > Sorex fumeus. The sequence continues at coordinate 5,354,692 of NW_026606095.1, read as the reverse complement.
GGATCCAAAGATTATCACAACAAGCATTCGCGGCCGCGCGACTATTTATTTAATAATTTTCAGGATACCTTAAATATCCTTAAATATCCAACCCACACGGCAGAGCCTGGCAAGCTATCCGTGATCTATGCCAAATAGACCAAATTGATATGCCAAATCCAGTAATAAATGGATCTCATTCCCCTAGCCCTGATTATGCAGAGTCGAGAAGGATATGGAAGGAGAAGCTGATAAAACACCAAGGCAGACATGGGCTGCCAAAACGCAGAAAAACAAAAATGATTGTCTGTACTTTTAATGCTCGTACGCTGGCATCTGCTGCATCCATTGAAGACCTTATGGTACAAGCACGAAAGATCAAGTACGACATCATTGGTCTGACCGAAACGAGAAGACATCAATCCCATCATGCTGTTTTCGACACTGGAGAAGAACTGTTCCTTGGAACATGTGATAAAAGAGGCGTTGGTGGTGTCGGTATCCTTGTCAACACAAACTTAGTCACAAGCATTGATTCATTTGAATGCCTAACAACCCGAATCGGACGATTACACTTGAATAAATGTGGCTCACTACCGGCAGTTTCTATCTTTGTTGTCTACGCACCAACATCCAGTTATGGTGAAAAAGAAACTGAGAAATTCTACATGGAGCTGGAGAAATTCTATAAAGAAGATCACACCTTCTACAAGATCATTGTCGGTGATTTTAATGCCAAGATAGGACCAAGAAGATCAGTCGATGAACTCCACATCGGAACCCATGGCCTGGAATGGAACGAGCAAGGTGACAGACTGTCTGAGTTCATCATGTCAACCAAAACCTTCCATGGTAACTCACAATTCCAAAAGGCTGAATCTAAACGTTGGACATGGGAGTCTCCCGATGGACGGTTCCACAATGAAATAGACCACATCATATTCAATCGGCGGTTTTGCCTAACCGATGTTGCTGTTGTCCCAAAATTCCAAACGGGATCAGACCACCGTCTTCTTCGTGCAAAATTCTACCTCACAGAACGAGGAGAAAAGAATGCAAGGTTTAAGAAGAAGACTCCCAGAACAACCACCAACTGGGAACTCTTTGGCTCTGTTGCAGCAACATGGGAAGATGCCGTCATTGACAACATTGATGAGGAATATGATCGAATGATTCAGCACCTCCATGATTGTGCAAGGAATGCCAAGAGAGAGATAACCACAAAAAACCGTCTTTCTTCGAACACTCTTGAACTTATTCGCCAACGTGGCGTGGCACGTGCCTCAGGCAACCACAAGCAAACGTCCGAACTGGCAAAACAGTGCAGAAAAGCCATCAAGGATGACCTCAAAAACAGGAGAGCAGCAGTACTGGTAGATGCAGCAGAAGCTGGGAAAAACATTTGTAATGCCCGCCTGTCCTTCACCAACTACAAAACCAAGATGACTGCCCTCCGACATCATGATGGATCTATCACATCTTCCAGAAGGGCAATGGAGAAGATTATTCATGACTTCTACTCAGATCTCTTTAATAGCCACATCCACTTGCCCACATACCACATACCACATGATGGATATGTCGTTCCCAATGTTCTCCCTTCCGAAATCCAACATGCCATCTCGTCGGTAAAGAAACAAAAAGCACCTGGCCCAGACAAGATCAGACCTGAACACCTGAAGAACTTACCATCAGCACTCATCAATACATTAGCTCGACTCTTCACACGCTACCTGTCTGAATGCAAGGTTCCATCCCAATGGAAAACCAGCAAGACTGTACTACTATACAAGAAAGGAGACATCCACGACATTGGCAACTATCGCCCAATCTGCCTATTGTCTGTCATCTACAAACTATTCACTCGAGTCATCCTGAATAGGATTAGCAGAACACTAGATGAAGGACAACCATGTGAACAAGCTGGATTCCGAAAAGGATTCAGTACCATCGACCATATCCACACAATAACCAAGCTCATTGAGGTATCTCGGGAGTTCAAGATGCCGCTCTGTCTAACGTTCATTGATTTAAAGAAGGCCTTTGATTCTGTTGAGACGGAAGCGGTCATGGAAGCCCTAGCCAATCAGGGCGTACAAACTCAATACATCAGGATCCTTCGTGAGCTCTATTGCGGATTCACTACCAAGATCTCACCCTTCTACAAAGAAGTAATCATCCATATCAAGAGAGGGGTTCGGCAGGGTGATACCATTTCACCAAAACTCTTCAGTGCCACCCTCGAGAACATCATGCGACGACTAGAATGGGAAAACATGGGAGTGAAGATAGATGGTCGGCAACTACACCACCTCCGCTTTGCTGATGACATCGTTTTAATAACACCAAACATCAGCCAAGCGGCACAAATGCTTGCGGACTTTGACCGTGAGTGTGGAAAGGTTGGACTACAGCTGAATCTTACGAAGACAATGTTTATGAGAAACAGCCTTGTTCCTGACGCTCCATTCACTCTCAACGGAACCACCATCTCCGAATGCAACAGTTATATATACTTAGGTCGAGAAATCAACATGATGAATGACCTGGCACCTGAGTTACGCAGGAGGAAGAGAGCGGCTTGGAATGCCTTCAAGAGCATTGAAGAAATAACTAAAAGGACAAAGAACCTCCAACTACGAGCACATCTCTTTGATTCCACTATTCTTCCTGCATTAACATATGCCTCAGAGACCTGGACCCTACGAAAACAGGATGAGAACACTATTCGGGTCTCTCAAAGAGGAATCGAAAGAACTATGCTTGGAATATCACGATTCACTCAAATGAGAGATAGAATCCGGAGTTCTGATCTTCGTCAACGCTCAAGAATCAGAGACGCTGTCTCATTTGCCAAGACATCAAAAATCAGATGGGCTGGACATGTAATGAGGTTTACAGACAACCGCTGGACTAGAGCCATTACTGATTGGATTCCACGAGACATCAAAAGATCACGTGGACGCCCACCTATAAGATGGTCAGACTTCTTCGTCAAGACCCTAAATGATCGGTTTGAGGCTCTACATGTTCCTAAAACGAACAGATACCATTGGGCTACGCTAGCACGCAACCGGGATGAATGGAGACGTTACTGGCACCCGCTCGAATAAATCGATGAATAACGGGGATTAAGTGATTAAGTGATTAAGTGAGGAGATTATAAAACTTTTTCTTGCTCCAGAATTGAGAGCTAACCACAGGTGTGGCTTACTGATAAAGGGCATATTTTGTGTGCAGGAGACCTGGTTTGATCTCCTGACTTCAGGCATGCCTCCCCTCCAAAATAGATCTTCCTTCCATCCTTCCATCCCTTTTTCCTCCCTCCCTCCATCCCTCCCTCTCTCTATCTTTTTCTCTTCCTTTCTCCCTCTCTTTCTTTGCCTCCCTCTCTCCCTCCCTCTCACATGCCAGGCATGTGCTTTTCCTCTGAGCTACATCCCTGGCTTTTGTATTAAGTTTTAGATACTTTCATTGGCATTGTATTCAATTAAAACCTTATTAAGTTTAAATTGTTATTTTCCTCTGTTTTCAATCTTCCCTTCTGCTTCAGAGATAAATATTATGCTAAGTATTTAAATAATATAGCTTATAGGTTTGTTTGTGTAATATTTTGCATGATTGTTGTACAAGTCCTGTTTTTCTCCAGGGCTTTGAGGATGTGTTGACTTTTGATCAGTTTAACTGCTTTATACTATTTTATTCATTATGCTTTTATTTTCTATTGGGATTTGGTCTGTAATTTCTTATAAAAACTTGGTTTGTTTGCAATTAAAAAAAGACAAAAGTAATTAAGTGATGTTGAGTGTGATAAATTGTCCAGTACTGCTGTTAGATGGAAAAAATAAGGGTGGAAAGTTGTTTGTTGGGTTTGGCATTGTGATGGTCGTTGGTAACTGTGACAGCTGTGCTTTGACCATTCCTTTGATGGCCTTCGTAAACTTGTTCCTTGCACCAGACCTGTTGAATTAAAAATTTACAATGGGGCTTAGTATCTGTTTTAAAAAGCTCTTCAGATGATTTCACATTCCTGAAATACATTTATGATAACTGCTGTACAAGATGACTGTTACTTTTAGAATGTAGTCTATAGATTTGTTACAAAATAGTTCAATAATTCCTTTATAATCTAAACTCAGGTAACACGCATGATTTCACCTTTTTTTTTGTACTGTTCTATTTTCTCTGACTGTATACTAGGCTGTTTTAGTTTCTGTGTGATTTGCATTTGTTCCTACTCCTGTTCTTATTCCTGTAAGTAATTCTACTCACGTACCATTAATACCATTCACTAGATCAAATCTAACCACTTTCACACCCCTGAGTTGAGGCTTCTACAATCTCACTCACCCCTCTCTTTCCCTCTTTTGCCCTCCCTCTTGTCTGTTCCTTTCTCTTTTTTTCCTTCTTTTGGATTTTTGGGCCACACTTGGCAGTGCTCAGGGATTATTTCTGGCTCTATGCTGAGGGATCATTCCTGGTGCCTCAGGGGACTGTATGGGGTGCTCGGGATTGAACCTGGGTTGGCCAAGTGCAAGGCCAAGTGCCTTGCTATACTGTCACTCTGGCCCTTCTTCCATTTCTCTATAATCCCTTCCCTTCTCAACCTGTGCAGTTGCTTATTTTCTTATTTAAAGCAGTTAACTTCTTGAAACTGCAGCTTTCTGTCTGATCAATTAGTATTCTTTGAGTGTTAAAACACTGAAAGATGATGTTTTCATGTGAAATTGGTCTAAAGTGTTTCATAGATGTTATTTATTACTTTAGTGTTTCACACATCTGTCATCTTCTTGCTATTTTTCCTTTTCAGACAACTAATCAGAACTGGGTTCCACATTTCCATGCGGACACCGAGAAACTATTTTATAAGGTAAAATTAGAATGCTGTGGCTGTAACAAACTGAGGAAAGCAGATACAGTGGCTTGAACCACACAGGTTGAATTCTGTGGATCCACGTAGCTTCTATCAATAAGTGTAATATATTTTCTCTTCATGTTTCTCCTGATAAGATTTTCATTTTTCTTGCTTACTGTATTCTTAGGATATACTATGTAATACTTAGTAGGAAATGTGTTAATATACTGTTTTTATTATCAGTTAAAATTTTTGGCCAACAGAAGGGTATTGTTAGTACTTGACTTCGATCCCTCACCCTCCCATCTGTGCCCCTCTTCAGCCCACCATCAAATTTATTTTTGGCACTGTGATTTATAATACTGTAGAGTAGTGTTTCAGGCATGTGATATTCCAATACCCACCAGAGTGCCAGTATCTCTCCCTTGATATTCCCCTGTCCTCTCCTATTCTCCTAGCCTGTCTCTTGACCAACTCAGTTCTGCAAGCTGACTCTCGAGATTTGTTTCCATTGGCTATTTTTTATTCTCTTACTATGTTTATATTCCATGTCAGAGATAGATTGTGTTCTATCTGCCCCTCTTTCTCAGACTTCACTCAGTATGGTACCCTCTCGATCCATCCACATAGCAGTGAGTTGCAGGACTTCCTCCCCCCCCCCCCTTCCTCCTTTCCCTCACCCCCTTTTCCTGGCTGTGTTAATGACTTACTCCTGTCTCTGCATTCAGGGATCATTCTTGGCAACTTGGGGGATCATAATGGGTGGTGGGGATCATACCCAGGTTGGCTGTATGCAAGGCACATGTCGTACCTGCTGTACTATTGTTCCGGCCCAGGATTTTATTAAAAGTAGTCCACAATAGTTCATTATAGATAATATTCAAACACCAATCTCACGACCGAGCACCTTCCCACCGCAATAAGAGAGGAGTGTGTGAAGGTTGTTGTATTTTATTCTGGAGCCATTTAAGCTCACATATAAGAGAATACAAGCATGTTAAAACCAAACAAATGTGTGCCATTTGTGCTTTTGGTATGTAAGTGGGCTAGAGTATAAGAGGTCCAGAACGTTCTGCATCGCTCTCTTCCAGGAGCTTTAGTTTATAGTCTCTGGGCCTTGGCCGTTGATGAGATTACATGGAACCAGGGGCAGCTTGCGGGTGTGACTGCCAAGGAAAACTGGGGAACTGGGGGGAGGAGATCTAGTCCCGTACCTAGTGGGCTTGGAGATCTCAGTCATGGGTTCCCGCGTACCTGGGTTTCTCTGCCAGTTCCTTCTTGGGTGAGGCTCGTCTGAGCGTGTGGAGAGTGGCCTTGAACATGGCGGTGATTGGCTTCTGGAGGTTTTTGGCTGCCAGGGTTTTGCTTGGGGCGGGGAGGGGAACTCAACCTGCCCCCCTCCAAGGTGCACAAGTGAAGACAGCCTGACGTGGGGTCAGGGCATTCTGTCAATTACTGCTTTTTTTTTTTTTTTGAGAAGCCTCCATTTTGTTTTCTATAAAGGCTGAGCTAGACATTCCTACCAGAACTGGATGAGGGTTCCTTTTACTTTAATAGGGTGATAAACATCAGTGTTAGGGATGGGAAAGAGGGAACTGGAATATTTTGTGCTGGTGGCTTCATAGTATGGGCCTGGTAGTATTTTCCTTGGACTTGGAGCTGTCCTGGGGTCCCAGGACCATCCCATGGTGCTTGGGGGACACATTGATCCTGAGATTGAACTCCGGACCTCCTGAGTGGTAGGCATGCACTTTACTAATTAGAACTATTTCTCAAGCCCCCAGCTATTATGTTTATAAGTTCCTTATTTTTTGAAGCTTTTTAGTTGTCTCTCCTTAAAAATCTTCAAAACTCAGTCTTTCTTTTCAGTTGTTGCTTTGTACTCTTCAAGAATGCTAGTACATTATTATATTTGAGCATTTCCTAGATTTTGTTTTGCTTCATCATTAGTAGCAAATTTCTCTATTAATTTGAGGGGTTGATTTCCCTTAGCTTATTAGGCCTTTAATCCAGAATCGCAGGCTGCAGGATATCATGGTAGGGTATTTACCCAGATTGTGTGTATATTCACATTGAAGCACTTGAGGGTCCTGCCAGGCCACTCAAGGTCCCCCTGAGGCTCGCGTCTGAGCTCCGTGGCATGGAGATCTGTGGCCTCCCTCTCCTGTAGGCTGGTTCCGTCCAGCTTTCCCTCTGCTTCAGCCCATCAGTGCTGCTTCTGCCTGGGCAGGTTCTCATCTGTGCTTCCTTCCTCCCAAGCCTTTTAGTTGGGTGCAAGGGAGAGAACTATCTCTGCAGGTGACATGTGGGCCCAGACTCGGAGTCTGCTGTCTCACTAACAGTCACAGGTGCATACAGCTAAGGCACTTCAGTAAAACCCCCCTCCTTAGAAACTGCCCTCCATTTTCGTGCTCTGGGCTCTTAACCAGAACCAAGAGTCCTTTAGGTGAATATGACCCCAGAAAAGGCCCCAGGCTTGCTGGAGCATTACCGCTCACTCAGGCAAGATTCGGGGAGGTTTGAGGGACTTTGCGGGGCAACACCTTCCAGTTACCATAGCCCTGTGCTCAGGCTCCGTCTTGGCTCCTTGTGTCTGGACCTCACAGGATAGGTCATCAGTCCCTGCCCTTTATTCAGGGGCCATCTGGTCTGTCTGTGGAGAGAACCTCCAGCATCAGGGTCGAGGAGTCTTCTCCTTCTCACCTGGCTCTTGACTGTTGGGTCACTCTTGGGTCACCCTTGCTGGCATCTGTCTGCTCCCCACAACTTAGCCCCAGTATCCTGTTGTTCTCTGCAAAACGTCTTTTTCCACCTGGCCACTCTCCATCCACAGTGTCCGCCCCTCTTGAGTCAAGGAGAGACACAAGTGAAGGAGTTTTTGCAGTCACTGCTGCCCTGGTTCTCCTGCCACCTGAACACCCACCCCTGCTCATTCTCTGGTATCTGGATCTTCCCTCCCTCTAGTCGGAAATTGGGAATGCTGGGGAATAGTTCAGCATCTCGTTGTCACATTCCTAGAGCATCCTGTAGAGGTTTTGGCGGTGGTGGTGGTGGTGGGGTCCTATGAGCATTTTAAATTGCATTGGACGGGCCATCACCAGCCATATGTAGACTAGGTTTGAGGTTTCCAAACTTACGTGGCCTATAGCCCCATTTTCAGAAAAAATTACCCAGTGCCGCTGGAAATCTATGTGAATTGAACAAAGGACCAGTGCCCTGCCTCTCCCATCTGGATCTTGCTTGTGGGGACGGGGTGGGAGTGTGGTGAGGGACGACTTCAGAAAACACTGGATTAAGATTTGTGTCAATTTTGAAAATTTTGCTTTTTTTTTAAAAGTAAGGTAATTAAGACTTTCAAAAATAGAATGTTTAAGATCCTTCAAACAAAAACATATAATAAGCTTGATTTAATTTCAGTTAATCCGATTGGATAACCTTTTTGCCTATTGGAATGTAAAATCTCAGATGTTCTATCATGATGATTCTAAAATATCTTTGGTAAGTAAAATTTTTTTGTGATGTTCGTTTGAAAATTTGTTGGGATTGTATTTTTACATGATTTTATTCTTAGTCATTTATTAAAATACTATATAGCCAGTATTCCTTTTTTCTAGCAATTTACCCATTATTAACTATAATCTAAAATATGACATCCAAATTCATAGTTAATCCAAATTAAAATTTGGATTAGTTAATCCAAATTAATTCATGAGTTGAATTAATATTTTTTCTGTCTGAATGCAAACATGTCTAAACATGTATGCATATATCATTTTTTGTTTGTTTGTTTTTTTGGGCCACACCTGATGGTACATACTCCTAGCTCTGTGCTCAGGGATCACTCCTGGCGGGGCTCCATATGTGGTGCCGGGGATCGAACCCGGGTCGACTGTGCACAAGGCAAGTGCCCTACCTGCTGTACTGTCTCTCTGGTCCCATACACATATATCTTAATAGTTCCATAGGTCAGGACATTTTTAACTTTTTCCCTTGAAGACCCCCTTTTTCCTGAGAGTTTTTGAGATGATCCTGGGTATAGCGGCATATAAAATATGTATAGAAACCAAAAATGGATGGGGAGGATATTTAGGTCACATCCGGTGGTGCTCAGGACTACTGTTGGTTTTGTGCTTAGAGATCATTACTGGTGGTGCCCAGTGAACCACATGTAGTACCACGGATCGAAAATGGGTAAAACAAATTTTTAAGTTTGGGATCCCCTACATTTAATTTTGGAAGGAGGGCTTTGTTTTATGATAATAGTTTAGTATTATATTGTCTAACTACTGAAATATTTTCCGTAATTGAGTCCTAAGCTAAACTTAAAAGTTTTAGTTTTTTCATTGCCATTACACATTTTTCTTGTATATTTAATAGTTGTGTTGAATAAAGATATATTAACAGGAATAAAAGTAAAAGCAATTTGTCTTCTGGTAGGCCAACTTGAAGAATGGTATTGTGAAAGAAAATGCTGTTCCACGAGGTTATGAATCTGGTAAGTTTATTTCACAAGATAGTTCAGTTAGAATATATCTTGTTCAGTTAACACAAAGTATAATTATGTAGTTAGTATGAAATAGTGCTACCATTGCAAATTTCTAATCATTGTTGTCACCATATTCCTTATAATTTTCTTTTGTAGTTAAATGTATATACACACACATGCAAGCAAAACACTTATCATTTGTAGCAGGGAAGCTTTTGGGTATATTTCAAAGCTATAGCAAAGAAAGTGTCCAGTAAGAAGAGGATGTGATGGTCACCTCAAATTAATATAGTAAAAATGAACATAGACCCCCAACTCCCCCAATTACTTATACTTGGTCAACCTTCATTCAATTCCAGGCACTGCATGTCGTCCCCTTAAACATCTTCAGGTGTGAAAAAAAAAGGATGTTAATGATTCTGAAGCGTATTCTCATATAACTATGAGAATCTCTGAAAGACGTTTTTACATGATAATACAATTTAGCACAGTGGGTAGGGCGTTTTCCTTGCACACAGCTGACCTGGCCGACCCAGGTTCGATTCCTCTGCTCCTCAGGGAGAGCCTGGCAAGCTACCAAGAGTATCCCGCCCACACGGCAAAGCCTGGCAAGCTACCCGTGACGTATTCGATATGCCAAACACAGTAATAAGTGTCACGATGGAGACGTTACTCGAGCAAAATCGATGAATAATGGGAGGACAGTGACAGTGACAATACAATTTAACGGGGTTGCTCTCTGTAGTGTGATACTGTTTTTAATATGCAGGTAAATATTTTCTTCTTTAGGTACAGCAAGTAAGGTCCTTGCACACACCAACCCTTGTTATGTCCCTGGTATTGCATGTAGTCCCCTGAGCAGTGCCAGGAATGATCCCTTTAGCCAGGCGGATATAGCTCGGCCACCCCCTTCCATATATATATATTTTTATTATTAATACTTCTTTATGGTTCCTAATTATCTGAAGTAAACTTGTATGTAGTAGTTAGAAATAAGCTGCTAAAATATACAGAGGAAAGAAATGCAATTTCTTCTCCCCTCAAGGTACCCAGAAATATGATTGGTGATGGAGAACTTTGTTTCTTGATTTAGTTGCCTGATGTTATTAATAGTAGAACATCCTTCCTGAAATTATTTTCTTGGCTCTAGCTGTATACTTTTCTGTATCATTCTAATTTTGTGATTATTAGTTCCTGAAATGGATCTTATAGTTACTCTACTTATCCTTTTACAGGTTGTGAATAGGATCTGTTTTCGTGACTCTCTTCTCATAAACAGATGAGACTGCCATGCTTGATTTTTTTTTCCCCCCTCTTGGTTAGTTCCTGCTTTGTTGGTCAGGATCCTGAGAAGAGAGAAACTGCATGTAACCTAAACAAGGAAAGTTTGATTCCCCACTCAGAAGTGCTTGGCAGAGTTGGGGGTGGGGGAGGTTGTTGCCCCCTGCCTGTGAGTGTGCAGTGCCAAAGCCTTCACTGACTGCCTTTGGTCACAGCTGCTGGCGCCTGCCCGGGCCAACCTCCTTCCATAGGGGTTCTGGCCAGTACAGGAACTGGGGATTGAGCACGTGGGTCCAGGACTCTGAATGCCTTCTCTCTGTGCTGTCTCCCCAGAGCCTTCTACTGCTAAGTTGAACTAACCAGCTGGGAAAGAAAAAATAAAGATCCCAAATGATCTTTCAGAGCAGATGTGAAGTGGAGGTTTAAGGTCTCAGGCAGTAAACTGATGGCTGGAATAGCTGCTAGAGACGTCAGAGGAAATGGGGAGTTTCTTTTAATTCTGTTTAGTGGGGAGCAGTTTAGGCTGTAATGGGAATGGTGAAGTAGAACCTGAAAAAGGGAGAAAGAGATGGGAGAGTTCCAAGTTAATATGTGTGAAAGGAGATGAAAGTTAGCACACATGTGACGTGTTTTGCAACAGGCAGGAGCACGGCCAGTTCTTTTGCTTAAGAGTTCATTAATGAGAGACATCCTAATCCCAGGTGGAGTAAATATAGTTGATGTTAGTGGCTTATGGAATTTCTTTTTTGTGTTCCTCCTCTCTTCCAGGAGGTTTTCGGAGAGAGAAGAGGCTCTGAAATAGCCTGTGTAGGGAAATGATAAAGTGAATTGATTTGTGTTCTCACACCGTGCTTTAAATTTGCATCAATATGACTTGGAAAACTTGTTAAAAACAAATTATTGGGCTAGGAAGATAGTTAAAAGGATTACGAGGCAAGCAGGAACCTTGAATTTGATCTTGTTCACTAAATAAACCCCCAAGCAACTCTAGGAGCAACCCTGAAGTCAAGAGTGGGAACACTCTGGGAACACTGCCAGATGTAGTCCAAAGACAGGGGAAATTAATTCTAGGGTGTATCCAAGACCTGTGGGAGTGAGGGGCAGTATTCTATATGTGTGTAATAACAGTAACAAGATTCTGCTGAGTGCTAGAATATTACAACATCAGAAGCTTCACTGGGTTCTCAAGGGTAGCCAAATTATTTTTAAGGGCCACATAATTTGTATTTTTCAGCCGTATATTCGATATCACATATTCTTTTTTGAAAGTGTAAAACTCAGAACTGGAAAGACAACACAGATAGAAAGACACTTGTCTTGCACGTGACTGACCCCAGTTGTCTTCCTAGCACTACATATGGTTCCCCCAAACACTTCCTGGGCCACTTCTGAGTCAGGGTAGTTCTGAACTGGGTGTCTTCCAAAAGTACTAAACAAAAAAATAGTAAAAGTATGAAAATCATTCCTAACTTTCCCGGTTGTCCAAAAATAGATTGCATCATGGGTTTAGCTGATAGGTAGACTAATGGAGTGTTGTATGATTGGTCTGTCAGCCTGAGGACCCACGTAAGTTTACTACAGTGTAGTGAAAACAGTTGATGTGAGAGGTCAGGATTTGGGAAATATTATATATTGAAATTAGAGTTGGAGAGCTAAAATCTTAGTTAGGGAGAGGCCTCATCCCAGGAATGAATAAATTGTTATTACCAGGAAGGGTATGTATGGCTTTACAGATAAGGGTTTGAGGGTTGAACCCTAGTGCTCCAGGAACACCTGAGCACCATCAGGAATGACCCCTGAGCCAGCAGTAGCCTCTGAGAAGAGCACTCTTGGGTTTGGAACCCCTTCCACATCCAGAGCTCCCCCGCCTCTCTCCAATTTGGGGAAAATTAATAATCCTAATTTTCAAATTCTGAATTCTTCTCAAGGTTGTGGCTCCCACACACTGCTGGTGCGGGCAGTTGGTTCTGAAGTCAGCTCTCTCAGATACTCGGATAACCTTGTTGAACAGTTCAGTGCTCAGGCCCAGAGATGCACTTCAGTGCTGCAGGCCAGCGGTGCTGGAGATTCCTAGAGCCACACTGACAGTCTTGAGGGTGGAAATGAAGTGTAGGGCTCGAACTTGGGGCCTCATACATGCAGCCTGTCAGCCATCTCCTCCCCAGTAATGTTGTCTTACTTGTATACTTATAAATCTTTCTTTATTCTATCCACTCATTTATGTGTATGCCTTTTCTTCTCACTTGTAACTTTATTGCTTATTGTTGTGTCCATTTGCCATGATGAATTTTATTTATCTCCAGTTGATAAGTTATCAGTGTCACTGTCCTCCCATTGTTCATCGATTTGCTCGAGCGGGTTGTGGCATTGTGAGACTTCTTACTGTGTTTGGCATATCGAATACGCCACGGGTAGCTTGCCAGGCTTTGCCGTGCAAGGCGAGATACTCTCGGTAGCTTGCCAGGCTCTCCAAGAGGGGCGGACGAATTGAACTCTGTTTGACCATATTGGCTGAGTGCAAGGCACATGCCCTACCCACTGTGTATCGCTCCAGCCCTGATAAAAGTCATGTTTCATTAAAATTAAAAGTACTTTTGGATGATTAATATATAAAAGAATTAAGTGTGAGGTTACTGGCATAATTAAAACAAGTAGTATGCTATCTTTGTATATAAATTAGCTGTGGATAGTTGACCTCCATATTCTGTTATTACTGGTCACTTCTGTTACTCATTTAGGCACAAAATACAGAAGGTTGAGAGCAAATCCTTAGATTTTAGGTTGAGACAAGGTTATCCTGATCAAACTCACTGATTTTCTCTCCCTTGCTTATGTGTTATTGCGGTGCTCGAGGGACCATATAGAATGATGGCAATTCAATCTAGGTCAGCAGTGTGCAAGGCAAATGCCCCACCCACTGTACTATCATTCTGGTACCTTATTAGAATGATTTTATTGAATTACTTGAGTGTGTTTCTACTTGCAAGAGTTTATATCGATGTTTTGAGAGGAGTTCATTTGGACTTTGTTATACATACAGAAAACATTGATTATAGGCAGGACAGAGATAAAATAATATTCTTTACTAATCAAAAGTTTATTTGAGCAGATTTTTGATAATTTAGTAACTGTAGAAAGAATACATAAAACTGGCTTATTTTACTCTTTAGTAATTTGAGTTTCTTGAAATCTAACACAGTTAAAAAATTTGTGTTAAAAAAAAATTGTGCTGCTTTTCAGTATTTCGTCCTATATCTGCTGATGCCAAACTTCAGATGAATCGCCGGTCAGATTTTGACTTTTCTGCCCCCAAAATGAACCTAGAAATTGAATTACATGACATAGCAATTGAATTTAAGAAATCTCAGGTAATTTTGTGTGTGTGTGTGTGTGTGTGTGTGTGTATGTGTGTTTGTGTAAATGCAAATTGTGAGTCTGAAAACAAGAACTAAGATTTTGTTTGTTTGGTTTTGGTTTTGGGCCACACAGGAATCACTCCTGTTGGTGCATAGGGCCATATAGATTGTTGGGGATTGAGCCCACTTTGGCCTTTTGCAAGACAAACACCCTACCCATTGTACTATCTCTTTGGCTGCCAACAGAACTAAGATTTTCTTTGTGTTGTTCATGGTGTTGCTGTGTTGGGTATTGAATCTAGTCTCCAATATAAGAGAGAAGTATACTTCATTGTTGAGCCATATCTCTGGCCTCAGTTTTAAATGGAAATTAAGTTATCTTATAACATTTATGATTGGATACACTTAAAATCTGGGGTAGAGCTTTAATTTTTTTTTCTTTTAAATAGTATTTCAGTGTTATGGAACTTCTTGAATCAATTGATATGATGACACAAAATCTGCCATACAGGAAATTCAAACCTGATGTACCTCTTCATAAAAATGCAAGAAAATGGTAAACTCTCAAGTATTTTTATTTTTTATTTCCTTTTTTTATTTTATTTAATCGCCATGAGATAGTTACAAGCGTTCATGTTTGAGTTACAATCACAGAATTATCAAGTATTTTTTTGAAAATGGAATAAAAATGAATTTCTTGACTTTAGAAGAAATTTTTAAAAGTCTGCTATAAACTATGATTTGTTTTATAGCTGGAAATTATCTCATTTTTATTTAAAAACGAACGACATTGACTTAATGGGTTCTTTTAAACAATTTATAATTGGACATACTGACGTACCATTCACATATCTTTTTGAATTACTAAATGTTAGATCACATTTTGTTATCTAGCAGTGTCATCATACATATTTTCAAAATCATACCAGATTTATTAAACCTTCATTATTAAACTTGTATTTGAATCTATAACTTGTAATCTGTTTTAAAAACTGAACATATTGTTAATTCATTAAACGTTTGCCTTTTTTCTAGAACTGACAGTTGACTGTTTAAATTATTATTTGGGAGACTTAGATCTTATCTGATAGTACTTCAATAGTTCTGTAGAGCTATGTTATATTTATCTTAAAACTTAATATATTTGCTGATTTTCAGAACGAATGATAAAATTAATATATTAATACAGGAAAAGTTGGGAGAATGTATATCTCCAGTCTGTTTTATATATGCTAGAGAAAGTGCAGTATCAACAATATTTATGCTATTGGTTTGAACATATTAATTGTATGGGTCTTGTGTTTGTTTTTTACTAGGTGGGCTTATGCTATACATGGAGTTCTTGAAGTAAATGTTATCCCCAGGTTACAGATGTGGTCATGGAAGCATATTTTAAAACATAGGTTAAAAATGAAACAATATAAAGAACTGTATAAAAAAAAGCTAACAATAAGGAAGCCATCTTTCGAAGTTCTCAACTCTTTGGAGGCAAGTATTTTAAAAAAAAATCATCGAATATTTTATACTTGGAACTCAGTTGTTAAAGACTACCGCCTCTTATTTCTTTGTTCTAACTTTGACATTGTGTTTTCCTTAATCTTTTTGTATTCATACTTTCTCCTTTTAAATTTAAATTTAAAAAATGTTTTAATGCTGTGATTTATAAAGCTATTCATAGTTGAGTTTCAGGGATACAGTGTTCCACCACCAATCCCGTTCCCAGTGTTAACTTCCCTCTATTTAATGTCTCCAGTTTCCCTCCAATCTCCACCACTCTCCTTCCCCAACCTCCTTGACAGGCACATTTTTAAATTTGTTTGGATCCAGTGCAATCTTTTTGATTCAAATATATATATATGTGTGTGTGTGTATATATATATATATATATATATATATATATATATATATATTTCACCTGTATACTACTGATGTATCTGAGACCCCTGTCCCCTGCATCTGTTACCTCTCATTTACCTCTTCTCAGCCACCCCCTCACCTCAGTTTATTTCCTTCCCTGTCCTCAGTTCTATAATCTAGGGACCAGGGTGATCTAGGGAGCCCCACTATGAAACCTTGCATTCACTTTTTGCTCAAGCTTCCCTCCAGAAACTGGGAAGCTCTCTTCCACCAAAGTTCTTTTTCCTTTCTCTTTTTCCTCTCCTGGTGGTTCTATAATTTGGAGATTATTCTTCTTGCTGTTATTTATTAAGTACCTTAGATTCATTTTTCTTTTGCCATTTCATTATTGATATTGATTTTTGTCTTTGAATTTGTTCATCTGGTTCTCTGCATTCAAAATTTTGTTTCTGAGGCTTGTTTTTTTTTTATTTTTGAAAAGTTTTATTTCCTCTTACATTTTATATAAACACTGTGATTTACATTGCTGTTCATGATGATTTATTATGGACATTCAATATACCAGCACCAGTCTCACCATGATTGCACCTTCCCACCACCATTACCTCTAATTTTCCCAGCCACTCCGTAAGCCTGCCCTAATAGCAGCCCTCAAAATAAATAAATAATTTATTTTATATTGCTTGCTATGATTTCTTTAAAAAATGATCAAAAATTGTTTCCTCAGCAGAAAGTCAGTGAAGATTGTCGTATCTCACCATGGAGCCATTAAGCCCTTGCATAGGAGATTACTAAGATGTTGTTATAAGTTAACCCTTCTGTGTTGATATTTGGTTAATTGAGACTGGATGCCTTCTGCATTATATCATTCAATCTGGTGTTCTACTCTTGGTTTAATAGTGTCGTAGAATTTGAGTTGTTGAGTACTTCAGGAAGTCCAAAATACTTAACAGGGTGATACAGCTGGACTTACATTTTTAAGTGGGTGTCAGATTTGGGGCTTGCAGATGACTGACAGGGCTTCTGGAAGTACAGGGAGCTGTGAGGAGGTATCCCATCCCTGACTCCATGAAAGCTTCGGGATTTCAGTCACAAAACCTGCATACCTAAGTTTTCCAGCAGATTAATTTCTGGAAGAGTCTTATCCCGAGCAGTGGAGCCCAGCAGGGAGCAGGGGAGAAGTTATGGAGTATGGCATTTTTCAGCTGCCGGGGCTCTGTTTGGGCGGGTACTGAGCTAACCTGCCCCCACTCTGGGATGTACTGGACGATTCTGCCTTGTGAGGGGTCTGAAAGAATCTCTACAACTTGTCAATCTCTTTTGAGATTTATTTATGAGTCTTTGGGTCATGGCCAGTGAATGAGTTTAACATGGTGCTGGAGGTGGTTCATCAGATAAAACTCTGAATTCGATCCCCTGAGCCCCATATGATCCCCCCAAGCTTGCCAGGAGTGATTCCTGAGTGCAGAGCCAGGAGTAACCCCTGAGCATCACTGGGTGTTGCTTTCTGTCCCATTATCTCTGCCCCCCCAAACAACAACAACAACAACAACAACAACGACAAAAACAACACTGCCTCAGTATTCTCATTCCCAGCTGCAGCCCCAGAAGTTGCTGTAGCTGTCACGCCCATCCCAGGGAGGGCAATTGCTATTGTAATTTTTTTTTTTAGCTCCTTTAATTCTGTTTGTGTGGATTCTTTGATACTCTTAATCAGGTTCTTCTTTGAATTGATTGAATTTCTCTTCCAGTAATTGCTTAATTTCCATGGCAATTGCGGAGTGTTGATTTGAGGTCCCTCTTCACCAGGCTTGAGGATTTGATGAATTTAAGACTTGCCTGGACTTCTGTGCTGTTTGCCAGTAGTTTCATGGTTTTATGGATGACAGTAGAACTTTAGATTCCTGGTTACCTGAGTTCTGATCTGATCAGTATATGTATATTAAGAAACTACAATTGTTATCTAGACTTTTCAGTATATTGTAATGATGGTATTTGATTGTAATAGGAAGGTACATATCTATTCCTGTCATTTGGGTTACTAAGAGGGTTTTTTGTCACTGACCAGTTCCCCCACCTGACCAGAGTGTGTGGGTGGGGTGGAGTAATGCGTTTAGCATCCATAGTTCTGGGTTCAGTGCAGCCACTAGGCTAGGGAAGATGTCCTTGATGGCCAGGCCGGGAGGACTATACAGTTTTCTGGTTCTTTCAGCATACCAGCTGGGAGGTTTAGAATCGATGTTAGCAGATGCAACTCCCTTCACTGGGGAGTGGGCCGACACAGATGCTAGCAGGGCCCTAGGAGTCACAGCTCAGAGGTGTCCCTGTGTCCATGCTAAGGAAAGGGCGGGATTCTTAGTTTTAGCTTTCTTTGTGTGACATTATTATGGCTTTTTATATTCAAAAACTCCAGTGTTTTCTATACTGATTTCCTGTCTTCTCTTATTTTGTTTCTACTGCATTTCCCCTAAGCCATCATATATGTAATAATAGAGTAATTTCTTTGTCTTCTATACAGATTATGCTTACATTTAGTGACGTTTGCACATTTATAGTCCATCTGTCTTTCCTTCCTTTTCTAGTTTTACTATCTCTCAAGTTCTAATTATATGCATTTCTTGTTTAAACTTAACCAGACCTTTTTTCTAGACAAAGTGCTTTTTCTCTTAAGTTTCTTTTGTATTCTAGTTTTCACCACCAGCTTTCATATTGTGCGTGTTGAGAGTTCTCTATTTTACTTTTAGCATTGTTGTATATTCTACTGAGGTTTCTTTTACAACTTAGAGGGAACTAGCCATTTTAATTAGTGTAGTAACCTTCTGGATCTAGGTTAATGTCAAATTAAGGGTCTCCCTGAGATTGAGGTTCATTTACATTTTTTGTTATGGGAAGTCTTCAGATGCACATTCCTGTTTGGCCATTAGAAATGCTTGGGTTGAGAAACTTTTGTCGTGGTTACTCATAGGTTTGGTTTTAGCTCTTGAACCTTCCAGGTGTTGAGTGGACAGTAGAGCCTGAATTCAGTTTTTTGTAGATGACAATAGGTCGTCATTGCTTCTCATTGGTGGAAGTAGTGGCTTGATCTTCAAGTCATCACGGAAATAACAAAGTCATACTGATGAGAATGTCTTAGTGTATTTCCACAGCCATAATAAAAGTGTGAGGTTTACACAGGCTCTACTGCATGCCTGCATCTGTCTGTTGGAATCCTTTCCGTCCTGAGTCAGGGTTTCCCATGTTGTGCTCATTGGGACTGCCAGTGATTCTCGGCATTGGGTTCCAGTGCTTCAGTGTGTCTCCGTGGAGCTGGCGAGAGCCTGAACTTCAGGGTCAGCCATAGCCACGCTGCACATGCTGCTGATGTTCAGTGTTCTGGAGACAATGGTGCCCAGGATATCAGCAGCTGCTTGAAGCTACCGCCTTCACATCTCTTTCACTCCATGTGGAGTACTCTTAGTGATAACAGCAACTGCACATGTAACATGAAGAATGTATAGTTGTAGCTTTAGTTGAAAGGGTCACTACCTTACCTATAGTTTTTAGTTAAAATCCAAGTCAAAGTAATTTTATTATTATTATTATTATGAATATTATTTTTTGGTTTGGGGGCCACATTCAACAGTGCTCCAGGGGTACTCCTGGCTGTGTGCTCAGATGTGAGCCCTGGTGGTGCTTGAGGGGTTTTCTGGTGCCAGGGATCAAACTGGGGTCGGCTGTGAATGGCAGGTGCCTTACCCCTGTACTCTCTCTCCTGCTCCACAATAAAAGTTATTTAAACAATCCCTGAATGGTACATTACATATGTGTTTGGAAATCTTAGAATTGTAACTCATGTATAAGATACAAATGATATTTTTTATTTGAAAGGTTACTTGATCATTACTATTTCCAGCTTGAGATGCATGTACGACTTTCCTTATTAGAGTTTGTTGTTTTTCAGTGTATTTTGTTTTCAACCATCTATTATTTTTCCTTTAGTTCAGCAGTTTGATAGATACTAAAGTGTTTTTTTTGTGTGAAATTAAGTGTTTTTGTTTATATTTTTAGGACTTGGAAAAATCTTTGGATGTATTTAATATAGTTATATCAAGACAGCAGGCAGAAGTTGAGGTAAATCTGAATTACATTTCATTTGGTTTTAAAGGTAAATAAACATATTATATTGGCCGATGCTGTGTTATATTTTTGTACTTTAATAATACTGTTTCCTAGCAGGAATGCAGATTTGCTTAACTGTCAAAAAATCTAGAGACTCTAGAATTTTTAAACTACAGTATTTTGCTATATGCATTTAAAAACATAAAAATTTGTTTTTTGTTTTTGTTTTGTTTTTGTGTTATACCTTGTGGTTCTTAGGCTTTTACTCCTGGCTCTGCAATCAGGGGTCACTGTTGGTGGTGCTTTGATATGGGGGGGTCAGATTTAGATTAGACTTGTACAAGACAATCTATCTGCTGTACTATCTCTGTCTCCTGAGTCATAGAAGATCTATGGGAAGTCATTTTTTGCAAACTACTTAGCTTATTTTCTATATGTTATCAGATTTTTTATGACATTTGGAAAAATCCAGTCTTTTTCTTTTCTTTCTCTCTCTTTTTTAAATGGGCCACACCCAGTAGTGCTCAGGGGTTACTCCTGGCTCTGCCCTCAGGAATTAACTTCTGTTGGTATTCAGATCATATGTATGGACTGCCAGGAATCAAACCCAGGCTGGATACACGCAAGGCAAAGCCCTACCCACTGTATTGTCACTCTGGCCCTCTTTTTTTTTTTTCTCTTTGTGATTACAATCTTGGAAAATGGGCTATCTAGCCTAGTAATCCTAACTTGCTTTCTGGCTAATGTTGCAAGTATGTTCTACTTTTATATACTAACTCAGGTAGATGTCACTTTGGAAATCACATTACTAACATTGAGAGATTCGAGTACAGGATAACTTGTCGTTTATTAATAAATGTTCATTTTAGGCAAAGAAAGCTGGGCACAAGCTTTACAAAGAAGGAGTAGAAGAAGATTCAGAGGAAAATAAAGGATGGTTCAACTGGTTGTGGACTTGGTCAGAACCACCACAAACTAAAGAACAGCCGAACGTTAAGCCTGGAAGTATGTTCACTTTCTCTTATACCCGCACAGCTAATTATCAGGCTATGGTATTGTAACTAGTCTTATAAGATGTGAAATTAAAATCGGCAAAAAAAATTCCTGATTGGATTAAATATATGATTATATATTCATGATATATATGCATATGTATATAATCATATATGATCATATATACATGATATATTTTTAATTACCTTAATCCGCTATAAATATATATATAAATGAGACGTTTTAGCTAACATTTATAAAATATATACGTATAATATAATTATTATAGTACAATAGTGGACAAACATTCCTAGGGATTTTGGTGCTTTTAGGTTCGTGCCCTGGGTCTGTCAGTTAGTGTCACTGAGTGCTGACAAACTGTAGGATTTTGACTGTTGGTTTGATCCTTGTGAAATGTGGCAAATGATGAGGCCTACACTCTCTACTTTTTCTGCCCAATGTGTAGCGTGGCACAGTGGCACGGCACAGCTTGTAAGCTCTGACTCAGAAATTGCAGTGCTTAAATAAACAATTGATATTTTTAAAATAATCCTAAAATTTCCTGTACCTTCTGAAC
The DNA here is from genome assembly GCF_029834395.1 of Sorex fumeus. Classification (NCBI taxonomy): domain Eukaryota; kingdom Metazoa; phylum Chordata; class Mammalia; order Eulipotyphla; family Soricidae; genus Sorex; species Sorex fumeus. The sequence continues at coordinate 5,333,210 of NW_026606095.1, read as the reverse complement.
ATTCAGTGCTTATAATTTCTTAAAAGCTTTATTTTTAAAGTAAAATGCATGTAATTTATTGAAGGTAGGCAAATTATTGGTTAGTTTTGTTATTGGTTAAGATGACAGAACCTAGACTGGAGAGATCGTACTATTGGTAAGGGCTTTCCTTGCATGTGACTCGGTTCTACCCCTGGCATCCCATATGGTCAGTCCCCTAAGCCTTCCCAGGAGTGATCCATGATCACCAAGCCAGGAGTAATCCCTGAGCACTCTAGGATGTGGCCCAAAAACTTAAAAAACAAACCAAAACCAAACAAAAAAAAATAAGTATTCATGACATATAGTAGAATTCATACGAAACTTCATTTTCTAAATTCAAGCAATACTTGAAGAAATGTTGACTGTTGAGGAGAAGACTGTACTCTATGAAGCAATTGGCTACAGTGAAACAGCAGTTGATCCCACCTTGCCCAAAACAGTAAGTTGATCTAACCTTGCCCAAAACTTGCTTTAGACTTCAACATTTGTTAAATAGACCTATTTTTAATTCAGAAATACATGGTTAGTTTGTTCTGTGACCTTTCCTGAGTCTGTACCCAGCATTCATTTTAATTTCTGAGTGATGAAATTGTCCTCTACTTTTTAATGTTTCATGTTAATATTTGGGGTTACTTAGGGGGCTCACAACAAGTCCCACAATTTGTTGTGAGACTTTACTGGTGCCCGCTTGAGCAAATCGATGAACAATAGGAGGACAGTGCTACAGATGGTATATTTATATGTGAATGTATTTTTTTTTAATTTCTCTCATACTCTAGTTTGAAGCCATGAAAGTTTTTGTTCACTTGAAAAGCATGTCTATTGTTCTAAGAGAAAAACAAGAAAAATCTGAGCTTTTAGATATTGTAGTAGAAGAATTTAGCAGCATGATTGTACAAAGACCAGGAGCACAAGCATTTAAGTAAGTATTTATTATATTTTATCTATTGGAAATCTGATGATAGTTGTAGAGTATTTATAATATACCTTTATCTCTTTTACCCACTATACTATCTTTCCTACTTTCTTTTATATTTTTAAGGACTTTGATTTTACCTTAATAATATATATTTTTAAATTATTTGTATTTGTATTTTTAAATTAGTCATGACATTTAGTGAAAAACTGCCGAGATATCATAAATGGACAAGAATGATTTTTTTTTTTTATTTATTGAATCACTGTGGGAAAGGTTACAAAGCTTTCAGGTTTATGTCTCAGTCATGCAAATATCAAACACATTTCCCTTTACCAATACTTATTTTTTACCATGAAGAACCCCAATAAAACCCCACCCCCCACCCCTCCCAAAGAATGATTTTTAAAAAGTCAGCATGCAAAAGAAACAGCATTAACGTTATGGCACTTAAGAATATTTTTGGTTTATTTTCATTTAAAAATTATAAAAATTTTGGGCCGGAGAGATAGTAGAGCTTGTGAGGCTCTTGCTTTGCATGCAGCTGACCTGGATTAGTCCCTGGAGCTACATAGGGTTCCCGGAGCACCATCAGAGTGATCCCTGAGCCCAGAGCTAGGAATAAGCCCTGATCACTGCCAGATATTACCCTCAAACAAAAACAGAACAAAGTTTTGGGAATTATACACGTCACCCACTTATGTACACCTCATCTACTGTATCCAGTTCATTTGGTATTGTAGTTTGGATCCATATTGCTATATTTTATAGGGTCATACAACAGCACCATCGACCACTTCCGAAATATTTTTCAAAATAAAGTAAAATTCCCTTTATTGTTAGTTCCCGTTCTGCCTCTGCAGTCTAGCAGTACTTGGTTTTCTGGGGGATCCTGGGTGGTGCTTTGTGTTAGGCCAGGAATGCTGTGCTCCTTGGACCCTGCTGCTGGCACCCAGGGCTGCCTTGGCCGTCCCCAGCCCTCCAGAGTCACTCCATCCAGTCATGCTTGGGAGCTTGTGCCCCTGTGTCTTATGGGAGCGCATACGTTTAGTCCCTGGTCCTCTCTGGCTTTTCTTGGTTTTTGAGTCATACCTAGCCTGGTGCTTAGGGTTCTCCTCTGGGTCTGTTGGGGACCTCTTGCACGAAATCATGTGCTCCATCTCATTGAACTATTACTTTGGGGCTCCCCGGTGTACTTTACATATTTAGAATTGCTCTGTTTTGGGCTCTGTATGCGTGAAATGATATAACAGAATTTACAATGACCTTTTTTTTGGTGATTTAATTTTGCTTTAATTTTGAATGGTGTGTTTAGGTCAGGATTCATCTATAGTACAGAGTAAATTAGTACTTCATTCTTTAACATTTCATTATGTGGATATACCACATTTTGTTTGCTCATTCATCAGGCGATACGTTTATTTTAAAGTCTGAGGCTCGTATGAATAATGCTGCTAACAATACTCACTGGCAGTATTTTGTGTCTAAAACAGTTCCAATTTTGGGAGGGTATATACCTAAAGGTGAAATTGTTGTTTCATATAGTAACTGTTAAACCTTTTAACTGTTCTCCAAAGTAACTTGGACTAATCACTTTACACATTAGCATTGTGTGAGACCCCCGGTTTTCCTCATCCTTGTCTGCGTTTCTCTGTCTTTTGATTATGCCCATTCTGACTGCTCTAAGTGGTGTCTCACTGTGGTTTTGATTTGTTTCTCTGATGGCTAATGATCTTGTGCTTCTGTTTCATGTGTTTATTATCAAAAGTTTATCATTACTAAAAGGATTTATATTTGAACTTGTAATTCTAATTCTACCCATCATTATGACTAACCCTCTTTCAGTACCATAGTGACTTTTTAAAAATTAAAACTTTGTAGCACAATTGGAATCAGGTAATGTGACTCCTTCGGTTGATTATTTTACAAGGTTGTTTCTGTTCTTGGTCCTTTGAATTTTTATACAAAGTTTAGAATCATTTTGTACATTTTTGCAAAAAACAGCTTGAAGAGACCAAGAGTTTGTACAAAATTTGAGGTGCTTTCCTAGGATGCGACTATGGGCGTCAGCTCGGTTTGATCCTTGGTGCTGTGTATGGGCCCCTCAGCATTCTTGCCAGGTGTAGCCTCCAAACCAAAATAAACTCTTCCCCTCCAAAACAAAACACACAAAAAAGGAAACGACCTTGTGGCCAGGTCGATAGTTCAAAGTGTCTGAGCACATGTCTGCCTAAAATTGGCCCCAAATTCAGTCCTGACTTTAAATCAACGTCTGCTTCTAGTCTGTGGATTTCAGGAGAATTTCCTCACAGTTTTCCTTTATGTGGGGGCAGGATTGACTAGAGGGGACTGGAATTGGGCATTTCTTTTATGCAGGTCATTTGAGGTCTATTAATAGCCCGTCATGATAGGTTCAGTTCATTGAATTCTAGAAAATCCAGTGAACAAGAATTGTTTAAGAAGTGAGTTCTCTGACTTGTTTTTCAAACGGTTATGTTTCCCCTTGTCTGAAGTGAATTCTACTCTAATATTTCCAGTGGGAACTTGGTCAGATTTCTGCAGGTATATCTAAAAATATTGTGCGGTTCCTCTGTGACTGCATGCTCCTTGAGTTTTAATTCCTAAGAGTTATCCATGTTGGCTCCCTAGCAAGTCATTGGCTGTAGTTCAAGTTTGCCTTAGGCTTAGATAAGCCATGATTGCCTGTTTTATTCTGTCTTTCTGGTTTGGGGGACAGAATCTTGCCTTGTGTCTTACTCGCTCTTACAAGTCTAGGAGGAATTGATTTTTCAGTTTGGCTTTTTTTTTTTTAACCTACAGTTAATAAGAAATGGCATTTTCCAAACTTCTTTGTTGGGAATTGGATGTGATAACCTTTAGTTGCTTTGCCATTTATAAAGTAACATATGCATTGAGTTCTTTGTCAGTTCATCTATGTCAGTTAAGTTTGAATAGTTGTTTAATTTCTTTAATGTGGATGAAATGGACTATCAGAAAATTCAAATTGAGATTTTTGAAAAATACTAACTTTACTAGTTAATTTTTGTCCTGTCTCTTTTCCTGCAGATTTGAAATCAGGGTAGGTTCATTCCATGTTACCGGCTCACCAGATCATTCAACAAAGCCTCGTCTCCTGTCTTCACTGAATGATGCCACATCACTTTTTCAAATTATATTTGAGATAAATCCATTAGATGAAACGGTTGCTCAAAGGTGTATCATAGAAGCTGAACCTGTAGAAATCATATATGATGCAGTAAGTGTTTTGAAAATTCCTAACTTTAATATATGTACTTTGTTTCACATTTGAAGCTCCTACTAATGGTGCTTATTTTTACAGAGAACGGTGAATAGTACAATAGAATTCTTCAGACCTCCAGAACAGGTAAATCTAACACAACTCACCTCAGCAACTTTGACAAAACTTGAAGAATTTCGTGAGAAGACATCAACAGGTAAATGTCAGAATTGCTCAGTGAATAAAGCACAGTATCCTATATTATTCCAAATGTTCAGTCATATTAAACTAATTTTAATAACAGGAACTTTAAATTTATATATCTGAACCAGCCAGAGTTTAATTGAAAATAGTACTTTTATATTCGGTTTCAGATACAGCAATCTTCCATTCTTACTCTCTTCCTCTGTTTTTTTTTTCTCTCTCCTTTCCATTCCTCCTTCCTTTCTTCCATCCTCAGGCTTCCTGTTTATAATTGAACTCAGGGCCTCACACATTCTAGGCACTCATCATCCACATACTGTGAATTGGTGCAAGTCTTTATTTTTTCATTTTAATTTATGGGGGTCTCCCAAGTAATGCTGAGAACGCTTAGGGACCTGATGCCAGGGATCAAGTGTCCTTACAACACGTTTTCTTTAATTAACAAATCTTATAATTGTTATGTTAAGGGGACCAGAGAGAATTAGTACATCTGGCAGGGAACTTGCTTTGCATGTGTGGCAGACCTGGGGTTTCAATTACTGGCATCCTATATGGTCCCCCAAGTCCACGAGGAATGACCCCTGCATGCAGAACGAGGAGTAAGCCCTGAACCCTTCTGGGTATGCCCACCTCCCAAAGATTATGTTAAAATATGCCAGTTTCATTACACTTAATCTCTTCAATTATGCACTAATCCTTCCAGTTGTGTTCCAGTCCTTCCAGTTGTGTACTAATAAGGTATCACAAATATAAAATTATTTTTGAGCTGGGAATACGGCTTTTGGGAAAGAAAGGTTGGTAGTGATGAGATATGAATAAGGCTAATCCTAAGAAAATATGAACTTTCCAAATAGTGAGCTTTCTGCATCAATTATTGTATAAAATTGTAAAACTTTATGCACAAGTCTTTTTGATTTAATCATTGCCCTTTACATTTCAACTCTTAGGATCTATCTTAACCTCTATCTGTTTGATCAGAATGTTTGGTTCAATGGCACCATCTGTAGTGTAAAGTTTCAGACATTAAATAAACAAGCTCACTTAAAGGACTGGAGCGATAGCACAGCACAGCGGGTAGGGCGTTTGCCTTGCACGTCGCCAGCCTGGGTTCGATTCCTCCACCCCTCTCAGAGAGAACGGCAAGCTACTGAGAGTATCCCGCCCGCACGGCAGAGCCTGGCAAGTTCCCCGCAGCGTATTCGATATACCAAAAACAGTAACAAAAAGTCTCACAACGGAGACGTTACTGGTGCCTGCTCGAGCAAATTGATGAACAACAGAATGGTGGTACAGTGCTACTATTCAGAATTTTACATACAAGGTTGCAGTAGTCATTTTTACTTTCTCATTATAATTATGTATAGTTGTAATTTCAATCTTTTAAATTCTTATTTTCATGATTGTTCTGTGTAGGTTTTTTAATTGTCTCTAGGGAAGTAAAATACTTTGTTTCTTAGAATCAGAGTTCCTAAATTTTATAAAGTCAAAATTATTCACTCAATCTGATTCACTGCCTGCTCTTACGGAATTTCTTCCTAAAGAAGGAGTCCCCATGGGGCTAGAAAGAGATTATAGCAGGGAACGCCTTACACGTGGTCAACATAGGTTGACTCCCTTACACCTCATAGGGTCCGCTGAGCAACATGAGAAGTGATCCCTGAGAACAGAGTGAGGAGTGAACACAGAGCCAGGAGTGAGCCAGCTGGGTTGTGCCCCCAAAACCAGCCAATTAACCAAATATTCCAACAAAAAACCTTTGAATTAAAAGAAGTAAAGGAGTTAACATCATGGGGAGGGGTAATAATTTTATAATTGATGTTAATAATTTGTGTTGATTCAAAAATTGATGTTAACGTAGAAACAATAAAATTGATCAATTTGTTATCAATTTTATAAATTTATCATAATGAATAAATTTATTTAGAATAAAAATCTCCAGTGATTAAAAGTACCAAACTGAAGAACTATGGATTGTTGCTTTTTTGATTTACGCAAGGTTTTATTGAAGATGATTTAATAAAGGAGATTTATTTTCTTAGTAATATCAGTTCTGAATAAGATAGATGTTGCTTATGAAGTTCGCAAACTGGAAAGAAATACACAAATTCTAAGATAGTTAACATATTTTTTAAGAACTATCCCAATTTCCTGTTACTTTAATTGGGAATATATACATCGACTACCATATTTTGAATGTATATTGAAAGCATTTGTTCAAAGACATTTTTATGTATTTATTTTTCAAAGATATTTTTAAACTAATACTCATTTCACGTTATTTTTAGATTTTGTTGCCAATTCAATGATTCCCTATTCCTTGATTTATTTTTTTTTCTTTTTGGGTCATACCCAGCGATGATCAGGGTTTACTCCTGTCTGCACTCAGAAATTACTCCTCGTGGTGCCTGGGGGACCATATGGGATGCTGCAGATCAAACCCAGTTTGACCATGTGCAAGGCAAATGCCCTACGTGCTGTACCATTGCTTGGGCTGCTCCTTGATTAATTTTTAAGTTATTTATTTTATTACTTAAATATTCTGTAGGTCTGGTGTATATTATTGAAACACAGAAGGTTCTTGATCTCAGGATTAACTGGAAGGCTTCATATGTTGTTATCCCACAAGATGGAATTTTTAGCCCTACCTCAAATTTGCTTCTTTTGGATCTTGGTCACCTAAAGGTATATACTACTACTAATTATTTTGTAATATGACATTTCTTTGTGTAATTATTTTGTTATACTTTGATTTTGCATATTGATTATTAGATGTATGGTTTATATTAGAAATTATGAAACTTTCTGGTGAATTTTCTGGTTTTGTTTAATTAGTTTTCAAAACAACTAAGTGAATGTATTTTAGGGGTGCCCTAATGTGTTCATGTCAGTGGTATCATGAAGTATTTGTCTGATGTATTTTGATGAAATTATATAGAATTGGTAGCTAGTTCTGCAAGTAATAAAATATTGTTGGTTCTTATGAGGCTTTTTGTATACATAACTCTTAGAACTCCCAATTTATGTTCCTATTACATTTTATCTGAGAGAAGCTTCTTAACACACACTTACTTAAATCATTTCCCTTTCTAATTCTGTTTTGAATAGAGAAGTTTTAAAAAACTTTTACATCTGAGCTGTTAGGTATGGTACCCAGTAAACACTCATGATTGTTTAGATGACTTAAAATAAAATTCTACTTTTAGGCACATTACTTACATTAACCCAGTTCATGTGTTTAATAGTTGCATACTGCTAGTGATTGTCATTTTATAGACATCGGAGAGATTAACCAGGATAGGAAATTTTATTGGGTGCCACCACTACGGATCATGAAATGTCGATATGTAGATTTAAGACAGATTTAAGAACCAGGTTGGATGGGTCATTACAGTATTTTTCTGGAGCTGGAGCGATAGCACAGCGGGTAGGGCGTCTGCCTTGCACGCAGCCAACATGGCCGACCCGAGTTCGATTCCTCCGCCCCTCTTGGAGAGCCCGGCAAGCTACCGAGAGTATTCGATATGCCAGACACAGTAACAACAAAGTCTCCAATGGAGACCTTACTGGGCCCACTCGAGCAAACTGAACAAGCATGTGACTTTTCTTGAAAGTAACATTCTTATTTATTTATTGTTTTTTTAACTGGTAATTGTGTTGCCACCTGCTGATTGTCTATATTAGTGTGGATATAGCTAGCTATTGATATTTGATTTTGTTTATGAAATTATTACAGTGACTGTGACGTAGACTGAAGAGTTTGCTGTCAGGTCATACCTACTTTTGCGACCTTAAGCAGTTTGCTTAACTCTTTGCCTAAAATTCATGACTTTTAAATAGAGTCAGCTGTTTTGATTATCTGTTTTGCATGCTCTTTGTAAAAATAATCAAAGGAAAATTGTTCACGTATATAAATATGAAATGTTAAAGAGAAATGTGAATATTTTACCTGTATATTCTGCTAAAGAATGTCTGTAATGTTCAAAATGTTAAAAGCTGTGTGCATAAGTATACCAAGAAAGAGAAAGCATACTCAGCTTGTTTGGGTTCACAAAAATGGCTTAGGTGGGATTAAAATTCATCTACTATCAGACTCACACTCAAGATCTTATTCACTGTCAGATCTCTGTCATCATGTCACAGGAAGAGTCTGTGAGCATGTCTATCTCTGTATTGTTTTTAATCGACTTTAAACAGGTGTGAAAAGTCTTATATGAACTGTTCTCCAGGACTGGCTCAGTTTTTCTCTCCTAATACAAGTAATTATTAAGTAATTTAATAAGTAACATAAAAAAAAGCAGAGCTTAAAATTCAAATTTTACTCGATATTTGCCCTTTTGTGACAGCTTATTGATAGATACTTGTAGTATTTTGGCTTGTGAGTTAAAACTTTTTAAAGTCTCCTGTTAAACTTTATATTATAGTCTGAAAATAAAGGCTATATTTTCATGGGGAGCTATTTTTCATACTCTGACTAATTATAATCCAGGTGACAAGTAAAAGTCGTTCAGAATTACCAGTGATCCAAGCTGGAGCCAACCTTGAAGATATAATGCACAGAGCTTACGATTCTTTTGATTTTCAACTCACAAGTGTACAGCTGCTTTACAGCAAAGTTGGTAAGTATAAGATGTATTACTCAGTTTTGCTGAGGTGTGACTAGACTTTAGATAGCTTCAACTTTTTTTTTTATTTTTGATAAAGTAGCATTGTAGTACTGTCCTCCCGTTTTTCATCGATTTGCTCGAATGGGCACCAGTAACGTCTCACAACAAATTGTGAGACTTGTTGTTACTGTTTTTGGCACATTGACTACGTCACGGGGAGCTTGCCAGGCTTTGCCATACGGACGAGGTCCTCTCGGTAGCTTGCCGGGCTGTCCAAGAGGGGCAGAGGAATCGAACCTGTAAAGTAGTTGAAGTTTATTTTTTAATTCAAACAATTTTTTTTTGTTTTTTGGGTCATAGTTGGCGATGCTCAGGGGTTACTCCGACTCTGAACTCAGGGGTCATTCCTGATGCTGCTGGAGAGACCATATAGGGTGCAGGAATTGAACCCGTGTTGGTAAATCCGTGCAAGGGAAATGCCCTCCCTGCTCTACTATCGTTCCAGCCCCTGCTTCAACTTTTATATTTTGTTTTTAATTCATGTGCTTAAAACTTCTTCATATATAATTGATTTAATCATCTTTTCATGTTTGCGTTGTGTGTGTGTTTTTTTTAACTTTGAAGTGTTTATTTATTTTTTTACAGTTGTAGATTTACAGTTTTTTGTGCTTGGGTTTCGACTATGCAATGATCAAATACCCATCCCTCCACCAGTGCCCATTTTCCACCACCATGGATAATATCCCTCCCACCCCCACCCCCCCATCCCACCCTGCCTCTGTGGCAGGGCATTCCCTTTTGTTCTCTCTCTCCTTTTGGGTGGGCGTTGTGTTTAACCTGTGAATACTCTTTTGTTTGCAGCCTGTAATTATTATTGAAATAAATGAATTTACACAGTTGTATCTATTTTATGGAGCAACTGCACACCTCTCCAAAGTATGTCTGCTACTTGTGTTTTTAAAATCAGAAGTCAAAATAGGTGTTGCCTAGAAGCTACACTTGACTTAAGATCAGGTTTCTCCCTTAAGAGATGTTGTCTGTCAGTAATGTGACATGTGTTTGGCCATCATGAATGTGGGCAGTGCTAGCAGGCAGTGGATGGAGATCAGAAATGCTGTTCAGTGTCAGACATTGTTGGGGAAAGCCATCCCGTGGCAAACTTTCAGTGGGGACTGGTGTTAGTACTACTGCGATAGAGACATTGTGATCTTTCTGAGCCAGTGGCAAAGATTTCAAGATACTTGCTTTACAAAGTTGGGATTAAGTCAGAAAGGCCTGACATTGAGATACCCATCTATAGAGGTGGATTGTTTCTGTTTAAAGATCTGTTTGGGGGCTGGAGCGATAGCACAGAGGGTAGGGTGTTTGCCTTGCACGTGGCCGACCCGGGTTCGATTCCCAGCATCCCATATGGTCCCCTGAGCACCGCCAGGAGTAATTCCTGAGTGCAGAGCCAGGAGTAACCCCTTGCATCTCCAGATGTGACCCAAAAGCAAAAAAAAAAAAATGTGTTTGAACACCAGAAATAAAATTTTAATGATCTGAGCTAATTATTAATAATAGATCAGAACATTTTAATTTCTTTAACCTTATTTGCTTTAGAACAATGTTTGGTTTTTGTTTTTATCATATTCTTAAGTTGGTGTAGAGGAAATTTTGAAGTAGATTAGATAGCAAATGTTTATAGAAAGTTATTTGTCTGATACAGGGCATTTTTCCACTCTGGGGTTTGAACCCACTCCTGACACATGCAAGCCAGGCAGGATCTCTACTACTTAGCTTCATCTCTGGCTCACTTGCCATTTATACCATTTCCTTGCAAAGATGAGTGATTGTCAATGGACAGATTACTGATTTGATTAAATCAGTATATATATTTTAAATCAGTATATATATATATTTTTGATTAAATCAGTATATATATTTTTTTTTCTCGGATTTTTGGTGCAAGGGTTTGAAACCAGGGCTTCACATCTCCAGCTGTATCAGCAGTCAAAAACTGCTCTTAATAAGCATTGCTACCATGACAACAGAGTCTGGAGAAAGAGCACAAGGAAATTATAAATAGGAAAATAAATTTTTTTCTTACTGTATGTGCCAGGGAATGTGGCATAATGGTTACATGGGGAAAATCTACCCATGTCATGCAGTGTATGGACTGTGACACTAATAATTTTGTGTTTAATGTGCTTTTCAAATTATAAATGTGCTATAAATGTATATACTTTTTAGTTAAACTTTTGTTTGTTTTTGGGTAATTAGGTGATGATTGGAAAGAAGCACGGAAACGTAATCTATCTGCACAACATATTTTGGTACCTATGCACTTTAATGTGGAAGTTTCTAAAGCCATGGTTTTCACGGATATCAGGATGCCCAAGTATGTATGGTTTGTTTCATGTGATTTTAGTGTCTGTCAGTGATTTTATAGTGTTGAACATGTCCAACACTGGTTAGATCACTGGCACCCCTTATGGCCCCCTTGCCCATCAGGAGTGATCCCTAAGTGCAGAGCCAGGAGTAAGCCCTGAGCACAGCCAGATGTGGGCTCCACCCCCTTCTATCACTCCCCAAATTCATGAATCTAACAATGGATAAGGAAAATGTTATATATACAAACAATGAAATGTCTTTCAACTTTAAAAACAGATGAGATTGGGCGTGTGTACAGAACTTGGGAACACTGGTGGAGGAAAGATGACACTAGTGGCGTGATTTGTGCCTGGAACATACAGTTGACCATGATTCAGTCACTTGCACTGCATGCAGTTCCCTGAGAACTACTAAGCGTGATCCCTGAGCAGAGTCAAGAGTAAGCCCTAAAACTGCCAAATGTTAATCAAGCCTACTCTCTGCCAGGAAAAAGAAATAAACTTGGACATATGCTACAGTATGGATTAACTGTACGTGACCAAGTGTACAGACATACTTTGTGAAGTAACCCAAATACAAAAATATATGTTGAAAAAAAGAAGTACTGCATGATTTCATTTGTTTAAAGTACCCAAAGTATTCAGATTTAGAGAGATAACATGTAACGGTGTTTTTTATTATTTATGAGGAGGGAAATTGAGGCATTCTGTTAAAAATATGACATAATTATGGACCAGGATGGTAGTGAATATAGGCTAAAAATGTGATGGCAGAGGGTGGTGTATTTATATATCCAAAGAACAGACTCATCAATACTGAAAACGTGATCCAAACTGCAACCATCAAACTTTAAAATGTGTCTCTCAAGGTGGCAGGCAGAAGAGAACTTGTAAACACTAGTGGAGGGAAGTTGACATTGGTGCTAGAACATTATATGTTGGAAACTCAACTATCAGTAACTTTGTAAATCATGATATGTTAAATAAAAAAATATTCAAAATAAAAGAATCAGATAGACAGTTGTATGGCTTTTTATGCTTGCTGAGGTCACGCTATTATAATGCTGCCTCATCATAAACCCTCCCAGATTCCAGGAGAGGCAGCATAAAACTTTGACCTTAAAAAAAACAAAATAGTAGGTTTTGTTACATACATTTTACCACAAAAAATTCAGTAGAATACAGTTTCCATGAATGGATCAATGAAATATTTCCTATGGGCAAGTGCCCTAACTATCGCTCCATAGCTTGAACTATGTTTTTATGTTTAGGTCTTCTATCCATTTTAAGTTATGTTTTGGATATAGTATAAGAGTGATAGCACAGCGGTAGGGCATTTGCCTTGCACGCAGCCAACATGGCCGACCCGAGTTCGATTCCTCCACCCCTCTCAGAGAGCCCGGCAAGCTACCGAGAGTATCTCGCCCCCACGGCAGAGCTTGGCAAGCTCCCCGTGCCATACTCGATATGCCAAACACGGTAACAACAAAGTCTCCAATGGAGACGTTACTGGGCCCGCTCGAGCAAATCGATGAACAACGGGAGGGCCTTTACTTTTACTTCACTTATAAGAGCTAATAGATGATTTTTTAAATTATTTTCTTTTTTATTTCTTCGGCAACATTCGCTGCAAAGGCTGTAATACATTGAATAATCTCATCACTATTGTTGAAAATCCTTTGACCATATAGATTGTTCGATAGGTAACTTTCTCTCTGTGTATTGTACTGCTGTGTTATGTTCTCTTTCTATCCCTGGTCTCATTTGTCAGTGTGATAGTAAAGTCTCAATGATTGTAAGATGAGTTTTTCTCTCATTCTCATCAGTGTTTTGATTTAAGTCCTGGTGTTTGATTTAGACGTGTTTGTTGTATCTTCTTGATAATGTGACCCTTTCCATCATAGTATAAAGTTCTTCTTTATCTTTTTCTCAAATTAATCTTCTTGATTCCATCAAAGTTTTGTGTCTTTGGGTCACGCCTTGTGCTCCTCAGTGTCTATTCAAGGCCTAAGAGTGACCCCTTGACGTGCTGAAGGGAACATTTATTTGCATGGTGTTGGGGATAGTGGGCCACATGCATGGCAAGCACTTTATTTATTGCCCATTACTCATTTTGAATGTCTTTGGTGCCAGGGCCGCGTGCTTCTGGAATTCTATTTCTGTAGGGCTCTAATCCATTTTGGGATTCAGTAGGGCATCTCTGGACCAGGGCTGTTGGTGCGCTAAGATGATGCCCAGAGGCACATAGTGCGTGTGACAGCCAGGCTGATGAGTAGGCGGGGAGCTGGGGAGGAACAGCCCTGGACCTCTGCCACCATGCAGCATGGAGATTTAATCCTGGAACCCACAACTTGGTCCTTGCTTGTGGAAGCTCTTGGTTGCCAGAATTCCATCTGGAGTAGGCGGGATGAGTGGACTTATTCCATCTGGGGTGCCCTGGTGAAATTGCCTTGGTATGGGGCCCAGAAAGATCTCCTTCTCTGTGATGTCTCTCGGGACTCTTTGCTGTGTCTCTGTCTTTTGATCTCTTTTGAGATTTACTTATGGGTCTCTGAAGCAATGCCAGTAATAGAGTTTACAGAGTTGTACTGCAGTTGGTTCGTGGGGGTGGCTGTCAGTGCTTCCATATGTATTGGGAAGTGGCAGGAGGTAGCCCACCCCAACTTTGCGAAAGCCTGGAGATTTCAGTCACAAAACCCGCATACCCAAATTTTCAGCAGATTATATTTTAGTGAAGTCCATCCTGAGATCATGGAGTCGGGCTGGGAATATGGCAGTGATTTTGGATTGTAGAAGCAAGCGGCTGTTGGGGCCTCTGCTTGGGCAGGCACAACCAGCCCTCCCCTCCACCCCCCAACTTACCCCAGTCTGTTCAGCCATGCACTGGTCTGAGATTAACTGTGGCTTTTGATCTCTTTCGAGATTTATCTATGGGTCTCTGAAATAAGGCTAATGAATGAGCTTCTGTTGCTGAGCCGAAGGTGGTTTGGGGGCATGGCTCCCACATACCTAACTTTTGGCCATTTAATTCCTTGGTAAACTTGGCTTCAAGTTGTTGGGGTCCAGCCAAAGGCACAGCAGCAATTTTGGGGTATCAAGAAGCCTGAAGGTACCATCAGGCTGCTGATGGCACTCCTCCCACAGGTACAGGTTGACCTGTTGGTGGCATCATACCCCCACCTGGATGTTTTCTACAGTTTATATTTAAGTTCCCTGATCCTTTCTTCAGCTGTTGTCATTCTACTGTTGAGGGTACCCATTGAGTTTTTTATTTCATCTACCAAATTTTTATTAGTGACACTTCTGTTTCTTCTGTTCTCATTTCCTCCACTTTTTATTGGATATCTGTTTCACTTTCTTTGATATCCTCCTGTATTTTATGGGATAACCATTCCACTGTTTCTTTGAGGTCGCAAAACGTTCTATTTTATCTGAATTCTTTATCAGAGAGATTATGTATGTGGGTATTCCTTGTTGAGGCTCCAAGACTCTTTTCTTTGTACACTCCTTGTGGTGGGAATCTGCGTTATTTCCCCATAATGCTGTGGTAGTTTGTTGGACCCTTTCAGTTCACTATAAGTATCCCTCTTTCACTTCCAGGGGGAGCTTGGTAGATGATGGTCTCCTCTTTTTCCCCTCAGTGATATTACCTTCCTGTTTGGTGCTCCTGTGTGACTTGTGTGAGCCTTCTAGTGCTGATGCAGAGAACATGTTCTTTGGCCTGACCAGAACTTACTGTTATGTTTAGGTTGGGATTGTATTAACTACTATGTCATTTTTGTGAATTTCGGGTATGTTGATTGTAATAGGCTAGTGGACTGTTAGCCTAATGTGTTTGGAGTAGCCAGGTAGCTCTCGCAAGAGTTCAGTGTAAGAGCTCAAGATATGGGTCCAGTGTACAATCGAAGGGAGAATTTGCTTGTGGCCAGCAACCTGACTGACTGCTGCCATGGAAGCCATGTCTCTTGCCACCAGTGTACCAAAGGTGCCCATGAGGGAACACATGTTGGCACAAATCCTGAGATCACATTTTGAGTCCCATTGCTGTTTTCTGCACTACTGAAAATGCCTCGACCACTATATGGGCACCTGTGGCTGCAGAAGGGGCGTCTCTGTTTGCTGTTTATGTTAAATTTTAATGAAGTCCAGCTTTCCTAAATTATGCCTTTGAGTTGATCTTAAAAAAACATTTGCCGTACAGTGTGCCAGAGAGATAGTACATGGGTTAAGATACTTGCCTTTCACATAGCTGACCTGGTTCTTGGCATCATCTGTGGTATCCTAGGCAATGCTCAGGGATCACTTCTGAGCACAGAACCAAGAAAATAGTCACTGAACACTGCTGGGAATCTGCCCCTCACCTACATCTCACTTCCAAAAAAGAGCCATTGCTATTCCTAAGGTTCTACAGGTTTTTTCTTTTCAGAGTTTTATAGGTTTACATTTAACATTTAGGCTTGTGGCCTATTTTGAATTTTTTTTCTGTGAAGTAGTTAAGTGTCTATATAGATCAATTATGCTTTTTATAGTTAGAAATTCAGTTATTGTAGCACTTCTTGAAGAAAATTCCTTTTCATTGTATTGTCTTTGCTCAAAGCCAAAGATCAGTAAACTCTATTTTGAAGGTTTTTTTCTTGATCCTTTTCTGTTAAATTGACCTAATTTTCTATTTCTTCAATACCATTCTCTCTTCCTAATTGTGGCTTTGAAGGAAGTCTTAAAAGTCAGTGAGTGTTAGCCTTCCAGACTGTTCTTTGTCAGTTTTGTGTCTTCTATCAATGATATACATGACATTGTACTCAGAGCTTATTCCTTATTCTGCACTTAGAGTTACTCTTGGTAGGACCTGGGATATCATACTGGTGGGCTCAGGGGACCATATGAAGTGCTGGGGTTCGAACCCTAGTGGGCTGCATGCAATGCTACTGCCTGTATACTATTGCTCTGGCCCCTTACTTGGTTTTTCCTGAGAGGTGTTCACGTCATTTGTGAGCAAATGCTCTATGTATTTTCACTAATGTGTTTACCTATTCTTTCCTTTTCTTACTTTCTGAATTAGCAGGCAGTTTTTGAGGACAGTGTTGAAGAAAAGGGAGTGATAATATGTACCTAATTGTAGTTGGGGAAATTTTGTATTTCTCACCATTAAGAATAAAGTACCTGTGTTTTAGAAAATTTTTGTTAAATTGAGAAGCATTCTTTTAATTGAGCATACTGAGAAGGTTTTTATTTGTTTTCAGTTAGCGGAGCCATTACCAGTGCTACTGAGGGTAGCCCGAGATATGTGCCTTTGATTGAGCCAGGTCTCCTGAGTGCAGAGCATTCACTTCAGCCTTAGAGCCATCTCCCACACCCTGCTGAGAGTACTTTTTGTCCTGAACGAGTATTCGATTCCTCATAGGCATTGTTTTATATGATAAAGTATTTTTCAATTGTAATATAATACTTAGACATAATTTTATATATATATATATATATATATATATATCACTGTCACTGTCCTCCCGTTGTTCATCGATTTGCTCGAGTGGGCCCAGTAACGTCTCCATCGTGAGACTTGTTACTGTGTTTGGCATATTGAATACGTCACGGGTAGCTTGCCAGGCTCTGCCTTGGGGGCGAGATACTCTCAGTAGCTTGCCGGGCTCTCTGAGAGGGGTGGAGGAATCGAACTCGGGTCGGCCATGTTGGCTGCGTGCAAGGCGAACGCCCTACCCACTGTGCTATCGCTCCAGCCCTATATATATATATTCCTTAGAAAAGTTATTGCGGCTTAGGAGTCATGTGTGTTGAGGACCATAGGAAACAGGGAGCAGGGACCAAGAGATAGTATAGCAGGAAGGGCACTTGCTTTGTTCGAGGCATCCCAACACTGGTTTGATCCCTTGGTTCTCCCAGCACTACCGGGAGTGATTATTGAGAACAGAGCCAGGAGTAACCCCTCAGCATTGTTAGATATGGACCAAACACAAAACAAAAACAAAAAAACGTAGTGAACAGAAATAGTTTGTCTACCTTACAGAGATTTATTAATGATAATGCTTTCAAGTGCTTTTCTGTAAAAACACTTGATAAAACTTCACGTGTCTTTGGCAAGTCATAGAAGGATCTTAAAAGTAATTAAATTGAAAAAATGACCAAAAAATAAGATTAGTTCTTTGAGTGGCATTGCTCAAGAGTGTACAGTAAAATTTGGAGTGATGATACTGGGAGCACTGACCTTGACTCACACATAGTTTTTGGGTAATTTAGAGGGTATTGTCATCTTTGTAATTAACACACATTAGTGAAAATTGCTTTTTGACTATTACTGTCTTTTAACACAGGTTCAAGGTTTTTGGAAAGTTACCATTGATTTCTTTAGTGATCTCAGATCAGAAACTACAAGGGATTTTGGATTTGATTGATAGTATTCCAAAACCCTCATCTGAAAGTAAAGAACATGATACCAGAAAAACATCTCAGGTAATGTTATTTTCAAAATTTTTCTCTGTGAAAGCCTTTTGAGAGAAAGGGATGCGGATATAGCTCAAGTTGTAGAATACAAACCTTGCATGTGCAAGATCCTTAGATCTGTCAGAGCACTTCATGACTCCTTGATGTGGCCTAGGAGCCCCCAAGAAAGTGTGGGGAATGACTCTTTAAAAGAAAATTATTTAAAAAAAAATGGGCCGTGTGTGGCACACCTGGAGGTGCTCAGGGCTTACTTCTGCTAGGCTTGGGGGACCCTATAAGGTGTCTTATAAGGGGACAGGGATGGGGAGAGGGAGGGTGGGAGAGAGAGAGAAATGGGGGGGGGGAGAGGTAAGGAAAGTGATAGGTATAAAGGCATTATTTACCATGAAAATGGAAAGAAAAGCCTTTCTTGTACGAATATAGTTGTAAAAATTTCAGAGTAGAAATTGAAATTATGTCTGCCTAGTTGTTAATTTTGAGCATCAGGAAGACTTTCAAATTCTACTTCTTGATACATACACTGTAGAAAACCTTACATATGAACTCCTGAAGGTATGATCAAGAGTGCGTGTAGTGGCTCTGTAAGTAAAATCAGGTATAACTTCATAAATATTTACAAAAAATATAGTTGATGAATCAGTATTGGTTTGTTCTTAGTGCAGTGTAATATGCCACTGAGAATTAGTAAACTATATGGATAAAATTTGAAGATTCCTAGAAGAAAGTCATAGAAAAATTTGCGATATCACTTCTTTTCCGTATGGTTTAGAAGGAAGTGGTAAGCATTGTATTTAGTGACTAATATTTATATGAGGTCAAAAATAAAAGCAAGATCATGATTAGTAGTGGGTAACTGGTCAAGGTACTTCTAGAAAGGATATGCTATTTTTTTGTTTGTTTTTCGCTATTTTGTTTTTTGACCTACATGGAAACTCAGATTTCTCTCTTTTGAAAAAAATCTGAATCTTATTTTTTTGTATAATGTGTTTTATTAAACAGATTATTTTTACTGAAATACCATTTCAGCAATTAAATCTAAAGGATCTTGGAATATTGGTAGAAGAATCTTGACACTTTTGAAGTGGGCATGGCATAACAATTACTATATAATATTATTTGGTATAAAAATAATTGGTTCTATTGTCAATTGGAATAATAAATTATAACTGGGGCCAGAGAGAGTTCAGCAGGTAATGCCATGCATTTGGATGACTCGGGTTCAGTGTCCTATGCCTCATATTATCATCCCCTTAGCTCTTCCAAATGTGATCTGTGAGTATCGAGCCAGGAGTAAACCCTGAGCACCACCAGGTGTGGCCCCCAAACCCAAACTAAACCCCTCCCGAAACCCCAGAATCGGTCAAGAATAGGTGTCACCCTTAAGTGATTTTCATTTAACATTTAATAATTCTGTTACTTAAATTAAAAAAAAATTGACAAAAATTGTAAATATTAAGAAGTACTCTTGAAATTGAAAAAAAAATTAGTATTTATTTGTGTGGAATTTGTGTGTATTTGTGTGGAGACCCTCCAAGCTTCCCAATGTATAGTCTTTAGTTAATGAGACTTTTGACCCTCCTGTATTTCCCACCCCCTCCCCCCCTTAGCTCGTTAGCTTGGTCAAATTCCACATCTGAACCCACTCCCCGCCCTTGCCCAAGTCCTCCTCTTATAGATACATTGGGACAACCCATGGTACTGCTCACCTCACCAGCTTAGAGGCCTTTCCTTTAAGCATTCCCCAAACCACATGGCTCCATAAGCAGACCAGTTCCACTCATTACATATGCTCAAAGCCCCTGCTGAAAATCTATAGGGGTTAACTATAGATTCATCTTACTGGCATAATTACCTACTACTAAAATGTGGGACTACAGCATACCCGCCATGGGAAGAAAGGTCCAAGCCCTACCACAAATCTGTCCAGATCCTGCAATAGCCTGGGAGACACTGTCTGGATGTAGGCAAGCACTAGCCACCAATGAATGTAATACCGTGAACAATGGCAGGACAGAACTATTTAGTTGTCTCAACAGAGGACAACAAAAAAAGCCCGATGACAGCAGAGGCAGTGAGCCACATCTATTCAAATGTAATCTTCCGATTCAGATTGTTAGGCATTCGAATGAATCAGTGCTCATGGCCAAGTTCATGTTGACAAGGACAGCGATACCACCTATGCCTCTTTTGTAGCATGTTCTGAGGAACAGTTCTTCTCCAGTGTCGAAAACGGCGTGATGTGATTGTTGCCTTCTTATCTAGGTCAGACCAGCGATGTCGTATTTGATCTTTCATGCTTGCACCATCAGGTCCTCGATGTATGTTTCCGATGCCAGCGTATGCTCATTGAAAGTACAGTCATTTTTGTCCTCCTTCATTTTGGCAGCCTACTTCGGCCTTGAGATTTTATCTACCTCTCCTTCCTCATCCTTCTTAATGCTGCTGTAGGAAGGAAGAGAGCGGGAGGAAGAGAGTGACTTGTACGCCTTCAAGAGCATTGAAGAAATAGCTAAGAGGACAAAGAATCTCCAGCTTCGGGCATATCTCTTCGATTCCACTGTTCTTCCTGCATTTACATACGCCTCAGAGACCTGGGCTCTACGAAAAACAGGATGAGAACGCTATTCGGGTTAGGCATTCAAGTGAATCAATGCTCATGGCCAAGTTCGTGTTGACAAGGACACCGACACCACCGACTCCTCTTTTGTATGTTCCGAGGAACAGTTCTCCAGTGTCGAAAATGGTGTGATGTGATTGATGCCTTCTCGTCTCGGTCTGAACAATGATGTTGTATTTGATCTTTCATGCTTGTACCATCAGGTTTTCGATATATGGAGTATCACGCTTCATTCAAATGAGAGAAAGAATCTGGAGTTCCGACCTCTGTTGATGGTCAAGAATCAGGGACGCTGTCTAATTTGCCAAGGTGTCGAAAATCAGATGGGCTGGACACGTGATGAGATTTGGAGACGACCGCTGGACTAGAGCTGTTATCGACTGGATTCCACAAGATGTCAAAAGATTGCGTGGCCGCCCACTTAGGAGATGGTCAGACTTCTTCGTCAAGACCCTGAACAATCGGTTTGAGGCTCTTTGTGTACCTAGAACGAGCAGATGCCATTGGGCTACACTAGCACATTACAGGGATGAATGGAGACATTACTGGTGCCCGCTCGAGCAAATCGATGAGTAACAGGATGTCAAGTGATCAAGTGAACAGCAGAGGAGTGATTGGTGAAGATAAAAATGAAATTGTTCAAATAGCACTGTCCTCCTGTTGTTCATCGATTTGCTCGAGCGGGCACCAGTAATGTCTTCATTGTGAGACTTGTTGTTACTGTGTTTGGCATATCGAATATGTCACGGGTATCTTGCCAGGCTTTGCCGTGCGGACGAGATACTCTCGGTTGCTTGCCGGGCTCTCTGAGAGAGGCGGAGGAATCGAACCCGTCTCAGCCACGTGCAAGGCAAACACCCTACCAACTGTGCTATTGCTCCAGCCCATTCAAATAGAAGTAAAGGAATTAAATAATTCCACAGTAAGCCTCAGAAGCAGTATAGATGGAAGTGTCAAGTGAATTAGAGCACTCTTAGATACAGTGAACAAATCCAGTGGAAAAGAAGAGGCAATAGAAAGGAGAATGTGAAAAAAATGAAAAGATTATTAAGAGATTTAGTAATGACAGTCAAGAGGAATAACCCCAGAATCAGGCATTCCAGATGGAAAAGAAAGAGGGAGAGGGGTAGGAAGACTAAGGAAACAATTATTGAGGATTTCGCCAGCCTGAAGATGGAGATGGGAGCAATGATCTAAGAGCCCAAAGAAACCAAGACAACACCAAGTCATTTTCTAATTAAAATGGCAAGAACCAGAGACACTTTTTCGAGCCACAAAAGAGAAGCAAAATCTCACACCAGGAAACAGGCATTAGATTCACATATTTCTCAGTGAAACACTACAGGCAAAGTTAAGAATGGAATAACATGTTCAATTTACTGAACGAAAAGGACCAATAGTCAAGGACCCTCTATTCAGAGTGGAAGAAGGGATAAAAACATTCACAAATAGCCACTGAAGACATATTTGGAATCTAAGTCTGTTACTGAAAGGCCGCATATAAAAATGAAAGATCAAGCAGCTAAGCTCCTCTTTAATCTTGTCAACAAATCTCTTCATATCAGTTATTTCCCTAAATGTCAGAGGACTGAATTCTGCAATTAAAGAACACAGAATGACTGGTTATATCAGGAAACAAAATCTAATCTTCTTTTTCTTTCTTTTGTTTTGGAATGCCTGGAGATCAAATCTAGGCCATCACTTATGTAAGGCAAGTGTTCTAGCACTGAGTTATATCTCTGGCCCTATTTTTTTTCCTGTTAAAATTGGGAATTTGGGAGTATTAGGTTTGGGTGTAGGGGTTGGGCCACCACAGATGATGCTTAGGGCCTGCGTCTGGGTCAGCTCAGGAGTGACCCTGGTAGTGCTCAGGGGGTCATCTTCAGTGCAGGAATTTGAGGTTTGAACTGGGGTCAGCAGGATTCAAGGCAAGTACCTTAACCTCCCTGGTGCTATATTTTCATCTCTAAAATTCAGATTAAAAAAAAAACTTAAATTCTCTTAAAGACTTAAATAAAAGACTTTGTACTAATTGACAACAAATTATTTTTCTTCCAGCTGCAGAGATCTATTTCTTTGGGAACAACACAAATGCCACAGAAGGTACTTCCTCTCCTGGAACTTGCTTATATTGAAGAAGGTAAAATGAATCTACTTTAGAAAATATTCCTTATTATACATGTTAAGAAAAATACTTTGGATTTGAAGTCAGACATTGGAAAATAGCACATATTTGTGTATTTTTTTTTATAAATTTTGACAAAAATTTCCTTAAAGTAATATACTTTGGCTCTCCTTAGAGTTGATTTTGTAGTGGGATTTATTTGTATATAAAAGTTGGATTACAATTGGAAGACCAACAGTTATCTTCGTAGTTATCTTCATCATATTGTCAGTTAAGAGCTCCCATTAAACTGTGTAGCTAACTAATTTCCGTTCTATTTATTTGGAAAATTCATTCATTCATTCATTCATTCATCATCCTGTTATTCGTCGATTGCCTCGAGCAGGCCCCAGTAACGTCTCCTTCATCCTAGCCCTGAGATTATATTCAAGGCTCTTTAGGAGAATGAGACCCATCATTGTTACTGGTATTTGGCATATTTGGTGCGCCACGGGGAGTTTGCCAGACTCTGCCCTGTGGGCAGGCTATATTCGATAGCCTGCAAGTTTGTCCAGAGTAGGAATGAGATAATAAGATATCATAAAAAGATGTCCTGATAAGATGTTCCGGGAGCTGGATTTTATAGTCTCTGAGTCTTGGCCGTTGATGGGATTACACAGCGCCAGGGGGCCAGGTGGTGGTGTGACCCCCGCCTACTGGAATTTGGAGGATCTGGGTGGAGGATGCTCGACTCCAATCCGAGTAGGCTTGGAGATCTTGGCCCCGGAACCCGCGTGGCTTTGTCCCTCTGCCAGTACCTTCATGTGTGCGGAGAGTGGTCTCAGCATGGTGGTGGCTGGTCCTGGAGGTCTTCGGCTGCCGGAGCCCTGGTCGGGACGGGGAGGAAAGCTCAATCCGCTCCCCTCCAAGGGACCCCAGCGAGGAACAGCCAGGCGCAGGGGCAGGAGACTGACTGCACTGGTCTCGTCCGGAAGCTGGATTTTATAGTCTCTGAGTCTTGGCCGTTGATGGGATTACACGCGCCAGGGGGCCAGGTGGTGGGTATGACCCCTGCCTACTGGAATTTGGAGGATCTGGGTGGAGGATGCTCGACTCCAATTCGAGTAGGCTTGGAGATCTCGGCCCCGGAACCCACGTGGCTTTGTCCCTCTGCCAGAACCTTCATGTGTGCGGAGAGTGGTCTCAGCATGGTGGTGGCTGGTCCTGGAGGTCTTCGGCTGCTGGAGCCCTGGTCGGGGCGGGGAGGAAAGCTCAACCCGCTCCCCTCCAAGGGACCCCAGCGAGGAACAGCCAGGCGCAGGGGCAGGAGACTGACTGCACTGGTCTCGTCCGGAAGCTGGATTTTATAGTCTCTGAGTCTTGGCCGTTGATGGGATTACACGGCGCCAGGGGGCCAGGTGGTGGATGTGACCCCCACCTACTGGAATTTGGAGGATCTGGGTGGAGGATGCTCAACTCCAATTCGGAGTAGGCTTGGAGATCTTGGCCCCGGAACCCGCGTGGCTTTGTCCCTCTGCCAGTACCTTCATGTGTGCGGAGAGTGGTCTCAGCATGGTGGTGGCTGGTCCTGGAGGTCTTCGGCTGCTGGAAAATTTGGAAAATTATCAATAGTAAATATTTTTGTATTTTTTGTTTCTTTCCTTTTTTTGTCAAACTAGGTGGTGCTTAGCACTTGCTCCTGGCAGTGCTTTGGGGAGCATACATGGGGCTACAGATAGATACCGGGTCAACACCGGGCAAATGCAAGCGCCTTATCCGCTATAGTATTTGTCTGACCCCATGTTTTCCTATATACCAAAGGACAAATATGAAGAATTAGTATTTTTAGGTTTGCTTCCCCCCATGCTCAAGTTTAACATGCATTGCAGTGTTAATTTTTGATCTTAAATGTGTATGACAGCCAGAACTTCTGGTTTCCATTAAATCTTCATTTACTGTTCTTATTAAGGACTTCAATGTTTTCTCAATTTAGGATCCCTTTATATGGCCAAAGTTTAGAATTTTGCTATCATATATGTAATATATGTAATATGCATAAGGACTATATGTAATGCATAAGGACTATATGTAGTATGCATAAGGACTATTAATGCTGTCATATATATGTGACAGCCATATATATATACATATATATATATATATATATATGAATTGCCTTTTGATTGTAATGTCTCCACGTAAACTCTAAGGGCCTAAGAGCCAGGGATATGTCTCATATGATGGAATGCATGTACTGTGTGTGTGTCTTATCTGATGGAGTGTGCACATTGTGTGTGTTTTATCTGATGGAGTATATACACTGTGTGTCTCTCTCTGAGAATGTACACCTGTATGTCTCATCTGATGGAGTGTACACACTGAATGAATATGTCTCATTTTATGTAGTGTACATACTGTGAATGTATCTCATTTGATAGTGTACACACTGTTTGTCTTATCTGACGGAGTGTACTCATTGCATGTGTCTCATTTGATGAAGTGTACACGCTGCATGTTTCTCTTGTGGAGTGTACACACTATAGCTCATCTGATGGTGTGCACACACTGTGTATATCTCATCTGATGGATTGTACACATTGTGCATGTATCTCATCTGATGGAGTGTACACATTGTGTGTGTCTCATCTGATAGAGTGTCCAGCTGTGTGTGTGTCTCATTTGATGGAGTGTACACACTGTATGTGTGTCTCCTCTGATGGACTGTGCACTATATGAGGTTCTGGGTTTTATTCTCAGTATCATATGCACACCCCCCCACCCCCAGACACACACACACACACACACACACACACACACACACACACACTGCTCGTGGTGGGCCTGGTAGCCCTGATCCCCTGTGTTCCTGACCTGCCCTAGAACTCCACTCATGTTCTATACAACAACAAGCATGAATAGAAGTAAGATTCACTTTGGGGCATACCTTATGCTTTTTCCTTTACAGTTTGTAGTGAAGTTTGCTTGCCAAGTGGCATGAGCATATTAATATATTGTTCCTTTGACTCTTTCTGGTGTGAAGAGTCATTGTGTTTGCTATGTATATCTTCAATTTTTAAATAGACAAATGATTTGAAAAGGTGATATTTATTAGGCTGAGAATGTATTTTATGATTTTCCAGATTTTTGTTCTCAAGTATGTTACTCAAACGTACAGTCTGTATTCCTTTTATTTATGTTTTATTTTTGTATTTGACCTTTAAAAAATCTTTCATATTTTTGTATTCATATAATTTTATAGCGATAGCACAGCGGTAGGGCGTTTGCCTTACAAGCGGCCAACATGGCCGACCCGAGTTCGATTCCTCCGCCCCTCTCGGAGAGCCCGGCAAGCTACCGAGAGTATTTGATATGCCAAACACAGTAACAACAAAGTCTCCAATGGAGACGTTACTGGGCCCGCTCGAGCAAATCGACGATCAACGGGAGGGCCTTTACCTTTACCTTTACCTATAATTTTATAGAAATTTAAACATTTTTCAAGTCACTAAGTTTGATCAATTAATCTTCAATGCTCTTCAGATTCAGAGGATGAGTTTTTTGATGCACCTTGTAGTCCTTTGGATGAATCTCATTTTCCTCCAATCAGAAGTAAAAATAATACACAGAGAAAGCCTCCAAAGACAGAAAGTTTAAAGAATATGACTCAGTGTAAGATGAGATTTGAAGTGCCAGAGGTAGGTACCTTGGTAATGCTACTGGGGCTTATTTAAATTGACATTTCTTGTGTCCATAGTGTGTTTGGATTGACTTATCCCAAATGGGCATTTTTGTTTTCATTTTGTTGAAGCTAAACCAGATGCTGCTGTGTGCTGTCTTTCTATTTTGAATGTTAACTTCCTCAATCAAGAATTAGTTGGTTAGGGTCTGGAGAGATAATATAGAGGGCTCTTGTCTGTGCACGTAGTTGGTCCAGGTTTGATCCCTGCACCTCATGGTTCCCTGAACCTGTCCAGAGTGGTTCCTGAGCACAGAGTCAAGAGTGAGCCTTAAACACTTCCAGTGTGGCCTAGGAAGAAAAGCAAAAAAGAATTAGGTGTTTAAATTATACCTTGTGGTCATTATAGTGCATATTTATTGAAAATGATTATTTGTATATATTTTATCTTATATAATCTCTAGTAGATATATATGTTGCATAAAATTTATATAATTGTACATTATAGCATTTATATAATATAAAATAGATACATTATTTTATATTTGTATGTTGTCTAGCATATATAAATGTATGCTAGATGAGATGTACCGCCACCACCCACATTTACAGTGTTTTTCCATAGGTTGATTCTTCTTTCTTTTTTCTACAGGTCTTGGTTCAGTTTTGTCGCTTGGTTGAAGATTATGATCTACCTGTGGTAGAAATTTCTGTCTTAGGTTTGGGCACAGATGTCGAATTCAGAACATACGATTTGAAAGCAAGTGCCTTTTTGAAAGAATTCTGCTTAAAATGTCCCGAATATTTGTGTAAGAATATATTTTTTAACTTTGTTGTTAGACATTGTGCTACTCTTTAGATAGAGTTTTGAATTTTATTTACTTTACATTTGTACACTCGCTAAAAATTTCTCAGGATTGTATTTTGAGTTGTATAGGTATTATCTAATACTTGGGAATGAGGAGGAGTGGAACAGAGAGAAAATGAAGATTTGTTTCTGTTAAGGCAAATAGTCATGGCTTATATTTAAATCTGTAGAACTCTTTTAACAGTTTCTTGTCCTCTTTTTTGGGTGGGGACCTTTGGGAAGTGTTCCTGATGACTGTGGGGCTACCTGGTTCGCCATTTGCCTGCAGGTGCCTAAGGCTGTTGGTTGGGCCATGCAGTGCTGGGGAACCCCCAGGCCACCCTGGAGTGCTCAGGGACTATCTGGTGTTGGGGATTGAACTGTGTCCACTGCATGTATGATGCATCTTCACTCTTGTCTGCTCTGTCCCAGCAGTTTACTGCAGTTTTGGCTTAAAACTATTCAAGTTCAGTATCTTAGAGCTCTGCAGATCAGAGGTCTGACAGATCTCAACAGGCAAAAATTAAGATATCAAATCAAAACTCCTTTTTGGAGTTTGTCAGGGAAACCCCATTTCTTCACTTAATTAGATATTGGCAGATTTCACCTTTTGATTGAAGTCTATTCCGTTGCTGCTTGTTAGCTGAAGACTCTTTTTAGCTCCTAGTGACTTAGTTAGGTTTTTACACAAAGTTGTATATTGCGAATTAGTGAAACATTAAGACTTCTCTCATGTTGTCATCTCCCTAGCCTTTTCTTCTGTCTTTTGCTTCTTCTTTTAAAAACAGAAGTGATTAAATTGAGCACATCTGGACAATAGTCTGGAGCTATAGCACAGCGGTAGGGCGTTTGCCTTGCACGCTGCCAACATGGCCGACCCGAGTTCGATTCCTACACCCCTCTCGGAGAGCCCGGCAAGCTACCGAGAGTATCTCGCCCGCATGGCAGAGCCTGGCAAGCTACCCGTGATGTGTTTGAAATGCCAAACACAGTAACAACAAAGTCTCCAATGGAGACGTTACTGGGTCCGCTCGAGCAAATCGATGAACAATGGGAGGACGGTGATGGTGACGGACAATAGAGAATTTTTCCTTACTTTATTCATCTCAGAAATTCCTTAGTAACATTATTCTCAGTGAATTACAGTGAGTGATTACAGTGAATGGACATCCTTCTTTGGTGGTGGTAGCGGGCTTGGTATTTTTTTACCAACCATTAATACTATGAGTATACCATGAGTCATAGTGGGTAGAGTATATGTTTCCATAAAATATATTTGCTTGCTATGTTAAACTTTTATAAGAGGATTACTATGTATATTTCCTCGTCTGGTTTCGGGGGGCATGGGAAAATTCATTTCGAATAATTAGAATGACTAAAACAGATTTTAGTCATTTATTAATGAGCTCATGTGTAGTATAGTTGCATAGCAGAGTTGAACTTAAAATGGACTCTCTTTTATGACAGTTTTTGATTCATAGCACAATTGTGGAAATGTTTTAGAGATTTTCAGTTTGTCAGCTGTAACCCACATCTCTATGGCCTTTCTCATCATCATTAGTTCCAAACTGGCATATTAAATACAGTTGATGAATATACCTTGACACTTGATGCCCAAAATTCGTAGGATTAACTTGTTTTTATGCATTCTAAGAATTTAGGAAAAATGTATGATGACATGTGCCCACTAGCATAATATTACATATAATAATTTTACTGCCCTAAAATCCTTTGTGCCATCGGTGTTCATCTATTGCTCTGTTCTCTCAAACTGTAACCACTTATTGCTGTATCCTTATTTTTGAGGAAATACAATTGGAATCATATAGTTGAAAGACCTTTCAAACTCAACTCTTGCTTAGTCATATGTGTTTGAATTATCTCCAAATCTTTTTATTTTATTTATTGGTGGAAGAGGGGCTTGGGCCACACCCAGCAGTGCTCAGGGGTTATTCCTGGCTTTGTGCTCAGGGTAGGCTCCTGGTGATGATGTGAAGCCCATATGTGATATTGGACATTCAGTCCAATATCTGCCACATGCAATGCAAATACTTTTCCTCTCTTCAATTCCTTCTGCCCCTCCATATCTTTTTAGCACCATATGATACACCATTATCTGAATAGCATTTTTTATCTATTTATCTACTATATATTTGTATTGTAAATTATATATAATTATAAATAACTGTCACTGTCCTCCCGTTGTTCATCAGTTTTCCTTGAGCGGGCCCAGTAACATTGTGAGACTTGTTGTTACTGTGTTTGGCTTATCGAATACGTTACGGGGAGCTTGCTAGGCTTTGCTGTGCGGGCGAGATACTCCGAGTAGCTTGCCAGGCTCTCCGAGAGGGGTGGAGGAATCAAACTCGGGTCGGCTGGGTTGGCCGCGTGCAAGGCAAACGCCCTACCCACTGCTATCACTCCAGCCCATAATTATAAATGCACTTTATAATTTAAATAACACATATATGTGTGTATATATATATATATATATATATATATAAAATGTATTCAGTATTAAAGGAGTTTTTTCACTTGGGAACTCATTCCTAGGCAAAAGTATCAGCGAGAACTTCCTCTTCGTGATTTAATACACATGATTAGGTGGTGTTTGTATGTTTGTATTTGGGGAAGTAAGTTTAGTTTTGAAGGTAGAGGTGAATATGCTTGTTTGTTTTTATTTTATACTATGTATATCTGTAGCCCTTGAGAACTTGAATGTGGTGAATTTTGTTATGGTTATCTTTTGAATAAAGCATTATCATAAGGTAAAGAATTATGTGTATCTCTGGTAACTGGAAAGAAAATCAAAGCATCTCAACACTGTCCTTCAGTAATCTAGAAGTGTGTTGAATAGCAGGTGTTAATTTTTTATGTTTAATTGTATTTGTTTTCCCAGGGGTCAGAAAATTCTTACAAACTATAGGATATGAAACTATCACTGTGTCTGTTTCTGTAATATTTTTGTTTTTGTTTCCCTAGAGAACATGGGAAACACTGATTAGAGAAAATATTATTTCTTACACAGACCAAATGATCCACAAATACTTTTTCGGAGAACTAATAAACGTATATTAAAGTGGGGATGTTATTATGGTCTGAAATGAGATTAGCATCTGCAGTAGAAGTCTGGCTTCAGTACTAATAATTTAGGGCTTAATTTTTTTTAATTGAAATAATGTTTGTAATACTATAAATGTTCATTTTAAGGGTATAGTACTACCATACTGTGCCCAATACCAAATTACCACAGTTCACTGACCTCCTTTTACCCTCTCAGCCAACTGTACCCCACCTGAGATCTCAGTTCCTGGGGTCACTCAGAGAATTTGTTCTTCACCTCCTTTGCTTTTACACACACTGTTTATCAAGTCTTTGTTTCATTTCTGACATTTTACTTTACATGACCTACTCCAGTTCCATCTGTGTTGTAGCTGAAAGGCAGTAGAGTTCATCTTTTCATTAAAGCTGAATTGTGTTCTGCTTTTTATCCAGTCATCCATCATTGGGTACTTCAGAGTTTTCTATCTTGACTATTATAAGTAGTGCTGCAGTTGTGATTTTTTTTTTAGTTAAATATTTGGGTTGGAGCAATAGCACAGTGGGTAGGGTGTTCGCCTTACACCCGGCCGACACGGCTGACCTGAGTTCGATTCCTTTGCCCCTCTCCCAGAGCCCAGCAAGCTGCCTAGAGTATCTCGCCCACACGGCAAAGCCTGGCAATCTACCCGTGACGTATTTGATATGCCAAACACAGTAATAGTCTCAAAATGTTACTGGGCCCGCTTGAGCAAAATCGATGGACAGCAGGAGGACAGTGACAGTGATCAAATATTTGTTGCCTTGCTGTTGTTATTCTTCATATAATTAGTAGGAATTGCTGGATCATAGGAGTTTTTAAATTTATTTTTCAGTTAAAGGTAAAGGCCCTCCCGTTGATCGTCGATTTGCTCGAGCGGGCCCAGTAACGTCTCCATTGGAGACTTTGTTGTTACTGTGTCTGGCATATCGAATACTCTCGGTAGCTTGCCGGGCTCTCCGAGAGGGGCGGAGGAATCGAACTCGGGTCGGCCATGTTGGCCGCTTATAAGGCGAATGCCCTACCCACTGTGCTATCAACTCAGAGCTTACTCCTGATTCTGCGGTTAGGCTTCGCTCTTGGCAGGGTGGGGGTATCACACTGGTGCCTAGATAGAAACTGGGCAAACAGTATGCAAGACAAGTGCCCTATCTGCTGTACTCTCTGTTTTTAATGTTTTGAGAAATCTTCACACTGTTTTTCCCTAAGTACTGGACCAATTTACATTCCCACCAACAGTGACTTCCCTTTTCTCCACACCTTTGCTAACTCTTGTTGTTACTGGCCTTTTTAATTTAGTTCATTCTCAGAGTATTGAGGTGATATCTCATTGGCTTTTACTATGTCTAGCTGTCTTCCGTTTATCCCAGTTTTGAGTTGAAAGTTTTAATCATAAGTAGGTATTGAATCTTTTTTCAGAAACTTTGTGTCTATTGATACATCATTTCACTCTCTCCTTGTGTAGATGTGGCTTATTGTATTTATTGATTTTTATAGCACAGCGGGTAGGGCATTTGCCTTGCATGCGGCTGACCTTGCCGACCTGTGTTCGGTTCCTCCGCTCCTCTTGGAGAGCCCGGCAAGCTACCGAGAGTATCTCTCCCACACAGCAAAGTCTGGCAAGCTACCTGTGACTTATTCCATATGCCAAACACAGTAACAACAAGTCTCGCAATGGAGACGTTACTGGGCTCGCTCGAGCAAATCCATGAACAAAGGAAGGACAGTGCTACAGTGCTACATGCAACCCTTGTTTGCGTTCTCAATTTTCCCCAGAACTTTCTTATTTTCTCTTTGCTTTCCTTGGTGATTCAAGAGCTATTAAGTAGCATATAGTTTAGTCTCTGAATGTTTGAGCTTTTTCAAGCTTCCTTTTTATGGTTTTTAGTATTATATTATTTCTAGTATTATTTCTTCTAACACTCAATTATTTTTAGTATTATATCTGTGATACTGAAAAAATAACTTTGTTATCACAATCTTTATGATTTTATTGGTATTAGTTTTGTATACCAATATCAAGAATATTTCATGTTATATTTCTGACTTTTTTGTTCATGTGCTTGTGGTGCTGAAACTCAAACCCAGTGCCCTGAACATGCAGTAGAAGCAAAACGTGCTCCACCACTGAGTTACATCCCCAGCTCAAGTGCTGATAAACTTTTTTTTTCCTTTTTTATAATTTTATTTTTTGAATCACCGCGAGAGCAGTTACAAAGCTTTTGGGTTTCAGTTTTGGTCATACAATGAAACACCCGCCCCTTCATCAGTGCCCACTTCCCACCACCAAAAACCTCAGTATACCCCCCATCCCACGCCCTCCCTCTGCCTGTGGGACAGATGATTTCCACATTACTCTCTACTTTGATTACATTCAATATTTCAAAACCAGACGCACCGTTATTATTTGGGATTTTACTCCAACTCTCAGATCTGCCAAAAAGGCAACCATAGACAGTTTGTTTTCTGTTGCTGGTTATGAATAACATATGATGTCACATGGCCTCAGTAGTGGCCATGCGATTTTAGAATCCAAAATTTTAACAGTTAAATCTGGAGGGATTTCTGCCAAAACCTGCTGGGTACCAAGATTTGTTCCTGAGTCTCTTGGATTATGACCGTTAAGCAGCTTTATCAGGAGCCAGAGAGGTCATTTGTGGGTGGCAATTGGGAGTCTCGTTGGGGCAGGGAGGAAAGGGCCGGCTCCACACCTGTCCTATGAGACTGCACGTGTCTCGTCACTGAGGGCCCAAACCTCTCTGTCCAATGGCCTCTGAAGGATGCAGCCATCAAGCCACAAGGGGGAGCAGGTAGAGGGACAGCACCTTTTCCTCTCTTGGGTGGCCTAGAAACTGTAACCTACTGTGGGGTCTGGACACATTTCTGCCAAAAGCCGCTGGGTTTCGAGATTTGTTTCTGAGTCTATGGGATCATGGTTGTTAAGCAGCTAGATCAGGAGCCAGAGAGGCCGTTCATGGGTGGCGACTCGGGGTCTTGTTGGAATGGGGAGGAAAGGGCCGGCTCCACCCCCATCCCATGAGGCAGCACATGTCTCATCACTGTGGGCCCAAACCTGACTGTCCAATGGCCTCTGGAAGATGACAGCCACCCGGCTGCCAAGGGGGAGCAGGCAGAGGGGCAGCACCCTTTCCCCAGGGGTGGTCCGGCCCTGGTAACCCATTGTGGGGAACGGACGCATCTCTGCCAAAAGCCACTGGGTTCCGAGATTTGTCTCTGAGTCTCTGGGATCATGGCCTTTAAGCAGTTTGATCAGGAACCAGAGATGCCTTGCCTCCAATGATATAGCTGAGCCGGAGGTGGTTTGTGGGTGTGTCTCCCACATACCTAACTTTTGGCCAAACTTTGCCCCAAGTTTTTGGGTTCTGGCCAAAGACACAGCAGTAATTAGGGTACTGGAAGTCTGAAGATACCATCTGGCTACTGATGCACTTGCCTCACAGGTACAGATTGACCTGCTGGTGGCACCATACCCCCAAGATAAAACTTTTTTTTTTTTTTTTGCTTTTTGGGTCACACCCAGCAATGCACAGGGGTCACTCCTGGCTCTGCACTCAGGAGTTACTCCTGGCAGTGCTCAGGGGACCATATGGGATGCTGGGAATTGAACCCGGGTCGGCCACGTGCAAGACAAACACCCTCTCCGCTCTGCTATCATTCCAGCCCACCCCCAAGATAAACTTTTTAATCTGAGGAAGAATCTCTGGAATATGTTGGTTTTTTTCCATGAGCATTATGATTAGTTTGTAATTCGTACAGTATCTGATTATCAAAACTGATTTCTAGCTGCTCTAAGTAACTTGATGTTTTTGAAAAGACCCTGCATTGTTTCTCATCGTATATCTGATCTGTCTACTCAACAGTTAGGTTTGCAGGGAGTATGAAAATTTCCTTTTAAAATATTTTAGTGGTACAGAGCCAGAATTCTTTTTGTATCCGTATACTGTTCCTTTGAGTGATTTTTTAGCATTGTGTTTAGAAAATTCTAAAGAGAAATGACATTTTTACAATTTAAAGGAGGAGGGATTTCATTTTGGATAAGAAAGAGTTTAAGACTAGATCTGGTATGAGAAACACTTGTTTCTCCCCGCTTCTAGAAATATTAATATAGCCTGTATTGGACATTTATTCCAAAGAATAATTCAAACAATTACTTTTAGACAATAATGAGAAGCCAGTTTATTTGATTACAACATTGGATAACACTATGGAAGACTTGTTGACACTGGAATATGTGAAGGTAAGCATTTCATTTTGTTTTTGCTGGTTGTGGTAGTTGTACTGCTGAAATACAAGCTTTTTGTATTTAGTGTTAAGTTTTATGAGATAAGTTATATAGTGTTCAGTTTCAATTGTAATGTGGTCTCTTTTCCTCTTAAAACATAAGTTTTCTCATTTTAACAAAGTAAGAAGCAACCAAGGTTTACTAGAATTGACCGGCAGTAGTCCCGCATCCCCAGTCAGAATATCAAAAAGAAACAAAGTTTTAATGTTCTTGAAATTTATTGTGGTATATTAATCGAGATAAAGTTTACTCTTGGTCTCCCACTGTTGACCGATGTCATTTCATTTTACTGGTATCAGTTGTTTTCTTTTCTGTGGATTTAGCTATTTTTCATTCTTTCAGCTTTAAAAAGATTATTTATTCATTCCATGTATTTATACCTAAGTTTATGCCAGTACCACATTATTGATAACTATAATCCTGAAAGAGCAATTTATCAAAGACCAGTTATGCTATTGACATAGATATTTTAGTATTTTTTTTTCCTTTTTTTGGGGTCACACCTGGTGATGCACAGGGGTTACTCCTGGCTCTGCATTCAGGAATTACCCCTGGCAGTGCTCAGGGGTACCGGATGGGATGTTGGGAATCAAACCCGGGTCGGCTGCATGCAAGGCAAACACCCTACCTGCTCTGCTACCGCTCCAGCCCCAATATATTAGTATTTTTTAATTGTTAATTTACTATTTGTTTGTGATTCTGGGAATTAAACCGTGCATCTCACTCACGTATGACATGAGCTCTGCCATCAAGTCACCTTCTTAGCTATTATTTTCGTTTTATATTATTTATAAAACGAAAATAAGTAAATTTTATGTTACAAAGTTCTCTAGACCTAAAGATCACACAGAATGTATTTGTAGATTTGATGCATGTTAGAAATCTATAAACACTTGATTTTATGTGCAGGAAAAATTAAGAGGAATTTTAGAGTTGTTGACTGAATGAATGTTCTCCATACTAGATAATACTTAAATTTTCACTTTTGATAATACGAGCAGTAATATGTAACATTCATTGAAGATTTGATATCTGTACTTTGTTTTGGTAAAACATATATTTGTGTAGGTAATTGAATATATAAATAACTTAAAAAACTACAAATGTATAATAGATATGATCATTATATATATAACTTTTCTTCATAGTTTAATAGATTTTTATTTCTTTTTGAATAGACTGAAGAAAATATACCATACCTGAAAAGTACTTCTAACAATGTCATGCAACTGATTAAGGTATTAATAAATATCTAAAAGAATATATTATAATAACTGTTTCTGACTAGAATTGTAAAGTCTTTTTAGAATAAAATGGGATATTTAAAT
The DNA here is from genome assembly GCF_029834395.1 of Sorex fumeus. Lineage (NCBI taxonomy): Eukaryota > Metazoa > Chordata > Mammalia > Eulipotyphla > Soricidae > Sorex > Sorex fumeus. The sequence goes on along the minus strand of NW_026606095.1, from coordinate 5,297,445 downwards.
TGTAGCATTATACCACAATGTTTAGTGATTTATAGAAATCAGACAATTTATTGACCTACTACTAAAATCAGATTTTTTTTTTTAGGTGAATTTTTCCTCATTGGATATTCATTTACATACCGAAGCACTCCTGAATACTATAAATTATTTTAGTAATATTGTTATACAATTGGAGGAAAAAACAGCTTCACTGTATGTGGCAGAGACTGAAGACAAAGAAGATGTCATTAAAAAATTATGTATGTTTTCCTAAAATACAACAGCAAAATGTTTACCAGTAGATTAAAATATTTTGGATCTGACTTTGCTATTAATATATGTGTCTAGATTCAGAATATTGTGACCTAGATTCATATCTCTAAAACTTAGCATATTTCGGGTTAAATTCTAAAATAATAGAAAAGGAAGGTGACTGCTGGCAAAGAAAATGTGACCTATTATTATTTTTTTAATTGTTTAAGTTTTGGGTTTTAAGACCCAGACCTGGTGTTGCTTGAACTCGACTCCTGTCTCATTGCTCAGAGCCTGTGCCTATAGTGTGTGGGTCTGCCCACTTTACTGCTTCCGGCTCACATATCATTCCTTTTAGTTGAAGAGTAAACTATAGAAGTACTTGATTTATGTTCAAAGCCATGCATTTAATGATGTCTTAGTTTACATAAATGATATTAACAATGTGTAAAGGTATTTTTCAGAGTACTTTTTAAGTAGTGTAAGGATGCAAGTTTATATATGTATAATAAACATGTATACCTATATACATACATATACATTACATATTTGTTTATATAATATATGCAGATATATTTTGTTCTATAATATATACAGATGTATTTTGTTCTTTTGGGGGTTATACCCAGCAGTGCTCAGGGATTACTCCTGGCTTTGTACTCAGAGATTTACTCATGATGGGCCTGAGAGAACCCTATGTAGTGCAGGGATCTAACCCAAGTCGTAGCCAAGGCAAGCACCCTACCTACTGTACTGTCAGTCCAGCCCTGAGTTTATATAGTTTTTAGAATTCCTGATTCATTAGTGAATATCTTACTGTCTATTGAATGACGATATTTTTCTCTAGTAGTAGTACTTGTTGCATTTACTTTTCAGGTGGGATACCCCTAAAAGTTTCATGTTTTACAATGTGAATAATTCTCTTTTTGGGGCAGCTTCGAAGCTACCTAAGAATGAAGATGTTGTCATCTTTCAGATTTTAGCAGAATTATCATGCTTACAGATCTTTATTGAGGATCAGAAACATAACATTTCTGAAATCAAGATTGAAGGTAATAAAGTCTAAGACAAACAAACTGAGCATTATTCAGTGAGAGACAAGGCATTCAGTCACCCTTTCTTTCTCTTAGGACTGGACTCTGAGCTAGTCATGAAGCCGTCAGTGATGGAAATCACTGTAAAGCTGAGGAATATAGTTGTTTTGGATTCTGATACAAAAGCTGTGTACAAGAAGGTATGAATCTGTTTTTTTGAGTGGCACATGTGAGGGAGCAGTTGCTCTGTTGACTGGTGGTCCTGGTCCAAACCCTTGCTTCGCGCTTCATGGACGCTCATTCCAGGCCACCCCTGCCAGTCAGGTGCAGTGGCCCTGGGTACCTGGTCTGCAGGCACAGAGGGCTGTGGATTTAGGAGTGTGTTGTGCCTCCGGTTCTCTCCTCCGTGTCAGTTTCGGACCTGGCCTAGTCATTTCTTTATTGACTGACCTGAGCTTCCTTAGGTTCCTGTGCTTCACACATGCATAATATATTGTGCCCCCTGGTAAGTGTTGAACAGCCAAATGCAGGGAGTGAGGAGAGAAAGGATTCATGTATATATTCGACTGAGCACGTGTGAGTACAATATTTACAAATATTAGCTATATGAAATCGCAAATTCCTTCAACTCATTGATTCTCATAGAATCCTTTGATTGACTCCTTTTCACTTGGGGGCCACACCCTGTGGTGCTCAGTGCTTCCTTCTGGCTTGCACCCTGGAAACAGACACACACACACACACACACACACACACACACATACACACACACATACACACACACACACCCCACACACAAATACCACATAGTGTATATATGAATTAAATGTATAAACAGTTGTTGGGAATAATTATTGTGGCTTATAATGTACAATGGTTTGGAGTTCTGCATAGTTATGTGTTATTGGTGGTTATGGGGTGTTTGAGCCACAGCTGGCAGTTTTCAGGGCTTAATCCTGGCTCTGGCTCAGGGGTCACTCTTGGCAGTACTTGTGTGGCCATATGTGGAGCTGGGGATCAAACTAGGGTCAGCTCTGGCAAGGCAAGGGCCTTACTCTTGTACTATCTCTTCAACTGTGTGTAATTAACCGTATGTAAGATAAACTGTTCCTTAGTAATTGTATGAGCATTAACAAGTGAACTTTTCCTTGGGTTCTGTTTCTTAAGTATTAAGTGAGGTAAGTTAAAGCGATGCTGTTGGAACATCATTTGAGGGAATTGTTTTTGAAGCGGGGCTAGTCAGTGTTAGGGTAGTTCAGGTGACATTTTTATAATAATGTTACTAGCATTGATGGTTTCGCTGTGCAATTACTTCCACCGCCGCCAAGTGCCTAGTTCCCTCCCCTTGTATTACTTAGTCTATCCCTTCATCCCCCCACAAATACCTTGCTTCGTAATCACAGTTAATAGATATTAAAAAAAACGCATACATTATATTTGTATTGTTTTGGCTTTTGCTAATTTCAAAATACTATAAATTCTGCACTGCATTTTTTATTTTGACAGTCTGAAATGAGATAATTTTGAAAGGAATTTATTCATGTGGATGCATACTTGTACAGCTGTAATGTCTTTTAAATTGAATGGCTGGTAGTCGAATAATATTTTGTGACTGGATATTTTGGTACTGGGTGTAGAATTGTAATATTCTCTAACCATTTTGGAGGCGTACAGTTATGGTTGAACCAGCTCAGCTTTTAGGTAAGATTTGCCTGTAACTGAGCCTGATGCACAACAATCTGATAGGATTTGAATGTTTCTGTTTTTCTTTATGAGTCTGGCTTGAGGTTTCTCAATTTCATTAATCTTTCAAAGAATGACCTTCTGTTTTAATTGAATTTTGTTTTGTTTTTATTTTCTTCATCATCTAATATGGATTTAGTATTTCTTGTTTCACTATTTCTTGCTTTTGGTGAGATTCTCTCCAGCAGTGCTCAGGGGTCAGTTCTGGCAGTGCTCAGGACCACTGAGGTGGTGCTGAGTAGCATGTGGTGTTAAGGATTGAGCCAAGATCTGCCCATACAAGGCATGTTCTTCAAGAGCTCACTTGAAGTCTTTTTCTAGCCTTTCAGGGTAGAAACTTCGGTAATTTGCAAACCTTTAGTTTAGGTGGGGGACAAGTCTCTGGTGGTGCTTCTTGACCACTCCTGGCTCTGTACATGTTGTTCCTCGCATTTCTTTGGGAGAACCATATAATGCTGGGGATTGGACTGGACTCAAAATTGTTGCCTAATTTTAATAGGATTAAATGATGGAAAGATTATTTTAACGTGGGTGGTGGGGGGAGTGCTTTGTTATATAATTGAGATAATTTCATAAATGGATTTTTGGAATTGAATTTTTTCTGACAAGGCTCTTTATATCACCGAAAAAGAAGTTTTCAGCTTCAAAATGTTTTCTTACGTGGATGCAACAGTTGGTGCTGCCTACACAGATATGAATGTGGTTGACCTCCGAATTAATTTAACTGTTGGCTGCATTGAAGTAGTCCTTATCACTAATTTTTTATATTCGATATTGGTAAGTACATTTTTGTTATTTCATACTGGTTGGAAAGTTGCTGTGTGTCAACTATAGGTAGAAAGAAATATCACCTTGATTTTGTTTTTCCTAATTTAAAAAAAAAAACTTTCTGTCATTTATTATTACTGAGTTCAGTACTTTATAGAACATCATTTTCTTTTTTTTTCCTTTATTTTATTTTTTTAAAGTTGTAGATTTACAATTTTTTGTGCTTTGGTTTCAATTATACAATGATCAGATACCCATCCCTCCACCAGTGCCCATTTTCCACCACCATGGATAATATCCCTCCCACCCCCATCCCCCCATCCCCCCTGTCTCTGTGGCAGGGCAATCCCCTGTGTTCTCTCTCTCCTTTTGGGTGTTGTGGTCTGCAAAAGAGGCATTGAGCGGCAAACATGTTCAGTCCATAGTCTACTTTCGACATGCATCTCCCCTCCTGGGAGGATCCTCCAAACATCCTTTATTTGGTGCTCCCTTCTCTATCTGAACTGCCCTTTCCTCTAGGATACCCGGCTGGCCTCTAAGTTATGGAGTAATCCTCCTGGTGCTGATCTCAGCTATTCTTGGGTATTAATCTCATACTTTGTTACTTTATATCCCCCAGATGAATGCAATCTTTCTATGTCTATCCCTCTCTTTCTGACTCATTTCGCTTAGCATGATACTTTCCATATTGTACCACTTGTATGTAAATTTCATGACTTCATCTTTTCTTTTTTTTTTTATTTTATTTTTTTTAAAGTTGTAGATTTACAATTTTTTGTGCTTTGGTTTCAATTATACAATGATCAGATACCCATCCCTCCACCAGTGCCCATTTTCCACCACCATGGATAATATCCCTCCCACCCCCATCCCCCCATCCCCCCTGTCTCTGTGGCAGGGCAATCCCCTGTGTTCTCTCTCTCCTTTTGGGTGTTGTGGTCTGCAAAAGAGGCATTGAGTGGCAAACATGTTCAGTCCATAGTCTACTTTCGACATGCATCTCCCCTCCTGGGAGGATCCTCCAAACATCCTTTATTTGGTGCTCCCTTCTCTATCTGAACTGCCCTTTCCTCTAGGATACCCGGCTGGCCTCTAAGTTATGGAGTAATCCTCCTGGTGCTGATCTCAGCTATTCTTGGGTATTAATCTCATACTTTGTTACTTTATATCCCCCAGATGAATGCAATCTTTCTATGTCTATCCCTCTCTTTCTGACTCATTTCGCTTAGCATGATACTTTCCATATTGTACCACTTGTATGTAAATTTCATGACTTCATCTTTTCTAAGAGCTACATAGTACTCCATTGTGTAGATGTACCAAAGTTTCTTTAACCAGTCATCTGTTCTTGGGCATTCAGGTTTCTTCCAGTTTCTGGCTATTGTAAAGAGTGCTGCAATGAACAAACAAGTGCAGATGTCACTTCGACTATACATTTTTGCCTCTCTGGGATATATTCCCAGGAGTGGTATTGCTGGGTCAAATGGGAGCTCAATTTCTAATTTTTTGAGAATCGTCCATACTGTTTTCCAGAAGGGCTGAACCAGTGGACATTCCCACCAACAGTGAAGGAGTGTCCCTTTCTCGCCACATCCACGCCAGCATCGGTTGCTTTTGTTCTTTTGAATGTGGGCCAGTCTCTGAGGTGTGAGATGGTATCTCATTGTGGTTTTGATCTGCATCTCCCTGATGATTAATGATGTAGAGCATTTTCTCATGTGCTTTTTTGCCATTCGGATTTCTTCTTTGAGAAAGTTTCTGTTCATTTCATTGCCCCATTTTTGGATGGGGTTGGATGTTTTCTTCTTGTGGAGTTTAACCAGTATTCTGTATATCCTGGATATCAACCCCTTGTCAGATGTGTATTCGGTGAATATCCTTTCCCATTCTGTAGACTGTCTTTGTATTTTGGTCACTGTTAGAACATCATTTTCACATGTGAATATTTCAGTTCTTTGGAGAATATATTCTGTGTACTAACATACTAAATATACGCATATTATGTTAATTTTATATATCACTGGTTAATTGATGATATGTCATTGGTTAAGTGATGTCTACCTGACTTCCATTTTTGGATAGTTACAAACGAAATAATTAAAGTTTGTTTGATTTCACATTAACATTAACAAAGTTGTATTTTCTGTGCATTAAATTCTGCATATATGTAAAGGTAAAGGCCCTCCCGTTGATCGTCGATTTGCTCGAGCGGGCCCAGTAACGTCTCCATTGGAGACTTTGTTGTTACTGTGTCTGGCATATTGAATACTCTCGGTAGCTTGCCGGGCTCTCCGAGAGGGGCGGAGGAATCGAACTTGGGTCGGCCATGTTGGCCGCTTGTAAGGCGAACGCCCTACCCGCTGTGCTATCGCTGCATATATGTGCGAACCTTAAAGAGTTTAGCTGCATTTTATATAGGACCCTACTAAATTATCTGCATTCTATTTTAGTTCATTTTATTCTGTTTTTTAAATTTGCTTTGTTTATATTTTTTCATGTGCCATACCTGTCTCTGTGACTCAGTATACATCTTTTTTATGTTATTAGTGTGTTAAGATGTATAAGCCAGATAACTAGTTGGTTCTAATTAAAAGTTTCTGTTCACGTGACCATTTTAATTGAGGTTGCCATACGATTCTTATCTATGGCCATAGACATAGCTTGTACAGAGAAAAGTAAAGACAGACAACTATTCCTTGTCTCATTTTTTTCTTCCCAGTTCCATTCTGTTGGAAGTCATTGTCAGTAAACCCTGTTGCAATTCAGCAAAATATTACTGGAAATAATATTTTTCCCCTAAACAGAAAAATTAAGTCCAATTCTTACTTATTTAATATCACTCAAGTATCTTAGCTAGTATTTACAATTCACAGTTAGAAAATGTATGAACTTTAAAAGAAGTTTTTTTTTTTCTTAAAGTTTCTGTGGACTTTAGTAAATAGAAATAAAGTGATTATTTAGCTGTGAGAGAAAGTAAAATTGCAATAAAAGTAGGTTTCAGTGAAACGTTCCCAAGTCCTCTTGTAGCTTTGTTGTTCCAGGACTAAGTTTTTAATTGCTTTATTGTGTTCCTGTATCTTTGTTTTTCTCAAGTTTGGTGGAAAAAATTAAGCCTTAATAGATAATGGTTGGTTATATTAAGAAAATTTTTCTAATGAAGATAAAAATAATTTCCAATATGCACTTAATAAGTCTTATTAATGGTGACGTGAATAATGTAATTTTGTCACTTTTATAGACTTTTGTAGATAATTTTCAAGCCGTTAAACAAGCTTTAGCTGAGGCCACTGCCCAGGCTGCGGGAATGGCTGCTGCCGGCGTCCAGGAGCTGGCCCAGAGGAGCACGCGGATGGCGTTGGACATCAACATCAAAGCCCCGGTTGTGGTCATCCCGCAGTCTCCAGTGTCTGAAAATGTTTTTGTGGCTGATTTTGGACTGATCACAATGACAAATAAGTTCTCTATGATCAAAGAGAGTCAGAGTAAGATGCCACCCATTATGGATTTGATAACAATAAGGCTGAGTAAAGTGCGACTCTACAGGTAAAATCTCACAAGTAAATTTGTATTTTATAGAGAAGTCTTTGGTATCTGAACAATTTTGTCATAGCGATTTTTATTCTAAAGATTGAAGTCACAGTTTACACTATGAAAACTTTGAGGGGTTAAGTTTAACTTGGACAGAGGACTAAAACACACCATCCCCTCCAGTCTCTCTCTCTATGTCTTTCTCAACCCTGCTTCCCCCAGCCCTTTGAGTAATAGTTATTTTGGGGTGAGAGTCTATTTCTTGTTCTTTTGCTTTGTGTATATCCCACGTGAATGAAATCGTGGAGTCATTGTCTTTCTCCTTCTGGCTTCCTTTAGCACAGTCTCATCAGGCTGTCCATGTTAGTACAGATCCATACTAGGTGGTGCTGTATTCCTAATCCTGCTCAGGGTTCTCTCTTGGTGGTACTTGGGGGACCATATGTGGTGCCAGGGATTGAACTGGGGTCATTCTCATGCAAGGCAAGAGTATTAATCCTTGTGTTATTTATGAAATCTTATTTTTAAAATTATTATCTCTCTACAGGTTTAAGCAATGGGTTAGACCGTCTCTTATTTTCATATGTAGATTTAATTTTTCTTAAATAAGGGCTTGAACTATGGTACAGCAGGACAATTAGCTTGCACACTGCTGATCTGGGTTCAGTCCCCAGCATCCCATTTGATTGCTGAGCCTTCCAGGAGTGATCCTTGAGCATGAACTCAGGAGTAAGCCCTGAGGGGCTGGAGCAATAATACAGAAGGTACGGCCTTGTACGCGGCCGACCCTGGTTCGATTCCCAGCATCCCATATGGCCCCCTAAGCACCACCAGGAGTAATTCCTGAGTGCATGAGCTAGGAATAACCCCTGTGTATCACCGGGTGTGACCCAAAAAGAGAGAGAAAGAGTAAGCCCTGAAAACCGCTGGGTGTGTGGCCTAAAAACTAAGAAAAAATATTTTTTTAAATAAAAGTTTATTACATACAGTATTTACTGATTCTCCTTTGTTTATAAAATGCCAAGTATAAAATATTTTACTGAGTATATCTGAAATAATTCAAACAATTGTATTTCTCTTTGTAGGACTCAGTTCATTAATGATGCATATCAGAAAGTACTGAATCTATTAATGCCATTAAATCTTGAGGTGGTTGTTGAGCGAAATTTATCCTGGGAGTGGTTTCAGGAAATTCCCTTTTTCAATATAAATGCTCAGCTGAAGCCAATGGAGGTAACTTTCTTTGTGCTGCATTTCTGGATTCCCCCTCCTCCAAGATTTCTGGGGACAAAAGAAATTTTGAGTATAAAATTTCTGTTTTATCTTGGTTAGAATTGCAGATGCTATCTATTAACCTGCTATCGATTTCTGTTCATTAATTGAACAAATATTTGATTGCCTGTCGTATTTTAAGCTATTTTGTACATACTATAGCAGTTAAACTGTGATCTTATATCTGGTTTCATGGAGCTTAGCATTTTAATGTAAAGATTCATTGTGACAGTGGTTGAGAAGTTTTGACTAAAATAGTACACAGTGTCTCAAGAAATTGAGCATCACATCAGAACTCAATTAAAAAGCTAAACTCAGAAGCCACCATTTCGCCCCCTGGGTCAGGACTTCTGTGAAAGGAGCCTACTGCCTGGCTTGGTCCGACCCCTACCCCAAGAAACTGAGCATTGCCTAGGAATCCTGTTACGAACACTCACTCTGAAGCTGCCACTTAGCCCCTTAGGTCAGGATCCCCGTGAAGAATGATCATTAATGCAGCCACACAATACTTCGTTTCTTCATATGTCCTGGAAAGCGTACATTGACATTGTATCATCTTAGTCACCTATCCACACAACAGACAAATTAAGCTGTGGTTGTAAGAATTACTGGAATGGTGGCAGAGCCACTGTACACTAAAAGCCTTCCTGGAACCAGCAGAGGAAAACTTAAATGATAGTTTGTAAAAATGAATTTGGTCTAGAGAACTTCAGCAAGGAGGAAAGAGTGCAAAACCATGCTGGTTGCCCTAGAGCTCACAGAACATGGGGTGTTGTGAAAGGTGAATTGAAAAGATCCACCTCTAAACTGAAAAAGTCACAAAGGGAAAACAGTGAATGCAGATGGTAGCCCTAAAGACTCAACCAGCTGTGTAACTTCTCTGATAAGGATTTTAGAGAGGAAATATTGAGGATATTTAGTGAGCTCTTAGAAATAGTGAAACAGCCAATAAAACGCAATAGGATGTGGGAGCAGAAAATGATCAAACTACAAGCAGAAATGACAGAACAAAAGAATTTGGTATGTGAAATAAACTCACTGGAAGGTCGCAGCAGCAGAATAAAAGTAACTGAGGACAAAGTTAGTGACTCTTAGATGAGATACAGGAAACCTCCAAACAGCAGAAGATGGAAAAAAGCATCAACATAAATGAACAGCAAACGAGGGAATTCAAGAGGATCAGGGAATTCAACAGCATGAATTCAAGAGGATCGGCATGAAATCATTGAGCCCCAGGAAAATTAATTCTCATGAAACAGTAGTTAAAGAAATATCACAGAGGAGTTTCTAGAGTTAAAGAGCACATTCACCAGATTTAAGGGTCCTAACGGGTGCCAGCTAAACAGGAGCCAGAGAGGTCACTTGTGGGCAAATGACAACAAATGGGATATAATTGTTTTAAAAACGAAAAATGAATGCCTCACAACAAAACTTTGTACAGCTAAACATTCATTCAGATTTGAAGGAACAGTATAGGACTTCACGAATAAACAACAGCTCAGAAACTTCATTCACTTGGAACTTCACAGGAAGAACTGAACTTCAACTGAATTGGAAATGGAAGGGAGAATGTCACAATAGATAACACAGAATTATCAGGCATTACTTTGAAAATCTTCATGCCACAAACCTAGAAGAAATGGATAAATTCTTTGACTCCTGTAATTTCCCAACACTGAGCCAAGAAGATTTAAAACACCTGAACAGATCAGTTCCTGTGGTGGAAATAGAGATGGATTCACTAGTGAGTTCTTTCAAACCTCTAAAGAAGAGCTACTGCCAGGGGCCAGAGAGACAGTAATGCAGGTAGAGTTCTTCTTCTAGGGTTCTGGACATTTCTAACCTGGACTTGATCTCCTGCACCCCATATGGTCCTTCAAGCCTGCCAGGTGTGATCCCTGAGTGCAGAGTCAGGAGTAAGCCTTGAACATATCAGGATGTGGCCCCAAAACAGAAGAGCGACTGCCAGTCCTTTTCAGGCTCTTTCAGAAAGTTGAAGAAAAAAAAAATCCCAGTTTCAAAGAAGCAGAAATTACCCTGACACCAGAAATAGAGACAGCATAAAAATGGAGAATTACGGATTGATATTTCTGATGAATATAGATGCAAAGACCCTGAACAAAATACTAGCAGGTCAAACCCAGTAGCATCATGACCAAGTGGATTTATCCTGGAGATGCAAGGTACTTTAACATATACAAAATCAGTGTGATATACCATATCAATACAAAAATAAAATTAAAAATAATATCAGTAGTCTTCTGCAAAGCATTTTACAATATCCAGGACTTGTTCATGATAAAAACTCAATGAAATGGGAAATGAAGCAACTTTCCTCTAGCATAGTCAGAGCCATTTATAACAAGCCCACAGCAAACATTATTAATCAGCACTCAGCTGAGTACAGTGGGGAAAACCTAAAAGCATTCCCTCTAAGAGCTGGCATAAGACAAGGTTGCCCACTCTTGCCACTTCTAATACAGTACTGGAAGTACCTGCTATAGCAGTTAGGTAAGAAAAAGTTGTTAAGGATATCCAGATAGGAAAAGAAGAATTCAAGCTCTTTTTTTGTGATGACGTGATACTATATTTAGAAAAGACTCTCCTCTCGCAGCCAAATTCTATCTTGGGCGAGCTGCCTGAACAGGCAGCTGAACATTTGTACATAGTTTGAGTCACTGTGTTTTTCTGTCTGACAGAGTGAGAGTACTTGGGTTGTAAGTCACTTTCTTCCGTGAACTAGGAGCCTCCCAAGTTCAGAATCTGCAAGGCAGATTCACTGTTGCAGTCTGAAGTTATTGGGTAGCAGATTATTTTATGTTTAAGACAAAGTTATATTTATAAATGATTTACAGAGTTATATTCATAAATGAGTTTCAGGCATACAGTGTTACATCAGCAATCCCATCACCTAGTGTTGACTTCCCTCTACCAGTGTTCCAGGTTCCCACCCAGCAGCTCACCTCCATAGCAGGCACATTTAAAAGTTTATTTCTAGTTTGGATTTCAAGATTTCTTGTTCAGAGGAAACCTATGCTTTCTACAAAGCACTCAGCTGCGTGCCAGAGGCCCATGATCTACTCTGGTACAGCTGTGATTTAAACATAGATATGTAAAAGAAATTTGCACAGAAACATCTACATTAATGATTTACTTAATACCTAGATGTTATGACCACTCACACACTGATATAAACTGAACCATCACAACTTTCAGAGTGGCTCTTCTACTGATGATTTTAGGCTAATTTTTCTAACAATCTTTTAGTTAGTTAAGTGTATTTAAATACAATATTCAACTTTTAAGCCTTGATTACTTACAAGATCAGAATTATATGTTCTTTACTGTAGTTCGAGAGGTTCCAAAAAAGGATAATTCACATGAAGCAGACTGTGAACTATTTTTCATTATACAAATATATTACTTGGTATTTCATATTTGTAAATTGGGGTGATGATTTCCCCAACACATGCAAAGTTAACCCAGCATATACAGAGTAGTTAAATACTTAAAATGAAAGTGCATCTTAAATATTTGATGTCATGAAGTTGATTGGCACATTTATAACAACAGCAACAGCAACAAAAAAATTCAAACTTCCTTCCTTGGTGGTGGCTCCTCTGTTCTGTTCTTTCATAAAGTGATGCTTTTCTTTATTTCGCAGTGTGAGAAACCTTGGGAATCCTGTAAGCAAGGTTGTACGCTTTGCTGTTGTGCCACAGTTCAGCCCCAGTCAGACATTTTATTTATTATCCAAGTTTATATTTCACAAAATACTAAAGATCACATGGGTGTTTATGTAAATATATTGAGTTATAAATATTTAATTTGTTAAGATTGGATTTTGGAAGATTGAAACAATAATTTTTAATGAAAGATATTTAAGGTCTTGAATTAGCATTGTTAAAATAAGCAAATCTTGTTTTTTTTTTTTTTTTTTTTTTTAAACAGCTCGTACTTAGTCAAGAAGATTTAACAACTCTGTTTAAAACTTTATATGGCAATATATGGTTTCAACCATTGGCTGATTCCTCAAATGCAAAAGTAGTAAATCAGAGTAGTGCTATGAGTGAAGCAATAATTGCTTCAGACCTTTCAGGAGGTATGTTCTTAACCTTAAATTCTGTTTCCTCCCTCCTTGTGTATACCACATTTTCCATCCTTCTGCCTTTCCTCTTTCCTTCCTTCATTTCTTTTGTTATGGGTAAAATAAGACTTAATGTCCGTTGTTTGTCATTCTACTGGGTTTTGATTTTTTAATTGAAATTTCTGGTTCTGTGGTAGCAAAATTCTTGTCATTCCAACATCCTTATAAATCCTTGTTTTCAGGGTTTTTTTTTCTCATTTTCTCGTCCGTATTTTCTAGAGCAGCATATATCGCAAATAAATGTTTTATATTGATATTAGGAGGTATTAGAATTAGAGATATAAGAAGGATGATCATGAGTAAACAATAGATTCCAGTAACTACTTGGAAGATAAATAGATAAAAGTTAGATGTACTTGAGTCATTACTTGGTAATGCTTTCAGCTTCCTGATGCTGTTGAGGGTTGCTCCTTGTGGAGCTTGGAGGAATGTGTAGTGTTGGGGATAAGGGATTTTAGGAATATTAAGTACTGAATTTGGTGATCATTATCTCCTGCTTCTCAGGATGAGTTCTTAGAAACAAAACAAAAGCCTTAAGCATGGAGTTAGAAGGTAAGTACGAAGTAGGAATGTATGGGTGATGTAATCTACACCAATATACAAGAAAATTAAATACAGAGATAGAAAATGAGATAAACTTCAGAAGATCCAGTTTCAGAATTGTAAGTCTGGTGAAAGAATAAGAAAGTAGGAGAAAAGAATCTTAAAAGAAATAATAGAGGAAAACTCCTTAACTACTGGGTTTCAAACATATTAAGTAAATTTTCATATATAAAAGATTTATGAAATGACAAAGGAAATATGTATTAAGATTTTTTTCTTAAGCTGACATTAGGTGCTTGAGGAAAAAAAGGTGCTTGTTGTTTATAGTGGTGATGGTGATTCAGGCCCAAGATCTCATACATGACATGTTCTCTGACACTGGTACATCCTTGGTCCTGTAATCACATTTATCATCAAAACTGGATGAGTTGCAATGATTGGATAAGTAGAGCAGAACAAGTTAGATGTCTAAAGACAGTTATTTAAAGTTAAGTTTCTATTTATGGCTAAGTTATTATAAAATATGAAAAAAAACTAATTCAAAATTTGCTTCTTTTATATCCATTTCTGAAAAAATTAGTTTGAGATTGTATTCTAGGAAAGTAAAACAACTCATGAAAGATTAAAATATGAGAACTGAAAAAACTACAAAAATTGGAAGCTGAGCAAAACACTGTTAAATATAACTAGATCAAAATGAAAATTAAGGAAGAAGTAATAAGATTCCTTGAAACTAATAAGAACAAAGAAAATAACTTAGATTCTATGGGACAGCAGGAAGGAAGAGCAAGGTCCAGCAACTTAAACATGCCTTAAACAACTGCAGAAGGAACAACAAATGAGTCCCATCATTTGTAGTAAAAGGAAGGATAAGAGAAACAAGTGCAGAAATTATCATACAAATAAGAGCAGTAGAAAGAGTCAATAAAGCTTGGATCTGGTTCTTTGAAAGAATAAACATGATTCGAAAATCTTGATCTAGACTCACCAGGAAAAAAAAAGGAAAATGCCTGAGTAGATCAGAGATAGAAGGGAAGAAATTACCAAAAAAAAAAAGAAAAAAAACCTCAAAAATTCAAGATATTTTGAGAATTACTGTGAGCAACTTTATGCTGTTAAGCAAGAGAACTTAGAAGAAATGAATAGATTCTTAGAATCATTCAATCTCCAAAAACTGAAGAAGTAGAAAACCTCAGTTAGCCAATCACAAGCAAGGAAATTGAAACAGTAATCAGGAATCTCTCTTAAGAACAAAATCCAGATCCAGATGGATTCACTCGTGAATTTTATCAAATCATCAAGGAAGAGGTACTACTGTTACTAGTCATATTCTTTAATATTGAAAACAGACATTCTTCTTAATAGCATCTATGAAGCTTAACATTATAATAAACCAGAACAAATAGAAACAATTACTAGAAAAAAAAATTCAGACAAATTTTTCTGATGAACATTGATGCAGAAGTCCTCAACAGAATCTTTGCAAACTGAATTCAACAGCATATAAAAATAAATCATACACCACAGTCAAGTGGGAATGAATCCCTGACATGAGCCAGGGATGCAAAGATCATGTAACACATGAAAATTTTAATTAGAATTTAGAAGCACTGTCCTATAGCACTGTCTTCCCGTTATTCATTGATTTGCTCGAGTGGGCACCAGTAACGTCTCCATATTAGCATAATCAGTAAAAGGAAAGAAAAGCCATATGATTGTGTTAGTACAGAGAAAACTTCTGACAACATCTAACATTCATTCATGATGAAAACCCTCAACAAAATAGGGAGGAAGGAACTTTCCTCTAGGTAGTAATGGCCATCGAAAACAAACCCACTGCTAGTATCTAGTTCTTAATGGTATGAAACAAAGTATTCTGAGATCGGGTACAAAGCAAGGACTTGCAGTGTCACTGAATGTAATATTGATAAACATAGCAACAGCAAACAGGCAAGATACAGTAATCAGAGGGATCAAATTGAAAAGTCAAATTTTTTTATTTACAAGTTTCATGTTAATACGATAGAAGACCCTAAAGAGTTCTAGTTTTGTTCCTAGAAACAAAAAAAGCAGTTGAGCAAAGTAACAGGCTACAAAATCAGCACGCAAAAATCTGTCACATTTCTGTATTCAAATAATGAATTAGAAGAAAAAGCTTTCAGTGAGTCTCCTCAATTTAAAATAGTGTCCCAAAAAATCAAGCATCTTAAGGAATCAACAAAAGTGGGTGTGTGATTAGTGTTATGAAAACTGTATGTTACTTAAAAGAGACAGAAGACTTTAAGAAATGGAAAATATTTGATATTCATGGATTGAAATTATCATCCTAACTATATAGATACAATGCAATTCCCATCCAAATTAAGACAACACTCTTCAGTGCCTTGGAACAGTCAATAATAATGGTTAGGGAGCTAGAGAAATAGAACAGGAGGAAAGGAACCTGCCTTGCACGCAGACTCAGTTTCATATTCCTGGCACCCAATGTGAAAACTTGAGCCTCCCAGGAGTGATCATTGTGTGCAAAGCCAGAAGCAATCTCTGAGCTCAGCCAGGTATGGTTCCAAAACCAAAATAACAATAATAATAATCACTGTCACTGTCACTATCCTTCCGTTGTTCATCGATTTGCTCGAGTGGGCCCAGTAACATTGTGAGACTTCTTGTTACTGTGTTTGGCAAAATAATAATAATAATAATAGTGATTAATTGTAATCATGTTTAAATGGAATCATAAGAGCTGAGTAGTATAACCATTGTGTAGCTGTACCATAGTTTCCTTATCCATTGTTTGTTCTCGGGCACTCAAGTTGTTTCCAGATTCTAGCTGTTGGGAATAGTGCTGCAAGGAACACAGAATTGCACATGGTGTTTCTGCTTTGTGCTCTTGACCCCCCAGGGTATATTCCTAGGAGTGGTATTGCTGGGTCAATTGGGGGCTCAATTTCTAGTTTTCTGAGGAATGTCCATATTGTTTTCCAAAAAGACTGGACCAATGGACTACAAAGCTCTTAGGAAAAATGAGGTCATGAAATTTGCTTGTTAGTGAATGGACCTAGAGAATATCATGCTGATTGAAATGAGTCAAGAAGAGGGTCAGCTATAGAATGTAGCACTGTGTAGTACTGCCCTCCCTTGTTTATCGATTTGCTCGAGCAGGCACCAGTAACGTCTCATAACAAATTGTGAGACTTCTTGTTACTGCTTTTGGCATATTGAATACATCACAGGTAGCTTGCCAAGGCTTTGCCGTGGGGGCGAGATACTCTCAAGTGCTTGCCGGGCTCTCCGAGAGGGGTGGAGGAATCGAACCCGGGTTGGCTTTGTACAAGGCAAACACCCTACCCCGCCGTGCTATCGCTCCAGCCCATAGAATAGCTGCATTTATTTGTGGAGTGTGTGTGTGTGTATGTGTGTGTGTGAAACGAATATCCAAGGCAGGCAAAGTGGGTCTGTGTGTGTGTGTGTGTGTGTGTGTGTGTGTGTGCATGTGTGTGAAACGAATATCCAAGGCAGGCAAAGTGGGTCAGGAAGACTGGTCAGTGGTTAGAAATTACCACAAGTGATGGATGTTGGAACATTATATGACTGAAACCCAATCACGGACAGCTTTGTAAATAAATAAATAAATACATAAATAAATAAGTTGGAAAAATGGTATCATAAAACACCCTAAATAGACATATGAGAAGTAAAAAACTGGGCTTTTTGGGATGCTGGTTGCTCTAGATCTACACATTCACCAAATCTTCCAGTATTTCTCAGATAATATTTGTTTTCACTGATGTAAATTTTGCCTTGATTATAAGTCAGTGATCTGATATGTTAGTACTGGTCTGTGAAGTTGGGTAGGAAAAGAATTAGGAATTGTATTTTTATTACAAGCCTGTATAATGTATATGGGCTGTACAATGTGGACCAAGGATCTTTATGAAGTAACAGTGTTATCGATACCTTTCTTTTATGAGTAACTTGTAACTTTTTCAAGGAACCACTGTGGTAACAGCAGCTGTGGTTGAAACATACCCACGTGCCTCACAGATAAAGACAATGATAAATCTGACCTTCAGAACTGACTATCTCACCATGGTATTGTATGGTCCACATCCTGACCAGGTAAGTTAAGAAGATCAGAAACTGTTACCACTTGATGGAAATTATTTAGCATGAATACTTAGTACAGTAATAAAAATCAATACATATGTGTATTTTGAGATCTTTTTCTCAGGATATAGATATTTTTACTTAAGTGAAATTAGATTTAGTAATAAAATAAATTAGATTTAATAATAAAATAATTATTTTCTATTAAAAATTTATGGGGTAATATAGTTATGTGAGAATTAAACATTTAAATAGTAATGGGGGGCTGTTTTTCATTAGCAAGGCCCTTGGGGATAAAGAATGGAGTAGTTCGTATCATAAAATCTACATTAGACTTATGTGTTGTGTAATATTTATGTTCATTTCCTGTCCCATAGACTTCTTTTATGGAATTCCGTGATCCTACTTTGGTACTTGCTGAATTCAAACTGGAGAATATTTTAAGTACTGTAAAAGTGCATACAGATGACTCGATGTTGTCTTCCTTCTCATTAAAAAACTGTATTTTAGATGATAAAAGACCTCATGTCAAGAATGCAACTTCTAGGTAATAGTGTCTTTAGTTTTCATTTAAGAGATGGCTGATAGATTTTGCAGAAGTTACTTTCAAATTTGTATGTTCATTTCTGGGTACATCTTAAAATTTTCATAACTTCCAAACTATTGAATGGTGGTTCTCTCAGCATTAAAATGAGCTGGTACTGCTGCATGCTCTTCTTGTTGCGTAGTTGATTGGTTTAATAAATATAAATAAGCAGCACAACTAAGTTGACTTTTTAGACCAGAGAGACAGTACAGGAGACCAGAAGTTTGCCTTGCCTTGCCTTGCTTTGCCTGTGGCTAACCTGGTCAGTCCCCAGCACTGCATTTGGTTTCCTGAACCTCACCGCGGTTTCCTTCATCCCCTAAATTGCCTATTTAAGAAATCTGTGTGACCTCAATTAGTCAGAAATTTATAGAAAGTGTATGCAAAATAGTGGGAAAATGCTCGATTAAAAATTCGGTTAATTTCTTAAGGATTTCACTTGCTAAATCATAGAAGCAGTGGTGCTCCAGAAGTTTGTAAATTGGTGATTTGGAATTTTATTGTTATTCTGTCAGAAGGAATAACTTCAGAATACTTCTTTACTGTCACTAGAAGGGAAAACACGTCTTTAAGTTTTGTTGGTATGTACATTCCTCTTAATATATTCATGAGAATTGGTATTGTTTTTCAGAATGATAGGACTAACAGTCGGGTTTGACAAAAAAGACATGTTGGACATAAAGTGTAAGAAAATCAAAGATATATTCCTGGCTGATATAGTTGTTCAAGAAACATATATGTGTGCAAGTGTGGAATTTCTGCTCATAGTTGCAAATGTCTTTTGGGAGGCCTTCAACACAGGCAGAACTATCGAAACCAGTGTTCAAACACGGACTGCAGCGGAAGAAGGTTAGTTGTTGACTGAAGTTTTTCATCTACTATTAAAATGTTACAGTTGACCAGCCTTCTAGGCAATAAAGTTATGTGAATTAATAAGTTAACTAGATGAATTTCTAGCTCTGCCACTAAGTAGCAGACATTGTTTTCATCTTTTTAAAGTGTTTTTATAACCATAACTGTTTTAGGTCTTTGTAGGTTTCTTTGGGCTCTAGGGTTTTTCTTTTCACTTATAGTGAAATTTCTAGCTTCCCATGAATAATAACTGATTTATAAAATACTGCATATATTTTTATTTCTATTTTAGCACCCCCATCAGGGAAATGGGAAATTAATATTATTATTAAAAATCCTGAAATTGTGTTTGTTGCTGATATGACAAGAAGTGATGCTCCTGCCTTAGTCATTACAACACAGTGTGAAATTTGTTGTAAAGGTGACTCTGAAAACAGTACTATGACTGCTGCAATTAAAGATCTTCAAATGCGAGCATGTTCCTTTCTTCCAGTCAAAAGAAAAGGCAGAATCACTACTGTAAGTTTATTGCTTGCTTAATTAAGTAAGCAAGGTCAACAACTAAACTTGCTTAATTATAAACTATGTAGCAATCAGGTCATACCACATGAGGAAATTACCTAGACTCAATAACCTTGTCCTAATTTATTTTTTTACTTATTTTGTAAATTTGTATGTAAATTTAAATCAGCACGGTAGCACTGTCCTCCCCGTTGTTCATTGATTTGCTCGAGCGGGCACCAGTAACATCTCACAACAAATTGTGAGACTTGTTACTGTTTTTGGCATTCTGAATAGGTCATGGGGAGCTTGCTGGGCTTTGCTGTGTGGGCAAGATACTCTCGGTAGCTTGCCGGGCTCTCCGAGAGGGGCAGAGCAATCGAACCTGGGTCGGCCATGTCAGCCGCATGCAAGACAAGCGCCTTACCCGCTGTGCTATCGCTCCAGCCCAACGCGGGTTTGATTCCCAGCATCCCATATGATCCCCTGAGCACCGCCAGGAGTAATTCCTGAGTGCAGAGCCAGGAGTAACCCCTGTGCGTCGCCAGGTGTGACCCAAAAAGCAAAAAAAAAAAAAAAAATCAGAAGTGTGAATTCTATGCTAATATATTTTAAAATTAACAGAAAGTAGATAAATTCTAAAACTAAAAAAAAGCACAGTTTACAATTTAATGAGATTGAGGAGATATGCTTTAAGGGATTTAGACTTTAAGCTTAAATTAAGTTTTAAGGTTAATTGAGAAAGCTTAATTTAAGATAAAATATGAATAGGTCTTTTAGCATGTGAAAGTGTCTTATGTTAAGATGGAACTTTATGTTAAATAACATAGATAATGCTAAACTATCTGCATGAATAAATAAAAGTTTGTAATAAAATCTCTTCAGATGCAAAAAAAATCACCTGAGTAGATGTAGAAAATTTAATGTAAATAAAGAAGTTATTCATTATTGAAAAAAAAAGTAAATCACTAGTAAGCGAGGGATAAATAAACCTTTCTGAATCTAGTAGAGGAAAGCCAGAAGCATCATGAGTGAATGTCTTATGCAGTGGCAAGTGCTGGAATATTTGTTTTAATTTTTAAAAAGATATTCCTTTAATGTTTTCTTCAAGACTGGTTTCAAAGTTAGGAATTTCTCACTTTGATAGGACAGTGGATAAGGCGTTTGTCTTGCACCCAACCATCCCAGGTTTGATCCCCAGGTGTGGCCCCCAAATGAAAAACAAAACAAAGAAGTTAGCAATTCCCTTAGCTGTTGTCTGGCCATAAAGCTGTGTGTCATTCCTTCAAATCTGAGTGATAGTCGAGCTTCATGCAGAATTCTTGTTTAGGTGTTCGTATTGGAGTTTCTTTCCCAGCAGTCTCTTCTGGCTCCATAGAGTCTCTTTTGATAACTCTGTTGTGAATCTTAGGGGCTTTCCTTTGTATGTAAGTTCCATTTTGATCTTACTGTTTTCAGTATTCTGCTCATGTCTTTGGGTTTTGTCGTTCTGATTCTAATGTGTGTTGTAGTTTTTCTGATTGGATATTTTTTTGCTGGGGTCCTTGAATCTGCATTCCTCAACTCTGGA
Organism: Sorex fumeus; assembly: GCF_029834395.1. Lineage (NCBI taxonomy): Eukaryota > Metazoa > Chordata > Mammalia > Eulipotyphla > Soricidae > Sorex > Sorex fumeus. The sequence goes on along the minus strand of NW_026606095.1, from coordinate 5,276,566 downwards.
AATTCTTAGTCATGCTTTCTTTAACGAGTGTTTCTTCATTGAATTTGCCTTACTGTTTATCAGAAAGATGATGGATTACTCCTCTTGTTCTTCACTTCATCCCATAGTTCTCTGAAGTAAGGTTGATTTTCTTTCAAAATTTTCCCCATCACATGTTGTCTTATAAAGGTTTTTTGTATCTTGGAGCACCTCGATTTTTTCCTTACTGCTGTTAATCTGCTCCTCAGACCTTATGTTGTGTTTCTATCACCAACCAGTACTCCTGATTTCTGTTACTTCTGCACGTAGTTTTCTCATTCCTGCTATAGTGCTTTCTTGTGCTTTACTAATTACTTGTGACATGGTGTCATTAAAGACATTCTCTGAGACCTCATAGAACTGGTTGGTACTGGTCAAGCCTTCCCTGTTACTATTGGGCTTGGTGCGGATTTGTGCATCTTCCCCATTGTGTCTGCTGTATCTCTAATATTCTGAGTGTGAATCTTTGCAGTTGGCCTCCCTGGGATTCTCTTGGGAATTAGGCTGGCTGTTGCTCTTCACCATTGGCACAGGAAGTATAAGTATGAATTGTGTGAGGTATGATGAGTTGTTGGCCATGAGGTTTATGGGATGTGAAGATGGCCAGCTGAAAAGGTAACAGAGGGGACAAGCTACTGGGGCTCTTCTGAAAGGGAGGACTCAGAAAGGCACTGTACCAGGAGGGTGGGAGGAAGAAACAGAGGTCAGGGTCAGGAGGTGTGTAAATGGCCTGCTGAGAAGATGGCTTAACTTTTTGAGGTTTTTGTTAACATTCTATTCATATGTACATTCTATAACATTTTGTATACATGTCCTTTTAGGTTGAAGTTAGAGTATTTGTTTTATTTGCTTCTTTAAATTGTGCTCAGGCAAGACTTAGAAAATTAGAAGAGGCTTGGTAATAGTCTAGGGGTTTGTTTCCATAGTGAGGCCCTTTCCATAGGCATGTAAGGATTTCTTCCATTGTCCATACACAAAACCATGAATCTTTTTTAAACCTGTGGATCTTTTTTTTTATCTTGTTGTAAAGAATACAGTTTCAGCACAGAATTAAAGATTTTTAATAGTTTACTTCATTAAGTCTGTATGGGACTTCTTGCTCTGAGGATCTCTGAATAGGCAAGTTAAATAATACCTATTTTTAAAAAATAAGTAAAGCCTCTACATAATGATAGTTGTGTCAGATCAGAATAATTGCAGCTTTAAATTTCCTCAGAAAATATAAACTCATTAGTGACTAATCCATGACAATTGTTAGATATATCTCAAGTGACTTTGTCCTTTTGAGTACTGTTGACTGCCAACTGAAGGTCTTGTAGTGACTTTAGTAGAAGAATCACGATCACGATCATCCTGTTGTTTGTCGATTGTCTCGAGCAGGCACCAGTAACATCTCCTTCGCCCCAGCCCTGAGATTTTAAAAAGTGCCACATTCAAGGCTCTTTCAGGGTTAGGAGAATGAGACCCATCATTGTTACTGGCATTTGGCATATTGGGTATACCATGGGGAGTTTGCTAGACTCTGCCGTGTGGGCAGGTTACATTCAGTAGCCTGCCAGGTTGTCCAAAGTAAGAATGAGATAATAAGATAAAAATAAATAAATAAATAAATAAATAAATTTTAAAAAATAAGAAAGAGGAGCCAGGGAGATAGTACAGTGGATCGAGCATTTGCTCTGCATGTAGCTGCACTGGGCTCGATCCCCTGCTGCCCTTACCCCATAAGTTTCCCTGAGTCCTTCCAAGATTGATCCCTGAATACAAAGGAGGAGTAAGTCCTGGGCACATTAGGTATGGCCCATACCTCTACCCCTCAACCCCCCCCCCCCAAAAATATGAAAGGATTGAAGAGAAACACAAAAATAATATAAGGTTCAAAATGCACTTAACTGGATTTCCAAAAGGACCCAGGATGCATATAGCTGAATTCAAATGTGTCAGTAGTATAGCTCTGTCTGAATGTGGAATGAGAGTTCTTAAACAAAACAAAAAAAACAAAACAGCCAATTAAAACATGTGCCTTAGTTTATTATTTGAAAACTAAAAGAGAAATCAGGAAAAAATGAGCTCAACAGGGCTCAGGATTCAATTCCGTTCAAGACCCCTACACTTGAGCAAAGCCCTCTCCTGGGACAGGCCTGCCCTCCTGCTGATTCCCTTTCTAGTTACCCCCAATGGCTTTCTCCCGAATCTTTTTCATGGTGGGCCTTAATCTGTAAATCAATGCCTATGGGTGAATGCAGATGACTTTCATCATAGGCTGCCCAGCAGATATGTCACAAGCCCTGTGCACTGCTGGATGTGGCTCTAGTTCACCCCAAAACAATAAACCCAGACCATGAAAAACTCTGAGACAAAAAACCAATTTTTTTTCAAGAAATAAACTGCAAGAGAAAAAAAAAACTATAGAGTAAAATATAACTGGACCTAGGATGAAGCTCAGCAGTAGAATACAAGCCTCCCACCAGAGACAGACAGAGAGAGAGAGAGAGAGAGAGAGAGAGAGAGAGAGAATGTGTGACTTAAACACATTCTCAACACTTCACAATGTATGACTCCTGCCCAGATCCTATTTCAATAAACTATGAATGGTTTTAAAAGAACGGTATAATGCTTTATAAAAAAATCCCTATCTGACCCCTGAGCATCACCCAGTACGGCCTTGGTCCCAAGCAGCTTTGCCCTGGCACCCAACCATCAGATCCCACGGTCTAGCTTGAGAGTGGCCCCTGGGCTTCCAGAGCGTTGCACTGGACTATGTCTCTTTCAAAAAACATCAGAAGTTTGAAGCATACATCAAAATGAAATGAAAGTGCGTGACAATGGGTCTCAAGAGAGATAGTACAGCAGATAGTGCACTTGCCTTGCATGCGGCCAACATGGGTTCAATTACTGGCATTCCACAGGGTCCCCCGAACACTGACAGGAGTAATTCCTCAATGCAGAGCCAGGAGTATGCCCTGAGCACTGTCAGGTGTGTTCCCAAAAAACCAAAATAAATAAATAAAAGTACGTGATAATACATGGAGGTTTATTATAGTATTCTCTGTATTCTTATACATTTCTATAAAAATAATTGAGAAAGTGGAAGCAGAAGGGGGGAGAGACAACTCCACTGGAGAATTTTACATGAATATAGCAGCCGGTTTCTGCATACCAGATACTCATTGGGGGCGGGGCAGGGAGGTGCTAGTGATGGTAATCTTAACTTCTTATCATCTAGAATCCTGTAAAATAATCATAACCAAAGCTGTTTATTTTGCTAGAAATATGTTTCATCCACTTGTCTCTGTATTCTGCTCTCATCCCTCCAGCATAACTGAAAGATTACTTTAACAGTACTTTGAGGAAGAAACTAGGCAACGTCTCTAGTCTAATTTATAATTATTTTGCCAGAAGCAGGCTCCAGGATCTAATATTTTTTTCTTTAGCTAAGACAGAAAGAATAATTTATTTGTATATATTCATGTTTCATTCATCCGTAATAGAAGAGAGAATTGCTGCAGAATATCCACTTCTGGTCCTGGGCAAAGCACCAAAAGGGACTGGATTGAGCAAGGAAGGTCTCTCAGAGGTGGTTGTAGTGATCAGATAATGCTGTGCTCTAGATCCATCAAGACAAATTCTGGACAGCATGTGGTCCTAATTTCTGCCAGTGTCTCTGGTCTTTATAACTCCTGTTTCTGTTCGTGTGGGCTTTTGTAGGTGCACAAGTCTGGTCTGCATCCACTTTCGTCTTTTGGGCTTCAGCTTGTGCTTTTGCTTCTTCCTCCACACGGTTCTCAGGGTAAAGAGGCTTCTGGGAAAATAGCACTATCACCAAGAGATCCAGTGTCAGATATTAATAGGAATTTCCAGAATGAGAGGAGGAACCACAGTTTTAATCTTTTCTAAAGCTGCTTTCTGGCATCTGAGTCTCCTTGAGGTTTTTCTTTCTTTCATAGTACTTTACAGACAGCAGACAGGAGGAGCTAACATATGGCCACACCTAGCTGGTCCAGACCTGTCTGGCTGAAGTTTGCAGGCCTCCCTCCTTGCCCTCCCCCCACCCCTATTCTCCCCACCCCCTTGCCCACTGCCAAATATATGGCTGCTTTCCCTAGGCATCGCCAGTCGCCTATTCACTGAAGTATTTTTCTGTTTGCATTGTTATCCACCACCTTTGTAATTTGAAATATTGCTTGGGCTCACTTCTCAGCCCACACATTTAATTGCCTCCCTTGGACTCCCTGTCAGCCCATGCTACCGCTTGCCTCCACCTTGCCCCATGTAGGTAATTCCAGGTGCATGCATGCTTTGCTTCTCATAGAGGCTGCCTGATGTGAACCCATAAATTACTTGGTGTACTCGAGTCATTCCCTGACCCTAAAGTTAGAAATCTGGACCTAGATCTACCCCCATGAGCCTTGCCAAAAGAGCCTCATAAGCCAGCTGTGAGAAATTAGTAGCGCTATAAGCACTAGCCTGATAGTAGTAACACAAGCAGGGCATCACTATTCAGACCACCTGGGACCTGGAACTGCATAACAGGAAGCTGCAGGAATAGTGAATAAAGACTTCAGCAGACGGGAATGGAAGTTCTTGGGTATATGAAAAAGTTGGATGCTCTCTGAAGAGGACCCCAGAACAGCAGTCCTTCCAGTCTTGACAGAACTGAGGAACTCATTGAATGGGAAACCAAATAAACTTGAAGAAAGAAAAATAGAAAAAAAATTAAAGATTTGATTCAAACAGAAATGAAAGAGTTAAAGAATGCAATAGTGGAAATCATGGCAGAATGAAGAATCTGGAAAATCCAATCAGTGACCGCAAAGATAGGTACACGATATCAGTTAAGAGATAATTAACAAAAAAAAATGTTTTTAATGAAGAAAAGTTATGGTAATTGAGATGGCAATAGGAAGAATCTCCAAATTATAGGAATTCCTGAAAGACAGAGAAAAAAAAAATGAAAGGGGCAGAATGACCAGTGGAAGATATTCCCGGGTGTTTGCCTTGCACACAACCGACTGAGGTTCGATTCCCAGCATCCCATATGGTCCCCCGAGCACCGCCAGGGGTAATTCCTGAGTGCAGAGCCAGGAGTAACCCCTGTGCATCACCAGGCGTGACCCAAAAAGCAAAAAAAAAAGTTATTTTGATTTATTTAACATAAATCTTAATGGAGAGGTCTTTAGAAATATTTTTAAAGAAAAATGAATTTAATGCATTGTATTAATTATTACAGGTTTTGCAGCCCTGTGACTTATTTTTTCAAGCTACTCAGAGTGGTACAAATCCACAAGTAGTTGATGTGTCAGTAAAATCCTTGACACTGAAGGTATGTTAAAATGTAGTCTTTCAGATTTTTAGTACATTTAAAAAAAACAGAAATAAACTGTTGTTAAAGTATTTAACAAAAAGCCAGTCACAATGCTTTTGAAAAGATTTAAGCCATATTATTTTACAACATAACATAATGTAATATACTTTTTATACTAAATAAAATAAATTTGATTATATATTTGTATACATATTCAGTTATATATTTGAATAATGTATTCATTTGCATTTGATTGCTCCTGTTATTTAGTATTCCTATAGCATGTGTAGTGAAGTACTTGATTGTTTAATATACACACATTATACAGGTACTTTAAGATTAGTTATGCTAATCTCAAATTGGTTTATTGGAAAATATGCCTTTTACTAATAGCTTTGATTTCATGGCAAAAATTAATTCAGTATTCCTCATTTTTCAGGAAATATGTTTAATATTTGGAAGTACTTTTGAAAGTGGTATATGGAGTTTTATATTTAAATTCTTTCTCATTTAGGTTTCACCAGTTATCATAAATACTGTGATTACCATAACTTCTGCACTTTCTACATCTAAAGAAGTTGTTTCAAAACAAGATGTTTCTATGGCACATTTGTGGGAAATGAAAGATACAAAGACTTTAAAAATGTGGTTTCTTGAAGAAGCAAGTGAAGCTGAAAAAATAGTTCCCACAACTGAATTGATACCCAAGGGAGAAACAATGAGAGTGAACATTGATTCTATTTTTATAGTTATGGAGGCTGGAGTTGGTCATAGAACAGTACCGATGCTTTTGGCAAAATCACGGGCTTTAGTGGAAGCAAAAAATTGGAGTTCCCTTATAAATCTACACTGTCAGCTGGAGTTAGAAGTAAGATTGCATTGTATTATGCCTTTTTTTTTTTTAAATAACATGCTACACAGAGAGTATTTGGGTATCTTAAACATATAAGTTGTAAGTATCATAAATATGTAGATTAAAAAACCTTGGAAGAAAGCTTATAAATTGCTATTCTAGATTTAGTGTCTTTATGTAAACATTGCTTATACTGTTTATATTTAAAAGTTTATAGTTTGGTTGAATTTTTCTGCTTTAATGTGGTATGTTAATAACGGTTAAATTGAAAATTGTTTTCTAAAATTAATATCTTTAGAATGAATTTTTAGTCTTTTCCAAAAATATAAAGAATTAGAAAGCTAACCTTATGCTCTTATGTCATCCAGTCTTTCATACTCCAGTGAGAGTTCCCAAAGTTCGAATTTTTGTTCATTCTTTTATTACATAGCTGATAGTTCTTTGACCCAACTAATGTTTATATTTAGAATTCATCTAGAATTATCACTAGTGATAATTTGGATCATATTACTCTTTTGGAATGAATCTGATATTCTACCCTGTATCGTTTAATATGAATTTTTATAAGCTACCATTTTAAATGTGTTGATAGAGTTGTAGTCTGATATAATGGACAGATTTTAAATTTTCAATAGATTTTTGTATATTTTGTTAGATTGTTCGCTTGTAAAAGAATTTCAGGGAATTTAAATATTTAAACAGAATTTAAATATTTAAACACCTTTTGAAAATTTAAATTTTCAGTTTGAATTGAAAATTTAAATTTACTTGAGTTTAAAGGCTTTTGAAAAGTGAGTGGCAGTAGAAATACATATTTTGAAATTCCAGTTTTAGGGGCTGGAATGATAACAGCACTCACATTTCATTCACCCAACCCAGATTTGATTCCCAGCACTACAGAGTCTCCCAAGCCCCACCAGGAGTGATCCCTGAGCCTAAAATGAAAGAAAGAAAGAAAGAAAGAAAGAAAGAAAGAAAGAAAGAAAGAAAGAAAGAAAGAAAACAGAAAATGTCATTCACATATATTAGAACATCACTGATTTTGGTGTTTAGCTTCCTGAGAGTTATGAAAAGGTGCTCAAGAGAGATTTTTATTTCGACTAAATGATCAAAACTAGACTTCGAAGTTTGTCCTGTAAGGTAGATGCTTGAGGGAGGTATGTTTAGGAAACTACTAGATTTTCAGTAGTGATAAGAAGCATCATGAAAAATGGTTCTAGGAGATGCTGAATGCCTTCTTTTAAAAATTAAAACTTCTCTCTGTAGGTCCATTATTACAATGAAATGTTTGGTGTGTGGGAGCCTTTGCTTGAACCTTTAGAAATTGATAAAACTGAGGATTTTAGGCCATGGAATCTTGGAGTCAAGGTATGTTTCTAGTCAAAAAACATTTTTCAGAAATTGAGGGTATTTACACCACAAGACACTTTTCATAATGAACCTTGCTGCCTGCTTCCGTGTTTGCCTTTAAAATGTGATTTTCAAGCCCATGGCCAATGCTAATTGCTCCTAAAGTCATGTGACATCCTATGTACTTATAAACTGTACCAAATAATGCACTTCACTCTGATGTAGCATAGAGGGTACTGAGGCTCAAGAGGTTAAATGAATTCTCTAAAGTAATGATTGTTTAATTTTCTAAACTAATAAACGTTGAAGAGGTGTGATCCAGTTCTAGCTGGGGAGTTTTCATTCAGCTATAATGCTTAAGTGCCTCTGAGTTCTTGATCTTTTGCCTGTCTTCTCTTTTTGTCCTCTGAAGGGTACTGATTGATCAATGGATAGATCTAAGTAGGTCATATTGGTTTAAAATATATTTTGTACTTATGTAATTGTTAGGAATCAGGACTTCTAAATTGATGAATAAAATTGTGTTTCTGAAACAGTAGTTGGAATGAATGACTTCTGTCAAGAGAACCTGAGCTTCTGCAGAGGGGAGGGAGCCGAGAATACACCTCTCGGTTTGAGATGTGGGTGAATATTGAGACTGAAAATGCATCCTACTTGACTTTGTAAAGATGGTTTTACAGTAGGGCTTTGCCCGCACTGCGGCTTTCTGAGACTTTCTATGTAGATAAGAGTCCTGTTGCTAGGGTGTTATCAAGGGGAAGAGTCTTTGATTTTTGATGGCTTCTTCATATTTTTATGTGGGCCTTTCATTTGTTTTGGAGCTTTTATTTTTCCAAGGGGTCCACCCTTGTCTGGTTGATGCCTCAGTGACAGCATCTCCAAAAAGCTCAGCATGATTTGCATTCCAAAGAGGTGTTTGCATTTGCAGTAACCTTGGAACTACTTCAGGGCTGGTGTCTAGGCGACCTCATTAAATCACCTCTTGGTTTTGTTCTACAAAAACTCACCTCTGCTCCTGCAGCCAGTCCTTTGTCCCTCTCTGTAGCAGTAGAATGAGGAAGCCCCAGTAAAAACTGTGTAACTGGGGATGGAGCAATAGTACTGTAGTAAGGTGCTTGCCTAGCATGTGGCTGACACGGGTTCAGCTCCCTGCAGCTCTTCTGGTCTCCAGAGCTCCCCAGGAGTGATCCCTGAGTGTAGAGTAAGCCCAGAGCGCCACTGGGTGTGGCCCAGAAACCAAATCAAACAGGGACTTAACAACAGGCTTACATCACCACCTTAAATATGTTCAGCTGAAATCAGTCCTTGAAAAGAGAAAAGAGAATGTCAAACTAAGAAGGTCACCAGAAAAAGTATCATAAACCAGGGCTTTGCTGATGTAAATTGCTTCTACGTGTTAAAGAGATTAGGTTTTGTTATAGTGAGGAAGAACTTCAGAGGAAATTTTCCTTTACACATTAGTGTTCATAAGAGGGCAGCCTTCACACAGCCTTCAAAGCCTATAAAATAGCCCTTACTTATGCTGGAAAACAGTTTACTCCCCTACACTGCATTGAATTGGAGATTTATATATTGTTTAATTTTCCCTTTGCAAAATAACTGACATTGTGCTCCTAAGAACAAATTTTTCTTAAAGATCTATAATTTATATGTCATTTTAGATTAAAAAGAAGCCCAAAAAGGCCATTTTTGAGTCAGACACTGAAGAAGAAAATTACAAAGTGCCAGAATATAAAACTGTGATCGGTTTCCATTCGAAGGACCAACTAAACATTACATTATCCAAATGTGGTCTTATAATGTTAAATAATTTAGCCAAGGTAAGAAAAGAATTTTGTGGCTTGGTAAGAGTTGGTTTACTAGTCTGATTCGATCCTTGTATTTTGCTGAGTAAGCCTCCTACCTGCTATCAGTAAGTGTCCTGTTTGCCCTTTACTTTTTCATACTGACTTGCGATATTTCTCGTCAGGCATTCACAGAAGCTGCCACCGGGTCTTCAGCTCCTGTCCTAAGGGACCTAGCACCGTTCATGATTTTAAATTCTCTTGGACTTACAATCAGTGTTTCGCCAAGTGATTCTTTTAGCGTACTCAATATTTCTAAGGCAAAAGCATATACATTGAAAAATGAGGAGAATTTAACTATGGACTATGCTCGAACTAAAGACAATGATCACTTTAATGCAATGACCAGCCTAAGCAGCAAACTCTTCTATATTCTTATTAGTAAGTGATTCTTTTCCTCAGGTTGTGGTGTCCAGTTGCACTTTGTATCTCATTTTGCTGAAGTAATATTTTCTAGGCTGTTTTGTTTAATCTGCTTGCTAATAAGCTGGGAATTCTTTTTTTCTCTTTGCTGTACTTGGTATTGTGTTAATGATTTTTTTATATTCTAAATATTAACTATTCATGACTTTAGAGATAGGTAAATTACTGCTTTATGTTTTGGGGAGGAAAGATATTTAATCTAAATATTGTTTAACTTGTTCTAACCACAGTTATTAGTTAACTTTTTCTAGTACAATGTGGATAACTTAGTAAGATTCATTTTATATCATTTTATTGCTAAGTGAATTGAAATTAAAATTGAATGAAATTAAAATTGAGGCTTTCTTTCATTGAAAATCATACATTTCATTGAAATGGTAGTGGTTTTTACGTTCCACCTGTTGTGGTTTTTACATTCCACCTGTTGAGTTGAGAGGTTTTTCCTTAGTGCTTTCTGCTTTCTAGACATTTTTACTTTCATGAGAGGTAAAAGTAAATAAATTGGTGTAATGGGGGCTGGAGCAATAGCACAGTGGGTAGGGCGTTTGCCTTGCACACAGCTGACCCAGCACAACCCGGGTTCAATCCCCCCCCCGCCCAGAGAGCCCTGCAAGCTACCGAGATTATCACGCCCGCATGGCAAAGCCTAGCAAGCTACCCATCATGTATTCAATATGCTAAAAACAGTAACAACAAGTATTGTTACTGGTGCCCGCTCCAGCAAATCGATGAACAATGGGAGGATAGTGCTACAGTGCAGTGCTATTGTCCTAATACCTACTCATTGTAAAATTACATAGTCCCAAAAGGCCTCACCCTTATCACTTTCTTTATTTTTATCTTTTTGGGTCACACCCAGCGATGCACAGGGGTCACTCGTGGCTCCGCACTGAGGAATTACTCCTGGCGGTGCTCAGAGGCCATATGGGATGCTGGTAATCGAACCCAGGTCTGCAGTGTGCAGGCAAACGCCCTACCCGCTGTGCTATCACTCCAGCCCCTATACAATTTTCTAATACCTGTATAACACATAAACGTTTGCAGTCATGTAAACTAGTACTGCTTAAATAAGTAAATTTTAAAGATGTAAGTGAAATATAATAAAAAGTTAATGTAAGATAAAGTCTTAGTACATGAAGTACATGAACTAGAATACTTATTGAGGAAGTAAATTTGATATGCCAGGAAGGTTATGAAAACTATTAAATATAATAGTTAAAAAGTTAATATAACATGAAGTATTGTTACTGGTTATGTTACATTAACTTTTTAAAATACTTATGTTAACTTTTTAAAACTTTTTAAATATAATAAAAAGTTAATATAACATAAAGTATTAGTACATAAAGTACATGAACTAGAATACTTATTGAGGAAGTAAATTTGATATGCCAGGAAGGTTATGAAAACCATTTTGTATATTCTCTATTCAGAAAATTTTACCTAAAAATAGCTGTTTCATTTATGGTCATTTAATCAAATGACTCACATCATTTTCATCAGTGTTTTCTTGGAGAGGGGGTGGGAGTACTGGTCTCCCAAGCACTGTTGAGGGCTTGAATCCTCAGGTCCTCCCTGCAACTCTCAACTAGGTGCATGTGAGGCACCCTCAGGTGCTTAGGGGGCCACCATACTGCACATGTCTTTGCTTGGGGACTGTCTGGCATGGGGTCAGCCATGGTCCTGGGTGGGCCATGTGCAAGGCTAGTACCTTAACCCTGTACTGTCTGTCCAGCTCCAAGCTTGTTTCTGAAGTAACGTTTTGTGGAATGGGGTACTTAGATTTAGATTTATGAAAACAAGTAATTCACCTCAAGAGTAATGCATGTAATTTGAACATATTTTGAATTATGTTTATATTCAAAAATCCTAGCTATCACAATATATCATAGATTTTTTGCTCGAGGCCCTCCCGTTGATCGTCGATTTGCTCGAGCGGGCCCAGTAACGTCTCCATTGGAGACTTTGTTGTTACTGTGTCTGGCATATCATAGATTTTAGAAAATTGAAAACTGAAAAATCATAGCCACCTTGGTAATTGCCAGTGTTGGCCAAGTCACGCTCTGACCGCTGTATCAGCAAACCAGATACCAGTTTTCTTGTATGTTCAATAATCCCTCATGTTAGTCGTTTTTATTTAGATACTTTCATTAGATTTTTAAAAATTTTTCTTTTTGGGTCACACCCAGTGATGTACAGGAGTTGCTCCTGGCTCACACACTCAGGAATCACTCTTGGCGGTGCTCGGGGGAGCATATGGGATGCTGGGAATCGAACCTGTGTGCAAGGCAAACGCCCTACCCGCTGTGCTATTGCTCCAGCCCCTCATTAAATTTTTTTGTTGGAGCACACTTAACATTGCTGAGGGGCCCAGGGATACACCCAGAAATGTTTGTCCCTCAGGGGCAGCTCCTGCACTGTGGCACTTGGCCCATCATGCCCAGGGCTCTGTAGGGCATCTCCTCTGGTGCTTTGGCCTTGCAGTTCTGCAGGTCTCAGCCAGTTTCTCTGCCTTTTCTCTACCACACCAGCTGCTTCCTGACAGCATGTGAGTGCAGTGCTTGCTTGGGGACCTACACCTCAGTGTGTGATGCCCCACGCACATTGCGTGCTTGATGACATGGATTCAGTTACAAACACAGACACTGGACAAATGTAGGGAGATCAGTGACAGTGAATTCATAGTTGATTGGCACATAATGTCTGCTTAAAACCGATACATGTTGATTTAAAACATTTTAAACTTTCTTTCAATTTAGAACCTGCCTCCCACTCTACTACTGATAAAATTCCATTAACGAAAGTGGGACGGAGACTGTTCACTGTAAGACACAGAGAGTCTGGGGTGGAGAGATCTATTGTTTGCCAGATCGAAACAATAGAAGGAAGCAAGAAGTTGACAATTCGCTCCCCAGTGCAGGTAAGAAATGCGTCATTTTGTGGGTCATGTTCGATGTCTTTGTGCTCCAAGTTTTAAAAAATGACACCGAGTTAGTACTATCAATGTATATTGTCCAAAAAGGTAGTTAACATGATGAGCATGAGAAAAAAGAATTATTAGTGACTTGTACTATGTGACAGTGGTAGGATTTTGTTTTATATAACTTTTGTGATTTTTATAATAATTTATAAAATATTTTAAAGAACTAATCTGTAAAAATAAAGAGTATTTTCTCAGAATTTAAGTTCATTTAGAGAAAGTGAAGGTTTTTTAAAGCTTACTAAGGTAAAATCAATATTGTAGAAGCTGTAAAATACTAAAAGAAAAAATAAGTTGAGAGTTTGGGCATAAAAACATGGGATCTTTATCAAAAGATCATGAATATATTTATCACCTCAGAATATTTTCCTTTGTGTCTCTACTCCCCTCTTTCTTGGATTGAACTGATATGTTCTCAGTGAACATTAGTCAGTATAGAATTTTATGTACATGGAATGAGGTACAAAATGGGATCTCCTTTAATTCAGCATAATTCTGTGTATCAATGTTGTAATGTGTAGTTGCTTGTTGAATATTTATCTTACGTCAGGGCTGGAGCGATAGCACAGCGGTAGGGCGTTTGCCTTGCATGCGGCCAACATGGCCGACCCGAGTTCGATTCCTCCGCCCCTCTCGGAGAGCCCAGCAAGCTACCGAGAGTATCTCGCCCGCACGCCAGAGCCTGGCAAGCTCCCCGTGGTGTATTCGATATGCCAGACACAGTAACAACAAAGTCTCCAATGGAGACGTTACTGGGCCCGCTCGAGCAAATCGCTGATCAACGGGAGGGCCTTTACTTACTTTTACTTATGAATTATTAAGTGAATCTTTGTATGTCGTATGAAGTAAGGGTTGGGACCCCTCTTTGTTTTCTTAATAGATTTTTCCATCCAGCAACATACTTTTTTGTTTTATTTGTTGTTGTTGTTTGCTTTTTGGGTCACACCCGGCAATGCTCAGGGGTTACTCCTGGCTTTGCACTCAGGAATCACATCTGGCGGTGCTCAGGGGACCATATGGGATGCTGGGAATTGAACCTGAGTTGGCCGCGTGCAAGGCAAATGCCCTACCCGCTGTGCTATTGGTCCAGCCCCAGCAGCAACATACTTTTTGCATGAAATTTCCTTTATCATGTTAAATTGACCCAGAGTCATAGTGTGTACAGTGGGTAAGACATGTTCCTTATACACTGCCAACCCCAGTTGGATCTCCAGTATCATATATAGTCACCTGAGTTGGGCCAGGAGTTGGCACAGAGCACTGCTGGGCATGGACACCCCCCAAAAATAAATTGACCCCTATGTTTCTGAATTCTAATGTATTTCTTTTTATTTAAGAAGATTTTTAAATAAAGCCTTGGTTACTACTACTAAGTTTTGCAATCAGGCATTACAAGATGATCCCAAGTTAAACTTTTTAAAATTTGTTTAAGCCTATCTTAAATTCTATTTTCATTTAAATTTTACACAAAATTATTTTAAATTTATGATGCCATTTTATTAATCTACTAAATCCTTTTAGTTTTCATTGCTAGTACAATACAAAGTTGGACTGTGCAGCCCTGTTCATTATGCTGGCATATTAGCTGTAGTACTGATTTTTACGTGGCTATCTATTTTAAGGTATTTTTGCTAGGTAGGTATAGAAATTTAGATTGATATATGCACAAAGCTATCATTTATAGTATGGGCACCTCAATAAAAATGGGGTGAAATAAAACCCCCAAATAAAAGTCTGTTTTGGGGGTCGCCTTTCAAGCACCATGCAGTGCTCAGGGGACCTAGCGGCCACCCCTGCCAGTTCGGTCTGAACACCCTGAGATGCCATGGGACCCAGTGCTGGGGTCGCACTGATGCTGGAGGCCGGAGTCCGTCCACGTCCACTAATGTCCAGGAGTAGGTGGTGCAGGGATATACACTTTAGTCCTGGTGCCTAGACTTTGTGAAGATTTTCTGGTTTGGGCTTAAATTATTCTTTATTTCAAGGTCAGGAGGCTTTGATATTTTTGTAGGACTTTTTCTAAAAACGATTTTAGAGGATTCCGGGCCCACTGTCACTGATTCTTGTCCTAGTGCTTCAAAGGAAGAGCCCAGAATGTGGTGCTGCTTGGGTGCTGCAGGGCTGAGGATTACCTGGACTGCCCCGGACGCCCTGGAGTTGCTCATGGATCTCAAGAGCTGCGCCCAGTGGTGCTCAGGGCCAAGAGTGGTGCTAGGGGTCAGCCAGCCTAGCTGTGTGCAAGACTTTGCACCCTGACCTCCACGCTAGTTGTCCAGCCCCTTGGGGATTTTGAAAGTTTGGTTTCTGCAATGCTGCTTCTATATTGCTGCTTCTATATAACTGTGGAAATGTTCCTTGTAAAAGGATAAGCAGTGACATGGTTATTTCTTTCAAATTGATAGAAACATAAATATTGCCTGATAGAGTGTGATATTTAAATGGAATTCTTTTGACAACGTCTTTAAGGCTATTTAACAAGTTTAAATGCTCTGTCTCTTTCTCAGATTAGAAATCATTTTTCAGTTCCATTAGCTGTTTATGACGGAGACACTTCACTGGGAATAGCTTCACCTGGAAATGAATTCAATGTACCCTTACCATCTTACCGGTAAGGTTTTCTTTTTAACAGCTTTGTCATTGTGTGGATTTCTAACTTTCAGATTTATTAGGAATATTTTGCTATCAGTCTGGTTGAATTTTTTTTTTTTGTAACATCTGATCCTAATTACTTGTGCATTTATACTAGATTATGCCTTTACTGGGCTGGAGCAATAGCACAGTGGGTAGGGCGTTTGCCTTGCACACGGCTGACCCAGGTTCAATTCCTCCACCCCCCTTGGAGAGCCTGGCAAGCTACCGAGAGTATCCTGCCTGCATGGCAGAGCCTGGAAGCTCCCCGTAGCGTATTCGATATGCCAAAAACAGTAACAACAAGTCTCACAATGGAGACGTTACTGGTGCCCGCTCAAGCAAATCGATGAACAATGGGAGGACAATGCTACATACCTTTACTAGGAAATAGAAGAACATGTATACTGATATAGAGTAACGACTTGCAGGAAACTTAAATGAGCATGATGACTTTTGGATTTATATATTTTATTAGAAAGTGATTTTAACTGTTTTTTTTTTAATTGTATCACCATGAGATATAGTCACAAAGCTGTTCACGATTGGGTTTCAGTCATACAATGTTCCATCACCATCTCTCCGCCAGTGTGTATTTCCCACCATGCCCCCAGTATCCTTCCTGCCACCCCTTCCCTTCTCCAACCTGCCTCTTGGCAGGCACTTCGCTTCTTTCTCTCTCTCTCCCTCCTTTTGGGCATGATGGTGTGCAATTAGGTGATGAGAGGTCATCATGTTTGTTCCTTTACTTACTTTCACATGCAGATCTTATCCTGAGTAATAATTTCCAACTATCATTGTCATACTGGTCCCTCTTCTATCCCAGCTGCCTTCTCCCCCAGCACCCGAAGCAAGCTTCAACTGTGGACCAGTCCTCCTGACCCTTACTTCTACTCTCCTTGGGTGTTAGTCTCCCACAAATGAATGCAATCATTTCATGTCTGTCCCTCTCCTAACTCTCCTGACTTCACTCAGCATGATACTCTCCATGTCCATCCATTTATAAGCAAATTTCATAACTTCATTTTCCTAACAGCTGCATAGTATTCCATTGTGTAGATGTACCATAGTTGCTTTAACCAGTGGTTTCTTCTCAGGCACTTGAGTTTTACTTTTTGAAGGTTTTATTTTATTGAGGGGGGTGGAGGGTCCCAAGTGGTGACCAGGGGTGTTGAGGCACTCCTCTCTGCCCCTACCAGTGCCACAGATCTTGAGGCTGTACACCAGTTCTCCAGGCTGTGCCCCGTGGAACCAGGTACCTCCAGAACTAACCACAGTGTGCTCTGGGACCCATGTGTTGAGGCTGCAAGTTGGGTACCAAGGCATGATACCATGTGCCTTTAACCACTGAGCGACCTCCTCAGCCCCTAAACAAAGTTATGGACTTAGCATTGATGTCAGTGCTGTACTGAGTCGAGAGGGCACCTGAATACGGTGTATGTGCATCCTCCTTACCCTCCTGCTTTGCCTCCTGTGCCCCCCACAATCACACTATCTGGCCTTTCCATCTGTGTCACAGCCATTTGCTTTCACTGTATTAGAACCATCATTCTCACTGAATCTGGGAACTAATTTTTGTGGTTTCTTACTAATTTCCTAATTCATATTTCACATGAGTAAAATCACCTGGTAATTATCTTTCACTTCCTCAATTCTAGTGCAGTCACCTCAAAGTCTATCCATTTTGTCCCCAAGATCAGCATTTCAGGGTTGGAGCATTAGGGCAGGAGGTAAGGTACTTGCTGTGCAAGTGATACACTCTGGTTCCATCCTTGGTTTCACACGCGCCTTAAGCATGACCAGGGAATAGAGGCAGGAGTTTCCCCACTGCCCCTTCATTTTCATTTGAGGCAGAATTTCATCTTGTTCAGTGGCTGGATAGTGGTTCATTTAGTGTGGGCTGTACCAAAACCGCCTTGTCCAGAATCCTGTTAACATGGGGTGTATGTCCATTTCTTTCCCTTTTCCCCCAAAATTTGGTTTTGGAGCCACACTCATTGGTGTTCAGGGGTCACTCATGATAGTGCTCAGAGGATGTTATATGGAGCTTGGAATTGAATCAGGTTTATCCTCATGGTAGGCAAGAGGCCTACCCCTGAGCTACTGTTCTGGCCCTGTCTTTGATTTTTGGTGTTGTCTTTGATTTCTTTTTGGTAGTGTCTACGGTTTTCGGTGTAGAGGTCTTTCACCTTCTTTGTTGAGTTCACTAATTTTATGCCTAATTGCCTTGTCAAGAACTTCCAACCCACTGTTGAAGAGTAACAATGAGAGTGGGCATCCTTGTCTATTTCCAGGATCTTAAGGAAAATGTTTTTAATTTTTTCACTATTAATGTGTTTGTCATATGTGATCTTAAGTATGCTGAGATACATGCCTTCTATTCCAAATTTGTTGAGTGGGTTTATTTTTCATAAGTGGATATTAAATCTTGTCATTGTTTTTTCCAACATCTGTTGATATGATCACATATTTTTCTTTTTTGTTGATAAGAGTATATTACATTAATTCTCGTATGTTGAATAAGCCTTGTATCTTTAGAATTAATTCCACTTGGTTGTGGTAAATGAGTCTCTTGATATGTTGTTGAATTCAATTTGCTTAGTAGATTTTGTTTGTGCTCTTTGGTTTTGGGGCTGCACCTGACTTTGCACAGGGATCATAGCTGGCAGGCGCTGGTAACCATATGTAGGGTGCCAGGGATCAAACCTTTGTTGTTTGCATGCAAGGCAAGTGTCATACCCGCTGTACTATTGCTCAGGTCCCTGGAGTTATCTGAAAATCCTTCCATACTCCCATCATATTTAAATGAAAAATGTTCCAAGTAAACTCTTCTTGACCTGTAGTTTAGAAGACAAAACAGAATATCTCTTACCTCAAGAACATAGAAGTAGAGTAGGTTAAGGAGCTGTTTGTTTTTGCTGGCACACCCAGGGGTGGTTAGGGGTTATTTGTGGATCTGTGCTCAGGTGTGTCTCCCATAGTACTCATGGAACCATATTTGGGGATTCAAATCAGAGCCAGCAGGATGCAGACAAGTTGTCTAGGCCTTGCACTACCTTGTATCAGGCTGAAGTAGAGTAGTTTAAATCTGAAAACAAATTTGACAGATAATGATATCTCTATGTATATGTCTCAGGAAAGAATGAGGAGTGTGAAATTTTACTGTTTCTAGTGATTGTAGTTGGAAGTTTCTGACAAAGGCCATATAATAAAGTGAATATGGCAGGGTTCAGAGTTCATTCTAGCCAATTTAAGGCTCCATCACACATCATTGATGAAATATATATAGTAAATATTCAAAATTGAGGACTGGAGTAATAGTGCAAGGTGCTTGTTTCCCTTCCATCTGGCCAAACCTAGTTCAGTGCCCAGTACCATATATGTCCTCCCAAGCACTGCCATAAGAGACTCCTGAGCATAGAACCAGGAATAGTCCCAAAGCCTGCCAACAGACTCCCTCATTTCCAATAAATAAGTAAAATAAAATCATAAAAAAAGCTTAAGAAAATAATCAGGGTTGTAGATAATTTAGCAGATTTTCATCTATCAAGGATGATTCACAATCAGATATTATTAGTTAAACCACTATAAAATGATTTTTGAAATACTTATAATTGGACATGTAAACTTTACAAAAAGTTGAAATGCTTAAATAAAAGTGATTTTTTAAATGTAAGCTAATTATATTACCTATCCAGTGACTTTGTCATTGTCTTCTTATAACCACTCTGCAAGCAAGCATATTTTAATAAAGTATCTATTGCAAGAGATTTAACTTCAAAGAGCTGATGGTTTTGTTCTTGTTTGGGGAACTTACTCAGCAGTGCTCTCAGCATACTTTTACTCTCTGCTTAGGGATCACTCCTGATGGCTTAACGGACCATATGGGGTGCTGGGGATCAAATCCAGGTCCATCACATGCAGGTTATGCTATACTTGCCATACTATCTCTCCAAAGAGCGGGCTTTTTTTTTTTCCTTTTTGGATCACATCCAGAGATGCTCAGTTACTCCTGGCTCCGCACTCAGGAATTACTCCTGGCGGTGCTCGGGGGACTATTTGGAATGCCGGGGATCAAACCTGGTCAGCCACGTGTAAGGCAAATGCCCTACCCGCTATACTCTGGGTCTGGCCCCAGATCTGGTAATCTTTTAAGTAAAAAAATTCCTTTTAGAACATGAGTTTGATTGTGACATGTTCTTTTCAGACTATTTAGGAAAGCGAACATTTTTCAATTATTGTTATAAGGCACAGGAAGTTTTATATTTTGTTTTTTGCAAATATGACTTCTTATTTGTATTTTCTCTAATATGTCATTTTTAAACTTTTTTGTGATGGTTAAATTTGTAAGAAAAGTATTCTGTTCAAAACCAAGGAACTTGATTACTTTCCAGGATCTTAAGGTATTCATTATCTGTTCTCTGTCATACCTCTCTCTAAAAAGAATGTGAAAATACAAAAATTTGTCACAGCAATATGGATGAAAGATGTAATTAAACTGTACTTAATGTTTTCTTTTAAAGCATTTAAAGTGTACTATATTTAATCTTTTATGCAGATCACATCTTTCTTTGAAACCACATGAAACGGACTATCAAAAGTGTGAAGGATTTAACTTTGAAGATATTGTAAAATATGATGCCACTGTTATAAAGAAGAAATGCAGATCTTCAAATCCTTCTGTCAAACCATTTATCATTAATATTGTTCCTGAAAAAGATAATCTGACCTCTTTGTCAGTTTATTCTGAAGATTGCTGGGATTTACCATACATAATACACCTGTGGCCACCTATCTTGCTCCGAAATAATCTTCCTTACAAAATTGTTTATTATGTAGAGGTGGGTATTCCAGAATTTAGACTATTTCTACCTGGCTTTGATTTTGTTGCTTTTTTTAACTGATAAACCTTGAAGCCATGGCTTAAGTTGTGGTAAAAATCACAGTCCTGTGATGGGTAGTAGTGAAAGAGAAGTGCTTTAGGGCTGGCATAGGGCTCCGATGTCGAGCACAGGCCTAGCGTAGACCTAACAGCTCCCCCACCCCTGCACCACGCACTGTAGCCCTGCCAGCAGCAGCTGTGGGCCTGCACCCGGGCACCCCCGCGTGTTGGGGCCAGGGGGATGTCACATTTTTTAAAGGAGAATATAAATTATTTTTCTCACTGATTTTAGAAATTGAGCTTTTAAACCTAGTTTTCACTCGAGGTGAAGGTAGCACTTGAACTTCATAATAAATCTTTGAAAATCTTTTTCATTATTTGTATTTTCTATATCAGAAATTTAAAGGATAGAGACTGGGCTAGAGAGAGAGTGTAACAGGTATGATGCTTTCCTTGCATTCGACTGAGCCAGGTTTGATCTGTAGCTCACCATGTATTCCCCGTAGCACAGCCAGCAGTAAGCCCTGAACACTTCCAGGTGTGACCCAAAAACTTCTCCCCCGCCCCCACCCCCAAAAGGGAGTTTTTTCTTTCAAAGTGTGAGAACTAGTATTAAAATGATACTCAAATTCTAGAGTTAAACTTGGGGGAAAAGACACACAACTGCATTTTATTATTTTTATGCTATCCCTCTAAACTCATTCCATACCTTATAAAGATACTTTCTCTCTTAAATGCTATATTTTAGCAGATTGTCTTATTCCTCCTTGCTGTTCTAATGACAGTCCTTCCATATTAAGATTTTAAGTAAATATCCCATTTGCTACACTAATCAAAAATGAGAAAATAGTTATAGTCTGTTAATTGAAATTTGCTGTATGTTTTCTGTTTTTAATTTTGGGGAAGAGTTCGCATATCTTCTAGAAGCAATTTTCCATGTAATTGGCAGCTAGCAGAGTATCTAAGAAGGCCTGGGAAATAGCTGAAGGTTCTAGGATGAGCTTTGCTCTCAGGAGCCTGGATTTGACCCACCAGGATTGCCAAGTCTCCTGAGTGTCTCTGAGCTGGAAATAGCCCCTAAGCATTGTCAGAGTATGCCCACCCTAAAGAAGATTGTGCAGCTCATGTAGGGGATGGGGGGCACTCACAAGTGTTAGTGTTGACGCCCAAGGTGGCTCTCAGTAGTTCACAGCCCCTCAATGCAGAGGCCTGAAGGTGTAGTGCTGCCTGACCCAGTGGTGGGGCTTACCCAGCTTCCCTGGTGGTGCTGGGGCTACTCCAGGGCTATGCAAAGCAGGTGCCTTAATCCCTGCACTTTCTCTCCAACCCCACCACTCCCCACCTACACACACACACACGCACACGCACGCACACCCGCACACACACACGCACACGCACGCACACATGCATGCACTTTAGGCCATTCCATGGCTTGCCTCAGTGTTGCCTTGCATGTGTGAGTCCCTGGGTTTGATCCCCCTGTACCACCACAAAGAAACACGAAGCAAAAAATTTAAACTTTTATGTCAGGATAGATTTGATTTGGATATTAGCTTGTTCACATACTAGCTATATGTCCTTAGGCAAGTTATAGTATCTCTCTACTGTATTTTTCTTTGATTCTAAAATGGGGATAGCGGGGCTGGAGCGATAGCACAGCGGGTAAGGCGTTTGCCTTGCACGCAGCCAACATGGCCCACACAGGTTCGATTCCCAGCATCCCATATGGTCCCCTGAGCACCGCCAGGAGCAGTTCCTGAGTGCATGAGCCAGGAGTAACCCCTGAGCATCGCCGGGTGTGACCCAAAAAGCAAAAAAAATAAATAAAATAAAATGGGGATAGCAATAAAATATACCTGATTGAGATATACGAAAGGTTAAACAGTCATTAGCGAACACAGTGCCTCATGGCTCCTGATTCCCAACAATGCAGTGCGCCGGGATTCCTGCTTCCCAAGAACACACTGCCTCATGGCTCCTGCTTCCCTTGGATTCACCTCCCTCCATCTGTTTTCACCACCACCCTTTCTTGTAACATGTCATTAAGTAGGTTCACATTTTAAGATAAAGAGGCTTGAAAGTGCTGTAAAACAAAACAAAAAGCCACTGATTGGATAACTAGATGTACTGTCTAAATCACATTTTTTTTGGTGGAGGTGGGTATTTTAGGTCATACCCAGTGGGGCCTTTGCCATCTGATGCTAGGGACGCAACTTGAAGCCTCTGCTGCATGCCAACCATGTGCTCCTGCCCATTATGCCATCTCCCCGGTCCTTTTATGGGGGAAGAGCACACCTGGCAGTGCGCAGGGCTTACTCCTGGCTCTGTGCTCAGGAATCACTCCTGATGGAGCTCAAGGGACCATATGTGGTGCTGGGGGTTCAATCCCCTGTCGGCTGTGTGCACAGCAGCATCCTCACCTGCTGTACTATCTATCACTTTGGCCCCCTAAATTCCACTTTCATAGAACTTTGTTGCTTCTGGAATCACAGTATGCTTACCTATTTTCAAAGGGTAGACAGTGTAGCTGGAGTATGGGAAAGAGATTAGAGGGACGTGAAGAGTAAAGAAATTCAAAGTGCAAGATCATAGTGACAATCGCTAAGGTAGATGAGAGTACGTGGTGGAAGACACTTGGGAGAGACACAGGAGGCCAACAGAAGGTGCCAGCAGCGGTGATTGACAGTGGTGAGAGAGCATCACATCATGATAGAAGCTACTTATGCGTTTGGCATTTTGTAGATTCAAAGCTAAAATGACTAATAAAAGGGTTTTCTTGGCATTATTTCTAGTAGTTTAACATTACATAATTTAATCCTGACAGTTCTTTAACACTGTAGCACTGTTCTCCCGTTGTTCATCGATTTGCTCTTGCGGGCACCAGTACCGTCTCACAACAAATTGTGAGATTTGTTACTGTGTTTGGCATATCAAATACGACACGGGTATCTTTGCCGTGAGGGCGAGATACTCGGTAGTTTGCCGGGCTCTCTGAGAGGGTTGGAGGAATCGAACCCAGGTCGGCCACGTGCAAGGCAAACACCCTACCTGCTGTGCTATCACTCCAGCCCGACAGTTCTTTAAAGTAAATAATTTTAGATAGTTGAAATTATAGCTACGCAAGTCTTGGTATTTTCTGGAAAGTCACTAGTTGACAGAGTTAGAACTTGAATATGTCTTAAAATTTGTTCAGAGATATTACAAGGGAAATTCGTATAGCATTTGGTGTCATAAAAATGATATTTTGCTGTACTAAAATATTTTTAAATATACTCTTTCTGTTTTATTACAGGGAACTGAAAATAAAGTCTTTACTCTAAATGAAGGACAATCAACCCAGATTTGCAATGCACAGTTGGATAAAACCAAACTACACTTAAAATTAGTTGACTATCTTAATCATGATTGGAAAAGTGAATATCATATCAAGCGTAACCAACAAGAAATTAGTTTCATCAATTTTACCTGTGTTACAGAAATAGAAAAGACTGATTTAGATATTGCCATCCATGTGGCTTATAATACTGGGCAGACACTTGTGGAATTCCATAGTCCTTATTGGATGGTCAATAAAACTGGGCGAATGTTACAGTACAAAGCAGATGGAATTCACCGGAAGCATCCACCCAATTATAAAAAACCAATTCTCTTTTCTTTTCAGCCGAAGCACTTTTTTAATAACAATAAGGTTTGTAAAATTTAACCTTCATTATTCTTTAGCTATTGACCACTTCATTTGAATTTTTAGGATTTTTGAGGAATTAAATATTTAAATAGGTAGAAATAATATTTGTTAACTATTTGAGGTTAGAAATCTGCACTGTGTTATAAAAAAGATTTGAGGTTTGAGCAACCATAAATACGTGCTTAGTCTGTGGGAGGCTGGGGTTTGATCCACAAGAATTGCTTATAGCAGTCCCTGGTACTAATAGCAGTCCCTGGTGCTTAAGCACCACCAAGAAAAAGATTTAGTGCTTCACTCAGAAAGAAAGGGATAGACATAGAAAGATGGCATTCATCTGGGGAACATAAAGTCACAAAATAGGAGACTAACACCCAAGAGTGGCCGAGATTAGTGATAATGACCAGGAATTTTGCTCCATGGCTTGGAGGCCAGCCACACATGCTAGGGGAAAAGGGAGCTCAGATAGAGAAGGGAGCACCAAATAAAGGGTGTTGGGAGGATCCTCCCAGGATGGGAGAAGCATGCTGAAAGCAGACTATAGACCAAACATGATTGCCAACTCAATGCCTCTTTTGCAAACCACAACACCCCAAAGGAGAGAGAGAACAAAAGGGAATGCCCTGCCACAGAGGCAGGGTGGAATTGGGGGGGTGGGGGGTGGGAGGGATACTGGGATCCGTGGTGGTGGGAAATGGGCACTGGTGGAGGGATGGGTATTTGATCATTGTATAACTGAAACCCAAGCACAAAAATTTGTAAGTCTACAACTGTTCCTCATGGTGTCTCACTAATAAAAATTAAAATAAATAAGTAAATAAAAAAGATGTAGTGCTTCTGGGACTGGAGTGATAATACAGTGTGTGGAGCATTTACCTTGTGTGTGGCTGACTCAGGTTCATCCCAGCATCCTGTACGGTCCCCAAGCCTGTCAAGAGTAAATGCAGTGTAGCCCGAAAACAAAAGATTTATTGCTTCTTAATAATACGCTAGTTCATGCTAAAAAGCAACGTTTGTATCAATTTAGGTTGGAATTGTGTAAAGTACTCTGCTTGTAATAGATTTAAACTCTTTTTTTCTAGGTTCAGCTTATGGTGACGGATAGTGAATTGTCAGATGAGTTTTCAATTGATACTGTTGGTACTCATGGGGCTGTTAAATGTAAAGGCCTGAAAAAGGAATATCAAGTGAGTTCTTTTGTTCATCAAGAAATTAAACTGTCTTTTGATGATTTTATTTTTGTAAGGATGTCATGATAACGTAACAGCATCTGGAACAATGATGTTTTTCCTTAGGTTGGTGTTACTATACAACTCAGCAGTTTTAACATTACCAGAATTGTGACATTTACCCCTTTCTATATGGTCGAAAACAAAAGTAAATATAAGGTATCAGTGTCTGAAGAAGGGAGTGACAAATGGCTTTCTCTTGAACTGGATCAGGTGGGTAGATAAATGTTTTTAAAAAGTACGTTGGATTTTCATTTTCCCCTTGATGTGAGATACATAGAAAACAATCTTTTTTTTTTTCCCCTTTATTTTATTTTGTTTTTTTTAAAGTTGTAGATTTACAATTTTTTGTGCTTTGGTTTCAATTATACAATGATCAGATACCCATCCCTCCACCAGTGCCCATTTTCCACCACCATGGATAATATCCCTCCCACCCCATCCCCCCATCCCCCCTGTCTCTGTGGCAGGGCAATCCCCTGTGTTCTCTCTCTCCTTTTGGGTGTTGTGGTCTGCAAAAGAGGCATTGAGTGGCAAACATGTTCAGTCCATAGTCTACTTTCGACATGCATCTCCCCTCCTGGGAGGATCCTCCAAACATCCTTTATTTGGTGCTCCCTTCTCTTTCTGAACTGCCCTTTCCTCTAGGATACCCGGCTGGCCTCTAAGTTATGGAGTAATCCTCCTGGTGCTGATCTCAGCTATTCTTGGGTATTAATCTCATACTTTGTTACTTTATATCCCCCAGATGAATGCAATCTTTCTATGTCTATCCCTCTCTTTCTGACTCATTTCGCTTAGCATGATACTTTCCATATTGTACCACTTGTATGTAAATTTCATGACTTCATCTTTTCTAAGAGCTACATAGTACTCCATTGTGTAGATGTACCAAAGTTTCTTTAACCAGTCATCTGTTCTTGGGCATTCAGGTTTCTTCCAGTTTCTGGCTATTGTAAAGAGTGCTGCAATGAACAAACAAGTGCAGATGTCACTTCGACTATACCTTTTTGCCTCTCTGGGATATATTCCCAGGAGTGGTATTGCTGGGTCAAATGGGAGCTCAATTTCTAATTTTTTGAGAATCGTCCATACTGAGAAAACAATCTTTTGATCCTCTCTCTTGCCTGCAACTGTTTCAGTTCCCTGAACTGAATTATATATTGTATATGTGTGTATGCATATGTACATATTCTATATATTTCTATATATTGTATCTGCCAAAGATTAGAGATAGTTATTAACTGAGTCTTAAGCTGAGCTCCTTATTTTAAGAAGGAAGTGGTAGTTTGTGGTTAAAATTAGTCATTAGACCCATGGATAAGAATTTTCTGAGTCTGCCTGAGGCTAATAGATGATTTTTGGAGAAATTCCAAAGATGCTCGGATTATAAGAGAAGTATTTCTGTCTTTATTCACTGTAGTTTCTTGCTCTTAAGCCTAATTCTTGAAGTTTGTCTTTTAGAATTTCTTTCGGAGCTGACTTTTGGGGCAAATATCATTAGCTCGTGTTCATGCATAGATGTATTTGTCCTTTTTTTATAGTAGGTTTTCTTGAAACTTTTTTTCCCCCTTAACTTGTGATATTTTTTTCCTGGTTGTTTTTAATTCTTTTTGTTGTTGAAAAATCTGCTGTAGTTTGTCATTTCCTTGGAGGATCCTTTTCTCCCTCTAATTGCTCTCACAGCGTTCTTTGTGTGATTGGCATATCACAGTCACACTCCTGTTTTTGTCTGTATGTGTGTGTGAGCTTGCTGTTGTATTTTATAGTGCCTGGGATTGATCTGAACCCAGGGCTTGTAAACTGCTGCTCAGCTATATTCCAGCCTTACATTTGTGTTCTTTTTCTGTTTTCTGCTTGAGATGATTTGAGCCTGGGTCTCTAGAACCAGATTTATACTTGCTATAAAATTTGCACCTACTGTTCAGATATCACTTCTCCTTAGTTCTTCCATTTTCCTCTTCTTGGCTTTTAATAAGGCATACTTTTGTAGTCAATCCTCTGTGTCTCAGTAGTGTTTTTATATTTCCCATCTTCGTTTTTTTTCTGCATTCTGAATAATTATATGTGTCATATCATGTTTTATCACTTTTACTATGAACTGTTTAGTCAGTGGATTTCTTTAAATTTATTTTTTTTAATTTTTATTTTAATGGAGGAGTTTTGTTATTTATTCAGCCATTGATTAGGCTGATTGAATTGGGCATGAATTCCAACTTACTTTTTTGTTTTATTCTTCTTTTTTATAAATCTATTTATTGAATTGCCGTGAGAGCAGTTACAAAGCTTTCGGGTTTAAGTTCTCGGTCATACAATGATGACACACCCATCTCTTCACCAGTAACCATTTTCCACCACCAAAAACCCCAGTATACCCCCCATCTCACATCCTCCCCCTACCTGTGGAGCAGATGATTACCACATTACTCTCTCTTTCTACTTTGATTAAATTCCATATTTTGACACCAGACCCACCATTATTATTTGGGATTTTATCCCAACACTCAGATCTGTTGAAAAGGCAACTATAGACAATTTGTTTTCTATTGCTGGTTATGAATAACATATGATATCACATGGCTGCAGCGATAGCACAGCAGTAAGGCATTTGCCTTGCACACAGCCAGCCCGGCAAGCTACCAAGAATATCTTGCCCACATAGGAGAGCCTGGCAAGCTACCCGTGACATATTCAATATGCCAAACACAGTAGGGCGTTTGCCTTGCACGCAGCCAACATGGCCGACCCGAGTTCGATTCCTCTGCCCCTCTCGGAGAGCCCAGCAAGCTACCAAGAGTATCTCGCCCGCACGCCAGAGCCTGGCAAGCTCCCGTGACGTATTTGATATGCCAGACACAGTAACAATAAAGTCTCCAATAGAGACGTTACTGGGCCCGCTCGAGCAAATCAATGATCAACGGGAGGGCCTTTAACAGTAACAACAAGTCTCAAAGAAATGGAGTCGTTACTGGGCCCGCTTGAGCAAATCGATGAACAACGGGAGGACAGTGGACAGGACAGTGTCACATGGCCACAGTAGTGGCCATGCGATTTTGGAATTCTGAAACTTTAACAATTAAATCTGGAGGGATTTCTGCCAAAACCTGCTGGGTACCGAGATTTATTCCTGAGTCTCTGGGATCATGGCCATTAAGCAGCTTGATCAGGAGCCAGAGAGGCCACTTGTGGGCGGTGACTTGGGGCCTTGTTGGGATGGGGAGAAAAGGGCCAGGTCCACCCCCATCCCATGAGGCCCCACGTGTCTCGTCACTGTGGGCCCAAACCTAACTGTCCAATGGCCTCTAGAGGATGGCAGCCACCGAACCGCTAGGGGGAACAGGCCAAGGCACGAGACCTATTCCCACCTGGGTTGCCAGGCACCAGTAGCCTACTGCAGGTACCTGATGCATTTCTGCGAAAAGCCGCTTGGTTCCAAGATTTGTTTCTGAGTCTCTGGGATCATGGCCATTAAGCAGCTTGATCAGGAGCCAGAGAGGCCATTGGTGGGTGGCGACTAGCGGTCTCGTTGGGGCAGGGAGGAGAGGGCCGGCTCCACCCCCTTCCCATGAGGCCCTGCATGTCTTGTCACTGCAGGCCCAAACCTGACTGTCCAATGGCCTCTGGAGTATGGCGGCCACTGAGCCGCCAAAGGGGAGCAGGTGGAGGGAGAGCACAAAAAATTTCATTATCACTTGTAATATTCTAAACTACACAAAAGTATTGAGTAAAAAATAAAAGTTACTTTTTTTTTAAATAAAAGGCGTTTTTTGTTTTCCTCACTATAGTCAACAAAATGAGTAATCCATTTTAACACATGGGTACAGTCTGGAAATGTACAAAAGGTTTTCACTGAAGTGGGTATTGAACACCAGAATAATATTTATCCCTTCCCCCTTTTTATTAATCACCATGAGATACAGTTACAAAGCTTTCATGATTGTCGGTCGTAAAACAGGCGAACACCCATTCCTCCACCAGTGTACATTTTCCACCACCAATGTCCCCAGTAGCCCTCCCGCCCTCACACTGCATCCCCTGACTCTGCGGCAGACAATTTCCTCTTTCTCTCTCAACTTTCAGGCATTATGGTTTGCAATACATATATTGAGAAGCCATCATATTTGGTCCTTTATCTACTTTCAGCACACATCTCCCATCCTGAGTGATCCCTCCAGTCATCACTGACTTCTCCCCCAACTCATGAGGCAGGCTTCTAACTGCTTCCAACAGTTGGAATTGGAAGATTGCTTCCAACAATCTTCCTGGCCCTTGTCTCTACTGTCCTTGGGTGTAAAATCTACTTTTAACAAGTGTCTACACTTGATCCTCTGAACTCCATTACATTGTTTCCAGGTAGTGGGGTGATGATATAGTGTACTTAATGAGCAGTCACCCTAGGATGGGTGAGGTCACCAGCCAGCTGAGGGCTTATCACAGGAAATCAGAGCTGACATGACAGTTCACACACTAGCTCCTTCTTTGTTTCCAGCCTGTGATTTTTCCCTCATGATGGATTGACTATCTTCACTTTTGAGTTTGTTTACTAGATTACTGATACCCAGGTTATTAATACTCTGAGACTGTGGCCTGTGAACTTGGTTATTTCTTTCATCTTTCCTTCTCATTTGTCTACCAGGATAGTGGACTCAGTACACACACAGCCTCCTGACTGACAGGTTCCTTGGGAACCGCTCAGTTAAACAATGCACACACTTATGATAGTATGTACACAGTGATAGCTCACTTTCTAATGCTTCTTGACTTAACTCACTGGCTGCTTTTTTGTTTTTTCTAGAACTGAACCATACTAAAATACGTTTACCAACGCTCTATCTTAGCTCTTCAATTTATTGTGCGTTATTGCTTGTACTCACAGCACCCATGTGAGATACTTATCTCTATGTTAATCGTTTAGCTCTTTAGCTAAGAGGCAAACTAAAGAAATGGTAAAAGAGATTAAAGTTTACTGTAATTCTACCCTGAGGTCTTGGTTGTATAATTTTTTAACTATATGTTATTTACGTTTTAGTGTCTCCCCTTTTGGCCTGAGACTACGTCTAATAAACTACTTGTTCAAGTTGAAAGAAGTAATCCTCCCCAAAAGATATATTTTACTAAACATGAAAACTGTATTTTATTGCGTTTGGGTAATGAAGTAAGTGATACATTTATGTGTTTGTAATTAGAGAAGTTAACATTCTAAATAAAATTCAGAATTGCCTTTAAAATCGCACAAAATATCAAATTGTGATCGGTTTCATTGAGTGTTATGCTTTGATAATCTTTGATAGCAATAAAAGGAATTGTATCAGAAAAACATTTCTTTTTTCTTATTTCTAGCTTGGAGGTATTATAGCAGAAGTGAATGTGGCTGAACATTCTACAGTTATTACATTTTCAGATTATCATGATGGAGCAGCTACATTCCTGTTAATAAATCACACCAAGAATGAAATTATTCATTACAGACAAAGGTATGATCTTTAAGAATATGTCATCCTCTTTAGTAAAAGCCTAGAGAAGCTAGATTTAATTATGGTTTATTGACAGTAAAAACCCTAATGGCATTGTGGTGGGAAAGTATTATATTTAAAAGTGCATATTGAAGTAATTGGGGTAAAACTGACTGTGATTTAATTGCTTCCTTAACAAAGAGTAAATATGGAATAAGAAATTAGAAGGCAAACTGGTCGTAGGTTAAAATTGAAATTCTAAAGCGTGAAAAAATCAAAGTTTTAATGAAACCTATAAAATTACATCTAGAAGAATAAACATGAGTTTTAAATTTACAATTATTTCAGGAAGTGGTTATTAAATCAAGAAGCATGGGCTGGAGTAGTAGTATAGCAGGTAGGACACTTGTCTTGCACGTAGCCAACCTGGGTTCTGTCCCTGGCACTATGGTCCCTTGAGTACCAAGAATGATTGCAGAGTGTAGAGCCAGGAGTAAACTGAGCATTGCTGGCTGTGCCCCTCACCCCATCCCACCTCTTCCTAAATAGTACATAAAAGCCGCATGTTATTCAAAGCCGAGTACCACATGTGAGAGACCTAGGAGCTAGCTGAGCAGCTTGGACGCCGGCTGTGCAAGTGTACGCATTGGTTTCAGATCTCGGGGCTGCTGCATGAACCTGGCAACTCTACTCTGTGAGCATAGCAGCTCTGTTACCTAAGATTCCTGCCATGCCAGGGATGGCAGCCACCCTGCAGCCAGGCATACTCAAGCACCGCAGCTGGAGAGTGCGGCCCTTGCAAGAAGGGCCAGGGAAAGGATGTGCAAGCTTCCTGAGTCGGGGTGTGACCCTGATGAGCAGATAAGAGGCACCACAGTACCCTCTGGCTTGCTCTGCCCACAGAAGGTGTAAGAGCAGCACAGCTAAAGAGAGTGACCCTGCTGAACATCTGCAAGCTCGACTTCAGAAATTCAGCCCTGGCCAGAACAGCTGCCTGTGGTGTGCCAACGTCACAGCCATCACAGGAGCAGTGCACAGAGGATAGGGAAGAGGGGAAGAGAGCTCTGAGGGACTAGTCAGCCCCGCCTGCACTCCACACACTGTCCACTTTAACCCTTGGGGAAAAGTCTCCTCCTATTTTTTTCCCCTGGCATTATCCAAGTTCAAATTCCTTTTTACTGGGTTCTTGTTTATCCTTGTGATTCATTTCCTAGTCCTGTCTCTAGAACGTGATTTCCCGTCTGAGGTAGGTTGCTAAAAATACTAGAGATAATTTTTTTAACCTGATTCCTCTCTGAAATATTTTACTTTGAATTTTATTTATAATGAACTTGATTTCTGTGCTACTTTCTAGACTTCTCCTTCTCTTGCCCGACTCTCATTCTATTCTTGAGACTGAAGTTTTTGTGAGTGGGCTGTTTCTAGCCATGGTTTGGTTGTTACACAACTTGTATGGCTGCTCTTCTCTGCAAGAAAAACTCCATTTGTACATGATCACATTCTTTACTATCATATCAGCAACACACCCCACTTCCTTAGTTTTTAGCTTTGTTTTTTTCAGTACTGGAGATTGAATTCTAGGACTCACACATGCAAAGCAAGTACTCTGCTACTGAGCTATATCTCCGGCCCAACACTCCCAGGTTTTTAATGCTTCCTTTGCATGCACAGATCAAAGCATCTATCGCATTGTGTTCTCATTTTCCTGTGACTTTGCCAAATATTCATAGTAGATAATAAACTGAGAACTCTTTTCTTCTAATTTTCACTGCCTAAAATAAATTTGAGGTAAGTTTTAGCATAAGGAATATTCTGCAGTGAATTTAAAAGTTCAAACTTAGGTGAGCTTAAAGCACTGAAACATCACACCCTCCACAAATGTCTGCTTCCTTCCCTACCACCATTATTTCAAGTCCTGCACCCTCCCTCATATTCCCACAGTGGTAAGCTCAGTTCTGGTTGCCATTAAAAGGTAAGGTAAAGGCCCTCCCGTTGTTCATCGATTTGCTCGAGCGGGCCCAGTAACGTCTCCATTGGAGACTTTGTTGTTACTGTGTCTGGCATATCGAATACGTCACGGGGAGCTTGCCAGGCTCTGCCGTGCGGGCGAGATACTCTCGGTAGCTTGCCGGGCTCTCCGAGAGGGTCGGAGGAATCGAACTCGGGTCGGCCATGTTGGCTGCGTGCAAGGCAAATGCCCTACCGCTGTGCTATCGCTCCAGCCCTTAGTTGCCATTAGCCATTTATTATTCCCTTACTATGTTTCTTTATATCCCACACAGGAGAGACATTGTTCTATATCTAATCCTAACTTCAACTCAGCATGATACCCTCCAGATCGTGTAGCCACAAATTGCATGATTTTGTCTTTTCTTGTGGGCTGGAGCGATAGCACAGCGGGTAGGGCGTTCGCCTTACACGCAGCCAACATGGCCGACCCGAGTTCGATTCCTCCGCCCCTCTCGGAGAGCCCGGCAAGCTACCGAGAGTATTCGATATGCCAGACACAGTAACAACAAAGTCTCCAATGGAGACGTTACTGGGCCCGCTCGAGCAAATCGACGATCAACGGGAGGGCCTTTACCTTTACCTTTTGTCTTTTCTTGTAGCTAAGTATCATTCCATTGTGTACATGCACCATAGCTTCTGCTCTTGAACCCTTGGGATGTTTTCAGATATGGGCTATTGTGAATAGTACTGCAGTGAGCACAAAAACACAAATAAATGTCTTTTTGAAATAGTGTTTTTTGGCTCTGCAGAAAGATGCCAAGAAGTGTAATTTGGGGTCAGAGACCTCAATATTAGATCTGAATATCCATATTTTGTGTTGCATAGAAAATAGACAGAATCTTTTATGGACTAAATTTAGAGGCGTTTTCAGTGGTTCATTGCCATAGCCAAGCCAGTGGAAACAAAGAAACAGATGAATTTACATCATATTAAAAAGGTCCTGCTAGGGAATTCCTGCTTTAGAAACAAGTCTTTATGAGACTTGCATGAGATTTTCATCGGATGTTCTTCCAAAGTTCTTTTATTTTGTTTTTTGTCATTTTTTTTCCCTTTTTCCCTTCCTTCCTGGTATGTGTGCGTGCGTGCGTGCATGCGTGTGTGTGTGTGTGTGTGTGTGTGTGTGTGTGTTTGTACTTGCATTTATTTGAAAGCAGTGAGTTGTCATTGTCTTACTAATGTTAAAATGTTTGTAGATTGAGGGGTTGAAAGAACATGGTGGCTTGTGGGCATGGCTCCCACATACCTAACTTTTGGAGATTTAATTTCTTGATACACTTGGTCCTAAGTTATTGGGATCTGGCCAAAGACACAGCAGCAATTTTAAGGTGTCAGGAAGACTGAGGGCACCATCAGGCTGCTGATGCACTCACCCCGCAGGTACAAGATGACTTGCTGTCAGCATCATAACCCTGGTATCACTGTTTCACTGTATCACTGTCGTCCCATTGTTCATCGAGTTGCTTGAGTGCGCGCCAGTAACATCTCCATTCGTTCCAGTCCTGAGATTTTAGTGTACCCAGGTTGGCCGCATGCAAGGCAAATGCCCTACCCACTGTGCTTCTTATTTGTCCTTCCCATGACGACCTCATTTTCTTAGAAAATCTTTTTTTTTTTTTTTTGCTGTATGAAGGAGAAACTTCAGTCTACTCATCTTAATCAGAACCATCATAAATTTCAATACTTGCTCTTAAATTGATGCATATTTTTTTTCCTTTTTGGGTCACACCCAGCAATGCACAGGGGTTACTCCTGGCTTTGCACTCAGGAATTACTCCTGGCAGTGCTCAGGGGACCATATGGGATGCTGGAAATTGAACCCGGGTCGGCCGCATGCAAGGCAAATGCCCCACCCACTGTGCTATCACTGCAGCCCCAAATTGATGCATCTTTTTACTAATTTTGCCAGTTCTCTCAGTGAAACAGAAGATCATCTCCTACCTGGAAAAGCAGTATTGTATACATGGGCTGATCCAGTGGGCTCTAGAAAGCTAAAATGGAAATGTGGAAGCAGTCATGGTGAAGTAACTCAAAAAGATGTAAGTACTGGGTTGATTATCTTAATGATATCAGAAGCTTTCAAAAAACCCCTTTATTTTCTTTCAGTCTTGCCTGATAGTTTTACAGCTTGTTTATAGGTCTACACTTCAAAATAACTGCCAAAGATTTTAGAGCCAGTATTCAGATTTCAAAAATATTTCAGATCAAACTTTATTTAGTCATCATTTTTACTGTGCTGGTTAAAATGTGCTTAGAGAAGTACTTTCAGCATACACCCCATCAGTTGTTCAGGTTTCTACACTGACAGTCACTTTGACCGATTCAGCTTCTACTAAGGATCCACTAACTAAATCATTTATATCTGGGTGGCAAGATATTGTATGAGTTTTTTGTTTGTTTTTTGTTTCTTTGTTTTGGGGCTACACCCAGTGATGCTCAGGAGTTACTGCTATCTCTGTACTCAGGCATCACCCCTGGAGGACATTGAAATGGCACAAAGGGGTCGTAGCAGCCTCAGCTACAGTTGGGGGAGTTGAACAAAAGGGGTTCTCAAAGTATTAGGAAAGAGCATTTTGAAAAATGTTTGTACATGTTTCATCTGTTGTGTAACAAATTTGTAGCAATGGCTTTCTTTTCGAAATAAACAAGCAAATGCTGGTGGTCAAGTCCATCATCTCTTGACAAGTAAATGGTGATAGGTGAGAACATATTGTGTGATCTGGTTAAATAGTTAATATGGGTGGACTGTAATTTAGATTATTTCTGAATTACATAACAAGCGGTTAACAGAAAGCAGAAAGCTTAGTAAGTACTGTGTTTGATCCATAAATTCCAGATTATGATAGCAGTGGTGGCTGTAGGTCTCTGGGCTCTGGATCTTGTGAGAATCCCCTCTACCAGTACTTTTGAAAAAAGTGTTTTCTACATGTGACATTTTTTATGTTTTTCTTTTCAGGCACCATGATTTTGTGATACTGTTAATAGTGATGATTCAGGAATACTATGTTGATATATTCCACCCACTTGCAGATTATCAGGGTTCCTGTACCCCTGTCTCTAGTTCCCGTCCCATCCCCTGCAACTCAGAATGTGGGGGGAGCCGAACCAAGTTCTGTAAGCTCCGAGTCTGTTACCTCGATTTGTTATTACTTTACTGCTTCTTTATACTCTCCATGTGAGAGAGATCATAAAGGGTTGGTCTTCTCTTTGACCCAACGTAGTGTGATACCCTCCAGTTCCATTCTAGGAGCAGTGAACACAAGATTTCATCTTTTTCTTAAAGCTGAATAGTATCCCAGTATGTTCTCTATATG
This sequence comes from Sorex fumeus, assembly GCF_029834395.1. Taxonomy (NCBI): domain Eukaryota; kingdom Metazoa; phylum Chordata; class Mammalia; order Eulipotyphla; family Soricidae; genus Sorex; species Sorex fumeus. Next base: position 5,240,601 of record NW_026606095.1, on the reverse strand, counting down.
ATAGTTTCTTTCTCCTTACATCTGTTGTTCAGCTCTGGGGTTTCCGAATCTTGGCTATTGTTAAGAGCGCTTCGGTGAACATAGGAGTACAGAGTTTTGTTGTTGTTGTTTTTCTTTTTTAAAGTTCTTGGGGTAGATAACCGAGAAGTAGAATCACTAAGTCACATGGAAGCTTGAATCTTAATTTTTTAAGAAATCACCACACTGTTTTGCATAGAGGCTGAACCATACATTTCCACCAGCAGTGGGTGAAGGATCCTTTTCCCCAAACATTTCTGCCAGAATTGGTGGTTTCTATTCTTTTGTTAGTGCTGTTGCCATTCTCATTTTGTGAGTTGGTATCTATTCCGTTTGGTTTGCATCTCCCAGGTGGCAAGTGATGGTAAGCACTTTCTCATACACAGATGGGCCCTCGACATGTCTTCTCTGAAGGACGTATGGTTTGGATCCTCTACCCATTTTTGGTATGGGGTTGGTTTGTTGGTAGGTTTTATGAATGGTTTACAAATGTTGAATATTAGCCTTTTGCCAGAGATGTGGCGAGTGCAAATAGATTCTCCCACTCAACAGGGAGTGTTTATTTTAGTCATCCTTTATTTTACATTGCAGAAGCAATTTCTTATTTGATATAATCCAGTTTGTTTTTTCTTTGCTTTCTTAGCCAGTGGTATTAAGGCCATTGGAGATGCCTCTGGAGTCAAGTTATGGGAAGCTCTGCCTGTTTTCCTTGATGTATAGAACTAGAATCCTTGGTCATTATATAATGGCCATTGCTGTCCCTTTTAACCTTGTAAAATTTGAACTCTTCTGTCAGATATAAGGATAGCCATCTGGCCTTTTTCAGCTGGCTGTTTGCTTATCAGATTGCTTTCCAGCTTTTTACTTTGAGCCTGTTTTTATCATGACTATTCATATGTTTTTGAATAGTTATGCAGCAAAAAGTGGGGTTTAACCTCATCATCTAACCACTCTGTGCGTTGGTTGAGTTTATGCCAAGAAGTGGAATTACTGGGTCCCATGACAGCTCTAGTCTTACTTTTCTGAGAAACCACCATATTGTTCCACAGAGCCTGAACCATACAGTATTCCCACAAGCAGTAAATGAGAATTCCTTTTCACCACAGCCCCCACTAACAGAGTGTTTCCAGTGTCTTTAAAAATTATTTATTGCATCACTACGAAATACGAAGTTACAAAGTTGTTTGTGATTGAGTTTCCGGTGTTGTTTGAGCACCAGTCCCTTTACCAGTGTCCACTTCCTTCCAACAATATCCCCATCCCCACTCCCACCCCCACCCACCCCCCCACACACACCTCTGTGGAAGGTACTTTTTCCCTTTTTTATTTTCTCTCTTAGGCACTGCAGTTTGCAATACTATTACTGATAGGGTATAATGCCTATCACTTTACTTCCTTTCAGTACCCAGTCCTCATTCAGAGTGACCACTACCCCCTATCACTGTCATAGTGGTTCCTTCCTGTTTTAACTCCCTTACCCCAATGTGGTAAGCTTCCTACTGAGGACTAGGTTCTCTGTTTTGTTTTTTTAAATCATGTGTTTCTCACTGGTTCAAGATTATAATCTCATTGTCATCTTGATTTGAATTTCTCTGATAATAAGTGGAGCTGAGCACTTTTTCATGTCTTCTGGCTATCCCTCTGTCATATTCAGAAAAGTATCTGAATTTCCTCTCCCCATTTTTTTCCCTTAAATTTTTATTAGTGAAACACCGTGGGGTACAGTTGTAGACTTACAGATTTTTGTGCTTGGGTTTCAGTTATACAATGATCGAATACCCATCCCTCCACCAGTGCCCATTCTCCACTACCACCAGTCCCAGTATCCCTCCCACCCCCCTTCCCCCCATCCCGCATCCCACCCTACCACTGTGGCAGGGCATTCCCTTTTGTTATCTCTCTCCTTTTGAATGCTGTGGTTTGCGAAAGAGATATTGAGTGGCAATCTTGTTCAGACTGTAGTCTACTCTCATCACACATTTCCCATCCTGAGAGGAACCTCCCAACACCCTTTATTTGGTGCTCCCTTCTCTGTGTGAGCTGCCTTTTCCCCTAGCGTGTGCAGTTGTCCTCAAAACTATGGAGTAATCCGCCTGGTACTTATCTCCGCTATTCTTGGGTGTTAGTCTCCTATTTTGTTACTTTATGTTACCCAGATGAATGCAATCTTTCTATGTCTATCCCTCTCTTTCTGACTCATTTCACTAAGCATGATACTTTCCATGTAGTACCACTTGTATGTAAATTTCATGACTTCATCTTTTCTGACAGCTACATAGTATTCCATTGTGTAGATGTACCAAAGCTTCTTTAACCAGTCATCTGTTCTCGGGCACTCAGTTTTTTTCCAGATTCTAGCTATTGTAAACAGTGCTGCAATGAACAGACAACTGCAGATGTCGCTTCGACTATACTTTTTTGCCTCTCCGGGTATATTCCCAGGAGTGGTATTGCTGGAACAAATGGGAGTTCAATTTCTAGTTTTTTGAGAATTGTCCATACTGTTTTCCAGAAGGGCTGAACCAGTCGGCATTCCCACCAGCAGTGAACTCTCCCCATTTTTTTTTAATAATCTATTTATTGGATCACTATGGGAAAAGTTACAAAGCTTTCAGGTTTAGGTCTCAGTCATGCAAATATCAAACACATTTCCCTTTACCAATACTTATTTTTTAGCCCAAAGAACCCCAATAAAACCCCACCCCCACCCCTCCCAGTGCCTGCGAGGCAGATGAATTCTAGTTAACACTCTATCTGCTTTGATTAGATTCATTGTTTCAACAAAAGATGCACCACTATTATTTAGAGTTTACCCCCCCCCCAATCAGACATGCTGAAAAAGCATTGTGAAGTGATTCGCTTTCTACAGCTGGGTTCAAGAATTAAATGTTGGTTTTGGATTTCCGCTATTTTACTTATTAACCCTGGAAGTATTTCTACTGAAAGTCAGATAATTAAGAGATTGGTTTCTGTGCTCTGGAGTTGTGGCCGTGCCGGAGAGCCGCTCGTGGGGGGCAACTGGTGACCTCGGTAGGGCGTGAAGGACGAACCGGAATGCCCCCCTTCCCATGAGGTTTTAGTCGCCCCCACACCCCCGGCTCATACCTGCTCTCCACAAGGCCCCCAAGCGGCCGCCATCTTTCTTTCCAGAGAGGAGACAGCGAATGGGGCAACACCCTCTCCCCTCCAGGCAGACATGATGGCCTGGATTAACGCATTATCCGTTCACTCTTCTGCTCCAAACTGCTGGGTTCTGCATTAAGTCCTTGTGCTTCTGGGACCGTGGCCGTGCTGGAGAGCCGCTCGTGGGGGGCAACTGGTGACCTCGGTAGGGCGTGAAGGACGGACCGGAACGCCCCCCTTCCCATGAGATTTTAGTCGCCCCCACACCCCTGGCTCATACCTGCTTTCCACAAGGCTCCCATGTGGCCGCCATCTTTCTTTCCAGAGGGAGGAGGGCGGAAGGGAGCAACACCCTTTCCCCTCCGGGCAGACATGATGGCCTGGATTAACGCATAGTCCGTTCAATTTTCTGCTCCAAGCTGCTGGGTTCTGCATTAAGTCCTTGTGCTTCTGGGGCTGTGGCCGTGCTGGAGAGCCGCTCGTGGGGGGCCACTGGTAGCCTCGGTAGGGCATGAAGGACGGACCAGAACACCCCCCTTCCCATGGAACTCTCCCCATTTTTGATAGGATTTTTATACTTTTTTTCTAATTGATCTTTGTGAGTGCTGTGTGTGTGTGTGTGTGTGTGTGTGTGTGTGTGTGTGTGTGTGTTTATATTAACCCTTTATCTGATGTGTTGAGTGCAATTTTTTTCTCCCGTTCACTTGGGTGTATTTTTGTTTTAGCCTTGTTTCTTTTGTCATGTAGTGTTTTAGCCTTGTTTCTTTTGTCATGTAGAAACTCCTTGATTTGATCTAGTCCCATGTGTTTATTTTTGTTGCCTTTGTCAGTTGAATCCTATCATTAAAAATATCTTTGAGGTCCGAGTCTTGGAATGTTATGCCAATATTTTCTTCAATGTATTTTATGGATTCTAGTCTGATACTGATGTCTTTGATTCACTTTACATTGCTTTTGGGTAATGCATGAGACTTGGATCCTGCTTTATTTGTTTACATGTGGTCATTCAGTTTTTCTAGCACCATTGATTAAAGTATCTTTATTTCATCTTACATACCCAGCTCTTTTGTCAATAATTCATTGACTGTAAGTCTGGAATTTGTCTTTGAGTACTCAGTTATAACCCATAGGTCAGAGAATTCATCCTTATTCCAGTACCATGCTGTTTTGATTACTATAGAAATTTCAGATCAGATCACAGATCATCCTGTTATTCGTCGATTACCTCGAGCAGGCCCCAGTAACGTCTCCTTCATCCTAGCCCTGAGATTATATTCAAGGCTCTTTAGGAGAATGAGACCCATCATTGTTACTGGTATTTGGCATATTGGGTACGACACAGGGAGTTTGCCAGACTCTGCCATGTGGGCAGGTCACATTTGGGAGCCTGCCAGTTTGTCAAAGTAGGAATGAGATGTCATAATAAAAATGTCATCCCGCTCCCTCCAAGGGGCCACGGCGAGGAACAGCCAGGCGTGGGGGCAGGAGACTGCACTGTTCTCCCTCCGGGATCTGGTTTTTATAGTCTCTGAGCCTTGGCCGCTGATGGGATTACACGGCGCCAGGGGGCCAGGTGGTGGGTGTGACCCCGCCTACTGGAATTTGGAGGAGCTGGGTGGAGGATGCTCGACTCCAATCCAAGTAGGCTTGGAGATCTCGGCCCCGGAACCCACGTGGCTTTGTCCCTCTGCCGGTACCTTCAGGTGTGCGGAGAGTGGTCTCAGCATGGTGGTGTAGAAATTTAGAGTATAATTTCAAGTTACTTCCCAGTGTCTTATTAGTATGGAGTTGGCTACTTGGGATGTTTAATGATTTCATACAAACTTTAATATTGACCATTCTAAACCCTTGAAGAGTGTTGTCTGAAATGTTACTGGCATTGTACCTTAAACCCTGTGCTATCTCTCTGATGCCTGGTTTTAATTTCATAATTTTCTTCTAAATGCTTGAAATGGATATAGAGTAGTCTGTGTAGTAATGCATGGAGGTACTAGGTCTGTACTGGGATTGAACTGGATCAGTGCTTCCAAGGGCAAGTGCCTTTACCCCTTTCCTATCTCTCCAACCCAGAGTTGCATTTGAAGTCCCATGCTTACTGCTCTTTTCTATTTTAGTCTCTTTTTGCCCCTCTCCCACCCTGGGGAACAGCTTCTTAACTGTGAACTTACCGACATTTCAGTGATTTACAGTGACAAATCACCCAAGAGGATGGCTGTCATTTTCAGTAGATTTTCTCAGTGCTGTCCCTTTAGTGAAACTATCCAATTTAGTTGGGTTACATTTGAGAGGTGGAATTTGGGGACTCCATATAGTGGCACTCGGGGCTTCCTCCTGGCTCTGAGTTCAATGATCACTCTTTGTGGGGCTCAAGGGACCATACTCAGTGCCAGGAGTTGAACCAAGGTCAGCTACAGGCAGGATAAGCACATTAAGCCCAGTAGCTGCAGCCCCAGGTTTGTTTTTTCTTAAAAGCTATTTCAGAGAACTGCCAATATTTAACCTGCCTTTAATTTTGTTTTCTTCTTTATCCTTTAAAATGTAGTTTAATAGAAAAATTTATTTTCTCTTTAAGTATTTTTGCTTTTTTATGAGTGATCTTATAAGTATAATTCTGGAATGTGCTATAAATATTAGAAAAATTTTAGAATTATTTGGTAAGTTTTCTGTTTTCTTTTTTTTTTTTTTACATTTTTTTTTATTTATTGAATCACCTTGGGAGAGGTTACAAAGCTTTCAGGTTTAGGTCTCAGTCATGCAAATATCAAACACATTTCCCTTTACCAATACTTTTTTTTTTACCATGAAGAACCCCAATAAAACCCCACCCCCACCCCTCCCAGTCCCTGTGGGGCAGATGAATTCTAGTTAACACTCTATCTGCTTTGATTAGATTCATTGTTTCAATAAAAGATTCACCACTATAATTTAGAGTTTACCCCCCCCCCCCCAAATCAGACATGCTGAAAAAGCATTGTGACGTGATTTGCTTTCTACAGCTGGGTTCAAGAATTAAATGTTGGTTTTGGATTTCTGCTATTTTACTTATTGACCCTGGAAGTATTTCTACTGAAAGTCAGATAGTTAAGAAATTGGTTTCTGTGCTCTGGAGTCGTGGCCGTGCTGGAGAGCCGCTAGTGGGGGGCAACTGGTGGCCTCGGTAGGGCATGAAGGGCGGACCGAAACGCCCCCTTCCCATGAGGTTTTAGTCGCCCCCCCACTCCCCCGGCTCATACCTGCTGTCCACAAGGCTCCCATGCGGCCGCCATCTTTCTTTCCAGAGAGGAGAAGGCGACTGGGGCAACACCCTTTCCTCTCCGGACAGACATGATGGCCTGGATTAACGCATAGTCCTTTCACTTTTCTGCTCCAAGCTGCCGGGTTCTGCATTAAGTCCCTGTGCTTCTGGGGCTGTGGCCGTGCTGGAGAGCCGCTCGCGGGGGGCAACTGGTGACCTCGGTAGGGCGTGAAGGACGGACCGGAACGCCCCCCTTCCCATGAGGTTTTAGTCGCCCCCACACCCCCGGCTCATACCTGCTGTCCACAAGGCTCCCATGTGGCCGCCACCTTTCTTTCCAGAGGGAGGAGGGCGGAAGGGATCAACACCCTTTCCCCTCCGGGCAGACATGATGGCCTGGATTAACGCATAGTCCTTTCACATTTCTGCTCCAAGCTGCTGGGTTCTGCATTAAGTCCTTGTGCTTCTGGGGCTGTGGCCGTGCTGGAGAGCCGTTCATGGGGGGCAACTGGTGACCTCGGTAGGGCGTGAAGGACGGACCGGAACGCCCCCCTTCCCATGAGGTTTTAGTCGCCCCCACACCCCCGGCTCATACCTGCTGTCCACAAGGCTCCCATGCGGCCGCCATCCTTCTTTCCAGAGAAGAGAGGGCGAATGGGGCAACACCCTTTCCCCTCTGGCAGACTTGATGGCCTGGATTAACGCATAGTCCTTTCACTTTTCTGCTCCAAGCTGCTGGGTTCTGCATTAAGTCCTTGTGCTTCTGGGGCTGTGGCCGTGCTGGAGAGCCGCTCGTGGGGGGCAACTGGTGGCCTCGGTAGGGTGTGAAGGACGGACCGGAACGCCCCCCTTCCCATGAGGTTTTAGTCGCCCCCAGTCCCCCGGCTCATGCCTGCTGTCCACAAGGCTCCCATGTGGCCGCCATCTTTCTTTCCAGAGAGGAGAGGGCGAATGGGGCAACACCCTTTCCCCTCCAGCAGATTTGATGGCCTGGATTAACGCATAGTCCGTTCACTTTTCTGCTCCAAGCTGTTGGGTTCTGCATTAAATCCTTGTGTTTCTGGGGCTGTGGCCGTGCTGGAGAGCCACTCGTGGGGGGCAACTGGTGGCCTCGGTAGGGCGTGAAGGACGGACCGGAACGCCCCCCTTCCCATGAGGTTTTAGTCGCCCCCACACCCCTGGCTCATACCTGCTGTCCACAAGGCTCCCATGTGGCCGCCACCTTTCTTTCCAGAGGGAGGAGGGCGGAAGGGACCAACACCCTTTCCCCTCCGGGCAGACATGATGGCCTGGATTAACGCATAGTCCTTTCACTTTTCTGCTCCAAGCTGCTGGGTTCTGCATTAAGTCCTTGTGCTTCTGGGGCTGTGGCCGTGCTGGAGAGCCGCTCGTGGGGGGCAACTGGTGGCCTCGGTATGGCGTGAAGGACGGACCGGAACGCCCCCCTTCCCATGAGGTTTTAGTCGCCCCCGCTCCCCCGGCTCATGCCTGCTGTCCACAAGGCTCCCATGTGGCCGCCATCTTTCTTTCCAGAGAGGAGAGGGCGAATGGGGCAACACCCTTTCCCCTCCAGCAGATTTGATGGCCTGGATTAACGCATAGTCCGTTCACTTTTCTGCTCCAAGCTGTTGGGTTCTGCATTAAGTCCTTGTGCTTCTGGGGCTGTGGCCGTGCTGGAGAGCCGCTCGTGGGGGGCAACTGGTGGCCTCGGTAGGGCGTGAAGGACGGACCGGAACGCCCCCCTTCCCATGAGGTTTTAGTCGCCCCCACACCCCCGGCTCATACCTGCTGTCCACAAGGCTCCCATGTGGCCGCCACCTTTCTTTCCAGAGGGGGGAGGGCGGAAGGGACCAACACCCTTTCCCCTCTGGCAGACTTGATGGCCTGGGTTAACACATAACCCGTTCACTTTTCTGCTCCAAGCTGCTGGGTTATGCATTAAGTACTTGTGTTTCTGGGGCTGTGGCCGTGCTCAAAGCTTAACTATGATTTTCAGAGAGAAACGTTAGGTGGTTTACTTCCCATGGATCACTTTGTATATAGAGAGATGTCACGCGGCCGCGCGGTTTTGAGGAAAAGTCCTAGTTCCCGCATACTCGAGCTGTGCTTGTAGAGGTTTCTGGTCACCGGGGTTCCATCTGGGGGAGGCGGGATGCGGTACCTACCCCATCTGGGACTTCCCGATGATCTCGGCTCTTTTTGGAACCTGTTTTTTTTTTTTTTTCCTTCGGGATCTGTGGATCCCGCCCTCCATGTTGTCCTTCTCTTCGGCTAAAATCAGTTTTCTGTTTTCTTAGGGTAGCTTTAGTCCTATATAGTTTATTTTGAAAGTGTTATTAACGTGACTTAATTTTATAATTCCAGTTTTTTATTTCAATGGATTATATAATATATGCATGCCTTAAAGTAGTCTAATTTAGAAAATATACTTAAGTATATATGTTAGTCATTGAGTTGAGGAATGTATAGTAAGTCTAGAGGTGTGTGTGTGTGTGTGTGTGTGTGTGTGTGTGTGTGTGTGTACACCTCAATTATGTGTATGAGGTGACTCAACTCAATGACTGACAGTTATTAGAATTTGCTGTATTTTTTATTTGATAGTTTTATCATTGTACTTTAAACTTTGGTATTAACACAATGCTTTCATAATTATTTCCCATAGAATTAACTCTATAGTGAATCTCCTTGCTTCATGTAGAAGTTGTGGGTCAGCTGTTGTTCTTAGTCTGTTCAGTTTAACTCTTTAAGGAAATAGGAATTTTAGACAGAACTTTATAACAATTAACACATTGACTAGTCTTAGATTAAAGCAGAGAAAATACTTTTTATTATTAGCAAGCCCACAAAGGAAGGGTATTTATTTTGATTATATTAAAATGTTAAAATACTATTTCTCAACAATAGTTAAAATAAATGGGCACACAACCTGCCAGTTTTTCTGATTAATGACTATATTAATATAAATGATTAAGAAAATAATTGTGATTTAAGTTTTAAAATGTTATGCATATTAATTCATTTTATTTGTTCTATTTTATGAAAAAGGAACCATTATTATTTTCTTTTGCTAAGTGTAGAATCCAGATTTTATGTTAATTAAGACAGAGCTAATTTTTTTTTACTTTTTGATTGTTTTGTTTTAGGATATGATGACACCGATAAGTGTGGGGAAAAAGACCATTTATTTAGTTTCATTCTTTGAAGGCTTACAACGCATTATTTTATTCACGGAAGATCCAAAAGTATTTAAAGTAACTTATGAAAGTGAAAAAGCAGAGATAGCAGAACAAGAAATTGTGTTGGCACTGCAAGATGTTGGAATTTCTCTTGTGAACAATTACACGAAGGAAGAAGTAGCCTACATTGGCATTACAAGGTCAGCTGTATTAAAAGTTAGATAAATGTAATCAGTTGTTAACAATTGATAATGGTGATTGTGAAATCTAAAATAATTCAAATTTAGTGTTTTTACCATGCATTTATATTAAGAATAGTTTTAGAATTTTTTTTTTACTTTTTTTTTGCACTTCAAATAAAAATATGGTAGAAATCAAATCTATAAACTCCTCATCTTGGGCTAATTTTCCTACTCTAGAAAGTAAATTCATTCATCACATCAAAGGTATACTTCATTTCACATATCCTAAGAAAATGTTTAATTGTTCACTACCATAGTGCAAGGTAAACTGTAGGTGATCCATAAATAGTTGCTAGAGAAAGAAAACAATACTTTGGGGGATTTTGTAGTGCACCTAGCTTGTGCTTGATTGTATGCTTCCTCTGGCAATGCTTGGGAACCTGTGTAGTACCTGGAATTGAACCAGGGATAGCCACATGCAAGACAGCATGCTCTCATGAACCCCCATACTATCTTTCTGGCCTCCAAACAGTCCTTTCTAAGTTGACCGAAGCATTTTAAGATTTAATAAGGTAGAATACTGTATTTCTCATTCCCCATGTAAGTGAACCATCATCTTTCCTTTTTTCCACCTTACTAAATCTTAAAATAATAAATGGTGTGTTTATCTAAAATGTTTGTTTTGTCTAAAATAAAATCTAAAAAAAATGCTTTTTTAATAAAGATCAAGCCAGACCTTGCCATTGTATTTCAGTGGTTTGTTATTTCAGAATAAAATTCAGACCTTACAGAATTCTCTGGTTTTATTTAGTGTTTCCCATTGTCTGACTTTTCTTCCTTTTTAAAAGAATATGTTTTTGTTACTGTTGTTTGGGGCCACATCCACCTGCAATGCTCAGGCTTTCTCCTTGATCAGTGCTCAAAGATCACACCTGGTGATACCCAAGGGACTCTGGCCTGCCAGGGATCTAACTTGTCATGTCTCTAGGCAAGAAAAACTCCCTCTGCCTGTCTCCAGCCCCAGTCCAGAACCTTTAGGAATTTCCTCTTTTCCTTTCAGTGTATTCTTAGAATGCCCATTCACTGCTCTGTTGAGAGTCTTTGCACAGCCCACTCTCCACCCTCTAGGCGCTTCTGTTGTCTGCTCATGAGCTCCTCCTTCTCCTTTAGTGGTGCTGAGCCCTCCCCTCTCACTGTGTCCCTTTTGGCCCCTCTGTTTAATTCATACTTCAACCCCGCCTCTTTACAAATCTGTGTATACCAGATCTGTCTTGCCCAGTCAGTTTTTTCCTCTTTCAGAAGCTTTCTCATCTCCTAATATATGAAAATGTATTGATTTAATATATTTACTTTTTATTGTCTATCATTTAAAATAAAGTGCTGGAGAGGAGAGTGATAGTTCAGTGGGTAAGAGGTTAGCCTTGCATGCAGACAACCCAGGTTTGATCCCTCACATCACATATGATCCTCTGAGCCCACCAAGAGTGATTCCTTAGCACAGAGCCAGGAGTAAGCTCTGAGCAGAAGCAAAAATACCAAACGGTAAAATTCTGTATGGCAACAGAGTTCACAGATCTACTTTGATCAAACACAACTACTTTGAACAGTGCCTGAATGGGAGTTGAATAAATGCTGGTTGGAGTGCATTCCAAGTTTTTCGATTTGCTCATAAACTGAGGATATTGCAAATTTTTACTGAAAATATGATTCATGTAATAATTTTCTTAAATTGAAAATGCTTATAAATTGTTTTGATTTTTTGCCTCTACAAATAAGTTCTGATGTGGTTTGGGAGATAAAACCCAAGAAGAAGGCAAGATGGAAGCCAATGAGTGTAAAACATACTGAGAAGTTAGAGAAAGAATTTAAGGACTATATTGAATCTTCCCCTGCTGAAGATAAACTTGTTGAGCTGGACACAAATGTTCCGGTAACATTTTTAAGTATTGATATGGGTTTTAATTTTTATCTCATAATTAGAAGAATCACTAGTGAATTTTTAAGAAAAGCCTGATTTTCTTGAAAACTGAGCACTATACTATCTCATTACTTTCTATGAACTTCTATTACTTTGGTAGGGAACCATCCTTGGCTCAGGGACTGTTCCTTGCTCTGTGCTCAGGAGCCCAGGTGTGCTACCAGCATTCTTGTCCTTGTACAGGCAAGGAAGTACCTTACCCATGGTATTTCTCTGGGCCTATGTAAATTCTTTTTGAAGAGATCATTGTTTTTCCTGTTTTTGGCTTTTGGACCACATCCAGTGGTACTATCACTCTGTCCCCACTTAAAGAATTTAATTTTAGCTCAGATGTTCTCAATATTCTAGTGATATATTTCTTGGGTTAACAAGAGACCAGTATGTTTTATTTATCTTTCTCTTTTATCACTTGATTTTTTTATTATTGTAGATTTTTTTTTAAATACAAGAAGTGATGAGTGGGAGTGTGGCTCATGTAATAGAACACATGCCTGGCATGTAGAAAGCCCTAGGTGTGGCATTGCCAGGTGTGTCCTCATCAAACTCAAGTATAAGTGATACAGTTAAACCGTAAAGATTATGAATATGTGAAAATGATGGGCCAGAGAGAGTACAGGATTTGGGGACTTGATTATAGCCAACCCCAGCTCGAATCCCTATCACTATATCTAGACCCCTGAGTACAACCGGGAGTCACTCCTGAGCACAAAGTAGGTTTGCCCTCCAATGAGATGATGAGTATGTGAAATTTATGAATATGGGCTAAAACGCTCTTACTCTGAACATAATGAAATTTAGCATAATTTAATAAGATCTTTAACAGGCAGACACGGGCAGGTGCCACAAGCAGCTCCCACTGGATGTGGTTTAATACAAATTGCAGCACTGGCACCAGTGTGCTTAAGTTTTTTTTTTTGTTTGTTTGTTTGTTTGTTTGTAAAGGATTTCTTAAAGGGCCGGAACCATAGTACAGTGGGTAGAGCTCTTACCTTGCATGCAGATGACCCGGTTCCATCCCCGGCATGCTGTATGAGCCCTCGAGCCTGTCAGGTGACCCTGTGCCACAGAGCTGGGAGTGCACCCTTAGTACCACTGGGTGTGGCCAAAAAACAAACAAAGAAAAAAGAGAAGAATTTGTAATTGAATTTCTCAGTTATGAACAGAGAAAAGTTCCATTATTTTGTGGGGGGGCTTCTATTTTTCAGGTTCGCTTCACACCTAGTGGAACTAACATGAAAATTCTGCAACCACATGTAATAGCTATACGGAGAAATTACCTGCCAGCATTGAAAGTAGAGTATAACTCATCTGCTCACCAGTCATCATTTAGGATTCAGATTTACAGAGTACAGGTGAGTTTTGACAGAATAGTCATTGTAAATTAATGAAAACTGTCAATAGACCAAAAAAATTTCCATGGTGTATTTTATCTAATACTGTAGCTTCAATATTAGAGTAGACGTTTTTATTCTTTCTTCTTAGATTCTGTTATTCTAGTCAAGTTGAATGTTAACGTATTAATATACTGATCTATTTTTTATTTTCTTAGATCCAAAACCAGATACATGGTGCTATATTTCCTTTTGTGTTTTATCCTATTAAACCTCCCAAATCGGTCACCATGGATTCAGGTTTGTTTGTATTTTCAGATTGCCGTAAAAATGGTTATATGATTTATTTTGCTCTAAAAATGTGAAATGAAATCAGTCTTTAGTTTCTGTAGACTCATTAGAAAATTAAACAACTTGAAAATTCCAGCAAGTGTTTTACAGATCCTTCAACAAAACTCTGAATGCTGAAGAAAAGATTAGCAATGTATATTTAAGGATTTAGAAATGCAGTTTAAAAAAATCTCCCTATATTTTATGTGTATCCATGACTACATTTGTCAGCCATTCCTCAAGGCCACAGAAACTGAGAACAGGTCTTCGGTAGGAAGCTCTCTGTGGGGGTGGGGTGAGGGATGGAGGAGGATGGGGGCTCAGTGCTGGGTCCGTGGTGGAGGGAAGTGGACACTCTGGTGGCAGGTGTGGTGCCGGAATTATGCAAGAAGCCCTGCCTTTAACAGTCTTGTTAAACCACAGTGCCTAAAATAAAGTTTAAGAAAACTAAAAGACCACTAGGGACCGCTGCGAGATGGGATCCGAGCTCTTGTGTTGTATGCCCCTGACCCCCGTGAACCTGGCAGCACAGGCCTGAGCTCCACCACATCCCTGGTCACCAGCACTGAGCTGGCCCTTGGGGCCAAGTTTCTCAGGAAGTGACCTCCAGACCCTCGAGCACCACTTGGGAAACTCTCTTCCCTTTTCCCCCCAAACCACCCTAGGACCTTTGGGTAAATTGTGAGGAAGTTCAATTTCAAGGTGCTTTCTTCCCATAGAAACACCTCTGTTCTCCAGACAAGACTTCTGCTAGGTCCTCTCCGCCTTCCTTTGCTAACCCCCGTCCCCTCTTTGAGTTCTTTGCCATTTTTACCCTTCCCTTGGCTTGACCGTCTCTCCCTCACCCTCTCCGTGATGTGCCGTAAATTACCAGAGGCATTTGTTTTCTACCATTCTGTACCTCTGGACTGGTGAAAATTGGAGAAATATTTCATGGGCTGCTGACACAGAAATGAAAGCATTATTTATAATATAAACATTTTCCTATCAACACTTATGATTTACTCTGTAAACAGGTGTAATGTGTGTAAAGGAATAATAATTTTCATGAGAACTGGAAGGACTTTCTGTGGACCAGCACCAGTCCAGAGACCAGTGGTTGAAAACCTTTGATCCAAGGGACTGTCTTACTCTCAAGCTTGTTTTGCCACTATGCTTGCCCAAACTCCTCGACCAAAGCAAGAGCAAAAACCTCTGTGTTTTCGGTTTACCTGATGATTCTAATGTATATTTCTAGTTTAAAGATCACTACTTTAAAGTTTAGATATCCATAGCGTAAATACAGATAACATTTTAAAATTACAAAATCATAAATTAAGATTATACTAGATCTTGTAAATATCAGTAGTGTAATTGATCTTGGTGATTAAATTAACCACTGATGTAATTTAAAGTGAGTTGTAATGTGCATTAGATTGCAAGAAAATGCTTATCTTTTTCTTACCGAGTGCATTATGGAATTGACCATAATCTGTAACCTTTTCAGCCCCAAAACCTTTCATCGATGTCAGTATTGTCATGAGGACTGCAGGGCATTCCCACATAACACTCATTAAGTAAGTGTTTCATTATGATTTTTGTGTGCTCATTTTCTGTTTTGATTTAAATAAGAGTTGACCATAATCTTTTGAAGCGTTAATTTTATGGTTGGGAACTAGCTCAGAAGACTGGAGCACATGCCTGTATGCACAAGGCTTCTTTCCCCACGTGGCCCTCCCCCCATCACATACCAGGTGTGGCCTTGGTGGCTCCTCGAAGTCCCTGCCCCGGTGCTGAATGGTCCAACCTGGTTGGTCAGGTCGAATTGGGAGCAGTCCCTGAGCATTGCATGGGAGGCCCAAAATAGGAAAAATAATTTTAAATGGTCAGGTTTTAAGTGTACAATAGTAACACGTTGATGCTGACACTGCAGTTTGTCTTAATTAACCCACATTCAAGTGTGAGCCACCAGTGGTGTGTTGCGAGTTAAACTGAACTCAGGGAGTAAAAACTCTTACTAATCTTAAAGAATCTGGTGAGGCTGTTGGAGCTCTGAATGAAACACACATGGGTATTAACAATATTTGATTCTAAATTGCATGTGTCTCAGTCGTAATTATTTCCAGAAGAAGAAAAGAAATTGTTTAAAATTCAGTCACACCCATTTAAGACGTGGGATGTTGATGAAACATCTATTTATGTGTAACTTCTCTAAATTTGTTTCTTCAGCTCTGTCATCAGCATAGATGTTTTTTGTTCTCTTGATTTGTTATAGCACCATCCTTCGATGTGCTTGGGCAGGCACCAGTAACATCTCTATTGTGAGACTCGTTGTTACAGTTTTTGGCGTATCGAATACATCAAATCGAGTTTGCCAGGCTCTGCCATGCAGGAGGGATACTCTGTAGCCTGCCGGGCTCTCCAAGAGAGACAGAGGAATCAAACCCGGGTCGGCCGTGTGCAAGGCAAATGCCCTACCCACTGTGCTATTGCTCCAGCTCAGTTTTTTTTATATTAAAATAAATAGAAATATTGTAAATATTTATATTATATAATCGATATTTTATATTTATATTACATTTTTTCCTTTTCCCTTTTCCTAAATTAATTTTTTTAAACAGTATATATTTTCTGTGTATAGTTGCACTTTCTTATCACTCATGCTATTCTATGATTAAAAGTATTTCCTTTTGGGGCTGGAGCGATAGCACAGCGGGTAGGGCGTTTGCCTTGCACGCAGCCAACATGGCCAACACAGGTTCGATTCCCAGCATCCCATATGGTACCCGAGCACAGCCAGGAGCAATTCCTGAGTGCATGAGCCAGGAGTAACCCCTGAGCATCGCCGGGTGTGACCCAAAAAGCAAAAAAATAAAAGTATTTTCTTTTTTAGGGATTTTTATAGTTTGTAGCTATCACAAGCAACATTTCCATATTTTTTTAATTCATTTAAGCTTTTTAGCCCATCCCTTTTCCATTTTTTGGCAAGGACGCACCTTGGTGCAGAGCAGCAATGTGATGATGAGAGGGCTTATAGCCCTGGGCTCAGCCTAGGGCTCCGTGTGCAGACATTTTCTTGCCTTTGAACTGTCTGTTGCTCATTTCCTAGTGCAGTTACTAATTCATGCTTTTCAAATGTTCTCTGCTTTGTAATACAGGTATTTTAAAGTATTGATCCAGGAAATGGATCTCAGGCTAGACCTTGGATTTATATATGCTTTGGCGGAACTGATTACAGAAGCAGGGGCTGAAAAAACAGAGGTAAGACAATAGTGTTGTGAAGGAAGAATTAATGAAAGAGGACTGCTACCAAAATGAGATCATTATGAATTTTTGAACATGCTTAAATGCTGGGTTTCCGGGATGCAGTGCTTTCCTGCAGCCGGAGCCTTCAGGGCTACATCCCAGACACACTAGGGCTGTGTCAAGATTGAAGAGGTACCAGATATGTGCTTGTGCCATAACCCCCGTGTTGCCTCCTTGGCCACTGTTTCAAGCTAATTTTGAAAATCTTTTGTTACGCTAATGTAGGAAAATACTCAAATACTTGAGTAAAACATCACATTTTTTAAAAAGTTGAATCAGTGAGGATTGCAAAGTTATAAAGATACTTCTGATTGAATTTCATGTACATGTTGTTCCAGCACCAGTCCCTTCACCAGTGCCCACTCCCTTGTACCAGTGTGTCCAGCTTCTGTCCCCACCCCACCCCCGACTTTTCTTCTCTCCCATTGTCCTATTCCCTTCCCTGACTTATTCCCCACCGCCACCCCAGTTCCAAGCTTCCTACTAAACTCCAGTTCTCCTGCTCTTTATTTCTATTGCTGTTGGGTATTTGATAGTCCCTTATGAACTTTCTTTATATCTCACATATAAGAGAGATCATTCTGAGTCTGTTCTCTCCCTGCTTATTTCAAAACTCAACATTACTCTCCATATTTCTCCATATTGCAGCAAATTGCATGAATTTATCTTTTCTCATGACTTTATCTTTTCTTATTTTATTGTGTATATGTGCCTGTGAGGTGCTATGCCTCTGAACACCCCTGAGTCCTCTGGACAGGCAGGACCTTTCAGCCAGAGTTTGGGAGCTGGATATTGAGACAAGAGTTATCTGTTACCTGAGAACAGACTCTGTAGGAGGCAAGGAGAATCCCAATGAGTTCTGCTCACCCTGTCCCACAAGGAAAATTATGGGGACCCTTGTGAGTTCCTTTCCAGTGGGGGTTAAGGTGCTTGCCTTGCATCCCTGGCACTACATTTGTTCCCCTGAGCACCCCCAGGGGTGGCCCCCCCAAACCAGATACAATAGCGTCAACAACAACTAAAATTCTGAAGAAAGCATTTATGGTTTGGGATGGCAGTTCCAGGACACAAATACAGATTTCGCAGCTTTAGAGATGTTAGGGTCCATCTGAGGTGACAGCTTTCCAGTATTACAGAGGATTGTCATACAGTCTGTGAATGCTGACCATATGTATAGTAGCACTGTCCTCCCATTGTTCATCGATTTGCTCGAGCAGGCCCAGTAACGTCTCCATTGTGAGACTTGTTGTTACTGTGTTTGGCATATTGAATACATCATGGGTAGCTTACCAGGCTTTGCCATGCGGGAAAGATTGCTGGGCTCTCCGAGAGGGGCGGAGGAATCGAACCTGGGCCGATAGGGTCGGCCGCGTGCAAGGCAAACGCCCTACCCGCTGTGCTAAGCAGTACTGAATGTAAGTTCTTAACAAAAAATTTATTATATATATAATAAAATATATATATAGGTCCCTTAGGTTTTTAATTTATATGTTTCCTTGCAGGTTGAAAATTTTCAGAAAGATTTGCAGTCTTTCCTTGATGATTGTAGAACAGTTTCATTTGTAGATTCATCACCAGTTGGTTTCTATGAGTACTTTCATATATCGCCAATCAAGGTACGAGAACAATATACCATTTTAAATATATTTGATAATCTAGGTAATAGTATATTAGCTGATCTATTTGGCAGGGAGAATATAATATTTAAAATTTCATTCTCTAATAGCATATCAAGTCTGTTCACAATTATAAATAAAAATGAAAAACGGTAAAACTGCTTTAACATTTTTATTTATTCTTAATAGATTCACCATGTAAAAATAATATATATACATATATATATATGACTTTTTGTCTTTGTCTCTTTTTCTTCTTTGGTTTTGGGGCCAAACTTGGCAGTGCTGGTGGGAGGGGGTGCAGGATCTCAGGGGACCATATATGGTGCTGGGATCAAACCTGCGTCAGCTGCGTGCTAGAGAAACACCCTACCCACTGTACTGGAGGACTTGCCCCTTTGTAGTTCTGTCTCAGCCTAACATTTTGTTTCTCTGTATGCTAACTTTTTTGGAACAGTTTTCAAAATCTTATGCCTATTGTGTATATAACTTTTAAACTGATAAAGAATTCGATTTAAGAATAGAGGGTTGAGGGCTGGAGCAGCTGACCCGGGTTCGATTCCCAGCATCCCATATGGTCCTCCGAGCACCACCAGGAGTAATTCCTGAGTGCATGAGCCAGGAATAACCTCTGTGCATTGCCGGGTGTGACCCAAAAAGCAAAAAAAAAAAAAAAAAAGAAGGATTGAACAGTATTGAATGTAAGTTCTTAACACGAAATTTAGAGTTTAAAAATGTTGAAGAATAAAGTTAATTTTGTCTTTGTACATAAACAGTGACAATATTCATCTCTTTATCTCTGCAGTTACATTTAAGTGTTTCATTGAGTTCCGGTAAAGAAACTAAAGATTCAGGACAGAATGGAGCACTGATTGCTGTATATTCTCTAAATCTTTTGCTGAAGAGTATTGGTGCCACTCTCACAGATATCCAAGATGTCATTTTCAAGTATGTTTGACAATTAGATTTGTACATGATAGGAGTCCATTCGATATGCAACTAACAATGTTACGTGAAACATGGATGCATTCAAATCATATGCAAAATAGTTTTACTGTTAAATGTATTTTAAGTAACATGTTATTGGTAACAATAACTTGAACAGCAAGGGCTGTTATTATTTTTTCCATATATATTTTTTATTAGTGCTTTATTGCCCATCTTATTCCTCTCCCCACTTGGTAATTTCATGTCTGTTGTTAGATTCCAAGGATTTGTTTTCATTCTCCAACATCCATTCACTTTCTTTGTTCCTTCACATAAGATCATAAGACATTTGCCTTTCTTTTAAGTAAATTCTAAGTAAATTTACTTAATTCACTTAACATAACCCCTTCCAATTCCATGCCAACTCGGTAGCGAAATGCAAGATTTCATATTTTCCTATAGCTTATTTGTTTATATGTTTACTGCAGCATCTTTTACTGCAGTGATACTTGTCTGTCATTGGGAAGTTGACTTGTTTCCAGATCTCAGCTGTTGGAAATAGTGTTGCAGTGAATAAGGATGTGTGTATATATTTTTGGATTAATGTTTTTGTGTTCCTGTAGTTGAGGGAATTGTTGAGTCCTGTGAGTCTTAATTTTTCAGACGTCTCCATTCTGCTTTGACCATTTTGTCCACCTCCATAAAGGAGAGCTCCTTTTTCACCACATTGGTGCATCAAGGTTTTTAGTTTTAGTTTTGTTTTGACAATAATCGCAACTTATTTCTGGCTCTGGGATCACTCCTGGCAGGATTCAGGGGACTTTATGTGGTACAGGAATTGAACCAGGGTCAAACCCATGCAAAATAGCACCCTACCTGTTGTAGTATTTCTCTGACTCCTCCAAAATTTTTAGTACTCGATTCTGTTGGGAGTTTATATTAGTCATTCTCGTGGTGTTAGCTTATCACATTTTGTCATTTTGATTTATATTTACCTGATAATCACTGGGGGTGTATAATTTTTAATATACCTGTTACATAACACATATGAACTTACATGTTACATACATGTTGAATATGCTTGTATGAATTTTTCATATACCTGTCCATTTATGTCTTCTCTGATGACAGATTGCCTACTCAGCTCCTTTCCCCGGTATTTGGTGGGGTGTTTGCTTTATTACTGAGTTCTGAATACTTTATATAGCTTGAGTGTTAACCCACTGTCAGATGTATGGTGTGGAAATATTTACTCCCTTTATGTTGAAAGCCTTTTGGTTTTAGCCATGGTTTCCTTCACAGTACATAAAGTTTTTAGGTTGTAGTGGTTCTGCCTACTCATTTTTGCTTTTACTTTCTTAGCCAATAGAATTATTGCAGACTCCTCTGATGTCAGTACTCGGCAGTCATTTTTTTTGTTTTGTTCTGTTGGACCTCACCTCAGGACTGAATCTGATAATATCTAATGTTAGATAGCCAATTTCTTTTTTCTTTTTTCTTTTTTTTATTCTTTCTTTCTTTTCTCATAAGTAGCTCACTTTTTTTCCCAGCACCATCTATTAAAGACTTTTTTGCTCTGATACTTAATGTTCACTTTTTTGAAGATTTACTTCTGGACTTGTCTTGTATCTCATTATACTGAGAGACTTTTTAATCCATGTTCATGCTGTTTTGGTAACTTGCTTTGTGGTGTGGATTAAGATCAGTGATTGCAATAGTGCCCATCTTCTTTTTTCTCAGAAATACTTTGGCTGTTTTGGCTAATGTTATGTTCCCAGACAAAGTATAGGAGTGTTTGTTCTGTGTCCTTGAAGAGTATTACTGAAAAATTCAAATAAAATAAAATACTGCTATTAAAAACATCTCATTACATGCATATATATTTATATTTTTATATGTTTTTCCAGGCTGGCTTTTTTTGAACTCAACTATCAGTTTCAAACAACATCTGAATTACAGTCTGAAGTAATAAAACACTATTCAAAACAGGTTTGTGTGAGATGTATCTTACAAAAGAACAGAGTAATATATAACAATGAAGCTATTGTGTCTGTGCACGTATAATGTAAATTTGCCAAATAAATAAATTGCCATTTTCAAATATTTTAAACACTTTTCCCTCAGAAATATCAAACTTGATCTTAAACACCATTTAATTTTTTTTTTCTATACTTTTAGCCACTACCAGAGATGTGTTTCTGAGTACAACTAGATAAACATAAATTTGTTTCTTACTCATCACACTTAGTTGTCTCAGGGGGAGCTATATATTAGTGACCTAATTATTGAATACAGGATCCTTTAATCCTAAGAGAGTCAGAATTTAACTTTCATGGACTGTTTTTATTTCATGGCTTGTTTTGTGTCAAACCATGTTACAGTTTCTGAGGCATTACTTGGGAGATCTGAGTTTAGCTCCTGTTTATGCAATTTACCCACTAGGGATACCAGGACTAATTTGACCTGTATCCTTTGCTTGTCTATATAGTGATTGTGCTAATAAGTGCCATTATCATTTGTGGTAAAACTGGAAGAATCTTGAATACTAAGCATACTATATTATGTCTAATATTCTAATGCCAAGTTGTGTCTGGAACGTAAAGGTAGAGGATCCAGTAAACAGGGATACAGCGTGTGCCTGTCTTGTGACTCACAGGCCCTGAGCTCACTGTCTCGGACACCCAATCTCTCACAGGGATAGCCCTGCGGGACCCCAGCACTGCTTAGGTTGCCTCAAAAATCAGTAGACTAGGAATAAATGAACTGCTGATGAATAAGGTCTTTTATTTGGGTGTTGAAAGTGTATGTAGTGTGTTTTAAGTTGAAAAAACTGCATATATGTATATATTCAGTATATGAAAGAATATTATTTCTGATTTTCCAAGTTAATTAATAATGTTCTTTTATTTTTAGGCTATTAAGCAGATGTATGTACTCATTCTTGGACTTGAAGTTTTGGGAAATCCCTTTGGCTTGATTAGAGAATTTTCTGAAGGTGTAGAAGCATTTTTTTATGAACCTTACCAGGTAAAATGGTTATCTTTACATTGTACACTTATTAAACTTTTGATAGATAATATGTTGCAATTTTTAACCAAAGTTGATTGTGTAAACATTTTAGGGGACACAGCAGGGACCTTATTTTATGCAAACACTTGTAATTTTGATTCTGATAAATTACAGTGGAATAAGAAACTTTTCCCTCAACCTTTATGTAAGAGTTTAAATATAGGAGTTTAATTGTCAACAAGTGTTCTGTTGGAAAGATTATGTATGGATAAAATTAGACTGGTGGCTGAGAAATCATTGTGATCACTTCTGCTTTGCATGGTATGCTCAGCAGTAAGTGTAACTCTGCGAGGGGTATCTCTGCCTTTTCTGTTTGTGGCCACACCTACCAGAGCAGGGACTGCTATGTCATAGTGCTCAGATGCCATTCCTGGCTTTGCTGAGGTGCTTAGGGGAGCCCAGGAGGCCATGACAGGATGGAACCCAGGAACCCACATGCAGAGAACATGCTTCAGCCCTTTGACCCATCTCACCACCTATGAACAGTAAATAGCAAAAATTATGATTATTCTAAGATCCTCAACAAAGTACTAGCAAATAGGATCCAACGATTCATCAAAAAGATAATATATCATGACCAAGTAGGATTCATCCTACTTGGTCAATCAACATAATACACCATATCAACAAAAGAAAAAGTAAAAACCATATGATCATATCAGCAGATGTAGAGAAAGCATTTGACAGGATCCAGCACCCATTCATGATTAAAAAAAAAAAAAACTCAACACAATGAGAATTGAAGGAACTTTCTTCAATATAGTTGAAGTCATTTACCACAGCCCACAGCAGACATACTCAGTGGGGAAAATCTAAAATGTTTCCCTCAAAGATCAGGCACAAAACAAGGTTGCCTACTCACACCACTTCTATTCAATGTAGTACTGGAAGTAATTGTGATAGCATTTAGGCCAAAGAAGGAGGAAAGGAAGAGCAAATGAAACCCAAAGTCAGGAAAAGGGTGGAGACAAAAATCAGAGTGATAAAAATGAGAGTAGAATCAACGAGATGAGCGTAGAAGGGGCAGTGTCTGGCTACGTCCCTGGGTCAGGCAGTGTCCCTGATCCTGTATGATGTCCAGCATCACAGGGAGGCTTCCAGGTGCCTCAGACTTCTGGGTGGCTCTAGTAAACCCAGGCTAGGGCCCAGCATTGAACCATCAGGCATAGTTTGCAAAGTGTCACTGGGAGGGGCCCCAACACTGCTGTGCAGGCTCATCCCCTGAGAAATACAAAGGATTGCTTCTTTGAAATCTACAGTAGCTGTTCGTGCTAAACTCTTTGTCAGAGAGCCTGAAATAGAAGTCTTTGGCCCAGTGGGTTTGTGCTCTTCCCGCACAGACCCACAGGATGGGCTCTGCTGGCACTGGGTGTCCCTCACCCTAGGGACTCTCCCCACAGTCTGTCTGGAAGTCGGTTCCAGTCACCATCATACACCTTCCTGGGAGTAGATGTCATGGCTTCCTTGCATGTCATGCTTCAGCGGGGGCCTGATGTGCCAGAATCATTTCCCCCTGGCGCACACTGTAAGCCCAGCCCGTCTTTAAAGATGTACACCCTGTTTGATTAGGATCCTTCTCCCCACAGGGAGCCATCCAGGGACCTGAAGAGTTTGTGGAAGGCATGGCCCTTGGACTGAAGGCGCTGGTTGGTGGAGCTGTCGGTAAGAGAAGAAATTCCTGCCAAACAGGACTGTGCTCAAAAGCAGTGTGACGTTTACTTTGACTGAAGGTATTTTCATTTCTGATAGGTGGCTTAGCTGGCGCTGCCTCCAAAATCACTGGCGCTATGGCTAAAGGTGTTGCAGCAATGACTCTGGATGAAGACTATCAACAGAAGAGAAGAGAAGCCATGAATAAACAGCCAGCAGGCCTTAGAGAAGGCATCACTCGGGGAGGAAAAGGCTTGGTTTCGGTAAGAAGTGCTGTGAACATTTTAAAGAAGGTCTTTTAAAGCCTTATTTTGTGAATCAGGAAATAGGCATATAATTTTCCTCCAGGAAGTATTCTTTGGATGCTGAGGAACACTGGGTTGTGACCAGTATAAAATCTCTCACTGGCCTCCCACTACACAGCACCATGAGTGCTCCCTATGCACAGAGCCAGGAATAAGCCCTGAGCACTCTCAGGTGTGACCCAAGCCCCTGACCCCATATATTCATTTTTTTTCCAACTCACAATTTTTATTAGCTTCTGAGAAAATATTCCAAGTCTTTAAAAAGGATCCACTCACCACTAAGTTGAGAAGTCTATTACAGAAATCTTTAGGTCTTTTACAGGTATCAAGTTTCATACTAAAGCCTCCAGGGAACAGCTAACGTAGATAATTCTCTACCAGTGAACTGTGATGTTGTTCTAAGAGATGGCACTGTGGAGGGGTGGGGGTTCCCAAGAAGTGCTCAGGAGGCCCGGGACCCCACTGCTGCATGCAGTTTCTTAGGTCCTCCGCCCAGTGGCCCACAGTTCAAAGCAAAGACCCGAGGATGCAATGCTGCTCCTGAACTAGTGTTCCAGGGATTACTCTGCCATCCCAGGGCTACTGGTGTCCTTCAGGGTTGCACTCAGGGAAGCTCAGTGATCACAGAGTGTCAGAATAGAACCCTGGCCAGGTGCAGGGCACTTAAATTCAGTTTCCCTCAAAGTCCGGAGAATCTTCTGAGTAGAAATGTCTCAGATCAAGACAGGAGAAATCCTGAGTTGATCCTTGAGTCTCCAGAACTGGGAAAAGGTCCTGCCCGCATGAGATGCATACACAATAAATACTGCTTATTTGAGTGAACATACGATGATAGTCAATATGATTACAACGACATTCCAGAAGAAATATTAAAAAGTAAATAGTTGAAATTAATAAACTATAGGTTAAAGAGAGTACAGTGGGTAGGACACTTGCCTTGAATGTGGCTTGATCCCTGGTATCCCATATGGTTCCCCAAAGCACTGCCGGCATTAATTTCTGAGTTCAGACCCAGGAGTAACCCCTGAGCATCACCAGGTGCGGCCCCAAAACAAAAAGCCAACACATTAACAAACAAACATGGGCTGGAGCGATAGCACAGCGGGTAGGGCGTTCGCCTTACAAGCGGCCAACATGGCCGACCCGAGTTCGACTCCTCCGCCCCTCTCGGAGAGCCCGGCAAGCTACCGAGAGTATTCGATATGCCAGACACAGTAACAACCAAGTCTCCAATGGAGACGTTACTGGGCCCGCTCGAGCAAATCGACGATCAACGGGAGGGCCTTTACCTTTACCTTATTACCTAAACTATGCTAAGGCAAACTTAACAAAAAACAGTTTTTATTATAGTAAGATTTCCAATAGAAATTTGAAACGTTCTATGACTCAAGTACTGGTTTCAAAGAGTTGAAGTTAGTTAAATGGGTTTCTTTATTTCAGAACTCTCTAAGAACATGCAAAGCTAATATTTTTTGTGAATTTTATGTTAATAGCATTCTCCCAAATTACATGTTCAAAAAACTATTTTGCCACCAGGTGTCTAGGAAACTTAAGTCTGAGGAAGATATATTGCTATTGAAATTTTGGGATATAAATAAGATGCATTTGTAGAAAATATATTAGACAACATGATATATTATCGAACACAACAAAATGATGAACATAAAGTAATCCCTCAAAATAAAGCAAATGGATTTGTACATATTACTATAACATCTACAAATCTACAATAAAAATTATACATTAAAGAATTTGGTCTTTTCTGATACTGGAAACCTTAGAAGTTTATTAAAGAAAAGCCCTTCAAACACCACACATAAGACGTCTTTTATTTTGAAATAGAGGACATCAGAGCTCCAAAGTACTACCACTTATAAGATACAGAGTCGGGGAGGGGGACATACCTGACAGTGCTGGGTAGAAATGGGGACCATAATACATGATGCTAGGATCCAAACCAGGGTCACAGCTACAGACTTAAAATTTGTACTCTTCAGCTCCAAGAGCCAGGATCTGTGCCACACTGTGCTCAGGGATCACTCCTGGCAGGTTTGGGGAACTGTATGGGATACCAGGGATTGAACCCAGGTCAGCTGAGTAGGCAAGCACCCTACTCCCGTACTTTCTGATCCAGAAAAGATTTTTATGTTTCAGAATTAAGTTTTAAAATTTTAGTTAGCTCAAATCTGTCAGTATGACATGTTTTATCTGTACTAAGAACAAAAAAGTCATACTAATACAGGATAGAATTTTGATGACTGATAATCCTGTATATTGGACAGCATCCAGTTACAATATCAATATAGATTACATTCACAAAAGGAAGCATTCAAGTTTCAAAAAAAAAAGCGGGAAATTATGAACTGAAGGAAAAGGTCAAGTTGAAACCAGAGTTTTCATTTGTTAGAAACTGTAATCAGTGTACACATTTATCAAAGAACTGTTCTGTATGGTATTTCTCAATATTTTTAATTACATATTTTAATTTTATTTCTATTTATTTATTTTTATTAGTGAAACACCATGAGGTACATTTGTAGACTTACAAACTTTCGTGCTTGGGTTTCAGTTATACAATGATCGAGTACCCATCCCTCCACCAGTGCCCATTCACCACCACCAGTGATCCTAGTAGCCTTCCCACCCCCCACACCCCATCCCTCCACCCCAACCCACTTCTGTGGGAGGGCATTCCCTTTTGCTCACTCTTTCCTTCAGGGTCTTGTAGTTTGCAATAGAGGTATTGAGTAGCCATTGTGTTCAGTCTATAGTCTACTTTCAGCACGCATCTCACATCCCAAGCGAGTCCTCCAAACATCCTTTACTTTGTGTTCCCTTCTGTATCTGAGCTGCCTTCTCCCCCAGCATGTGATGCCGGCTTCCAAGCCCTGGAGCAGACCTCCTGGTACTTACCTCAACTATTCCTGGGTGTTTGACTCCCATTCTGTTACTTTATATTCCCCAGATGAGTGCAGTCTTTCTATTTCTGTCCCTCTCTTTCTGGCTCATTTCGCTTAGCATGATACTTTCCATGTAGTACCACTTGTATGTAAATTTCATGACTTCATCCTTTCTAACAGCTGCATAGTACTCCATTCTGTAGATGTACCAGAGTTTCTTTAACCAGTCATCTGTTCTCGGGCACTCAGGTTTTTTCCAAATTTTGGTTGTGCAGCAATGAACACAGAAGTGCAGATGTCATTTCGACTGTACTTTTTTGCCTCTCCAGGATATATTCCCAGGAGTAGTATTGCTGGGTCAAGTGGGAGCTCAATTTCTAATTTTTTGAGAACCATCCATACTGTTTTCCAAAAGGGTTGAACCAGTCTGCATTCCCACCAGCAGTGAAGGAGGGTCCCTTTCTCGCCACATCCACGCCAACACAGGTTTCTTTTGTTCTTTTGGATGTGGGCCAGTCTGTGTGGTGTGAGATGATATCTCATTGTTGTTTTGATCTGCATCTCCCTGATGATTAGTGACGTAGAGCATTTTCTCATGTGCCTTTTTACCATTTGGATTTCTTCTTTGAGAAAGATTCTATGTTGTTGCCCCATTTTTTGATGGGGTTGGATGTTTTCTTCTTGTGAAGTTCAACCAGTGCTTTGTATATCCTTGATATTAACCCCTTGTCAGATGGGTATTGGGTGAATATCCTTTCCCATTCTAGACTGTCTTTGTATTTTGGTCACTGTTTCTTTTGAGGTGCAGAAGCTTCTTAGTTTAAGATAGTTCCATTTGTCTATCTCTGTTTTCACTTGCTTGGCCAGTGGTGTGTCATCTTTGAAGATATCGTTAGCTTTAATGTTGTGGAGGGTTTTGCCAACCTTGTCTTCAATGTACCTTATGGATTCCTGTCTGATGTTGAGGTCTTTAATTCATTTCAATCTTTTGTACATGGTGTTAGGCAGAGATCCGAGCCCATTTTTTTGCATGTAGCTGTCCAGTTTTGCCAGCACAATTTGTTAAAGGGGCTTTCCTTGCCCCAATTCACATTTCTGGCTCCCTTATTAGAGATTAGATGATCATATGTTTGTGGGTAGATGTCAGTATATTCAACCCTGTTCCACTGGTCTGCGGCTCTGCCTTTGTTCCAGTACCATGCTGTTTTAATTTTTACTGCTTTGTAGTAGAGTTTGAGGTTGGGGACGGTGATGCCTCCCATTCTCTTTTTCCCAAGAATTGCTTTAGCTATTCATGGGTGCTTATTGTTCCATATGAATTTCAGGAGTGTTTGCTCTATTTCTTTGAAGAATGTCGTGGGTATCATTATAGGGATAGCATTGAATTTGTACAATGCTTTGGGGAGTATTGCCTTTTTGACAATGTTAATTCTACTGATCCATGAGCAGGGGATATTTTTTCATTTTTTCGTGTCCTCTTTTATTTCCTGAAGTAGCATTTTGTAGTTTTCTTTGTACAGGTCCTTTACTTCCTTAGTTAAGCTGATTCCTAGATACTTGATTTTCTGGGGCACTATTGTGAATGGGATTGTTTTCTTGATGTCACTTTTTTCTCTTTCACTATTTGCGTATAGGAATGCCATGGATTTTTGGGTATTGATTTTATAGCCTGCCACTTTACTATACAAGCCTATTGTTTCTAGGAGTTTCTTGGTAGAGGTTTTAGGGTTCTCTAAGTATAGTATCATGTCATCTGCGAATAGTGAGAGCTTAATTTCTTCTTTCCCTATCTGGATGCCCTTAATATCTTTTTCTTGCCTAATCGCTATTGCGAGTACTTCCAGTACTATATTGAACAGTAGTGGAGAGAGTGGGCATCCTTGTCTCGTCCCTGACCTTAGGGGGAAGGCTCTTAGTTTTTCCCCGTTGAGGATGATGTTTGCTGTAGGCTTGTGGTAGATGGCTTTAACTATATTGAGAAAACCTCTTCTATCCCCATTTTGGCAAGGGTTTTCATCATAAACAGGTGCTGGATCTTGTCCAGTGCTTTCTCTGCATCTATTGATATGATCATATGGTTTTTATCTTTTCTTTTGTTGATATGATGGATTATGTTGATTTATTTCCAAATGTTAAAAATCCTTGCATCCCCGGGGTGAATCCCATTTGGTCATGGTGTATGATCATTTTGATGAGTTGTTGAATTCTCTTTGCTAGTATTTTGTTGAGAATCTTTGCATCCGTGTTCATCAGGGATATGGACCTGTAGTTCTCTTTTCTTGTGGTGTCTTTGTTTCCTTTTGGTATTAGAGAGATACGGGCTTCATAGAAACTGTTTGGGAGAGTTTCTGTTTCTTCACTTTTCTAGAAAAGCTTGAGAAGAACTGGTTATATGTCCTCTTTAAATGTTTGGAAAAATTCGCTAGTGAATCCATCTGGACCTGGGCTTTTGTTTTTGCGAAGACTTTTGATTATAGTTTAAATTTCCTTGATGTTAATAGGTCTATTCAGGTACTCTAGATCTTCTTGATTCAGCCTTGGGAGATTATAGGAATTCAGGAATTTATGCATTTCTTCTTGGTTCTCTTGTTTCATGGCATACAGACTTTCAAAGTGGTCTTTGATGATCTTTTGAATTTCTTTGTTTTCTGTTGTGATATCCCCCTTCTCATTTGTGTTATTCATGTTGGTGTGGTGGTATGGAGACTGAGGTATTACACGAGGTTGCTGGGTATGAGTAATTTGCCTGCAGCAGTGTGAGTGTTGGCTGACTCAATATTAGGCCGCAAGCTCACTTTTGCAGAGGCCACGCCCCCTGCAAGTACCTGGTGTGTCTCGGGGGTACAACCTTGGAGGAGAAGAAGACCGGGCAGGGCATTCAGGTTGAGCAGGAAGAGGCTCAGGGATGTTCGAGGGTCCTAGCGGATTCCTGGGGGCTCATGCGATGAAAGCAAAGGCCCTGGTTTGAACAATGACTGACCTTGGAGGAGAAGAGGACAGGGAATGGCATGGTGTTGGGGACAAACAAGAAAAGACTCAGGGATGGTGGGCTGCCCAGGGTCCTAGAGCACGCCTGGGGCGCGTACGCAGTGAAAGCGAAGTCCCAGGTTTGAGTAATGACTGACCTGGGAGGAGAAGAAGATCAGACCTATTTCTCAATATTTTAAGAGGCTACCAGGCCAAACCTTTAGCTGCTTTTGCCGCTTTTGCTCTGCTCTTGCCTTTCTTTTTCTCTCGCTTTGCCTTCAGTCTTTTCCTCTGCCTTGGGTTCATCCTGATAGGGTACTGTCCATGCTGATCTAGAAGATTCTTCTTTCTCTTAATGTCAGTCTCCATTTTCATGTCATATTTTTCATCCTTTTCTGCACATTCAGTCTTCTGGCAACTTTGGGGTTCCACCACAGTTGCTGTCTCTCGAACATCTTTCATTATAACATCAGTGCCTATTTTAAGAATACTTTTAAGTCTGCCGAGTTCCTTTGGGGCGTTTTTTTTCTTTTTTCAGCCCACATTTTCCTTTTCCACTTACCCCCCAAGCTCTTAGCCATATTTGGTCAAAGAGAAACTCACAAACTCTGCCGCTCACCGTTCAAGCCACCGGAAGACCCCCTATTCATTCTTGTAGAATCTGGAAGTCTAAAATCTGTGTGTGTGTGTGTGTGTGTGTGTGTGTTGCATGCACATATGTAGACTTGTCTCCCTATGCACAGAATTTATCCTATAACAATTGTAATTTCTTGTTTGTGCTTTCCCTCTAGGGTTTCGTAAGTGGCATAACAGGAATTGTTACAAAACCAATCAAAGGCAAGTATCATAGTACCTTTGGTTGATAATGGATTATCAAGTCTTTCACAAATTGATTTTGTTTTATTCTCGATCCAGTTATATAATATCTTCTCTCTTTATAGGTGCCCAAAAAGAAGGAGCAGCTGGTTTCTTTAAAGGTGTTGGGAAAGGCCTTGTTGGAGCTGTGGCCAGACCAACGGGAGGAATCATAGACATGGCTAGCAGCACCTTTCAGGGAATAAAGAGGTGAGCTCCCTTTGAGCAGAGACTGAGGAAGTGCTTGTCCCAGGAGAAATGAGATGAATCTGCTGTGTGACTTGAGTCACTTCGTTGCAAAGCCTACAGTACAACACATTGCAGATGATCTTCCTGTTCTTTTCAATGACTTTTAAGTTGTTGTTATTGTAGTATTTCCACTTTACAGAGCTCCAGGTATTCATGGTTTATTCCCAGTAGCTTTTTCAGAAAGATTTGGCAGGTTAAGTGAACTTTTCAGTTACCTTCATTGAAATACATTCTAAGCATGTAATACCATACTATAATTAGATAATTATATATTAGCAAATAACATATATGGGCTGGAACGATACCACAGCAGTAGGGCGTTTGCCTTGCATACAGCCAGCCTGGACAAGCCGGGTTTGATTCCTCCACCACTCTTGGAGAGCCTGGCAAGCTACCGAGAGAGTATCTCGCCCCCATGGCAAAGCCTGGATTCAGTATGCCAAACACAGTAACAAGTCTTAAAATGGAGACATTACTGGGCCCGCTCGAGCAAATCGATGAACAACGGGAGGACAGTGTTTTTGTATGTGTGAGTATCTGCCTTCTATTTTGAGCTATCAGTAATGCACATTTCTATTTCCGATTCAAATTCTGCTATATATAGTATGAGTATATACATATATATATAATGTGTATATATATATACATATATATATATATATACACACACACACACACACATATAATATATAGGCTTCTGTGCTCCTGTTAACCCTTTCATTGTGCACTGGTCTTGTCATTAACGATTTTCTTCATAGTTTATTTTTCAATTGTGCAAATAATTTTTTTTTATTAGTGAGTCACCATGAAGTACAGTTGTAGACTTACAAATTTTTGTGCTTGGGTTTCAATTATACAATGATCAAATGCCCATCCCTCCACCAGTGCCCATTTCCCACCACCACGGATCCCAGTATCCCTCCCACCCCCATCGCCCCCACCCCCCCATCCCACCCTACCTCTGTGGCAGGGTACTCCCTTTTGTTCTCTCTCTCCAATTGGGTGTTGTGCTTTGTGCAAATAATTTTAAAATATATTCTTTACCAATTTAAATATAGCTTAACACTGAAGTTTAGTAGTTATGCTGTTCTTCAGATTTTCACCACTGAAATAATAGAGTTTTTGCTTATAAAACGTAATTTACAACTTGAGATAGGTGGAGATCACATTGATGTGTCCTTTTGTATTTTCTCATGTTTCCTCCTCTATAGGTTATGATCGTATTATGAGCTATGTAACGTTTCTCACTGTGATTGGGAATTTTCAGTCTTATAATTCAGAATTGAGGTGGAAAAGGAATGGGGATGCCAGAGAGATGTAGTACAAGGGTTAAGACCTTGCATGTGCAGATAACAGTTTAATTCCCTTCACTACCAGGAGTGACCCCTGGTCACAGAACCGCACAGAGTACTTAGACACTTTAAGATGTGGCCCAAAATCCAAATAAAAGATAAATGAAAAACATTGTACAAGGGGGTTCAAGTCTTTAGATCTGTACTTTAGTTTAAATATAATATTCAAAATTTAGTCATCAGAATAGCTCAGATTTCTGGTATTCCCATGATTCAGAGATTAATTCTCTTGCTCTTATCTATCAAGAATTTTACATTCTGCATTCCCATGGCCAGAAAAAATGGGGGTTGGGAGGACTGGTCAGTGGTTGGATCTAACCACAAGTGTGTCTGGTTCTGAGGGTAGGTAAGATAGAGAAGAAACCAGAATGACAATAATAGCTAGGAATGATCACACTGGACAAGAACTGAATGTTAAAAGTAGGTAAAGGGATATTCTTGATAAACTTTCAGTATCAATATTGCAAACCACAATGCCCAAAATTATATATGTGTGTGAGTGAGGAGGGGGGGAGAGACAGAGGGAGAGGGAGATGAAGAGAGAAGAGAGAGAAAGGAAGAAAAGAAAAGCGCCAGCCAGGCTGGGAGTGGGGGGTGTGGGTGATGGGAGGGAACCTGGGGACACTGGTACTGGGAAATGTACACTTGTGGAGGGATGGGTGTTGGAATATTGGATGACTGAAATTCAATCATGAATAGCTTTGTAAGGGTCTATCTCACACTGATTCAATTAAAAAGTTTTTTAAAAAAAGTTTACATTTTCTTCCATTTATTCACTTTTATTTTTTTCACTTCCAGTATTGGTGATGGCAAGTATTTTTGTCTTCAGTATTATTGATAAGGTTCTCTGCATGTTGAATTCTGTTGCTGTGACTGGCTCCTGTATTTTTTTTTGTTCCTTCAGTTCCATCTGTATGAACTCTTTGATACCCTGGATCAGTTAACCTTTAAGTTGGTTGAATTCTAATCCCAGAGATTACTTTAGTTCCTTGGCCACTGTAGGCATAAAATGATTGTCTGTACTTGCAATGGACATACACTGGCATCAGAAGCATCCATCAAGGAGCAGATGGTGCAAGCGCAGAAGATCAAGTTCGACATCATTGGTCTGACTGAGATGAGAAGGCATCGACCACATCACGCCACTTTTGACACTGGAGAAGAACTGTTCCTTGGAACATGTGACAATAGAGGTATCGGTGTAGGCATCCTCATCAGCACAAACTTGGCCATGAGCATTGATTCATTCGAATGCCTAACAACCCGAATCAGATGCTTACACTTGAATAGATGTGGCTCATTGCCGGCAGTTTCAATCTTTGTCATCTACACACCAACATCCAACTATGATGAAGAAGAAATTGAGAAGTGCTACATGGAACTGGAGAAATTCTATAAAGAAGACCACACCTTCCACAAGATCATTGTCAGCGATTTTAATGCCAAGATAAGACCAAGAAGGTTGCCCGAAGACCTCCACATTGGGACCAATGGCCTAGAATGGAATGAACTGGGTGAGAGACTGTCTGAGTTCATCATGTCGACCAAGACCATCCATGGTAACTTACAGTTCCAGAAGGCCAAATCTAAACGTTGGACATGGGAGTCTCCCGGTGGGCAGTTCCACAACGAAATTGACCACATCATATTCAATTGATGGTTTTGCCAAACCAGTGTCGCTGGTGTCCCAAAATTCCACATGGGATCGGACGACCATCTCCTTCATGCAAAATTCTACTTCACGGAGGAGGGAGAAAGGGCTGCAAAGTTTAAAAAGAGAACTCCCAGAACTACCACCAACTGGGATCTTTCTGGCACTATTGCAGCAACCTGGGGAGATGCCATTGTTGAAGACATTGACAAGGAATATGATCGACTGGTTCAGCACCTCCATGATTGTGCGAGGAACGCCAAAAATCACAAAAAGATGCTTGTCTTCAGAAACTCTTGAGCTCATTCCCCAACATAGCTTGGCACAAGCCTCAGGCAATCGTGAGCAAACGTCCGAGCTCGCAAAGCAGTGCAGAGAAGCGATAAAGACAGACCTCAAAGAGAGAAGAGCTGAAGTGCTGGTCAATGCAGCAGAAGCTGGGAAAGGTATTTGCAATGCCCGCCTGTCCTTTGCCAACTACAAGACAAAGATGACTGCTCTCCGACATCCTGATGGATCTCACATCTTGCAAAAGGGCAATGGAGAAGATTATCCATGACTTCTACTCAGATCTCTTCGATAGCCACGTCCACCTGCCCACATACCAAATTCTTCAGGATGGATATGTAGTTCCCAACCTTATCCCTTCCGAAATTGTCTGCAAAGAAGTGAACAGCACCCGGCCCAGACAAGGTCAGACCTGAACACCTGAAGAATTTGATGTCAGTACCCATCAATATTCTAGCTCGGCTCTTTACATGCTACCTATCTGAATGCAAGGTTCAATAGAAAATCAGCAGGTCCGTTCTACTGTACAAGAAGGGAGACATCCGTGACATCAGCAACTATCGCCCAATCTGCCTGTTGTTCATCATCTACAAGCTGTTCACTCGAGTCATCCTTAATAGGATTGGCAGAACACTAGCTGAAGGATAACCATGCGAGCAAGCCGGGTTCCTAAAAGAATTCAGCATGATCAACCATATCCACATGGTGACCAAGCTCATTGTGGTTTCTCGGGAGTTCAAGATGCCACTCTGGGGGCCGGAGTGATAGCACAGCAGGTAGGGCATTTGCCTTGCATGCAGCCAACCCATGTTCAATCCCTGGCATCCCATATGGTCCCACGAGCACCACCAGGAATAATTTCTGAGCGCAGTGCCAAGAGTAACCCCCCTGAGCATTAATGGGTGTGACCCCAAATGCAAAATAATTAAAAAAAAAAAAGATGCCGCTCTGTCTAACATTCTTTGATTTAAAGAAGGCCTTTGATTCTGTTGAGACTAAAGTAGTCATCGAAACAGGGCATTCAAACTAAGTACGTCAGCATCCTCCACGAGCTGTATTATGGATTCACCACCAGGATCTCACCATTCTACAAGGAAGAGATCCTCGACTTTAAGAGAGAGGTTTGGCAAGCTGATACCATTTTGCCAAAACTCTTCAGTGCCACCCTCGAGAACGTCATGCAATGACTGGAATGGGAAGGAATGGGAGTGAAGATAGATGGTCGGCAACTACATCACCTCCGCTTCGCTGATGACATCATTCTGATAACACCAAACATTAGCCACATAGCACGAATGCTGGCCGACTTTGACCGTGAGTGTGGAAAAGTCGGACTGCAGCTGAATCTCACAAAGACAATGCTCATGAAAAATGGACCAGTTCTTCATCAAGACTTCTTCATCAAGACCCTGAACGAATGGTTTAAGGCTCTTCATGTTCCTGGAGCGAGCAGATGTCATTGAGCTACACTAGCACACGACAGGGACGAATGGAGACATTACTGGTGCCCGCTGGAGCAAATCAATGATCAGTGGGCTGACAAGTGCCAAGTGAGAAGTGAAGAATTCTAATTCCAGAGATTGCTTTAGTTCCGTGGCCATTGTAGGATTTACTTGAGCTCCATCATTTGCCAGGACTTCTGTCCTTGTTAGCCAGAGCAGGTGAAATTTTTTTCTCACCACTGTTCCTAAAGATTTGTGGGTGCAGTGTTTTGAGGTTAAAATGCCAGATATTTGAGTTCAGATCTAATTTGTTATTTTTCAGCAAGCAATACTCCTTATGATCTATTAGTCTAACAATTTCAGTACAGTACCGGTGGGATGTTACTTCTCTGCTCATGCAATTCAGTGTCTAATATATCTGTTTGTATGGAAAGGTTAAAGCAAGGCATATTTGAAGAAATGTATAAGATCCAAGATTTGTTGATGGGGATGAAGGGATGATGTTATCGCATGGACTTATTAGCATCTGAAAGTGCAGTGTAATAATATATGTAATGTAGTCCTTTTTCAGAAGCTGGATTTTTAAATGCACTTTGAGCTTTTTACGTTTGATTACCTAATTTTACTGTTTCTGTCTAGAGCTACAGAGACCTCTGATGAAGTAGAGAGTCTGCGGCCCCCACGGTTCTTTAATGAAGATGGAATCATCAGGCCTTACAGATTGAGGGATGGTGCTGGAAATCAGATGTTACAGGTGGGTGGGAAAAAATTTTTGATTTTATTACTTAGCTTAGTCAAGTAATTTTATAAAGTTGATATGCCATGTTTTAAAGCTGCATTAGATTATTTGAGCTTTTATGTGTTCCTTTCTATTTTATTTTTAAATCTCTTATTTTTAGGTTTCAGTGTACATTTATTTACTATAAGATTTTTTTTTCTTTTTTACAGGCATCAAAAAGTTTGATATGAAACAGTTAATGCATGACTTTTCCAGTGAAAGGCAACAGTAGATTTTAGTCTTTAGACTTACAAGCTTCATACAACTATTTCAGTACTTTGAATACAAAGAAAAGCTTTTGTATTGGTAACTTTTTGTAGAGGAATTTTAGTGACTCTGATCCTTTTTATAAGATATTGTTAGCTTTCTATTGGATGTGGTAGATTTGTTGAAAGCATTGTGCCTTCTGTACCCTCATAGGGGTACTCAGTTAGCCACTTAGACTGTTTTGTCTTGAGTACTTTTGTTAATCACCACTAGCTTTAACTGATAATCCTCTTTATAAGGGGAAAAATTCACGACCCGCTGCTACTGTGAAGTACTCTGATGTTTTTAAGCATTCTTTTCAAGATACTCCTAAGGTCATGGCCCTCTTTCAACTTTATGCATCAGTATCCATTTATAATCTTGTGTAATTTTGATACACAGCTCAAATGAAAGGAGAATTAGCTTTTGAACCAGTAGGCTCAGTGTTAACTATTTTATCTGTTTAGACAACTTTGTAAATTGGTCTCTTAAAAATCTTGATTATGGTTTAAGTAACATAGACCAATTTAGAAGTCTTTTCTGCAGTCTAGCTGTGAAATATTAAATTAAATAATTTGCTTAAAAACAAGTGAAACACCATTATTTTGTATAGACTTGAACACATTCCTGGTAATATGGGCATATGATCCTTTCAGCCTTGATGTTTTCAATATTGTCTTGTTTAAAAAGATCAGGGTAAAGATTTGAAGCTCTTAATAGTTTGCATACTTTTTGCAGAGTATGTAATTTTTGTGTAAAATGTACTTCCTGTCTAATATCTGAAACATAACCATGGAATTTAATGTGTGATAATAAATGATTTTATGTTATGTTTTAAATGTTTCTAAAATACCAAACAGCCTTATATTGGGAATAAATTGGCAAACTGGCAAACAGTCATACTCTAAAGGGCAGTTATTCTCCATAGTACTTTGGGGACTGGGAATGTTGCTGAGCTAGTTAGCAGTCACCTATGTTTGATACAGCTGAAACATTTCTACTTAGTATTTACCTTTCCTTCTTAGAACCCAGTTAACATGAAACTCACATTAGGATTACACTTTAAAAATTTGATGATGTTTTCTGGGCAGAAGAGATAAGTTTCAAGCCTGAGCATATGCTCTGCATTTGAGAAATCGGGAATCAATCTGTGGCACCATGTGGTGTCCTGACCATCCATGAACACAAAGCACTAAGTAGCCCCCTAGATGTGGCCCAAACACAATAAATGGAATTATTTTTTAATAAATGAGTGAGGAAAATTTAAAAAAATAAATCTTTACTACTGGGAAATAGATTATATTATACAAGAAATCCATGAGGTAAAAGAAGAGGCGATGAGATTAAAAAAATAAAATTTCATGGTTGATAAATTTAATTTCAGTGACAAGTACATTTATTCTACATCCTTGAGAATTGTTTTCTAAAGTTTTACTTCTAAAGTTTTAAGGAGAATGGCATCTGACTATTTTTAAGGATACATAATATTCTTAGTAGGCCAATCTTTGCCTAAGTTGCTATTTTAGCTATTTAAATTATTATCTTGAGCATCCTTATCAGCCATTCTTATCAGCAGTAGTAAACATGATACTAGTTGCATTTCCTATAGGAATTTGCCAGATACCTTAGGATGTCACTTTGGTAGAGAAGTGCTTTTTAAATTAAAACTCCGCTGTATTATTAGCAAATACTTAAAGTACTTGAAGATAAGTACTATGGAAAAGAAATGGCACATGAACAGGATTTAAAATGATATCTGCTTAGATTTAAATGATTTCATAATGGTAGTTTTATAAAATAATTTTAGAAAAAGCTTCTCTATTTTCAAATGTTCAAAAACAAGGTACTTAAAGCAGTTAATGAGCTTATGTATCAGCTATGCTCACATGTAATAATTATAAGAAACTTGTATTCTATACAGAATGTAGCACATGATTATAGTCCTAACTAGTAGTGAAATTAAACTTGTCTCCTAGAGAAATTGAATAATATAGTCACAAAATATCTAACTGGTATCATCAAAGTATGTTCTGTTGTGACTTTGTAAAAACCAGTGGAGTTTAGTCATCAAATCTATTAAGTTATAGAATATTGCACCCATAGTTACTGCTCTGCTTGGCTGAGAAATGAGCTTCAGAAGTATTCTGACTCCTTGAACATTTCATAATTTAACATGTTTTTCAAGCACTTTGCCATTCTAAACTAACCTTTGTGCTTCTTTCTTCCCTTTACCATGCTTACAGAAAATTCAGGTCTACAGGGAATGGATTATGACACAGAGTAGCAGTAGTGATGATGATTATGATTAGATCTGGAATGTTAAAGACCATATGTTTGTCATTTTACTTGTATTGTTTTATTAAAATGTTCATTATGACTATGGCACAATACCGTATGCCATTTTCAGGAGGCAAAATACTTCATTTCTGTAAAAATGTTTTCTATGCATCTTGAAAATACCAAATAATTACATTATTTAAGCACAGAAAAATATATTTTACACCTCAAGCAAAAATATTACATTATGCATTTTATACTCATCTACTATTATATCATTAGTATATCACGTGTGTATAGTAATATAGCATTTGCTTTGTATCTTTGTAGTATGCAGTTTGTCTTAAGAATTAAAATTAGATTTTGTAATATGCACTTGTTTTATTTTGAATTATCTGTTTATTGGTAAAATGCCTTTTGTAATGTTCTCTGTAAATTTTTCGTGTTATAATATAATGCCATAATGTAAAAAAAAAGAATAGTAGTATTCATTATTTTATATTTAGCATAAAGCATTTAAATTTGTATAAATAATAATAAACTTATGTAACTTTAAGCGATATGAATTTGTTGTCCTGTTCTAACATCATATATGTTGGACTACTATATGATGTTTTATGTGAAACTGTTATGTGAAGCATTTCACTGTTACATGAACATTCATGATTTGTCAGGAAAGTTAGATGATAAAATACTTGGTAACCTAAGAATATAATAATATAATGATTTACTTTTATTATCTATAAATAGTATGCGTGTTAGCAGCGAAAAAAATGTTTTTCCAGTCACTGTAGTTAATTATTATATACCTATATACTGTATCCTTACTATGAAATGTTATAAATTAAGCCAGGACATTAGAACAAATTTTATAATAAAGCATAGTTTTTAATGTATATTTTAGCTGAGTAATAATGGGGAAATGTGTATCTGAAACCTTGTTTTATGTGCCAAAGGATTTTAAGCTTCAATTTAGATAATACTGTCTTGTCATTGTTCTGTTATATCACATGTGCTTTATTTTTTTTGAGTCTGTGAAAAGTGAATGACTATTAATAGTACGATGTTTACTTTTTTGGCTGCTGAGCTTTTAAAGGACCCGACAGAGGGTTCTTCATCTTGATTTTAGGGTAAAAACTTTGCTCATATTGAACTTGCAGTACATATTTGCCTTGATTTTACAACTTTTGCCTAATTTTAGCATATCATTTTAGAATCTCTTCTAATTCTTACATTTATCAAGATTTTATTTATATTCTTTATGTTCTTTGTGATTTTTCAAATATTTCATTTGCAACAAAGAAGCGAAAAAATCATTTTAAAAAAACGTAAAAAAAATTACATTTTTCTCTTGCCTAGCTTTCATTCAAATTAAATAGAAACCAAGGTCCTATGTTCTAACACTCAACCATATGGATGTCAAATAATTTGTTTTTAATCATGACAGGTATTTTTTTTAATAAGTAAACAGTGACCATTAAAATAGTGATTTCTGGTAACAGAGATGATTTGTACATATATTTGTGCTCACTGCTTTCTTATCCTTGGCTAAAATCAATCTAAGTTTGCTGCTTCTACTACTACCATCAGCCTGTTATTAATTATACATGCTTTAGGAAAGACTGGGGATATGTCATTGACTTCAACATTCCATTACAATTTTATGTAAGGAAAAAATTTAAAGCGCTTGTTTGCAGGACGTCCACTGATTCTTACCCATTTGTATGTTGTTGTTTGAACTTAAATTCTATGGTAGTTTTCATAAATACCTTTAAGAATTTATCCAGACAAAAATTCTAGGTATTCCAGCAGCAACTTACATTTAAATGAAAGGAAAATTGGAGGTAGGATTACATTTGTTTACAATTTCTTGAACAGTAAATGATTTCAGTATTCTCGTAACTAGTAAACTTGTTTGTGGTTTTCTTACTGTAATTTAGAAGTGAAGTGGGTTCTTAAATGTCTGGTTTTATTTTCCTGCCATAGTCAGATGATCTTCCAAACTCCTTTGAACACAGGTATTAACTACTTTATTAAAATGTTGCATTTTAGAGGCCGGAGAGATAGTGCAGCCAACATGGGCATGTGACCATATAGTCCCCTGAGCCACACCAGAAGTGGTCCTCAGTACAGGGTCAGGAGTAAGACCTGAGCACCACCGAGTGTGACCCCAAACCAAACTAACAAAAAGGTCTGTTTTTGTTTTGGGGCCATGCCCAGTGGTGCTCAGGTGCTCAGGGCTTACTCCTGCCTGGCTCCGTGCTTAGGAATCACTCCTGATGGGTTCAGGGGAAAGTGTAAGGTTCTGGGATAGAACCCAGACTGACCATGTGCAAATGCCCTATCCACTGTACTGTGGCTCCAGTCCCCCAAAAAATTGCTTTTAATAGAGTATAAATTAAAACTGAGTATTGTTCTGTTGTTTTATACCAATATTTTCTTGGTAATAGATAACAGAACCTGGACAAAAGTATCTTCCTCTTGATTTTTTGGGGGAATTGTACCCAGAACGCAGGGGTTTGGGGACACATGTAGGGACAATGACTAGTATGGAAGTTTGTGAGATTTTCTGGTGAAATTCTACATGCAACTTCCTTGTAAGAAGAGAGGAGAACCAGAAAGAAGCATCTTCAGTCTTTTTCAGTACTGTTACACTGTCCTTCAAGCCTTTTTATTCTATAGGCTTCCTTGCAAATATATGGTTTGTTATTGTCTATAGTAGTCCCAGAATACTAGCTGACCTATATATAAATATATATGTGTGTATATATATATATATATATATATATAGCAATCAAATACAAAGATTATTCATTCAAGTGTTACTATTTGATTGCTCGTAAAGTAGTACTTGGAGTCTATTCAGAGTCTGTTAGTTTCATTATTGTAGAATCCCTACCCTTTGGGATTAACTAAAGATCCATTAGAACACTCATCTTTGTCAGGACTGTCGGGAGCTGCTCTTGTGGTGCTGAGGACCATGCAGTGCAAGGACTGGTTAGGAACACTCTGCATCGGTCTCCAAGCAAAGGCTATTGTAGCTCAATTTTTAATTTCTGATGGTGCAGTGAGTATAGCCACTACTCAAAATAGTCTAGCAAATCTTGAGTCAGAAGAATGAAACTTATGACATCAGATGTGCAAGATGCTAAATCATAACACATACCTTAATTAAAATATTCTGTAAATTTCAGTATAGGCAGTTTGGTTTGTTTTACTGTGTAAACTTTTCAAGTTTATAATAACCAGGGTGGTAAATTTGTTTAGCAAGTTTTCAGTATCAACCAAGATACATAGAGCAGCAATACGTGAGCTTTAGGATAAATATTGACATAAGGACACTGGTAGGGGTATTGGGCACCTTGAAGATGCGGAGATGTGGTACAGCAAAATAGTGAACATTAACACTATTACAAACGGGTCACATGCACCAGTTATAACTAATAATAAAAGATAAGTGTTCGGCTAGGAATGTGGCTCGAATGGTAGAACCCTCTATGCCTTACATGTGTGTCCCCTAAGTGGTGACAGGCATTGACAATGCACCATGACTGTCCTCTGGATATCCAGACAAGTGCTTGAGCTTTAAATATATTACGTCATTGTTTGTGTTTCTAAAAATATCTAATTAGGCTAGCCAAAGATTTAGGTACATAGATACAATTTTCTTCATTGGAAATAATTACGT
This sequence comes from Sorex fumeus, assembly GCF_029834395.1. Lineage (NCBI taxonomy): Eukaryota > Metazoa > Chordata > Mammalia > Eulipotyphla > Soricidae > Sorex > Sorex fumeus. The sequence goes on along the minus strand of NW_026606095.1, from coordinate 5,197,683 downwards.
TTTCTTGGTGACCTGCTAACTGGTTATATCTGCAAAGCTCTTCTACATATATTCACTAAAACACGAGGTATCTGTATGAAGAACATTTAGAGGCAGCACCACACACACACACACACATACCCCCATGAAAAAAATTAAATGCTTGTGAATTAATTTGACAGTAATTCTCAGTCTGGAGTTCCATTTTTTTTATAGAGCCTGTGGAATTTTTCAAAAATTGCACACTTTTCTATTATACTATTTTCTACTATACTATTAATATTCTGCTCAGTAAATTAAACTACAGAAAAGGGAAAAGGTACACTGTGTCCTGTATTTCTTCTTAAAATGTTTACTTGGTTGTCTCAAGTGGCACAGCACATGTCTAGCAGGTACAAAGCCCGAGTTTGATGCACAGAACCACATAACTCCCCCTGGACCCAGACCTGCGCCTTTAGCACCACCAGGGGGCCTTGGATCCCCTTGCATCACTAGGTGTGACCCCTACTAAAATTTTTTTACTCTTAGTTAAGTTTATATTTTATTTTACTACAACTACTTTCTAACTTTTTAAAGCATGGGTTATTTTTCATTGACTAATCTCAGATGGGAAAAACATAGTCTTTATTTCTGGAGCATTTCAATAGCAAGCAAAATTTTTTGCCATTTTCTTTTAGTTTGTGAACTTTTTTAAAAAAATATTTGAGCACATTTCTGTCAGTTCTACCATGAAATTTTATTTCCAATCTCATGAAATGAATCTTCTTATAAAAATGGACTAAGAAAAATGGGCATGTGTATGTGTGAGACTATGAATATTGGGAAAGCCCTTCTTGAGATGGTAGATAAAATAAGCTTTTATATGTTTTCTCTGAATCACTCCAAGGTGTCATCATTGCTATTTTATGTAAGCTGTTGAAGAGGGAGGCTGCTTTTGTGTTGCATATCTCTTTTCTTTCAGAAATTACCGATGTTTGTAATTAGCTTCAAACACTGCCTTAATAGCAAGTGGAAGATTACCGCCTTCGGCCATCGGCCATCGTGATCTTTCCCTTTCCCTCGGGAGGAGAATTACAGCTGGCCTGGAAGAGAGGGTTTATCGTAGGCAGTCAGGACACCAGAGTAGTACGGAGCATACTGCCTGGCTTCATCTGGAACTTTGAGTAAGTGAACTAGAACCAGGAGACAAAGCTCACTGGATTTCACTCTTCATTTTGTAACTCTTCCTCTCCAGAAGGATATTTCTGAATGGAATGAGAAAACAGAAGAGAGCAAATTCTGTTATCCATGTAATTTGGGCTTGTAGCATCTCAGATAAAGCAGATTCTATAAGAAAGTAGAATACTTGCCCAACTCTGATACAATTCTCATGCTTTATTAGTTCAGTAGAAACCTCTTGGAGAGCTGGGACTTAACTTTGAGACTCATGCTTTTGAGCATTTAGTTGTAAGTCTAATGAACTTTTATTTTAGAGCAAAATTAACTTAGAATCTTCCAGTATTATGTAAAAGTACTAAGTCTGAAATAGTGGATCCGAGGGATAGTATGGTGAGTGAAGGACTTGCCTTGCATATGGCTGACCCAGGTTCAATCCCTGAGTACCGTCAGAAGTGATTCCTAAGCACAGGGCCATGAGTAAGCCCTGAGCACTTCTGGGTATGGCTCAAAAGCCAAGATTAATAATAAGACTGATATGAAATCTTCTGGGATGATTATTTAATTTAAGGAAGGTTCCATTTTTCTCTTTCTTGACTGTAAAGTGTTTTAGTTATTTTTTAACCTAGTAGCTAGTAATTTGATCTCTCAAACTTTCAAGCTCATTGAAGTTCTTAAATTTGTAAATAAGTTAAAAATACAAATGGTGTTGGGGCTGGAGCGATAGCACAGCGGGTAGGGCGTTTGCCTTGCACGCAGCCAACATGGTCGACACAGGTTCGATTCCCAGCATCCCATATGGTCCCCCGAGCACCGCCAGGAGTGATTCCTGAGTGCATGAACCAGGAGTGACCCCTGAGCATCGCTGGGTGTGACCCAAAAAAGCAAAAAAAAAAAAATACAAATGGTGTTAAGATAGAAAATTTGATGCATTTGATGTTTAAATAAATCTCGGTTAAGCTGAAATCTGTTTAACTTGAGTCCCTGCTTACCATGGTTTTTCAAATAGCTCTAAAATGAATGAAGGTATTAGTTTTGGCCTTTAGCTAAAGATGCTAAATCATAACTCATGCCACATCTACTGATGTGTTACAGCACTACTTTGTCATTTCTTCTGATAACTGTGGACAACACGAAGATATTTAGCCTAAATTGAATTTAACAAAGCTCATTCAGTATTTTTAGTGTGTTGTTAGAAGACTTTTAAGTTGTGAAAAGTGTTTATTAATCAGATATACTTGAAAGATCTCTTGCCATATGAAACAGTTTGTTTTCATATAAAATCAGAAACTATCTTAAAACAATTTTATGTCACTTTTGAAAGGAAGCACTGTGTATACTGTTTTCCCACCATGGTTTTGGAGTCTCAGCTGGCTGTGTACAGGGGTGAGTCCTGGTGGTGATAGGGGATCATGATCTGCCAAGGATGGCACCTAGGCCTCCTGTGTGCAAGAAATAAACCTCTGAGTTCTCTCCCCCACCCCTAAAAAGAAATACTTTTTTATTTTGCTCAGCAATAATCTTTAGTTACGAATTCAGATGAAAATGCCTCCTCAGTTACTTACGATGCTGATTTTCCAATGTGTTGTAACATCAGTTTCTCAGTGAAAATTGGCTGTTGTGAGGAATGCCATGGGAGGCAATATGGACAAATGAACACTTGGATTGTGGTGGCACTTTGAGTCCAGATTAGTTGATTCCACTAAAGAACTCATGAAGATACAGTGTCGGATTATAGATACTGCGAGCTGGAGACTTCATGTAAAAAGTAACTTTTCTTGAATTAGTTGCCTGCCTTTCAGTTTCAAATTACTCAAAGAATCATTGTGTGGTTATGTGTGGAGAATTGGCACCTCCCAGGGGTGTTCAAGAGTTCTGAAAACTACTCCTGTAAGGCTTAGTTCCCAGGCCAGCGAGTTTGCTATTAGACCCTGAGAATGTGGGGTGTTTTGGACCCTCAGAGATGGAGACCCACCACCAGAGACACCCCCCACCGTGGTGCCAGAGTTTTAATTTGGATTCCAGCACATGAAAAGGATGTATCTCTGACCACTCAGTACAATCCTGGACCCAGGATTGAATATTTTTTAATATGTTGAGCTGGGACTGGAGCAATAGTACAGCGGGTAGGGGTTTGCCTTGCACGCGGCCGACCCAGGTTTGATTCCCAGCATCCCATATGGTCTCCCAAGCACCACCAGGAGTCAGTCCTGAGTGCAGAGCCAGGAGTAACCCCTGTGCACCACCAGGTGTGACCCAAAAAGCAAAAAAGAAAAAAAAAGTTAAGCTTAGGCCCCATGATTTTCAGTGCTATTAATAGAGTATGAAGCATGCCATGCTCCAAAACTGAACCCAACACCAGTGCCCATAATTGAATTTTGCTGAATGGTTTAGTACCATCGTCGATTGGATATACAGACAAACGTTAATATCAAGTATTTGTAGTATCGACTATATTAGAACCCAGTCATGCAATGTCAGCTCTTCACAGCCTCATTCCCAGTGTTCATTTAACTTTTTACCTGATAGGCTCTAAGGAAGTGTAGGAATCCCAGCACAGAAGAGATGCCTGACCTTTCAGTGAGAAAAGAGCCCCAGGGATGGGAGGAAATGAACTTTACTGGAAACAGTAATGAGATATTTGAATCCGTGTTTAATGGTATACCACGTTCAATGGTATCCTCCCACTGCAGCTACTGGAATATATAAATATACATATATATGTATATATACACACACATACATATTCTTCTGCAACTAAGAATTTATATATAGTTCTTCTGCACTAACTTATTTTGGTATCAGAAATTATCTGAGATGCCACACTATTTAATGACTCAAGACTTGGATTCTGAAACCAAGTTAAACTTGGTTCTTTTCTAGCCTTTCCCCTTTACTGGCTTTATAATCATAGGCTTCTCTGAAGTCAGTTTCCATCCCTAAAATAGATATAATTGATTGTATATAATACCACCTTGATTACCGGTATATAACACCAAAATATTACCCCATTGTTGCTAGAATTTAAACAGTGAGGTAAGGATATGATTATTCAGTGTGTATAAAAGAATTTGTATCTTCACTCTTCTAAATGCATTTGTACTGGTTCTTGGCCAGCATTACATAAATTCTGTATTCTTTGCTCTTTGCTTTCATAAAGTCATTGTCTTTATGAAAGCAAAGAGAAAACAAAAATTACATACAGAATTTATGTAATCTTGGAGTTCTCTTTTGCAAGTTAGTAGAATTCTTTAAAATACCACAACAGTTTCTGCACATCCAATTGGTAAACATAATAAAGCCTCGATGACTTGGACTGCTCAGAATTACCCAGTATTTTACAAGAATCATCACTATTGTTTTCAAATATTACAATGGGCTGGAGCGATAGCATAGCTGGTAGGACGCTTGCCTTGCACACGGCCAACCTGGCTTTGATTCCTTCGTCTCTGTCGGAGAGCCCGAAAAACTACTGAGAGTATCCCACCTGCACGGCAGAGCCTGGCAAGCTCCCCGTGGCATATTCGATATGCCAAAAACAGTAACAAGTCTCACAAAGAAGACGTTACTGGTGCCCGCTCGAGCAAATCAATGAACAGCGGGAGGACAGTGCTACCATGGGCAGTTTGTGTTTCCTTAAAGAGGCTCTGCTGGAAATGACTACGAGCTCTGCACAGAAGTCCTCTGAGCCACCGCTGGCCCTTCTTCCAAAGGTCTCATCTGGCATCACTAATCAGTGCGTGTGGTTCTCTTTGCTAAGGCAGGTCTGTCCTCTTAACTCAGCTGTTGTAGAACCACTGATGACACCTCACCTCTCTTCCTGGAGCTCCCTAGGTCAGTGACAGAGCTCATGCCCTAAGGCTTGAGTACAGCCTTTGCTTTGACTGACACCTGAGTGTGAGGATAAAAAGGCAGGGATAGCCCAGCAGGCTTAATTTTTCATTAGATAGGAGCCAGTGAGATTTTTTTTTAACCAAAAAAAAAAAAACATACCATTAAGTTAGCCAAATATCACTTCTTACTGTTTATGTTAATCTCTGAGATAATGAATTCCTCTATTTGATCAAAAAAGCTTGACTGAAAACCTTATTTTTCTGACTCTGACCTTCAAAAGTCTCTTGTTTAAAGTCAGAACATTTGCCCTCTGGGGAAATAGCAGTCTCAGCTACACCAGGCAGTGGTCAGCAGGATGCCAGGTGAGTGTCTTAACCCTTGATCTACCTCTCTGGCCCCAGCAAAACGATTTGTTTGTTTTTTATCTCTGATTTTTAAACAGAACTCTGAGGAGGTTTTGACCTACTAGCTTTAGTTTTCTCTAAAAGACTAATGGAAGAAGTGGTCAAATTACTTTATAAATAGTTAGGGAAAGGTTGAAGTCACCATATTTGTATCACTTCCTTGGACTTTTTTTTAATATTTTTAAAAGATTAAGTTTTAGTACAATCTGTTAATAAACCTTTTCTCTTTAAAGCCCCTTCGTCACCTCACTATTTAAATTAACCAATCTATGAAACCATTTGTTCTCCAGTAGATATTCTTGCTTAACTTCTAAACCTTACTTATTATATAGATAACTTTCATTTTTCTTTTTATTCCTATGTTATTATGACCTTTAAACACACACACACACACACACACACACACACACACACACACACACACTGTTGCTTATACTCCCTAAGAGTCTTGTCTTCTGAAGCAGTCAGATACTGAGCTGAGAGAATACAGCTGAGTACCTTGTGCTCAGCTGACTCCAGCTTGATCCCCAGCAGGCATATGGTCCCCCAAGCGCACAGCCCGTTTGCAGCCCAAAGCTCCCTCCACCAAAAAACCAAACTGACCCTTGGTGTTAATTTTTTTCCCCTGAACTATGTGGTCCAATTGTTTACCCATTTTTTCTAAGTATTTCCATATATACTAGCACTTTACATAGACTTAAAGAAGTCTTCTATGTGAGTGATGTGTTCCTGTTTCCATGCTCTGTATTTTCCAGGAATATCTTTGTTACAGAACTCAGGTACTTTGTATTCTTGGAGTGATTTGAATCTTAGTGATGTTTGCTACATTATGTAGTATCTGGCCTATGTTCTTTTTCTAAAATACTGGGATATATGGGTCAGAAAACATGGATGTTAGAAGAGGGTAATCTTCTTTCAAGTTCCTACTTTCTAAGTGTGTGAGCAATTTGGTTTGGGTTTGTTTATATCTATTAAGCTAAGAATTACTTAGTCTTCTTTCCCAGTGCATAGGAAGCCTTTAACCTGTAACTGTGTTTGAAATGATTCTGATATATATGTATTTATATATATACATATATAGATTCTATTATATGTGATAAATGCAGCTTTCTTTGTGTTTTTCAACTTATCTCTTAAAACAGTTCTTAAACCATGATAAATAATTCTTTATATACATACTTTTAATGAATATGGCAAATAAAATATTGTTCCCTTAAAACAGTAACATTTAAATGGAGTCAGCTTGCTTAAAGTACCTGGCTGTTGTACTTGACACTGAAGCCTATCCTTGGTCACAGCCACTTAGTTACACTAAATGCTAAGGAGATCCCAAATAGTTTTAGCGAGAACTATCATTCCTTACATTTGTTCAGGATGTGACACCTGTTTGGATCCTGTTAAACTAGAATCTCAGCCCCACAGCAGCTAGCACCCAGGACTGCCGGAGACCGTTTTCCTGTACACCTGGGGAGAGAAGCAGAGCTCTGCAATTAGAAGTGAAGAGATCACTTGCAGAGCCTATCGGCCAGTGTGATTCCCAAGCACCTCATTCACAAGGAGTTTGGGTTTGGGTCTGGGCTTTGGGGCCACATCAGGCGGTGCTTGAGCCTTCCTCCTGGCTCTGTGCTCAGGAACGACTCCTGGAGGAGCTTGGGGGAACATGTAAGGTGCTTTGGCTGAGGCGAGCACCTCAGCTATACTGTCTGTACTGTCTCTCCAGCCCCCATACACAAAGACAGAGGCAGGAAGGTCCAATCCCAGAGAGAGCATCCCTTGCCCATGAAGCTCTCCTGAACTTGTCCCTGCAGGGAGGACTCTGGCTGCAGCAGACTCACACCAGCTGGCCCACCTGGCCCAGCCCTGACACGACTTCCGCTATCCTCGCTGTCACAGGTCATAGCACAGCCTGGTTCTGGGTACCAAAGGCAGCAGGGGCCGGGCTGCTCCTTCCTGTCCTGGAGCTGGGCTCTGGGCCTCACAAGCTGCCCACTGGCTGCTGTCCATGCTGTCACCCTGCTCATCTTGGCCATGGCCATCATGATGCTCTGCCCACGTCCCACAGCTCTGAAACGACCAGTCTCCCCGGCCCTCTCATATGACCCACACTCTAGTGATGGTCACCACACATGTTCTTCATGCTGGAAAGATGTTCCTCTTAAAAAAAAAGTTAGAAATGTTCGTTTTTCTTTGGAAATGTATTTAGGAGCCAGAGAGATAGAACAGTAGTATAGCATTTGCCTTGCACACAGCCAACCTGAGATCAGTCCCTGACACCCTACATGGTCCCAAGCCCTGCCAGGAGTAATCCCAGAGTGCAGAGGTACACACTTAGCACTGCCGGGGTCGCCCAAAAGACACCACACACACACACCCACAAAAAAAAAAAGTGTTGCATTTATGGGTTGTTTACGAGCCCTGAAAGGAGTTGCACAAACCTTTTTTTTCCCTTAGCTTTTATACCAGATGCTATTGTAACTGTTGAAATCAGTTGTTGGTTTATACAGGTTAGCTTTGACTTATGGGGGTCTGAAAAGTTGTACGCAAGGCAAGGCCCAGTTGCAACATCAGACTTCACAAAGTCTTGATAAAGAAACTTATTTCTTAGAGTTGCTGAGCTCTAACCACAACTTCGACATCACCTGAAGATTGTGAGTTATTAACGGGGTTTATTGTCTCTTGACTCCTATTACCAGTGATGTTCTCACGGAGAATAACATTTCTTTCTTGGTTTTACCTTTTGACCCCAGAACAAAAGGAAATAAATGTTTTAAGAATGGTTGATTTTCAGAGACCAAAAATATAAAGCAGGATGCAAAGTTAAACATTAATGCCTCACATACACTTTCTCATAACCCTTCCCAGCCAAGAGATGAATGCTATGCATAGCTGGTTTGCCTCTGCTAACCCTTACCGACGTTTTGTGTGTTAATACTAGTAAATGCACATATATATGTGTTTCTCATTCCCTTTTTCTCAGTAACTCTTTCTTCTCACTTGATGTATCTTACACCAATTTCAATATCACACACATCGGAATGCCTTTTGCATGCATAGTGACCTCTTGTATACCCAGTCTGTATTTCAACAAGTCATTGATTATTGAGATTTTTTCCTTTTAACACAGTATTGTTACGAACATTCCAGAGTATATTTTGATTTTTTTCATAAAATAAATTATCTGTGAAATTGCTGGCTTGAAGACTATGTTATATTGATTTGCTTTAAGTTAGACATTTTCTCATGTTTATTAGCATGATTTTGTATTTTTCTGAATTCTCTGTTCATACTCTATACACTTTTCCCTAATGGTTACTCATTAATTTTCTGTTGGTTTATTTATATTGTTAGAATTCTCTGTATTAAGAAATTAGCTCTATATCTCTGTGTCAACATGTATTTCCCAGTGTTTCCTTTGATCTAGTATTATTTCTTATTTGCTAGTTATTTTGCCACCAATAATGTTTAATTTTCATATAATAGCAATTTTTAAATTTTGAGGGTTTTCTGGGAGGTGCAGGGGTTTTGAGCCACACCTGCAGTGCTCAGTGACTAACTGACTCTGCTGGCAACTGACCTGACGGTGTTCAGGTGATCATGGTTGGTGCCGGGCATCTGAACTATGGTCGGCCAAATGCACAGCAGACACCTGTGCTGCCTCTCCAGATTTAACTTTAAATTTTATCTACTTTGTGTTTTGAATTTTCTGTTCTTCACTTGAGTATTAAATATTGCTTTTCCAGTACTTCCAGAGTTTCATTTTATATATTTAGATCAGTGACCCATGTAAAAATAAAACCAGGGTTCACACACGCAAGTGCAATGTTTTTGGCAATTGAGGTGGTGGTAGGGGAAATAACTGGACACCAAGATCACAATGTAACACCCTTGTAACATATTATCTTAACTATAATAAATTAATAGGGGGAAAAGAAGTTAATGTGGTAGAAACAGAGATTCAACATAAACTCTTGAGTTGCCTGGAATGTCACTTATTTTATAATACATGCTTTTATCCAGTAATTTGGGATGCTTTCTGAGTTTCAAAAATTCCTATACCAGGATATATAGAATTTTATAAAATATTTTATGCACTTCATTTCTAGAGTTGGTATTCTTTTTCATGAAGTGTCTTGTTTCTAATTTCCACTAACCCAAATTGCCTCACTACTTCAACTCTTAGATTGTATAAATAGTTACTAAGATAAGATAGTTCTTATTCTCCTTTGATTATTTTCTGAATAGCTTCATTTTGTTTGGGGGTAAATTTTAGCACAGTTTTGTCAAATGACTTCTTAACTGCCCCAGAATAAATACCACCTTAATGTGTGTATGTGTGTGTGTGTGGGTGAGCACGTGTGTGTTATGTGTTATAGAGGGTATGTAAAAATGGCCAGGGAGGTAGATGAGCTAACAACTTGGTTAGAATGAATAATTTTTAGGCAAGAACAAGACTTAGCTTTCTGTTTTCAAATTTTCTGATTTCCATTTATTTTTAATTAACTCTAATATAGACTGAGTTGATATTTGTTAACTGCCTATTATTAAATAACATTTGTAAATGTCTTTATTACCTTTGTGAACAGGATTTTTTGATGTTCAATATTGTGTTTATAAAACAAAGTCACTGGACTTTGTAAATTGAGTTTTCCAGCTATAATAATAACTGGATAGTTTCTACTGTTCCTCTCCAATAGTTGATTCTTCTTCCTCATTTATTTTCTTAAAACATGACCTATTTCATCTAGTATTCCAAATTTATTGGTATAGTTTATTATTTAATAATTATTACTAACTTGTTTTGAATTTATCTTAGTCCCTTTTCTATTTGTAATTCAAGGAACTCATGTTTACTTGCCCTACCAACTAGAGTAAACAGTAACGATGTTCTTTCCACAATTTTATAATCTTTTAAGATATAAAAGTCTTTAATGCTTTTCATCTGCATGCCTCATCTACTGTTTGGGGCAGGGGTGGGTTTTTTTGTTTTTTTGTTTTGTTTTGTTTTTTGGTACTGATCTCCTTGCATATACAAATTCTTCTCGTGCTTTTTAAAAATACATTTATTTTTAATGAAGACACCATGATTTACAAAGTCATAACAGAATTGTTTCAGGCATACAGTGTTGCAACACCAGTCCCATCCTGCCATCCCCCTGCCTGCCTCCTTGGCTGGCATATAACAAATTGGGGAAAGAATTTTTTTAATTACTGTGAAATCACTTATTAGCTACTCAGCTGTGTTCAGTGTTTTGACATAGCCTCTTGGAATATGGTTTTTGAAAGTATATATATTTCTGGAATTTTTGTTTGATTTTTGGGTCACACTTGGCAGTGCTCAGGGATCACCCTAGTGAGGCTCAGGGAACTACGTATGATGCTGGGGATTGAACCAGGTTCATCTGTGAGAAGGACAAGCATCTTAATCACTTTACTATCTCTCCTGCCCTCATAAAATTTCTTTATAAGATCTAGTATCTTTGGCTAAAATCTAAACATAGCCATTTTTGAGGAATCTTAGAATTATAATTCCTTAAAATAATAATAATAATCTACAGTCAGAGAAATAATAAAGAGGTGAAGCCACAGCCTTGCATGTAGCCTGCCCCAGTCTGATTCCCAGCACCACATGGCAACCTCTGCATAGCTGCGTGTGTCAGGACTGCTAGAGTATCCTGAGTGACCCAGTCCTACTGGACTTGGGCAGCCTCCAGAGCCAGCACTGAGTGCTCGGTTGAATGAGACTAGCGGACAAGGGACCCCGAATAATAATAGTAATCTAACCTGCTGTGTATTTTAAACAATCGCTCTACCCTCAAAGCAAATGACACTGAGAACAGAATTTCAGATGTCTGTTTCATTGAAATAGTTACTTTTATTTTTTTTGGAATGAAGAATTATTTATAGAGAGTGTTTCAATGTGTCATGTGTTTTAACAGTCTTAAAAATTAAGAATCATTGCATAGGAAAATTGGGTTCTCGGCTTTCCTATTGAGAATTTTTAATGAGTTATGATATTGATAAAATAAAGTTTATTTGTAAGTTAGAAAGGGAAATTGCTTCTAAGAGGCAAAGTGAGGGGAAATAGCGTCTGTGATAATTAGTATGTCTGCGTGTTTCTACAAGAATGCGATTAAATGTTTTCAAAATAAAATGGACGTGGGGCTAGAGAGAGAGAACAGGAGGTACATCACTTGTCTTGAATGCAGCTCACCCAGATTCAATCTCGAGCACCCCATAGGGTTCCTTGAGCCCCACCAGGGGCGATTCCTGGCACAGAGTCCACAGAAAGCCTTGAGTACAGCCAGGAGTATCTTTTAAAAAAGATAAAATAAAAAAGAATGTGACCATTTAATGGTAACCTCAGTAGATCTCATTCAAACATTATGAGATAATTGTATCGTCAGAAATCTAGCATTAAAGATTCCGATACCTGCATCTGAGTAATCTTGAATGAAAGCAATGCCAGTAAAAGAAGCAATGCTTTTGTAACTTCCTGATCATGTGTATAGTTTGTGTGGCCCAAAAATCAAACAAGAATTCTAAAAATTACACATTTTTGTATATTTATATACAAAAATATACATATATACTTATATGTAGTATAAACATGAATGATTTGTTCTCATTGAGAAATGATTTTAGGAGGTCATATGCATTGCAATAATAGGGGCCTTGTAGGTTTTCTCATATTCTCTAATCTTCTTTTTTAGGTCTTAGAAGATGGAAGATTTGCAACTTGCAAATATTTCACCCATGTTATGATCAATAAGTCAGATATATTCATGATAACCAAAAGGTGATTTGTTTTCTCTAATGTCATTTGATAGGGGATACCACCAACTCATTTCATGAAAAGTACATCAGTCAGTTTTTGTTCTATGCTCTGTGCTGTCACATTGATTTTTTGCTAACTCTGATCTTAATATACAAGCTTCATTCTTAAAACATTACATTCCTTTGCATCTGACTTTGTGCACACAGCTAGTTAAATGCATAATGGTGCACTAACCATTTAGAATTCAACAGTGATAGTCATTGTTTCCATCATTTCAGACTCATGGAAATTCCCAGAGGACTGTTCTTCCAAGGGTACTTAGGTTTGACTATTGAAACTTTAGAATCAATTTTTTTTATGTTTTAATCCTACCTATTTCTGAAGAGTTTAAACCACTATTTCAATTTTCTTATTTACAAAGCAATGCAAGTTAGAAAATTCATGCAGTATTAGAAGACATACATGTGTAAAAGCCATAATTTCCTCTTGGTCCCTCTTCCCCTTTCCTAGAGGCAGTTTTTCTCTCATTTGTATCCGGGATGCCTCTTCAAACGTACAGACATTTTTAATTTTTTTTTCTTTACGGTGCCAGAAGGGAAGCCAGAGCCTGATATAAGAAAAGCAGGTCCCCACTACTGAGCTACATTCCTGGCTCCGGACATTTATATTTTAATGTCAATGGGAATCTTACCATCTTTGTACTTTTTTTAAAACTTAAAATCTATACTTTGAATTATTCTGTTTATTCGCACTCTGAAATACTAATTTGTAAAGGACAGCTTAGTACTCAATTAGGATAACATGCACTGTAATTGACATCTTGAGTTTTGTTTTATTTTTCCCCCCACTTAAAACATCGTGTTTTACAAAATTATTCATGATGGTTTGTTACAGGCATTCAATATTCCAACGCCCATCCCACCACCATTGTCACCTTCCCTCCAACATTGTCTCCATTTTCCCAACCATCTCTCAAGCCTACCCCTGTAACAGTCCCACAATAATTTATTTTATATTGTTTGTTATCACTAAATGGTTAATGGAATGACAAAAATTTTTCAATAGAAGAAAATTTGTGAAAATTGTTGTATCTCTCCATGGGGACATTAGGTCCTTGTCTGGGGGTTTACTGAGCTGTTGTTGCAAGTTAAACCTTCTGTGTTCATGTTTTAATTAGTTGAGATTGGTGACATCTTGAGTGTTTTAATTTTTATATCTACACAATGACTCAGCAGTCATTTATTTTTGTTGTTCATAGCAATTTGGGGTTATTGTTTATTTTTATTGTTTTGGGGGATTCCAAGCAGAACTCAGGAGACTCCCCACCACCACCACCTCTCAACCTCTCAACCCCCTCCCCGCCCCCCCGTGATTCTAAGCCGCAGGACTAGGCAGCACTGAACCCCTAGCCTTGGGTCAGATGCAGCACTGACTAGGTTGCACCAAGCAATGCTTGTGGAACTCTGTGATGTCAGAGATCTCACCTGGGGTGGCCAGATGCAAGATAGGAACGAAACCCCCTATACTGTTTCTTTGAGTCATAGCAATGTTTAATCTTCAATATTATTAAGCCTTCATTTCCCACTGACCAGAAATATTGCTGGCCCATGAGAGTTAAATAAGATTCTGTTGCAAAGTCTGTTTCCACATCTTAAAACGTTAAAAATTCTCAACAAAGCAGACATCCTCAAGGTTACAGACATTAGCAGTATATGAATGTGAATGAGTTATAGTTGACAGAAAAGTGATATTTAATGAGACTGTTTCCCAGTTTGGGCTTTCAGGACAAAGGTAAATTTTAAATTAACGAGTATTTGGTACTGGCCACAAGAATAGCCTCGGTTTTCCACATGGTTGAAGATGTAGTACAGGACCACTGGATTTTTTCCACTGGGCCCATAAACCTGGAGGGATGGAAGAGAAAATTAGTCCGAAGACTGAGGAATGAGAGATTAAAATCATGATTAACTCTGTCTCTCTCTGTCTCTCTCTCTTGTCTCTCTCTCTTCCTTCCTTCCTTTCTTTCTCTCTCTTTTTCTTTCTCTTTTTTCTTTCTTGCTTTCTTTCTTTTGCAAAGGTGGGGGGTAGTTACTTCCATCAGTGTTCAGGATTTACTCTTGAGGGATTAGGGATCACTCCTGGCAAAGCTTGGGGGACCATATGGGATGCTAAGGCTCAAATCCAGTCAGATGTAAACAAGGCAAGTGCCCTGCCACTGTGCTATCTCTCCAGAGGTGCTCAGGGCCACACTCAATCAAGCTATTGGCCACCATGACCACACTTGGTGGAACAACTTGAGCTTATTCCCACCCACCCCAGCCTCCTAGCAGTGTTTTGGTTTCTGAAGTAAATCTTGTCATTGGATTAAATTTACTGATTTATTTTGCAGCGGTGTGTTATTTATAACAAAGGGAACATTTGGCCAACTTACTTGCGAGTGGCAATATAGTTTTGATGAATTCACCAAAGAGCCCTTTATTGTTCATGGGAGAAGATTACGCATTGAAGCAAAGGTATGTTGCAATTTTTGAAAACCAGGAATTGAAAATAGTACATTGAAATACATTATTTCAGTTTAGAGTTACAGGAGGCCCTGACTTTGGACAGTTCTCCTGAAGATTTGTTCACGCCCTACTGTGCAGGAGTGTTGGACGTTGCAAGGAAATGGTACTTCTGCACCTGAGCATTCACTTTCCCTGGCCTCAAGATAGACAGTGTTGGGCATTGTGCTGCCAGCCAGGGCCCTGAGGACAGGAAGCCACACCTTACCTAGTTCACCTTCACATAGTGTCTAGGAAGTAAGGCAAAATGCTGACCCTCCTGTGTCCCCTGGGCTCCATGCTCAGTGAGTCTGCAACCACACCTTGCTGTAAATGTTCTGAGAGCAGTTGGGTGGGGTTGGGGGAAATTGCTCTGCTAAAGTGGCCAAAATGTGGACTCAGCCTAAATGTCCTTTGGCAGATGACTAGATAAAGCAGCGGTGGCCCTCAAGAAAACAAAGCCTGTTTTTAGGGACAGAGTGGATAAATCTTGAGGTGATCATGCTCAGTAAAATAAGTGAAGGATTACTACCAGGTTGTTTCTCCCCTGTGGTATTTAAATAACCAAGCAAACTGTCAGGGAAAAACAACAAAAATGAACTCCCAGATTTGGTGAAATCTGATGGTTTGCAGAGGTTAAGGGTAAGGGAGGAGATAGGAGTGATGGGTGGATGGTCTTTGGAGTGTTGGAAAGGACTTTTAACGTCAGTGCTTGGTGTGGTGAGCCTTGTAGAAACGTGACGCAGTTTTACCCTGAAATGCTATAGTACTGTAAACAAATTACTTTTTAAATAAAAATATTTTTAAAGGTTTTTGAAGTCTGGGCAGGTTAACTTCAGTAAGTTAAGTGTATCACTGTAACACTGTCATCCAGTTGTTCATCGATTTACACGAGTGGGCACCAGTAACATCTCCATTCATCCCAGCCCTGAGATTTTAGCAGCCTCTCCTTTCTCGTCTTTCCCAACGCTGCTGTATTGGAGGCTCTTTCAGGGTCAGGGGAATGAGACCCGTTATTGTGACTGTTTTTGGCATATCGAATACGCCACGAGGAGCCTGCCAGGCTCTGCCGTGTATTCAACTCATTTTTATCTTGCAGTGTTTTTATCTTATGGTGACCCATTATGTCCACAAAGATTATCTGTACCCTACTTTTGTTGCTTTCTAGCTCTCGTGTAGATGTTGCTTTAGTCTTGTAAGGTTTTTCTGTACGCCAGCAGTCAGAACTCAGACTTAGAAGAAAGCTGGGACTAGGTAAAAGCGTGCTACTTTATGTGCCATTAAATTGACAGACGCCTTTCCACTTTATACCCAGGGCAGAACCCCACTTTCCCCACTGCCGTCCATAGTCCTGAAATGTAAGGAAAAACCTGAACACTTCAGAATCCCTAGCAGATCACTCCAAACAGTTTTCCTTAAAGTCTCGCTAAAGGACTTGCCTTTTTCTCTAATAGCTGTGGAGAAGAAGGACATTTCCTTCCCAATCATACTATAGCCATCATGAAGGCAGAAATTGTTCTCACTCTGCATTGATTACTAGTAGCCAGTGCAGTGCCAGCAGTATTTGCTGATGTAGAAATACAATGACCATAAATTAACACAGGCTCTGTCCATTTTAAGTGGAAGTGGTTATTTTTAGACTGAGAAAATGGACTGTTCTGTATTTGGCTTCATTTGACTGGTTGCATTTCTGGAAGGCCATTCTGCCATTAGCTCTCTTAAAGGTATTGTAAAGGACTCAACTTGAAAAGTCAATTTTATAGCTTTGATGTGCTTAGATAACATGATTAGCAATCATTCTCCCTACCCCTTCCTTGTCCTCCCTTTATTTACCACCCTCATCTGTAGGTTCAGTTTCTTCATTGCTGGCTTCACTCACAAGCAGACTGTCCCTTGGGGACACATTAAGAGGTTTAAGCTCATAGCCTACTAAGCAGAATAAAAATGTCTCACTGGGCCACCTTTAGTCTCTTATTTCTGAGGTAGCTGTAATGGGCCAGCTGTTCAGGGAGAGTTATGAGATCACCTTCGTGCTACTAAGAAGGAAGGGTCAGCTCTTGTGGGAGAATATGGAGTCAGTGAAAGTGAGAAATAGTTCTGCCAGTCAGATCAGCAAGTAGCCACTGGAATGTGGAGCAAGGGGCAGAGACAAGCAGGAACAGTTTTGACTCTGGGGCTGTGGCCAGCGCTCCCTTTGTGAGTGTGTTTTGTCATGGAAGACCATTCTTTATGTTATGACCATTCCAAGGACATTGCACATTTCTTGAGTAGCCTATTAGTTCCTGAGGATTTTAGAATACTTGACTCATTGATAGCTTCTCTGATTCATTCATAAAATGCCAGGCAGAGTCTGGCACAAGGAGGCTTCCAGAGGTCCACCCATTCTCTGGTCACTGTGACTAACTCTAGTTCTTAGCTTTTATTAAGGATGTACAATTTGTATAACATAAACTAATCAAAATGCTTACTCTGTTTATAGGAACGGGTAACACCTGTATTTCATGCCAAAGAATTTGGAAAAATCATTAATTTCAAGACACCAGAGGATGCTAGGGTAAATACAATATCTTTTACTGATTTTTATTTTAAAGTCATGTAATTTGGCCGCACGACATCTTATTATGACATCTTATTATCTCATTCCTACTTTGGACAAACTGGCAGGCTACCGAATGTAGCCTGCCCACACGACAGAGTCTGGCAAACTCCCCGTGGTGTACCCAATATGCCAAATACCAGTAACAATGATGGGTCTCATTCTCCTAAAGAGCCTTGAATATAATCTCAGGGCTAGGATGAAGGAGACGTTACTGGGACCTGCTCGAGACAATCGACGAATAACAGGATGGTCCTGATTCATGATTCGTGTAATTTGGATGATTTTCAAAGGCAGCTATGTTAATTTTTAAATTTGTGTATGTGTGTCATTTCACAGTTTTTGTATATGTAACTAGATATTTTTTTCCATAAAACTATTTCTTTAGATTGAATGCAGGATACCTACTTATTTTTCATATGAAATAATTCAATCTTATTTTAAATCCAAACTGTAATACTTGGTTTTTTTAAAAACAACAACAAATGAAGTGTTTTGATTTTTATTCTGACCTAGCAGCTCTGTCAGTGAAGTTATAACCCTGACTATTTTTTTTTTTTTTGCCATGTAGCAACAGGGATTCTTTCTAAGATCACCTAACACGACTCAGAGCAGAAGGAACCAAGCCTATAATGAGAGAAACTGGTTTGAATATTGGTCCTATCCCTTCTTGTTTATAGGACCTTGGGAGAGTTAGTTAGCTTCATTTTCCTCAAAATAGAAATAATCTGAATTGAAAATCCCTGTGCGTAGTTGCTTTAGGGATTTTGGCAATGATGAGTATGCTCACTATCCAGAAGAGGGAGACTGTGAATAAGTTCATAGCAGTGACGGTGTTTGCCCAGAGACTGACTCAGACTCACTCTGTCGGAAAACAGTTAAGGAGACACGACTCCTTGAGTCTATTGGTCCTGGCTGGCCTTGACTTTGTACCAGTCCACCCTTCACCTTGGATCTCTCAGCATGGCTGTGTGACTTTCTCCCGAGGCACCATGGTGGCAGGTGGTCAGCCTGCTAAGGGAAGGTGAGAGGGAAGAGACAAGGAGCAGAGAGGAAGGGCAGCCGCCTGGAGAGTACTGGATATCGGCAGCACCACCCTCAGTTTCTCTGTGATGGTTGTTTCATCTCATGCCTGTCACTGTGTCACAGAGCCCACAGGGTGTCTTTGATCCTTCTGCTCTGCCTGGCATCAGGTTTATCAGGACTAGAGTGTTAGTACAGCGGGTAGGGCATTTGCCTTGCACATGGCATCCTGGGTTCGATTTCCAGAATCCCATAGGGTCCCCTGAGCACCACCAGGAGTAATTTCTGAGTGCAGAGCCAAGAGTAACCCCTGAGCATTGCCAGGTGTGACCAAAAAATAAAAAAAAAAAATTAAAAAAGAAGAAGGAAAGAAAGAAAAGAAGAGAAAAGAAAGAAAGCATCGGGTTTATTCATCAGGGGCTCCTAAAGTTAAGACATCTCTGCTCAAGTGTTGCTTAGTGGATGCTGTGATACCACCTCTCAGGCTTTTTAACTTTCATATAGTCATTGGTAAGGAGATGTATAATACTTTTGCTATGCTTTTTTTTTTTAACTTTGGTGATTTAAAATCCCTTCAGAATGGAAAATATATCATAATAAGAGCACTTAATGCTCAATGTAGCTATGCTTGAAACTGGGCTAGAGAGATAATATGGAGTGTAAGGTGCTTGCTTGTAAGCTGCTGGCCCACTGATGGATCCCCAGAATCCTAAACACTGCAAGAAGTGATCTTTGAGCACTGCAATTTGCACCCCCTCCCGTGCAAAAAACCACAACAACAATATAAAAGAATGACATGAAATTATTCTTAGTCAAGAGAATCATGTACTGTGAAGGTATGTGATACAGAATTCACATACACTGGAATTTTGGTAAATAATTTCACACTGTGCCTTTGTTATCCAGCCCAGCTAGTAGATATCCCTGCTCTCTCGGGATGGTTCATCTGAAGATGGAGCATCCAAGTACAGTGACCCTAGGAAAACATTTTTCCCTACTAATCAGTCATACCCACTACCATTATCCCTAAGCAATGGGCCATTTTAGTGGCATGAGTGACCACTTATGCAGGATGAACCTAATGATTTACTTAAGTATATACCTAACTGAACTGGAAAGCCGACATCTGGGCATTCATTTATCATCTTTTCTCAGAGCAGGGGGTAGGACTTGAACCACACCCAGCAGTGTTCGGGGCTTATCCCTGGATCTGTGCTCAGGGATCATTCCAGGTGGGCTCAGGGGACCGTGTGGGGTGCTGGGGATCAAACCCAGCCCAGGTGCATGCAAGACAAATGCCCTACCCACTGTACTATCACTCCACCCCCCCTCCTTTGTCATCTTTAGGATTTTGTTCCAGTCCACTAATCTAGTCTCTTTGGTTGTTCCCTTTCCCCCTCTAGTGGATCCTCACCAAGCTGGAAGAAGCCAGAGAACACCCTTCCCCAAACCTCTGATGGAGAACACTGCCCTGAGACCTACAGCACTGAGTCACCACACTGTCCACCTCCACACTTTCTAAACCTCTTTTGGAAATACATAGTGTTAGTACTGACATCAGGTTCTAAAAACAGTTTGTTAGAATCAAGTAAAACACTATGTGATTAAAATGTTTCAACTTTCGGGGCACCCACTTGGTTTTCTAACTTGAATCAAGCTTCTGGTTAAAATTCTCATTATAATTTCTTTTATGAATATTGAATATTTATGGTAGATAATTATATATAATGGTGGAGGAATATCCATTTTTAGCCACCATGTGAAACTATAAATTGAATTTTCCAGGTTCACATTTTAGATTTCCACCATACATACTGCAAACCCCCTGGATGAGGACAAGTAAATGATCAAATCAGGCATTGTCTATGGTATCAGGAGAACTTTAGAGGGGGTTTCTTTAGAAATATGAAGTTCTTTTTACAGATGAATATTTTGGTATTTTTTCTTAATTTTTAAAATAAAAGATATGTTTGGATTGTACTTAAGATGTATAGCATATGAAAAATAATTTTTATATAATACAAATTGAGTACAGTCCTTCAAATCTTATATCCAGAAGGGCTTTTTAAAAATGCAATACACAGCAGGAAAAGTCCCTCTCAGAACTTTGAAGCCTTAGTAAAACTTCCTCTAGCCAAGTTCAGTGGCTCTGCTTATTTTTCCCATGTTATATTTTTAATAGATGGCTTACATTAGAGGAAAGTTCCCAAAGCCTTAACAATACCAATTTTAATCTCTTGATGATAAGGAGTAAACAAAATTGCCGGTGTTTCGGATGCAGTGAGCTATGATCCAAAACAAACAGCCCCTCTGACAAGTAAATGAGCTGATCCAGTAATGTGCCCCCACTGACAATAGATGCAGGTTTCTTGGTTTGCTCTAGTCAAGTGAGAATCACTCTTCTAAACGTGTCGCTCATCAGAGCAAAAATCAACACATAAAAAATACGGTTATGAAATCTTTTTCTTGATTTTTCTTGAAGACCCTTTTACTTCAATATTATTTGACTTTGATGATGAAAGGGGTAAATATCTGATTGTATTTACATGGAGAATATGATGCAGTATTTTGTTATTGAACAATGCAGACTGTTTGCATGTTGTATATGCTGTCAAGTTCTTATATACATTGTTTTTGGAATTGGAGACCATATCGTCAATGGCTGTGAAATTCTCAGGCTTCTCAAACCCTTGCTTTGTTCTAAAAGCTGAAATAAATAGCATGCCAGACTGTAATTGTATTTCTTCCAGATCAAAGCTTGCTACTAAATGCTATTGATTCTCCTTTTCTTCCAAAACATTGTTTATGATCATCAGTTTGCCTCAGAATTGTTCACCATAACCTGAATCAAAAAATATTGTCTCCAGCCATATCCTAAAGCCTTCTTTTCAGGTGACCGTTCATGGTTCAAAGAACTGAACATTTTCTTTGTTGCTGAGCTGCTCCGTCTGCTCATCTGAAGTTCCATCGTGCTTCGCCAAGAACCTCATTCCCTCCTCCAGTTTCCTGACTTCCTTCTCAGAAGAAACCCAAGTCCCTTAATATCCCATGCCCAAGGGGAAAACGTCTAAGAGGCTGAAAGAGCAAGGTTGATCCCCATTATTTCCAAAAAATAAAAATGGGGATATGGGGGGGGGGGGGAGTCAGGATAGAAATTCCTATATGATCTGGAGCCAGCCAGAGAGGTCCTGTATGTAACCATATGCCCAGCTCTGTGCCTTTCCTACCTGTGCCCTCCCCAATTTTCGAGGAAGAAATATCTTTTCTTTTTCCACCAGCAATGTCCCAAATGTCTCTGTTCCTCCTTTCCAGAGAAGAAAAAGACTTGACAATTCCAGGCACAGTAATTGATCAATTCATAATCTAAATAAGGAATATTCTTTCATTAGTCCTTTGATAACATTTTTTGCAGCACACAATTGTGTTTAATCTATGTTCCTCTTCTGTTCTTAATTGCCATACTGTATTTTGTATCTGAAAGCAATCTACTCAAAACAATTCCATGACTTTGCTTTAGAGGGGTTTACTTTCAGCTTGTCTTTAAGCTTTAAGCGTTCAAGCTTTATAGAAGCTCATTTTGGTTTAGTAGTTGCTCAGGAATGAGGTCCTGAATATTGTGTTCTTTCTCTGTTTTTGCAGTTAGCCAAAGTCCCTAGAACAATATATTTTCTGTCTGTGTTTAATATGTTTGAACCCCAAGAAAGATTCTCTTTTGTTTGGTCAGTTCTCATCTAGAAAACTACTAGAAATAACTCTGATTACTTTTGCAAAAAACAGCTTACAATTTCTTCACGTTTACGTGAACCAAAGAGTCTTATGTATTGGGTCCTTCTTCCCTAATGTTAACAATAACTTGGGGCTTTTCCCAGGGTCATCTGAGTCCAGCTGAGTTATTCTGTGGGGCCTAAATAATCCTTGCTAGCTTGGCACTCCTTCCCTCACCTACCCTTTTGCATAATCCAAAATCATTCAGAACCATCCTGTTGCTTCCTAATAAGTTATCCTGTAATGTGTATTCAATCTTAATCACCTCTCTGATTTTTTTTTCTGATAGCAATAGTAACATACATGCACCTAGTTGTCCTTTCAGAAATGCCCTGCAAACTTGTATACTATTGCTGTCTGATTAAAAAGAAAAAGTAGTAAGAGCTACATTGCCTACACCTAAATTATTTGTCATTAGGTGCCACTGAATTATGTTTGGGCCAAGTGAAGCCCACTATTTTAGAAATAGAGAATATTCAATAGGTTGATTTGCCTGTCAGACTGAAAACTTGTCCCAGATACACAAAAAGTGGATGTAACTGTTTGAAATTGGGGGTTACCCCAGCCAATAGGATTGAGAGAAATCTATTTGCGCATAATGGTCTATGCGTTTTCCATTTTCTAGAGATCAGCTGAAATCCTCAAGAACAACTGTGTTTTGAAACTATATTTGAAGAACTTTTTCAAACTGCAGGTCAGAAATGGGCTACGAAATCAGTTTGCCCACTCAAAACAAGCATGTTCCATATGTGGAATAGAAAAGAGGGTAAATGAAGAATAAGAAAAGAGAATAAAAGGAGTTGTTAAGGGACTCAAAAGACAATACAATGCCTTGCACGCAGCTAACGCAGGTTTGATCTCTGGCATCCCATATGGTCCTCCAAGCATTATCCCCCAATAATAATTCCTGAATGCAATGAGTAACCCCTAAACAATACTTAACGCCTGAACAGGTAAGTATTGTGTCCTGAAATACTGCTTCATTTCAAATAGTCTATCAGCTGTGTGTTTTAGGTCATGACCTAAATTGATTGCAAAGCGAAGTTCAAAAAGAAAACACTGAAAGTCACTGCATAGGCGGTAGGCCCCCCGCCCTGCCCCCAGTTATATAGAAATGATCTGGATTCTGTTGAGTCGCATCTTGGGTAAGAAATAGCAGGTGCACAGCACAGGAAGTCCTCGGGTTGTGAGCACTCTGTATTTTTTTAAATAATTTTTATTTTAAATCACCATGAAATGCACAGTTACAACATTGTTCATCAATAAGTTCCAGGCATACAGTGTTCCAATACATATCCCTTCACCAGTGTCCACTTCCCTCCACCAGTGTCCCCCCCCCCCAGTTTCCTTCCTTCCTGCAGCCTGCCTCAGTGTCAGGCAGCCCCCCCCCCCCATTGCCCTGGGATTCCCTGCCCTAACATCCCCTACACCCCTGCCCCAGTGGCAAGCTTCCTATTGAAGATGGGTTCTCCTGTTCTTTGCCTTTGGGGCTCTCTTATTCCTCTACAAAGTTTCTATGTGACACACATATGAGAGAAGTCGTTCTCTGTTTCCCTCTGCCTCAACATACTCAACATACTCTCCAGATCTGTTCGTGTAGCAGCGAATTGCATGACTTTATCTTTTTATGGCTGAATAGTATTCCACTGTGTATATGTGCCAGTTTCCTTATCCAGTCATCTGTTTGTGGGCACTTGGGTTGTTTCCAGTTTTTGACCATTGTGAATAGTGCTGCACTCAGCATAGGTGTGCAGATGTGCTTTGTGCTCTTAAACCCTTGGGAAATTGCTGGACACTTTTATCTTTAGAGTATGAGTCAGGATGGCTCACGTTAGTCTGTAGGTTTTTCTCTTCCAGCGTACACTGTATATTACTAGGACCAGAAGAAGCATTGAAAATTAGAACTTGGGGCTGGAGCTATAGCACATGAGTAGGGTATTTGCCTTGCACGCGGCTGAACCGGGTACAGTTCCCAGCATCCCATATGGTCCCCCGGGCACCGCCAGGGGTAATTCCTGAGTGCAGAGCCAGGAGTAACCCCTGAGCATTGTCGGGTGTGACCCAAAAAGGCAAAAAAAAAAAAAAAGAAAAAAGGAAATTAGAACTTTAGTCAGAACTCCACCCCCACCCCACCTCCATTTCACCCACACCCCCCAATACACACACACACAAAAGAGCCACAGGGTACCACTGAGCTAAATGTTTCTTGATACTTTTGCACTCCTTATATTGAGGACAGAAACTCTGTTTCTCATAAGTTTAATGTTGTTCTATTACCTTACAGTTTTAACATGCAGGTGACAATGGCCATTGAAATTGAGGAACTGGATAACAGGGCACATATTAAAAAGAAAAAGGCAAGTAGTGTTTGGGCAACACCAGCAAGCAGTGACAGGGGCTACTTCTATCTACCCCTGCTCCATACGGCACATTCTGTAGGTCCTGAGACTCATTCTGGAACCCGGAGGTGGTTGGGGGAGGGGGGGCGGGGCACGGGGGGAGCAGGCCACTATCAACTGTTCATTCAGTGCAGTGAAAAATGATTGAATTGCCTCAATTCTCTAGGATTCAGATAAAAATGTAGGTAGCTTTTATTTTTATGCAAGATGCAGCACAACATTTGCTCAATCTGGTTTTCTTCAGTGCTAATCCATGTTACAGCACCTTTGGCCTTTTACTGACCTTAAACGGTGTTATTCATATTCCTGCCCAATTCTTAATATATTTTTAAAATTATACCTTACTAATGATGCTAAACTAATCAAGTTGGCATTAATCACTTAAAATTGCTATGATTCAATACTCTGTATTTTCAAACATTGACCAAGAAAAACCATTAGTGCAGACTTTTTCCTGGTGCTTCTTTCACCATTGGTCTAAAGTAGTCCTTGAATGAATGGATGAGATTAGTCCTTTTTTAACTACTGTGGCATTTCCCCCCAACAAATGAGCATTTTTTTTCTTCAGAGAACTACACAGAAATATAATTCTATGGTTTGAGTTTTTATAAATTTTATAACTATACATAAATATCAATTGGTTTTATAGTTCAATACCCACTATAATCTTGTCTACTTGAAATTTTCTGTCACTGAACACATTTTATTTATCATTACCTTATTAATTTGTTCTTTCTCATGAAATCCTTGTAACGAAACCCTGTAAATGTTGTAATTAAAAAGTCTGATAAATATATGAAGTAGAATATACTGGAAGACTCAAGTTTTCTCTTTATAGCATCATATTACCAGTCTACCATTGGCCACCCCAAAATTCACAGTTTGGAGCTTAAAAACATTCTAAGAGAAGTGTAGATTACATTAAGGTGGTCTCAGTGTTAATTTTATTATACTTCATTTTGTTTTGGGGGTGGTTAATTATTTTATTGATAAATATAATTGTTTATTTCCGTTTTGGGTCACACCCAGAAATGCTCAGGGATTACTTCTGACTCTGCACTCTGGAATTACTCCTGGTGGACTTGGGGGACCATATGGGTGCCAGGGATTGAACCCGGGTCATCTGCATGCAAGACAATTGTCCTATTGGCTGTACTATCTAGTCCCTCAGTGTTAATTTTAGTATTTTAAGTGCTTGGAAATGATCAGACTTATTGTAAGGCCAGATAGATTGTTATAAACTTTTTAAATGACCATCTTTGTATTGTGAAGATGTATTTCACATTTAAAAAAATCCTTGCATTTTTTTCAGGGAATGTGCACTTTGAAAAATACTTTCTTACTGATTTATGTCCTGAAAATAGTGTTTCTCTGTCATGCTTTTTCTTTGATAAGAATCTTGTCAGAAGAGGGTTTTTTGTTTGTTTGTTTTTAAAATGTATTCTGTCTAACTGCAACATTTTCTTCACTTTCCTTATGATGTGAACTCCTATGTTGCAGGCATAAACCTCTGCCTTGGGTTTGTGACTGATAATGAGACGAGTCTAACAGCGAAGTGCTTGAGGTCGGCCTCAGTCTTTTATTTCCTGAAAACTGATGGACCATACTGAGTAATGACTGACTTTTCCCCTTGAACAGAAATTTTGTCTTGCTATTAGAATTAGATTGCTTGGTAAGATAACAAGTTGCCAATTTAAAAATATAGACCTTTTTCAAGTAGCTTAACCCCAATAAAAGTTTCTAAACTTCACTCTGACTCTTATTGTTATGGTATTGTATTATATTGTTATTATACCACTGTTATTGTGTTACCATTATGGTGTAACCATTATGTTATTGTTACTATGTTATTCTTTTTAAATTATTGTGTTATTGCTTGTTTTGTGAGGTGGGTTGGTGGGGATTTGGGGAGGTGATTTTTGTCGGGTTTGCGGGGGTGCGGTGGGGGTAGGGCCACACATGGCAGTGCTTGGGGCTTGCTCCTGGCTCTGTGCTCAGATATCACTCCTGGCAGGGTTCAGGGAACTATATGGGATGCCAGGGAAGTCAAATCCAAGTCCACCTCATACAAGGTAAATTCATTAAATTCATTACCCACTACTATTGCTGTGGTCCCTGTGTTACTAGTTACTAGTTATTATTGTGGTATTGGCCATGAACTGTATTATTGTGTTACTGTTCTTATGTTATTGTATTATTTTTGTGTTATTGTACCATTATGTTGCTGTTTTGTGTTGTTACTGTGTTACTGATTTTTAGTCTGTCCTTAGGTACTGGATAGAACTAGAAAAGTGAGCAATGTGCCTTCTTAAATTCCTCCCTGAATTAGCTTTCAATCAAAGCTGACTTATTCCACCTTAGCATGGTTGTGCCAAATCCTTGGTGGTAACAGTAAATTCTTTTTTTTTTTTAAATTTTATTGAATCACCCTGAGATAGTTACAGGCTTTCATGTTTGGGTGACAATCACACAATGATCAAACACCCATCCCTCCACCAGTGCACATTTCCCACCACCAATATCCCTGGCATAACCCCCTCTCCCTCTGCCTCCATGGCAGACATGATTCCCCATAACCTCTCTCTACTTTGGGCATTATGGTTTGCAATACAGACCCTGAGAGGTTATCATGTTTAGTCCTTTATCTACTTTCTGCACACATCTCCCATCCCGACCGATTCCTCCAGCCATCTTTTTCTTAGCGATCCCTTCTGTATTCTAACTGCCTTCTCCCCTTTGCTCATGAGGCAGGCTTCCAAGCTATGGTGCAGTCTATCAGTCCCGTGTATCTACTATCCTTAGGTGTCAGACTCATGTTATGTTGTTTTACACTCCACAAATGAGTGCAGTCCTTCTGTGTCTGTCCCTCTCTTTCTGACTTATTTCTCTAAGCATGATAATCTCCATGTCTATCCATTTATAAGCAAATTTCATGACTTCATCTCTCCTGACAGCTGCATAGTATTCCATTGTGTAGATGTACCAAAGTTTCTTTAACCAGTCATCTGTTCCAGGGCACTTGGGTTGTTTTCAGATTTTGGCTCTTGTGAACAGTGCTGCAATGAACATGTAGATACAGATGTCATTTCTACTGTGGTTTTTTGCATCCTCGGGATATATTCCCAGAAGTGGTATTGTGGGGTCATATGGACGCTCAATTTCTGGTTTTTGAAGGACTGTCCATATTGTTTTCCGGAAAGGCTGGACTAGTGGGCATTCCCACCAACAGTGAAAGAGTGTCCCATTTTACCCACATCCACTCCAGCACTGGTTGGGTAATAGTAAATTCTTAAGCACCAAAAGTGTATCCCTTAAACTAGTTCATTTCATCAGTAACGAGTGCATTTTACAAATTAGTTTTGTGGGGGCAGAGAGAGTACAGCAGGTAAGATGTTTGTTTGCTTTGTGTGCAGCTGGGTTCAGTCCCCTGGATTCATCCCATACAGTCACCCAAGCTCTGCCAGGAGTGATCCTGAGTGCAAATCCAGGAATAAGGCCTGAGTAGCAACAGGTGTGGCCCAGAAACAAAAATTAGTTTTCTGTGTGCAGAATCAATATTGGCATACATGTGATTGGTTTAGCACTAGTACGGGGGTTAACCTTTCCATGACTTAAGAAAATATTTCTGGGCTCGGAGATGGTTCAGCATTGCATGCTTTGCATAGGAATCCCTGGGTTCTATCTCTGCCACCCAGCACGGTTGGCAGTGCCACCCCAGAATAACCTTAATTTTTTGCCACCTTTTAAAATAAATTATTCAGTAGCGCTCCCACCACTACAAGGAAGACTTTTATGCTTAAAATGTTAAAGACTAGCACTGTAGCACTGTCCTCCCGTTGTTCATCGATTTGCTCGAGCAGGCCCAGTAACATCTCCATCGTGGGATTTGTTGTTACTGTGTTTGGCATATCAAATACGTCACAGGTAGCTTGCCGGGCTCTCCAAGAGGGGCAGAGGAATCAAACTCGGGTCTGCCGTGTGGGCCTCGTGCAAGGCAAACGCCCTACCCACTGTGCTATGGCTCCAGCCAGTTATTGAAACCCAAGCACAAAAATGTGTAAGTCTACAACTGTACCTCATGGTGTTTCACTAATAAAAATTTAAAAAGAAAAGACTAAAAAGTAACAAAAACTTGGGCTAGCACTACAAAGGACTTAAAAGTCCACATTGATTTCCCCTGTGAAGGATTCTCGAGCCCACTTGATAACTTTTAATTTGATAGTAGTTCCTGGCCTTCAATGCATAGTATCCCCAGCTCCATCAGAGTTGTCTAGCTTTTTGTTTGTTTTTAGATAGTTCTTTTTCGTAAATGATGATTTCTTCATTGAAAAACATCCAAATGGGAAATAGAGGGGAAAAATGTTAGGTAAGCATATATGTTAAGCACCATTAATTTAGATTTCCAAATTATACTTTTCTTCTAATTCCAGAGCTTTATATTCATGCAGTGGCGCTAGGAAGCAGTGTATTTGCGACCCCCCCCACCCCCATGCCCATTTTCTTGATAAATCAATGTCACTGTCACTGTCCTCCCGTTGTTCATCGATTTGCTCGAGTGAGCCCAGTAATGTTTCCATTGGAGACTTTTGTTGTTACTGTTTTTTGGCATATCGAATATGTAAACAGCAGAAACATCTGTTAGTCATTTCCTAGCCAATTGAGAATGTGGTAATATGCTCAATGTTAAGAAACCAAGTGTAAGGCTAGTATGTCTAGACCCAGAAATCTCTGCTTGCTGCTCCACCCTTCCGGGTGAGGTCAATCTTCAGCTGCCAACATGGGCACTATTGGAAACCGGAGGCAGATCCCCTCCCGGCTCTCTCTTGGCAGCCTCTGCACACAACCTCCATCGTATTAACTAATGGGCCCTGGCCTTAACCTCCTGAACCTCTGCTTGCTGCTCCATCTTCCCAGGTAAGATCGCCAGCTGACAACGCTCGCCCTGTTTGGAACTGGAGGCAGATCCCCTCCCTCCTAGCTAGGCCCCACTACCCTCCACACCCGACCACCACCATATTAATGGTCCCACACAACAACTGCGCCTCTCCTTCTTGAAAAGTGAAATTAATCTTGGGCTGGAAAACACACACCCTACAAGAAGAAAACAGACTTCTCAAAAGTTTGGACCTAGAAATCTTTTGAAAATACATACGTGCATTCCTCCTCCTTTGTCATCCCCAGGATTGTTGGTTTATTCAAGGCGATGGCCCAGATCCACAGGCTACCGGCTAATGAAACCTGAGAAAGTCATATGAGTTCAGGACATGCACCTGGAGTCCACCTATATTTGTACTGAAATAGTCTGTTACTTGCGGCTTGTGCTTGGAGAAATGATTTGCAGCTAATGAAGCCACCTGGAAGTCCTTCAAATCCAGCCCTTGAACCTCGGTTTCACCTCTTGGTACTGAAATCTGTCATTCACAGCTTGTATAAGAACACTGCCCTGAGCAACAAGATGCCCGCAAATGAAGTCACATAGTAGCTAAAAATCCTAAAAAACCCACTTCTTTTACCTGGATTCCACCTCTCTGTTTTGAAACTTTCGTTTATGGCTTGTACTGACCAATAAGATACCGGCTTGTGAAGCCACCTAGTAGTAACTTTACAAATCCAGTTCTACATGGATTCTACTTTTCTCTGTACCGAAATCCTCAGTAACCATGACTTGTCCAAGCACCATGTCCTGAGCATGCGCTGCCTGCTAATGAAGCCACATGGTACTCCTAAAAATCCAGTCTTTGTATGTGCATATCGTCTGCCTGTGTACTGAAAAATACCATCATATTTGGCTGGTCCAAGAACACGATTCTGAGCAACTGAATGCTAGCTAATGAAGCCATCTGGTATTCATACAAATCCAGTACTTGTGCCTGGACTTGATCTTTTTTGGTAATAATTCTTTGTGTCATTTATGGCTTGTCCAAAACTACTGTCCTGATCATTGCAGATTACATAATGAAGACACCTGGCAGTTCTACAAATCTGGTCCTTGTACCTGGATTCACCTCTGCAGAGAAATCTCCCATACTCATGGCTGTCCAAGTACCTGGGCCTCAGCAACTGGTTACCTGCTTATGAAGCCTCATGACAGTCACTAGATTCTGTTCTTGTACCTCAATTCTAACCATTTTTGTACTTAAAACTAGCATCATATGTGGATGTACTGATGAGGGGATACCAGCTAATCAAGCCCCATGGTAGTCATACAAATTTAGTTTTTGTACCTACATTCTACCTCTGTTTGTATTGAAATAGTCCATCACTTCTGTCTTGTCCAGAAACATGGTCCTGAGTAAAGGGGTAACAGCTATGGAGGCCCCATGACGATTCCAGTATTGTGTATCTGGACTCCCTCTCTTTTTACTGAAATTTTGTACCATTTACACTTGTCCAAGCACATAGTTCTGAGCAATGGGTTACCTGCTACTGAAAACAAATGGTAGGTCTATAATTCTAATTAACACTAGTACCTAGGCCAAACTTTACTTTGTCGTGAAATTATCCATCTCTCATGATTTGTCCTGAGCAACAGGATAACAGCTAATGACATTTCCTCATAGTTTTACAAATTCAATATTCATGACTAGTTCACTTCTCTGTGTACTGAAATCATCTGTAGTTTATGCCTCATCCAAGCACAAGGTCCTGAGTAATCTGTTAATGAAGCCACATGACAGCCATACAAATCCAGCACCTGTTTGTAGAGTCTACCTCTTGTATATACTGATTGCCTCTCATTTACACCTCCTCCAAAAGCTCGGTCCTGAGCATCAAGCTCTCTGATCCCCACGTGTCAGTGCTTCAGATCCAGTACATGTCCCTTGATTCCACATCTCTCTGATCTGAAGTCATTATTAATGATTAATGACTTGTCCTGGCCATTTAATGAAGCAACATTGTTGCTACAGAAATCCATTCCTTCTAGACTGCATTCCACCTCTCTCGATACTGAAATATCTCATTGTGTGTCTTCTCCAGCCACTCAGTCTGGAGCAAAGGGTAATATGCTAGTGAAGTCACATGAAAGGTTGTACAGATCCATAAGTGTACCTGAATTACACCTCTCTCTAATCAAAAATCTTCTGTCTTTTATGGACTGTCCTTATCAACAGGATACCGTTAAGGAAGCCACACAGTAGCTATACAGCACTTGTATCTGGGTTCCACCGTTCTGTACTGAAATCTTTCATGTATGTCTTATCCAAGCACACCATCCTAAACTATGGGACACCAGCTGATGAAGCCACATGGTAGTCCTGCAGATCCATACTTGTGAGTGTATTACATCTACCTTGTGATCAAATCTTCAGTGTTTGTGGACAAGCCACAAATGCTGGAAGACTGGCTCAATGGGTTGCCTGATAATTTAACCCTATAGTAGCTATACAAATTTAGTACTTGTTCCTGGATTCTGCCTATGATTCTTTTGATCTCATTCAAATCCAGTAGATGTACCTGAATTCTACACCTCTTTGTATCAAAGTCTTTATCGTGGCTTATCCTGGCACTTTCCTAAGCAACAGGCTTTGTTTGACATGATAGTCATATGAATTCAGTACTTATCTCTGGATTCCACCTATCTTTGTTTTAACTTTTTCAATTGATTAAAATACTATGATTTACTCTATGATGATATGATACTATATGATATGATACTATAAGATATGATTATGAATCTGATTTATGATTTGGGCTGAAGTGATAGTACAGCGGGTAGGGTGTTTGCCTTGCACACGTCCGACCTGGTTCAATTTCTCTGTCTCTCTCAGAGAGACTGGCAAGCTACCGAGAGTATCCCGCCCACATGGCAGAGCCTGGCAAGCTCCTTGTGGCGTATTCAATATGCCAAAACAGTAACAAGTCTCACAATGGAGACATTACTGGTGCCCACTCAAGCAAATCCATGAACAATGGGAGGATAATGCTACAGTGCTACTATGATTTACAGTACCGTTAATGGCATTTCACACGTTTCCAACAAGATGCTTTCATGTAATTCCAACACCACATCCATCACCAGTGTACCCATCTCCTTTCCCTAAGTTCCCCTTTTTGCCGTTTATTTTTTTAAATTTTATTTTCTCTTTATACTTAACGTAACACTGATTTACAACGTTGTTTGTGATGATTTGTTACAGACATTCAATATATCAACATTAATCCTACTACCATTGCATCTTCCCACTGCCATTATCTCCAGTTTGCTCAACCACTCCCTTAAGCCTACCCCCATAGCAGGCCCTCAATAATTTTACATTGCTTGTTATAATTTGCTAAATGAATAATCAAAAAATGTTCCTGTTGAAGAAAGTGAAGATTGTTTTATCTTACCATTGAGCCATTAAGCCCTGCATAAGAGATTACTAAGATGTTGTTACAGGTTAAGCCTTCTGTGTGTATATTTTGTTAATCAATATTTGTTGCCTTCTGAATACATCTATCCAATCTGGTGTGCTCCTCCTGGTTCTACCAGTGTTGTAGAGTTTGAGATGTGTCACATGCACGGGCACATGCTCCAGGGAGTCCAAAATTTTTAATGAGGTGATACAACTGGTGTTAACTTCCTAACTGGGTGTGGCATTGATGTGTTTGTGTGTGTGTGTGTGTGTGTGTGTGTGTGTGTGTGTGGTGACTGCTGGGGCTTCCTGAAGTATAGGAAGGTGGGGGGAGGTAGCCTATCCTTGACTGCGAAAGCCTAGGGAATTCAGACACAAATCCCGCATACCTGAGTTTTTCTACAGATTAATTTCTGGATGAGGTTCGTCCTGAGCAGTGGAGTCCAGGCAGGAACATGGCAGCTGTTGTGGGGTGTGGAGGCTTTCGGATACCAAGGCTCTGTTTGAGCATGCACTAGACTTACCGGCCCGCTGCCCATCTCTGGAGTGCCCCAGGTGACTCAGCCTTGTACAGGGTCCGGAATAAAGAATCTCTGCAACTTATTGATCTCTTTCAAGATTTATTTATGAGTCTCTGAATCATAAGGCCCCCTTTTTGATCCCATCCCTCACTGTGACTCAAACTCAGTTCTGTGGATCAATTCTCTCATTTTGTTGCCCTTTTGCTATCTTGCTGTGTATCTTTACGTCCTTCAATAATGGCTTGTTCTAGCATAGGGTCCTGAGCAACAGACAAATGAAGTCACAGGGTAGCAAGTTGGTTTTTGCATATTTTTTGCATATTTTTTAAGTATTGTTGATAATTATGAGGCTCAAGTTCTTCCGTGTATTTTGGCAGTGTTATTTAATATGATCTCTGGTATTTAGAGAAAAAAAAACTGTGGCCTATGGAGTCACAATGTCCTAACCCTTGCTTGTGACCAGCAGTGGGGTTGGGGGTGGCAGGGTGGAGAGTGTGTTCTTGTGATCATGAAGATAAGTTGATTTTCTTTTTTGTTTGTTTTTGACCACACCTAGTGGTGTTCATGGCTTATTCCTGGCTCTGCACTCGGATCACTCCTGGCAAGTCCTAGAGACCACATGGGGTGCCAGGAATTGAGCCCAGCTCAGTCTGTGCAGGGCAAGCACCCTGCCTGCTGTACTATCGCTCCTAGCGATAACTATAATGTCTAGCAAATTGGTGTTTTCATGATCTTTACCCTTCCTTGAGGAAAATTTTCTTCCTTGGTTGTCACGTTATGATGTTTCTGACAAACATTACTTACTCAGAGGTATCGTCCCTGTGCTAAAAACACCACCAGTGGTAAATGTACTGTTGAAACATCGTATGACTGAAACCCAGTCATGAACAATTTTATAACTGTGTATCTCATGGTGACTCAATATAATTAAGAAAAAAACCCACACCCTACATGCCTAGAAAAGAGATGAAGTATGATCCTTTTTCTCCCGTGTATGGTGCATACAAGAAGTGCATTCATGGGCTATGGTGATGTAAGATATCTCCCGACAGATGAGGAAGTCTATCTTACCCCTTGGCCACAACCTGCAGTCTGCCATTCCCACTTTCAAAAGTATTTTCAGAAAGAATTCCTAGCACCTATGTGGCCTGAGGCCGACAGACTCTCTGTGCCCCAGTGTCCAGGGAAAGGGACCTTCCTGGTAGCCCTTCCCCAGAGTACTGGAGCAGCTGGGCTAGAACTGTCTTCAGACCCTGTGGGTAAGACCCAACTGCAGAGCAGAGATCTGTCCTCCAGCTCTCTCCTACATGTTCGCCCCATGCCATAGGGACTCTACCCCCTTCACTGAATGACACTAACGGGTCATTTCTGATAGTGCTCAATGCCCTGTATCCCAGTTGCTCTTGTGCTGTCCCCTCGTCATTTCCTTGTCATGCAATAATCTGTACAGAGATGGCCTATGCCTTAGGACCTTGGAGAATGTAGTTTGCAGCTCTGGAAATACTCTCTGCACAGGGGTAGATTTGATTCTATATAAGAGGCTGTTCCATTCTAAGAAAATGGCCTTTTCCCACTGAGAGTGAAAATGAAGTCACACCCACCTCCCTCTTCATCTACTGTAGTTATCTCCACCCAGGGTGTGTAGAAGAACACAGAGTGGCAAGAGCAGCATAAAGCACTGCCGTGCAGACAGAGACTTGCAGCCCGTGGCCACCGCCTCCACTCTTGGCAATTCTTGGATTGAGTTTTGAGAAGTGACTGTGTTTTGAGAAGAAAGCAATCAGCATGGCTTGCCAGAAGGAAACAAAAAACCACAGGCTTCACGCACAGGAAGTTCCCTGGCTGCTGGCCGGGACCCAGCTCCTCCTTCAGTACCTGGCAGATTATCAGGAGAAAATATCTGGTTAGGAGCTGTGACTTGGTGACGCTCACCAAATATGTTGAGACACTGAAGAAACTAAAGTGTCCTTCATAGTAAATGTGGAGAGCTCAGAAGACAGCGACACTGGAGAACTGTGTGGTTCTCAGTGTCCTGCAGCTGGCCCCACTTCCCGTGGAAGCCTCGGGGAGGGTGGCCCCTTAGCTGTTCTTTTTGGGCCCAAGCTCCCAATATCAGCCCAGCAAGATGCTGATGGACACAAGGTGAGGCGCAGGGGTGCCCTGTCACTCCCTGAGACCTCTCTCAACTGTTTTCAGAAGATGCGGGGATAGACTTGGATATCTCCACATCTGTCAATTAGGCAAAAAGATATTTTGGAGCCGCTAAACTTAAAGAACCAGCAGGCAAGGGGAAAGCTTTGAAAGCCAAACAAGTTACCCTTTCATAAAAGATATATACAACGTAAGAAACATCTTCACTTGCATGTGGAAAGAAAGGATGACTGTAGACAACTCTGAAGGTTGAAAGTTACCTTTTCATTAGACCTGCACATTGATAAATGCCCACTTTTAATGCTGCCTCCCCAATCTCTCAGGATGACTATAAGTCCCAAGAAACTTGTTTGTGGAATAGGTAACAACATTATGTATAAATAAACTTAGTCTGTTTACTATTTTTTTTTGCCAACCTCCTACAACTGGCATTTCACTTCCTCCCTCATTCATGCCTTTTTAATTTAACCAAAGATGGTATTTAAGGCGACTGACTGGACCACGTTCAAAGTATCTCCCATGTATACAGGAGGAATACATGGCATGTGAATTGCTTTTCTTTCCTGTTTATCTGTATTCTGTAGGGGGGAGATGAGAAATTTCTTTTTGCATTTTCCCATTTTTATTGTCTTTGTTGCTGCTGTGGTGTCCAGGCATTACACCCACACACACTCCCCCCCCCCCCCCCACACACACACACAGAGTTGTACCTGCACACTTGGCCTCCATGCTGGGCCAGCTCACTCTTGCATGCTGGGATTCCTGCTCCAGAATCTCCACACACCCAGCTGAGCATGTGAGGAGCTGGGGCCCCTATGTGATGCGAGACCCTGGGACAGCAGGACCTAGGACTAACCAGCCTGTAGGGTGCTGCCAGAACTGAACTCGGGCCCTCGTGCCTCTCCCCACCAGGAACTTCCTCTTTCATTTCTGATTCTGTCTATTCAACTTTCTAACTTATGAAGGTATTTTTTAAACCAGCTTTTTTTTAAAAAAAAAACTGGCTTTTTATTTTGTTCTTTATGTTTATGTTGAAATCAGAAGAACTATACTTGGATTATCACGTTTCACTCAAATGTGAGAAAGAATCCGAAGTTCTGACCTCCGTCGATGATCAAGAATCAGGGACGTTGTCTCATTTGCCAAGGGTCAAAAATCAGATGGGCTGGACATGTAATGAGATTTGGAGACGACCACTGGACTAGAGCCGTTACCGGGACATCAAAAGACTGCGTGGCCACCCACCTACCAGATGGTCAGACTTCTTCATCAAGATCCTGAATGATCGGTTTGAGACTCTTCGTGTTCCTAGAATGAACAGCCCCCATTGGGCTACACTAGCAGGCGACAGGGACAAATGGAAACATTACTGGCACCCACTTGAGCAAATCAACGATTAACGGGAAGTCAAGTGATCAAGTGATCAAGTGATCAAGTTTCTGTTGGTGCATGAGCCATTGGAGCAGCTACCTCCCAGTGGTGGCCCAGGAACATTATATAAAGTTTCTGAATCATTGATTATCAAAACTGTGACCTCTAAGAAACACAACAAAATCCAGTGCTAAGGGCGAATGGTGTATTCTCAGCCTCCACTGAAAGCTCAGACACGTGTGGTTCAAACAGCAAATCTGTGATTGGACCAGAATTTTGGTGGAAGTTAAACAATTTGGAGATTTAGACAATCCACAGGTGACGGGAACTGGAACTGAAATATGTATATGTTTGTGTACTTGGATGTGTTACTAATACACGTCAGTGAAATACTACCTGCTTATCTTCAGTCCATTTGCCTATTGTTTTTAACCTGTTTCAATGGTGATCAAATTGTGACAATGAGATGTTACAGTCATTAATTTGGCATAGAAAATAAACACAAAAACAACATTTTTTTAAAAAAAAATCCTGGGTGGCATGTTAAAAGCATACTTCAGCATGAAGACAGAAATAATTTATAGGTGTCTAATTTAGAAAATAAAAAAGCGTGAAACCCATTAACATTTTTAAAGAAAATCACTCAAATTAATCTGAGAGGCTTCAAGGCATGATCTATAAATTAACAGGCCCCCCCAGTACATAAGTTTTAGTGGCTATTATTAAACACACACTAATTTTTAAAAAGTAAATCACAATTCCTTTTGGGGAGAGAGCCAGATACAGTAGTGCTCAGGGATGACGCCTTGCTCTGCACTCAGAGGTCACTCCTGGTGGTGCTCAGAGAACCTGATGGGGTGCCGGGGATCAAACCCAGGTTGGCTACTTGGAAAGCAAGTGCCCTACCTTCTGTACTACCTCTCTGTCCCCTGCAATGACTATTCAAAGCTGTCTAAAATAGTGAATTCAGAAACGACAAACTCTTGCAGAAGGGGGGAAAAATGAAAGCGATGTGGGGATAAAGACTTTGGAACATTTTGCTGAATTCAAATATCCCACAGACTTCACAGCCATCTGGGACCCGGTTAGGCCCCTGGGATGAGCTCGGGGCTGCCCCGAAGGCTTTGCTGTGTGAAGCACCAAGGAGGAGAAGAGCCTTTGCAGTCCTGCCCAGGGAGGCAAGATGTGCGCAGTGGCCTTCAGACCAGGTTGAACTCCCTCAGGTTCAGCTGCAGAATCGTGTCTTTCACAGCAGCAAACACAAAGCGGATGTTCTCGGTGTCCGTGGCACATGTGAAGTGGGAGTAGATGACCTTCTCCTTGTCAGGGTTTTGGTCCTGGTACAGCTTCAGTATAAAATCTCTAGCAGCTTTGACATCCCGCTTCGGGCCTAGGTACAGTGCAATGAGAGGAAGAGAGAAAGACATGTCACTGCAAGGTTCTCCCCCAGATCACTCTCTAGCTCGTCTCTGGAACCTGGCTTTGATCTAGCTCATTTTCTAGAACACAGTTTAAACTGGGACATTGACTTTGTCATTGTTTCTCATGACCGTAAAGGAATTCATTGAAAGCGTCCAAGAGGATCTAAATATTGTTTGATGAATTGTGAAACAGTGGTGCAATTCTAATTAAAAATAGTGGTTCTCATGTTTGCCACTCAATGCCTCTTTTGCAGACCACAACACCCAAAAGGAGAGAGAGAACACAAGGAATTGCCCTGCCACAGAGGTAGGGTGGGATGGGGGCGATGGGGGTGGGAGGGATATTATCCATGGTGGTGGAAAATGGGCACTGGTGGAGGGATGGGTATGTGATCATTGTATAATCGAAACCCAAGCACAAAAATTTGTAAGTCTACAACTGTACCTCATGGTGTTTCACTAATAATAATAATAATAATAAAATAGTGGTTCTCATCTGAACCACTTTTAGAGAAGTGGTGATCCTTATCCATTCAGGCAGAAGTGGACCAGGTGAGGGAAAGGCTATGGGAGCTTCATGGGGCACCCTGGTCCGATTTTAAAGCTTGGGAACCCTGTACTATGAGGCAAATGTACTTAACAGAATGTGTTAAGACACTTCTCTAAGTACCAGTGCCAAACTTAAAGCAGGGCTGGAGACATACTACAGTGGGTAGGGCAACTGTTTTTACGTGTGGCCAACCCAGGTTCCATCACAGACACCCCATGTGGTTCCCTGAGCCTCACCAAGAGCGATCTCTGAGCACCGCCAGGTGTGTTCCCCCAAAGAAAAAGCAGACTTACTCCTGCACCAGAAAACAGCAACCAGTGTATACATCCTGCTAGCTTGAGCGGGCAACATATAGAACAAGAATGGGACTGGATAGTACAGAGGGCAGGGCACTTGCCTTGCATGCAACCAATCTGGGTTTGATTCCCAAGCACTACCAGGAATAAGCCCTGAGCACTGCTGAGTGTGCCCTCCCTCCCCCAGTGAAAGTGGGAGAGGGCAAGTGATGTGTGCACAGCAGAAGTCCTTTCCAGGCTTGACTCCTGGTGTCCCATGGGCCCCTGACTTTACTTAATACAGCCCAGGAGGCCCCCAGCACCCTGGGCTGACATCTGATACCACAGGCCCTTAGCATGAACTGAGGCTGAGAATCGCCAGCAGGACCTCCTGGTCACCCCTTGGAGCACACACCATCCCCACACTGGAGTGTGGCAGGGCTGAGCCTGGGTCTGGTACTGAGAACCCAGGAGAGCTGGAGGCCAGTTCTGGGCCAGCCGAGTCCAGTGTCCGCCCACGGCAGCTGGGTGGGGCGGGGGTGAGCGTGACGGAGGGGGGCAAACAGGAGTGCCAGGGTCCCCGCCACCCAAAGCAAGAAGAGGGGGCTGGTGGGCAGCGGCAGAGCAGGTGGGAACGTGTGACCCCGGGGACCTGGTCACTCACCTGTGTACTCTGGGAAGTAGCTGATCAGATGGGAGTACATGATCTTCTCCTCCAGCAGGTCCTTCTTGTTTAAAAACAAAATCACAGACGAGTTCAGGAACCAGGGGTAGGTGATGATTGTTTTAAACAGGGCTTTGCTCTCTTCCATGCGGTTCTAGGTGACGAGCACAGGACAGTGGGTGAGCCCGCGGGCATCAGCTGCCCCCTAGCCTGCCCTTCTGGCCTCTCCCAGGCTCTGTAATTGGGGTGCAAGTGGGGTCCCCAGAGAGTGTTCCCCGCTTCTATATTCTCATCTGCCCCTCTCACTGCCCCCCACCTCTTCTCACCCCAGTGAACCCCAAACCGACACAGGAAAAGCAAAAAGGGGCTCTTGTTCATCCAGGGCCCCTGGGTGGTATAAGCAGCCCGCCCCCGCCCCCCCACCCCGTGGCTGGCTGCGAGGGGCTGAGCCTGGAACAGAGCAAGGTTGGTTCTTCCTGAGGCCAGGCACTCAGAGGCACCGGGCTCCCGCGCCTCACTGGGGGCAAAGGGGTATCCCGCAGCGGAAACTCCGCCCGGGCTCCAGACTATACAACAGTGGCAGCTGGAGCAGACGCCTGCTCAGGTACATGACACAGGGGCCTGCCACGTGGGGAAGGAGGGGGGGTGCTGAGAGCAGGCCAGTGATTCTGTCCCTGTGATTCCCACACCTGCACTCCTGGCCCACGTCAGAAACATGGGGCTTGGGGCTCGGGAATGCTCCCACTTAATTCTTCTGCTTCATTAAGACTTATAATGGAGCTAAGTGAAATGAGTCAGAAAAAGAGGGACATGGGGTGGGAGCAATAGCACAGGGGGTAGGGAGTTTGCTTTGCACGCGGCTGACCTGGGTTCGATCCCCGGCATCCCATATGGTCCCCCAACCACCACCAGGAGGAATTCCTGAGTGCAGAGCCAGGAATAACCCCTGAGCATCGCTGGGTGTGACCCAAAAAGCAAAGAGAGAGAGAGAGAGAGAGAGACAGACAGACAGACAGACAGACAGACAGACAGACAGACAGACAGACATAGAATGACTGCACTCATTTGTGGAATATAAAATAGCATAATATGAGACTGACACCCAAGGACAGTAGAGACAAGGGCCAGGGATATTGCTCCATGGTTGGAAGCCTGCTTCATGAACGGGGGGAGAAGGCAGCTAGAATAGAGAAAGGACCACTAGGTCAATGATGGAGGGATTGCTTGGGTTGGGAGATGTGTGCTGAAAGTAGATAAAGGACTAAGCGTGATAGCCTCTCAGTATCTATATTACAGACCATAATGCCCCAAAGTAGAGAGACAGTATGAAGGAAATTGTCTGCCATAGAGGCAGGGGAGGGTCAGGATGTGTATGGGGGAGAAGGGATACTGGGGACATTGGTGATGGAAAATGTGCATTGGTGGAGGGATAGGTGTTCGATCATTGTATGACTGAAACTCAAACATGAAAGCTTTGTAACTCTATCTCACAGTGATTCAATTAAAAAAAACTTATGATGGAGGGGCTTGAGAGATAGAAGAGTGAGTAGGGCCCTTGGTCCCCCCAGCACCACCAGGAGTAACTCCTGAGTACAGAGCGAAGAGTAACCCCTGAGCATCCCCAGGTGTGGCCCAAAAGAAGAGCAATAACAACAAAACAAACTTAATTTGGGAGCCAGAGAGACAGTACAGCAGGTAAGGTGCTTGCCTTGCATGTAGCAGACCCAGGTTTGATCCCAGCACCCCTATGAGCCCACCAGGTGTGATCCCTGAGCATTGAGCCAGGAGAAAGCCCTTAGCACCAGCAGGTGTGGCCCCAAATCAACAACAAAACTTATCACGATCATGTGAGTAGTGATCTCCAATGAGTACTATTGGTGAGAACAAGCCTTCCAGAACCTCACACATGAGGGGGCCGCACATGACTTCCAGCCAGGGTAAAGGCACCCCTGAACCCGCGCACTGTGTGGCCATAAGAGGGGGACGGTGTCTGGTGTCCCTGCACACTGCGCTGAGGTGCTGACCCAAAAGGACCTCTACCTCATCCCACAAGGAAGTGATCCCAGGAATCAACCCAGAGTGAAGGGTCCTGCTGATGGTTGGATAGCCTTGGTGCTCATGGGTGGGCACGATAGGTGGTAGCCAAAACACACAGGCTAGTGCCGGGGAGGGCATGAGGTGCCTGGAACCCAGACCAGGGTATCATGAGTGCTGGGCATGAGCTCTACCACTTCTTTTTTTAAAAAATACTTTAAAAATATTTTTTTTACTGAATCTTCATGAGATACAGGTACAAAGCTTTCATTATTGAGTTTCAGACATAAAACCAAACACCCTTCCTCCACCAGTGTACCTTTTCCACCACCAATGTCCTCAGTATCCCTCCCGCCACCCCCATCCAACCCCACCCCCTGCCTCTATGGCAGACAATTTTCATCTTTCTCTCCTTTTGGGAATTATAGTTTGCAATACAGATACTGAGAGGCCATCATGTTTGGTCCTTTGTCTACTTTCAGCACACGTCTCCCAACCCAAGCAAACCCTCCAACCATCATTGATTTAGTGAACCCTTCACTATCCCAGCTACCTTCTCCCTCAGCTCATAAGGCAGGCTTCCAACCATGGAGCAATATTCCTGGCCCTTGTCTCTACTGTCTTTGGGTGCTCTACCACATCTCCTTGTTTTCTGGTCTCTAGACACGTTTGCTTCTTTTATTCTTAAATGTTTACTTTTCAGCTTTTACTTTTGGTTTTTGGCCACACTCCAGTGGTGTTCAGGGCTTACTCCTGACTGTGCTCTATCACTCTTAGAGGGACTTGGAGGACCAAATACAGTTCATGGGATGGAGCCTGGGTCAGCTGCATGCAAGGCAATTT
The DNA here is from genome assembly GCF_029834395.1 of Sorex fumeus. Classification (NCBI taxonomy): domain Eukaryota; kingdom Metazoa; phylum Chordata; class Mammalia; order Eulipotyphla; family Soricidae; genus Sorex; species Sorex fumeus. The sequence continues at coordinate 5,155,047 of NW_026606095.1, read as the reverse complement.
CCCTACCCACTGTACTATCTCTCTTGCCCTCCTTTGCTTGCTTAAGAAAAATTCTAAATTTGGAAGAGCTGACTGACAGTCAAATATCTATTCTTTTCACAATGACACTAATGAATGAACTTAGCCTCTGCTAATGTGATTGTGCATGTCAGAGAAAAGTCAACTCCCAAGAGGTATAAGATACCACTGGGTCATAGCCAGCCTAATTGTGGATAGAGTTATGGCTGTTGGTTTTGCTTTGTTTAGGGACCATACCAAGTGGTGCTCAAGACTTAGTTTTGGCTCTGTGTTCAGGGATCACTCCTGGTGGGCTGGGAAGCCAATGAGATGCTGTGGACCGATGCCATCAGCACCTTACAAGACAAGTGTCCTCTCTGCTGTTCTATCACTCCAAACCCTGAATAGATTTCTTAGCTGATTTACTTTCATGTCAGAAAACAAAAGTAAAAAATTGTTTTCAGATGTTGGTGGGGCAGTTTGGACCATTCCCAGCTATGCCCAGGCCTTACTCTTGGCTCTGTGCTCAAGAGGGCCATATGTAATACTAGGGACCAAACCCACGTAGGCCATGGGCAAGGCAAATTCATGACCCATTACACTATTTCTCTGGGTCCTGAAATATATTTATTTAATAAAGCAGGAGGTCTAATGAGAGATCAGGGGAAAAATACTAGGAAGACATTTATATTTTCCTGCAGAAAATACCCCCTCCCCCCAACCTTAGCTAAAGGTGACTGACGTGGTTCTCTCCACTTTTCACCTCCAGTCTAGTCCAGATAATGGAACGTGGCCCTGTAGCATGGACTCAACCCTTTAGAGGACACTGAGCTCCCGTCTGGGGTGAGTGAGTCCCAGTTTCCCTCAGCAAACGCCTACCCACTTCCTCGATGCAGTCCCAAGATGGGTCCTGACATCTGGACCCGGTTCCAGGAAGCCCTGTGGGGACTGTAATGTAAGAATTACTGGGCTGAGACAGTTGGGAAGCTTGTTCTCAAATAAGCAGATTAGAGATAGCCTGGCTCCATTGTATAAATTAGGAAAAATGAAATTACGAAATTTGTTTATACACGAATGGACTTGGAGAGTATTATGCTGAGTGAAATGAATCAGAGGGAGAGGGACAGACATAAAATGATTGCAGTCATTTTCAGGATATAAAACAAAACCAGAGTATGTGAATAATACCCAAAGATAGTAAAAACAAGGGCCAGGAAGTAGGAAGGGTCTATGGTAGGAAGCTTGTTACAAAAAGGGAGGAGGATGCAGCCAGGACAGAGAAGGAACCACTGTGACAGTGATAGGGGGAAATGATCACCCTGGACAAAAAATGAGTACTAAAAGGAGGTAAAGTGATGTGCATGATACCTTTTCAGTAACAGTATTGCAAACCACAATGCCTTAAGAGGAGAGAGAGAGAGAGAGAGAGAGAGAGAGAGCAAGAGAGAGAGAGAGAGAGCAAGAGAGAGAGAGAAGCAAAGTATCTGTCATAAAGGCAGGTTGAGGGATGAGGTGGGATTTGGGGGGTGGTGTAGGAGAGAAACTATGGACATTGGTGGATGGAAATGTGCACTGATGTTGGAATATATAAAAATAACTTTTAAAAGCCGGCTTCCTGGAGCTGTGCATGGAAATGTGATGGTGGGTTTGGGGAATATACCCCCAACTCAAACTTGGGAGATAAAAAAAATCTTCTCTGAGGTCCAAATACAGTGTTTAAAAAAAATGCTTGGGAGACTCCAGTATACAACTAAGCCTGAGAAAATGTTTTGCCAGACAGTTCTAGCTTCAGTAACACCTTCCATGAACATATCTCAGCTCAGCCCCAGCCAGTACAAACTAAATGAGAACATCTGGGGTTGGGCAGAGCCACATTCTCTGTCATGTCCACACGAAGTCCAAGGGTGCATTCACTTTTGAGAACCAGAGCTGCTGACCAGGGAGGCTCAGACGTGGCTTTTTAAGTTTGAATTCCCTGGTATCTCACGCAAACGGGTGAATTGGGTAATATGGGATCTGGTTTATTTGGTCTGGACTGGTTTGCTAGGCACACATTCTAGCAGATACCCCTTTCTACCAGGCAGCTCTTGCCCTGCCTGCCTGCAAACTACAGTGAGAGGCAAGATGCCAGAAAGGCCTGACTTCCCAAATAAGTGCAGAAATCTGTCTTTAAGAACAAAGCTATTGCACAGTGGGTAGGGCACTAGCTTTCCACGCATCAGAATTTGACCCTAACATTCCATATGGTTTCCCCAGCACCACCTAGAGTGATTCCTGAGTGCAGAGCCAGGAGTAAACCCTGAGCACCACGAGGTGTGACTAAGAAAAAAAAACTCTCTGTCTCCTATAGCCCAGTAAGCCCAGCCAGCACCCACATACCTCATTGTCACACTCTGCCAGGACCTGGTCGTATTCACTCAGAGCAACCAGGAAAATAATGGAGGTGACACTCTCAAAGCAGTGGATCCATTTCCGTCGTTCAGATCTCTGGCCGCCCACATCCACCATCCTGTCCAACAGAAACTGCATGTGAGGGCTGGGACCAAAGATACGGTGCCTTGGACCCAGGGAACAGGGGAGCAAGAGGCTGTGCTCCCTCTCAGGAGCATAAAGGTGTCCTGCCAGGAAAGTGCTGGAGCTCCAGGTGGAGCACCAAGGGAGCACCCACTCCTCCAGCAGAAAAGACACTGTGTGAGCCAGGCCACTCAGGTGGCACCTGCAGGGAACACAGGTGGGGACACCCCTGTGATGGTGTCATATCAGGAGGAAAGGGGAGCCACCCCAGCCCACACAGCCACCTCTAGGCGCTCGTCTGCTCCTTCATCATTGCTCCAGAGGAGTCTCAGCTCTCTCACGCACTGGGGCTGGAGGGACAGCACAGTGAGGAGGGGGTGTGCCTTGCATACAGCCGACCCCGGTTCCAACCCCAGCCTCCCACAAGTCCCCCGAGCACCGCCAGGAATGATTCCTGAGTGCGGAGCCAAGAGTAACCTCTGAGCATCGAAAAGTGTGTCCACACAAGCAAAAATAAACAAGCAAGCAAACAAACAAACAAACTCTTTCTTTCTTTCATTGCCCAGAGATCACCATCTCCTTCCCCAGGAGGACCCGCATGCCTCCTGTCTGACAGGAACATCCAGACCCTTCAGATATGTCTCTGAGTAAGATTTCAGGGAATCATATGCCAAGGAGGGCGAGTTGGGAAATTTCAGGGATCAGGCCGAGGATGAAAAGGAGTCAGGGGAGGGGAGGGCTTCTGCAAAGCCAATGGAAGAGTGCCTGTGGCCCAGATAAGAGTCAAATGCTGGACCCAGGGGCTCCTAGCAGAGAAACCAGGCATCTAAAGCTTTCAGTGAATGCTCTAATTCTAAACGTCTCAAACCCCAAAGTTTTTCCCAGAACACCAAGTGGGCTGCAGAAAAAACATCTGTGAAAATAGAGAGAGACTTTGGAAGCTGAGAAAGTGTTTTCTGAAATATTTTGATCAATTCGCCAGCACACAGGTACAGGATTCCAAAGATACACAATGCAGAGGGCTCCCCCTGCAACATAGCGATTCCCCCAAACCACCAAGAAAATGGGAGCGGATAGAGGTGGACTTCCGTCTCACAGGCTAGAATTGTGATGTCTTAACTAGAAGAGTGTCTAAGACCTTTATTACGAGGAACAAGATATAAATGTATACAAATATATTCTGGACATGAGGGGCTTTGGAATTTGCAAAGCTATGCTAAAATATCATGCTATTCTTTTTCTTTTTGCCACAACTAAAAGCAGTAAATATTTTCTTAAAACATCCTTTTTAAAAAAAAGGTCCTGGGGGGCCAGAGCAATAGCACAGTGGGTAGGGCGTTTGCCTTGCACACAGCCGACCCAGGTTCGATCCCCGTGTCCCATATGGTCCCCCAAGTACTGCCAGGAGCGGTTCCTGAGTGCAGAGACAGGAATAACTTCTGAGCATCGCTGGGTGTTACCCAAAAGGCAAAAAAAAGGAAAAAGGTCCTGGGCCAGAGAAATAATAGAGTGGGTAGAGCACTTCCCTTGAATGCGGCAGACCCAACAGACCCAAGTTCAATCCTCAGCACCCCATATGGTCCTTGAACTCTTCCAGGAGTAATCCCTGAGCACAGAGCCAGGAGTAAGCCCCGAGTACTGCCAGTTCGCAGGGCAATAAGCACCCCTGGGGATCCCTTCTTGTCCCCTGCAAATAAAGCCAAAATCAGGCCTTCATGTCCTACGCAATAACACACTCAAATAGATTAAGGACTTGGTATGTACAATACATAGATGAAAACACTGGCAACATGGAAACCTTTGGGAACATGGCCCAAAGTAAAGAAAACAAAAGGAAAAATAAACCCACAAGAAACTATATCCAACCAAAAGGCTTTTTGCACAGTGAAATAAACCACCACTAAAACCAAAAAATGACCAAGTAACCGGTAGGACGTATTTTTACTTGCAATCACATAGCAGGCAGGGTTTAATAGTTGAATTCTATTAAATACTCATACACCCCAAGCACAAAGGAAAATAATCAAAATAGGTAGGAGATATGAACACATACTTCTCAAAGAAGATATTCAGGGGGCTGACAGATTAAAAAATACTCATCATCACCAAGCAAAGAAACACTCAATGAGCTGTCAGCTCACAATAGCGAGAAAAAGAGATGACAGAAAAACTGAAAACAGCGTGTTGGTAAAGACGCCAGTAGGTCCCCAGGATGTTGGCAGGAAGGTGAATTGGCATAGTCACAATGGAAAAGTATATGGAAATTCCTTTTTTAAAAAAAGAAACCTAAAAATAGAGTGCCATATGATCCAGCAATAGCATTCCTAGGCTTTTATAGCACTGTACACTGTCCTCCCGTTGTTCATTGATTTGCTCGAGCGGGCACCAGTACTGTTTCCATTGTGAGATTTGTTGTTACTGTTTTGGGCATATTGAATACGCCATGGAGAGATTTCCAGACTCTGCCATGCAGGCAGGATACTCTCAGTAGCTTGCCGGGCTCTCCGAGAGGGACAGAAGAATCAAACCCGGGTCAGCCACATGCAAGGCAAACGTCCTACCTGCTGTGCTATAACTCCAGGCTATTATACGAATATAAAAACTCAAATGGCAGAAAGATATACACAACCCTGACCCTAGCCACGAGACCCACACTAACCAAGCCAACCTACATGCTCCTTGACAGAAGATTGGACTAGGGACCCATCAAAACACTTCTCAGTGCTCAAAGAAGATGAAATCCTGTCTTTTGCACAACACGAATGGAATTTGAGATGTTATGCAAGCAAAGTAAGACAGAAAACTTAAGACAATGGTTTTTCTCAAGTGTAGAATATAAATAACCCAAACGAACTAGCAAAACACATCAAAAATAAACTTTAGACTCTTAGACTCTGGAAAAGAGAATGGACACCAGAGAGGAGGTAATAGGGTTGAGGAAAACAGAGAAGGCCAATCTGAGGAGACCAGTCTGAGGACACTAGAATTTAGGTCCTGAGGTATCTCCACAGAGAGGGCAAAATTGGGCTCCAAAAGAGCTACAAGCCAATGACACAATATCATTTTAATTGAAAAATATTGAACATTTGTTGTATTTTAAAAAGTTTATTTTATGCAAATTTTAATAAGCTTTTTATATTCTTAGTTTTCCTTTTTTAGGAACAAATCTTGGGAAAAGAATTTAAATTATTTAAATTCAGGGAGAAAACACTAGACTGTTCAATTTATGGGCCACGAAAGCCTACATCTGTATGGCTTAACAGCGGACCTGACTCCACAAATTAGATGAGCAAACTATCGGATATTTTAGGATACTACAGCTAAAGATATCGTCTGTGATTCAATACCATTGGTCAACCAAAATGAAATAAAAATAAGTATATGGAATATGCTTTGGTGTTATTAGAATGATGTCATCAGTGAAGCGGAGGTGGTATAGTTGCCGACTGTCTGTCTTCACACCCATTCCTTTCCATTCCAGTCATCTCATGACGTTCTCAAGGGTGGCACTGAAGAGTTTCGGTGAAATGGTATCACCCTGCCGAACCCCTCTCTTGATTTCGATGATCACTTCCTTTGTAGAATGGTGAGATCCTGATAGTGAATCCGTAATACAGGTCATGGAGGATCCTGATGTATTGAGTTTGAATGCCCTGTTTGGCTAGGGCTTTGATGACCACTTTGGTCTTAACAGAATCAAAGGTCTTATTTAAATCAATGAACATTAGACAGAGCAGCATCTTGAACTCCCGAGAAACCTCAATGAGCTTAGTTACCATGTGGATATGGTCGATCATGCTGAATGCTTTTTGGAATGCGGCTTGCTCGCATGGTTGTCCTTCATCTAGTGTTCTGCCAATCCTATTCAGGATGACTCGAGTGAACAGTTTGTAGACTACAGACAACAGGAAGATTGGACGATAGTTGCCAATGTCGTGGATGTCTCTCTTCTTGTACAGTAGAACGGTCCTGCTGGTTTTCCATTGGGACAGAACTTTGCATTCAGACGGGTAATGTGTGAAGAGTCGAGCCAGTGTATTGATGAGTACTGACAGCAGATTCTTCAGGTGTTCGGTTCTGACCTTGTCTGGGCCGGGTGCTATTTGCTTCTTTACTGATGAAATGCATGTCAGATTTCAGAAGGGAGAACATTGGGAACGACATATCCATCCTGTGGAATTTGGTATGTGGGCAGGTGGACATGACTATCGAAGAGATTCAAGTAGAAGTCATGGATAATCTTTTCCATTGCCCTTCTGGAAGATGTGATAGATCCATCAGGACATTGGAGGGCAGTTGTCTTGGTCTTGTAGTTGGCAAAGGACAGGTGGGCGTTGTGAATGCTTTTCCTGGCTTCTGCTGCATCTGCCAGTACTGCTGCTCTTTTCTCTTTGAGGTCTTCCTTTATCGCTTCTCTGCACTGCTTTGCGAACTCGGATGTTAGCTTGTGGTTGCCTGGGGCTCACGCCCAGCCACGTTGTTAAATGAGCTCAAGAGTTTTTGAAGACAGGCGTATTTTTGTGGATTTCTCTTCCTCAATGTTCCTTGCACAATCATGGAGGTACTGAAGCAGTGGATCGTATTCTTCATCAATGTTGTCAACAACGGCATCTTTCCATGTTGCAGCAATAGTGCCAAAGAACTCCCAGTTGATGGTCGTTCTGGGAGTTCTCTTCTTAAACTTTGCAGACCTTTCTCCCAGATCCATGAAGTAGAATTTTGCAGGAAGGAGACAGTGGTCCAATCCTGTTTGGAATTTTGGGACAACATCGACGTCGGTCAGGCAAAACTGTTGATTGAATATGATGTGGTCAATTTCGTTGTGGAACTGTCCACCGGGAGACTCCCATGTCCAACATTTAGATTCGGGCTTCTGGAGCTGTGGGTTATCATGGATGGTCTTGGTCAACATGATGAACTCAGACAGTCTCTCATCCTGTTCGTTCCATTCTAGGGATGGGTCCCGATGTGGAGTTCTTTGGCTGATCTTCTTGGTCCTAACTTGGCATTAAAATCACTGACAATGATCTTGTAGAAAGTGTGGTCTTCTTTATAGAACTTCTCCAGCTCCATGTAGAACTTCTCAATTTCTTCTTCATCATAATTGGATGTTAGTGCATAGACAACAAGGTTAGAAACTGCCGGTAGCAAGCACAATCTATTCAAGTTTAATCGTCCAATTCGGGTTGTAAGGCATTCGAATGAATCAATGCTCATGGCTAAGTTTGTGTTGACAAGGACACTGACACCGACACCACCGATGTCTCTTTTGTCGCATGTTCCGAGGAACAGTTCTTCAGTGTCAAAAATGGTGCGATGTGATTAATGCCTTCTCATCTCAGTCAGACCAATGATGTCATACTTGATCTTCCATGCTTGCACCATCAGGTCCTCAATGTATGCTTCCGATGCCAGCATACGTGCATTGAAAGTACAGACAGTCATTTTAGTCCTTCTTCATTTTGGCAGCCTAGTTCGGCCCTAAGATTTTATCAGCCTTTCCTTGCTCATCCTTCTTAACACTGCTGTACTGGGGGCTCTTTCAGGGTCAGGGAAATGAGGCCCATTGTATTTACTGTTTTTGGCATATAGAATACGCCACAGATAGCTTGCCAGGCTCTGCTGTGAGGGCAGGATACTTTAAGTAGCTTGCCGGGCTCTCCGAGACAGATAGAGGCTTTTGGGGTGGCCTCTAATCGCCCTTGCAGGTGTTCCCATGGTTCAAACCGTATTTGAACCCCATCAAATATGGTGCAGTAATAATGAAAAATGGATATTAAGTGTCTTATGATGTGGTGTGATCCCCGGGTAGCTGGAGATTGGTGGAAGCAGGCAGAGGATCTTTGTTTCTGGGTCCCAGTGAGTCTGGAGTCCAAGGTTCCTCTTTACCTGGTTCTGTGGGGCTTTACTCATGCATGAGGCTTGGCCTGAGAGGTTCAGAAAGCAGCCTGGAGCATGGCAGTGGCTAATAACCCCAAACATTAGCCAAGAGGCACAAATGCTGGCCAGCTTCGACCGTGAGTGTGGAAGGTCGGACTACAACTGAATCTCATGAAGACACTGTTCATGAGAAACAGACTCCTTCCTGACGTTCTATTCACTCTCAACGGGACGAACATCTCTGAATGCAGAAGTTATGTGTACCTAGGTCGAGAACTCAACATGACGAACAACCTGGCACCTGAGTTTCACAGGAGGAAGAGAGTGGCATGGAACACCTTCAAGAGCATCAAAGAAATAGCTAAGAGGACAAGAACCTCCAGTTCCAGGCACATCTCTTTGACTCCACTGTTCTTACTGCATTAACACATGCCTCAAAGACCTGGACCCTATGAAAACAGGATGAGAATGCTATTCCGGTCTCCCAAAGAGGAATTGAAAGAGCTATGCATGGAGTATCACGCTTCACTCAAGTAAGAGAAGGAATCCGGAGTTCCGACCTCCGTCAACAATCAGGAATCAGTGACGCTACGCTGTCTTGTTTGCCAAAGCGTTGACAATTAGATAGGTTGACGACCACTGGACTAGAGCCGTTACTGACTGGATTCCACCAGATGTCAAAAGATCACATGGCCGCCCACCTACAAGATAGTCAGACTTCTTCATCAAGACCCTGAATGAACAGTTTGAGGTTCTTTATGTTTCTGGAGCAAGCAGACACCATTGGGCTACACTAGCACATAACAGGGACGAATGGGGACATTACTGGTGCCCGCTTGAGCAAATTGATTAGTAACGGGATGTCAAGTGATCAAGTGATATGGGACTATAGAAAATTAAGAAGCTTCTGCACTACAAAGGAAATGATGATCAGAATAAAAATACACTCCATAGACTTGAAGAGAATTTTTTCCACACTCATCTAATAAAGGGGTGACATTCAAGATATATAAAGAACTAATAGAACTTTACAAGAAAAAAAACATCAAAAATGGGATGGAAGGGTTGGGGGGTGGAGGGATAATGGGATCCGCGGTGGTGGGAAATGGGCACTGGATGAGGGATGGGTATTTGATCATTGTATAATTGAAACCCAAGCACAAAAATTTGTAAGTCTACAACTGTACCTCATGGTGTCTCACTAATAAAAATTTTAAAAAATGGGATGTGGAGAGAGATGAAAATACGCTTCCTCAAAGAAAACACACAGATAGCCAACAGGTATATGAAAAATGCTCTGCATCACTTATCATTAGGAAAGTGCAAATCAAAACAAGAATGAGGTATCATCTCACATCAGTGAGACTGGCACACATCACAAAGAACAAAAACAATCAGTGCTGGCAGGGGTGTGGGGAAAAATTTACTGCTGGTGACAATGTTAACTGGTTCAATATTTTTGGAAACAACATGAATACTTCTCAAAAAAGCTAAGAGTTGAGCTCCTATATGATCCAACAATTCCACTTTTAGGAATCTACTCCAAGGGCCCAAAAAGTATACAGAAAGGATCTCTGTACTTCCTTGCAGCCCTATGCACAATAGCCAAAATCTGAGAACAACCCAAGCACAGATGAGTGAATAAAGAAACTGCATTACATTTACACACTGGAAGCTACTGAGTGCTTTAAGAAAAGATGGAATCATGAATTTGCTGGTACATGAATGGATCTGGAGAGCACCATGCTGAGTGAAATGAGTCAGAGGGACCCACACAGAATGGGTTCTGTCATATGTGGGATACAAAGAAACATAACAGGGGAATTACAAATTGTCAACAACAGAGACTGAGAACTGATCATCAATAAGTTCACGCCGATGAGGGATTGGGAAGAGGGGACACTGAGACAATGGTGGAGGGAAGTGGATACTTTGGTAGAGGGTGTGGTGCTGGAATGTTCCATGAATATAAATCCTATTAATAACAGTTTTGTAAACCATGGCACCTAAAATAATGTAAATAAAAAATAAAATGAACAAAATTAAAATATATCACAGACATAAGTCCATGGTAGTTTGAAAAAATAAAACTAGTTCAGGGGATGGAGTGATAGTAAAACAGATAGGGTGCTTGCCTTGCATGTGGGCAGCCCAGGTTTGAGCTGGCATTCCACATGATCCTCCAAGCACTGCCAGAAGTGATCTCTGAGTGAAAAGCCAGGAATAAGTCCTGAGCACTGCCATATGTAGCCGAAAATTAAAAAAAAAAATAAATCTTAGGGCTAAGAGAAGACTCAAAGGGCTACAGCATGGTTTTGCACATGGGAATCTCAGGTTCCAAAACTGCCTGGTCCCCTGAACATGGCTGGGAGTGACCCCCAAGTATCATCGGGTGTGACGACTTAAGAAAAAAGGAAAACTGATTGCAGAAAGCACCACCGAGTCATCTTTGCTATGGAGCACAAACAGAAGAGTCTGCCACCCTTTCAGGACAGGAAATCTGCCCCAGTGCTTGGCATGTGGACCCCACAAGGGCCACACTCTGGTCCTCTGGGAGAGGGTCAGCCTGACATCATCTGAAGACATCCATGCTGCACAGGTAGGTGCTACCGGGCCCTGGGCAGGGAGAGGCTCTCACCGGAAGATGATGTTCTCCAGGTCAAAGGGATACTCAATGATGCCAGTGGTGGGCACACGGACACGAAGCACATCTTGCTGAGTTGGCACGAAGGAAGGCTTGGCGATCCGGTCAATGTCAGAGAGATAGCTGCGACATTAGGGAACAAAAAAAGCAGCAGGATTTGTTCCAGAGAAGGTGGGAATGAACAGACACCCCAGGGACCGTGCTCAGGAGCCCCACCCATTCCACACACCCCATGAGTGACCTCCAGAGCAAACCCAGCTCCAGGCCCCCTGAAGAGTGATGTTTCTGCAAAAGAAGGTTTGCAAGCTCTCAGGAAAACCCCCGTCATCCCATTTCTTTTCCTGATTCTACTCTCACTCATCAGCAAGAGGGCTGGCGAGGAAGACAGCAGGAGGAAGGAACTGGATGTGGGTCTCTCTGACTTCTCAGCTGTTTCTCCCTTCCACTCCGTGCTTTCCCCACCCAAGAGCATAAAAGAACATTGATGTTACTTTATGTTCCTTAGATGAATGCAATCTTTCTATGTTTATCCCTCTCTTTCTGACTCATTTCGCCTAACATGATACTTTCCATGTAGTACCACTTGTATGTAAATTTCATGACTTCATCTTTTCTAACCGCTACTAACACCCAAGAATGGCCGAGATTAGTAACCAGGAATTTTGCTCCATGGATTGGAGGCCAGCCACACATGCTAGGAGAAAAGGCAGCTCAGATAGAGAAGGGAGCACCAAATAAAGGGTGTTGGGAGGATCCTCCCAGGATGGGAGAAGCATGCTGAAAGTAGACTATAGACCAAACATGATTGCCACTCAATGCCTCTTTTGCAGACCACAACACCCAATAGGAGAGAGAGAACAAAAGGGAATACTCTGCCACAGAGGCAGGGTGGGCCAGGGGGATTGGGGGGTGGATACTGGGACCTGTGGTGGTGGAAAATGGGCACTGGTGGAGGGATGGGTATTTGATCATTGTATAATTGAAACCCAAGCACAAAATTTGTAAGTCTACAACTTACAAATGGCGTCTCACTAATAATAAATAAATAAATAAATAAATAAAAATAAGTACAGTGGAATGGATAAAAAAAGAACATTGATGCCAGTTGCTGATGCTTTTATTAATGAATTTCTTTCCTTCATTTGGGGGGGTGGTCGTGGGAGATTTAGGCCACATCTTGCCTCTGTGCCCAAGAATCACTCCTCGCAGTGCTCAAGAGACCACATTGGGGTGCCAGGGATCGGATCCGGGTCAGCCACCTCCAAGGCAAGCAAGCAATCTACCTGCTGTACTTATCGCTCTAGTGGATATCTATCACCCGCAATGAATTTGTATCTAAGAGAACATAAAAATCCTACAAGCCAATGGAGAGTTCTTCCAAAAACACAACAAAAAAACTTTTCTTGTTACACTGCAAAAGCAGACACCTCTTAAAATAACCCAGAATTTGTCTTGAATTATTTTGGGCTCTGTATTGAAGTCCCTAAAGCTTAACAATATCTCTATTTTTCCTCTGGTAAAAGAAGATACTTGAAAAACTAAACTAAACTAAAGCCTTTCTAAAAAAGCGGGTTTAAGCCACACAACGGACTGGGACTTTGGCCAAAGGGGAGGTTGGTGCCTCCGTGCACCCCGAGGCCAAGGCTGACGTCACCACTCCTGCACAAACACCCCCCCCCCCACCCGCCCAGCAGGCCTGCCCAGGAATGGCAGGAAGGAGTGCAGAGTGACAGAGTGACCGGGACAGCCCTGCTGCACTGCTGCCTCCCAATCTCCCAGGGCCTCCTGCCATGACCACTGGACTCCACCAACCAGCAGGTGGCTAACAGTCTCCCGTGGCCTCTGGCTGCGCCCCTGGGAAGCAGCAAGCACTGTCTGCTGCATCACGAGCTGGTGGACACCTCCCGCAACTGGTTCCAGCTTCAGTTCAGAGGCGGTGATGCCACCGCCTGAACCCGCACGTGCCCGCTTTCTTTTCCCTGGGAGCTGCCTGCCTCCCCTGCTGCCCCCCAAGTCGCTCCCTGGGTGTGTCCCACATTCCGGGACTCTGGGGCCTTCTCGGGCAGGAGCAGCTGGTCCTCCCTGAGAGGCTGCATGTGGCAATCTCTGCCGGTGCCCAGGGTCATCCGAGAGTGACAGTAGCTGTCTAGGGAGCTGGTGGTGATGCCCTGGGCTGTGCAGCTGCTGGTGATGAGTTTCCCTTCTTCCTCCCCCCCCCATCATTACTTTTGTTTTTTTTTTTTCTTTTTGGGTCACACCTGGTGATGCACAGGGCTTACTCTTAGCTCTGCACTCAGGAATTGCTCCTGGGGGAACTCAGGGGGCCATAGGGGATGCTGGGAATCGAACCCAGGTTGACCGTGTGCAAGGTGTTTGCCCTACCCTCTGCCCACACACACACAGCGGGGGGCCCCGAGGCAGCCTGAGGGTAGAGAAGAAGGGGACAGGTCGGGGGTGGAGCAATAGCACAGCAGGTAGGGCGTTTGCCTTGCACGCAGCGAACCTGGGTTCGATTCCCAGCATCTCATATGGTCCCCCGAGCAACGCCAAGGGTGATTCCTGAGTGCAGAGCCAGGAGTAACCCCTGTGCATTGCCCAAAAGTCAGAAAAAAGGGGGGACAGGTCTCAGGGAAGAGTCCAGGACCCCAAAGGGTGGCAGAGGACACGCAGGGAGAGGAACAGAAGCAGGACTCTTCCTTCCTCTTTAATCACACTTTGCCAGAGGGGCACCTCTCAGAAACACTGGCAGGAAAAGGAGCACTGTAATCGCTAATGGAAACGCTTTGTGCAGGAGAATATTGGTTTGCACCCACAGGGCCTCGGGACTCAATACTAGAGCTTCGTGCTCCTAACAGTGTGTGTGTGGGGTCGTTGCCCCAGATGAGCCTGGCACAGCACTGGGCGGACTGGGCCCAGGGCTTTGCGGGGCTGCAGAGACTCGCGCTCCCACTAGAGGGCAGCACCAGACCGGCCACGGATGGACTTCCCGCATTGCCGCCCCAAATTAATGATTTTAGATTTGGGTGCTGCTGTCTTTGGATCAGGAAACCCCCCGAGGGCTGAGGGATAAAAAGGAGAAAAGTTTGGGTCAGAGCATTCCTACACCCCGCTAACAGAATGCCACCTTTGGGGTTCGGTTTTGTTTTGGCTGGGGGCGGTGGCACACCCAGCAGTGCTCAAGGTTGACTCCCCGGCTCTGTGCTCAGGGACCACGGCTGGCGGGGTTCAAAGGAGGGAGGTCGGGCCTGCAGGGTGTAGGGAAGCCTCTCACGCCCCAGCTACTGCTCCAGAATCCCACCTTTGATCAACCCCACATTGATTCCACAGAACCCCACACTTGGACGTTGCAACGTCCCAGGCAGCAAGGAGGGGTCGCGGCAAGGCCTGGTCCCAACTCACTACTTGGCCGAGTCTGACAGCTGGTACTCCCGCCGCCTGTCGTAGCACTCCTGGATGCCCGGGTCCCGCCACAGCTGCTTGATGGCCTCGGCCTGGTCCTTGGACAGCGCGGAGACCTTGCCCACGTCCACTTCTCTGATCAGCTGAGCGTTCTCCTGTCGGGGAGACAAGGGACCTTCTGTTAGGCAGCAGGAGGATGCGACTGGGGGAGGGATGGGGGGACGGGGCTGCCCTGCTGGGCACGGGACAGGGAGGAAGGGACCAGCCTTACCTGCCCAAGGACAGGCTGTGAGTTGCGGCAGCAGACAGGCTGCGAACTGGGGGTGTTGGTCAGGGCGGGAAGTCACAGGGTTTGAGGTCTGTTGTTGGACTGGATACTACAACCCCTCACACTGATACCCAGGCCTGCTTCCTCCTCTTTCTCCTCCCGGGGGAGGTCTGCACAAACAGTTCTTGGGGGTTTGGGGGACGCTAGAGCCATCCCCAGTGACACTGTGAAAACCAGACCTCATGATTTGACGCTTGGGCCAGTGGTACTAGGGGGCTTGGCGGCCACGGATGGAGCTACTGTGGGTCCCTGGGCTGTGCTCAGCAGTTCTTGGGGTAGGGGCATACGGTGCTAGGGAGCTGGCGTGGGGTCTTGAGTGCCTCTGACCCCTTTCCCCGGCATTCCTCTTAATTTTTTAAAATGAAAGTTTGGAATACTTTATCTTTTAGAGCAGTTTTAGGTTCCTGCAAAACTGGGTGGAAAGTATAAGTATTTACCCAGTCTGCTTTTTTTTTTTTAATTTTGATTAGTGAGACACCATGAGGTACAGTTGTAGACTTACAAATTTTTGTGCTTGGGTTTCAGTTATATGATCGAACACCCAACCCTCCACCAGTGCCCATTCTCCACCACCAATGATCCCAGTATCCCTCCCACCCCCCGTCCCCCCCATCCCACCCCACCCCTGTGGCAGGGCATTCCCTTTTGTTCTCTCTCTCCTTTTGGGTGCTGTGGTTTGCAAAAGGGTCATTGAGTAGCAATCATGTTCTTTCTATAGTCTACTTTCAGCATAGATCTCCCAACCTGGAAGGATGCTCCCAACACCCTTTATTTGGTGCTCCCTTCTCTATCTGAGCTGCCTTTTTCCCTAGCCTGTGCGGCTGGCCTCCAAGCCATGGAATAAACCTCCTGGTACTTATCTCAGCTATTCTTGAGTGTTAGTCTCCTATTTTGTTACTCTACGTTCCTCAGATGAATGCAATCTTTCTATGTCTGTCCCTCTCTTTCTGATTCATTTCGCTTAGCATGACACTCTCCAGTTTTCGACAAACTGGCAGGCTACCGAATGTAATCTGCCCACATGGCAGAGTCTGGCAAACTCCCCAATATGGCGTACCCAATATGCCAAATACCAGTAACAATGATGGGTCTCATTCTCCTAAAGAGCCTTGAATATAGCACTTTCTTAAAAATCTCAGGGCTATGATGAAGGAGACGTTACTGGGGCCTGCTCGAGGCAATTGACGAATAACAGGATGGTCGTGATTCGTGATTCGTGATACTCTCCATGTAGTACCACTGTTTACAATAGCTAGGATCTGGAAAAATACCCAATTACGTTCAAATGCCACCTTCCCTATGGGTGAACACTGCCATGGGCACATGGACCCCCTTGGCACTAATCACTATAATATCTTGATGTCTCATCACTGTCATCATAAACAATGCCAGCTCAGACAGGCTATCTGTAGCGGTGGTGCAGAGTCACTGCTGTCATTATCACCGTTTATTGCCCATTTTCAAGACATCAAGAGCTCTACACATATGATCTCCAGTGGTTGTTCTGAAGACGCTAAGAGCCAAGATAGTAAGGTCGACCCATGTCCCCGGCATCTGGGCCTGGGCTGGCCCCAGACTCAGCCACCTGTCTTGCCTGCAAGTCCCCGCAGATGACAGCACCCCACAGAGATAGACAGGGTCCTGCTGCACGCAGGGCAGCAATCCCATCGTGCTTGCTGGCCACTCCACTGCAGGGCATCTCTCTGGTGGCTAGAATCTGCTTGGATAGATCAGGAGCCCCTGAAAGGTTGATCATGCCTTGCCCTGTTTATCTTCAGCCCAACAGGAAACGAATAAGAGGTGATGTTGCACATTCATCTGGCTGGCAGTGGAGTTGGAAAACTTCCAGTAAGTCACTATCACTCTGCCCACATCGATCACGAGTGGGTATAAGGCCTTACCTTAGGCTGCTCAAGAACCAGTGTCAGGTTTGCTTGGGATGGCGGCCGGCAGATGAAATAGTGACATTCCCAGAATCAAAGGTCAACCTGTCCCCAGTGCAGAAGACAGGACTCGTGGTCCGCCTGGTGATAAGAGGACACCAGGCTGCATACGATGCTCCCTTGCATCCACACCTGGCAGGTAACAGGCCAGACCAAGCACCCGGGTTCAGCTGGTCTTCATTTCCTTTTCCCCTTTTCCCACCCAAGACAATTTAAAGCCCCTTAGTCTCTCCCGGGCTGGAGCGATAGCACAGCGGTAGGGCGTTTGCCTTACAAGCGGCCAACATGACCGACCCGAGTTCGATTCCTCCGCCCCTCAGAGCCCGGCAAGCTACTGAGAGTATTCGATATGCCAGACACAGTAACAACAAAGTCTCCAATGGAGACGTTACTGGGCCCGCTCGAGCAAATCGATGATCAAAGGGAGGGCCTTTACTTACTTTACTTTACTTAGTCTCTCCCAGGGCATGGCTCTACCCCAGCCTCATCAGAGGGTCATGGAGTTCTGTCCAGGAGCACCCCAATATACTTCTCTTATTTCTTTCACTTTATTTGCCTCCTGCCCCTGCGCCTGGCTGTCCTCGATGGGGCCCCTTGGAGAGGACGGGTTGAGTTTCCCTCCCCACCCCGAGCAGAGCCCCGGCAGCTGAAGACCTCCAGAACCATCCACCACCATGCTGAGACCACTCTTCACACGCATGAAGGTTCCAGCAGAGAAACAAACATGTGGGTCAAGGGGCTGAGATCTCCAAGCCTGCTCGGATCGGGGCTGAGCATCCCCCACCCTGATCCTCCACCTTCCAGTAGGCGGGGGTCACACCCACCAACTGGCCCCCTGGCGCCGTGTAATCCCATCAACGGCCAAGACCCAGAGACTATAAAACCTAGCTTCCGGAAGACATCTTATTATCTCATTCTTACTTTGGATAACCTGGCAGGCTGCCCACATGGCAGAATCTGGCAAACTTCCCGTGGCGTACCCAATATGCCAAATACCAGCAACAATGATGGGTCTCATTCTCCTAACCCTGAAAGAGCCTTGAAAATGACACTTATTAAAATCTCAGGGCTAGGACGAAGGAGACATTACTGGTGCCTGCTCGAGGCAATCAACAAACAACAGGATGATCGTGATCATGATCGTGATCATAATTTGCCTCTGTCCCTCTGTCTGTGCTGGACAGGGTTCCAAATCTATGAGCCAGGACCTTTTAAGGACCCGATAGATCACCAGTCTCAGCATTCTGACGTATTCAAAGAGTCTTTGGTTTTCTAGGGTACCAGGGAAACTATCACGTGCCCACCCCCCCACCCCCCCGATCTAAGTAAAGACAGTCTCTTTATTGGAACAGATGCCTAATACTCCCTTCCCTGTTGCAGAGACAACAATAGTAGTTCCCTAAATCACAGCTCCTGCCGCTTACATACTGGCTCTCTCTGCATTGCCTGCCTGGCTAGGTCGGAGCACAGTTAAGCGGAGAACCTAGACAGTGTCTGCCCAGAAGAAGGCCCCCACTCCCTTTCTTCCTCTGGGTTCTCTTCCTCTCCCAAACAGGACATGGTAATTTCTCACCCACAGCTTAGCAACACCTCAATTCGAGACTCTGTCTTGAATTGATCTGTCAGGACAAAGGCAAGATCTGATTTGTTCTCACAGCCAGAACCCAGCAGAGGGTGTCTGAACATTCAGCCTACCATTCCCTCTCAGGGAAAAATTCTTTGTCGTCCCCCATAGCACCTCCCCTCCCCCACATCACCCTGCACCTTCTTTAAGTGAACAAACAGAAAGCCCGCTCCCCGCATTGCATCTGTGACACTCTCAATTCCGCAGAGACCAGCTAGCACCCCCAGGGACCTGAGGAGCAGTGACAAAGTACAGCGTCTGCATATTACAGCTGCTCCCTAGGGACACAGGTCCAGCAAACACTGTGGCGCAAAGAAAATGCACGTAAGGGAGAAAGTGTCATTGAGATACCCACAGCACGACTCACAGACAGTGACAGGACGCAGCTCTGTTCACAGACCAGGCTAGGTGGAGTCTGGGCAGGAAGCCCTGGCATGCAGACTGGATTTGTCTTTCTTTTTTATTTTTTTTTAATTTTATTTCGAATACTCATCCCTCCACCAGTGCCCATTTCCCACCACCACGGATCCCAGTATCCCTCCCATCCCCCATCCCCCCCTCCCGTCCCACTCTGCCTCTGTGGCAGGGCATTCCCCTCTGTTCTCTCTCTCCCTTTGGGTGTTGTGGTCTGCAAAAGAGTTGAGTCTGATTTTCAGGGAGAAATGTTGGATGATTTACTTTCCATCGATCACTTTGTATATAAGGAGATGTCACACGGCCGTTTAGGCGGCCGCGCGGTTTGGAAAAAATATCCTGGTACCCGCTTGCAGGCTCATGGTTACCGGGGTTCCATCTGGAGAAGGCGGGATGCAGCACCTACCCCATCTGGGACCTCCCGGTGATATCGGCTCTGTTTGGGACCTGGAGCATTCTAAAGGAGCTGTGGGGCCCTCCAGACGGTTTTCTTCTTTGTTGCTGTGTGCTGTAAGGTGTCGCTGGGGGACGGGTTTATTTATTTATTTTTTTGAGTCTTTAGGCACCATGATTTACAATATTGTTGATGACAGCGCTTCACGCAAACCACGTTCCAACACCACACCTCCACCAGTGTCTGCTTTACTGCAGCAATCTTGCCTCACATAAGCCACCCATGAACACAATAGTACAGTGGGTAGGATGTTTGCCTTGCACGAGGCCAACCTGGGTTCAATTCCTGGCACCACATTATGGCCCCCTGGAAAAAAAAAATCTGACTGGGTCAAAAAAAATAGTAGTACATAGTTATCCCTGGTTCGATCCCCAGCATTGCAAAGGGTCTCCTGAGCACTTTCAGGAGTGACTTCCGAGAGCAGAACCAGGAGTGAATCTTGAGCACTGCTGCATGTGGCCCAATACCAAAACAATTAATACGTTATCTTTTTTTTTTTTTTAAAGCTTTGCCTCAGAACTTGTCCTCAGCTTCCTTGGAGAGAGAGCTTAGTTCCCGCAGAGTACTTTTTCTTTTCCCCAGTGTCCTGAAGAGCCACATTCTGAATAGGACAACACTCTTGAATGTGTAGAAAATGGCATCACTGCCCAGTGTGCGGCTCAGAAAAAAAAAAAAAACAGGAACAGTATCTGCTAAGCATCGGATGGCAGAGAGATAACAGATGAATTCTCCATGAGGCTGCAGTGCACAGAGTTCTTTGCTGATGCTTAAAAACAAGCCTCACAGTGCCAGGAATATGGCTCAGGAACACTTCCTGTCATGTGTAAGGCCAAGAGTTTGATCCCCTCCCCCATAGCGCTGTTGGCCTGAACTTGACAAGCAAGCGGTCCTGCCCCCCCCCCCCCCCAACATCCTCCCATCCCCACCCTCATCACAGATTTAGCATCACAGATGTGGCCTCTGTTTAAAAAAAAATCCAAATAAAAAACAAATCACATACTTGCCCAATGAGTAGGTGAGTTCATTGAGTCTAAAGGCCTGTTCTGAGATGTGGAGTGCATCTATGCCTCATTGGCGTATAAGACCGGTATCTCTCTAAGGGATTGTAGATCAAACAGTGTTGCCATCAGCTGTGTCCTTCTCTTTGATGTCTACTGAGTCATGGTTCTCTTAAGTTGGAATTTGTGGGTTGTTGGAAACTCCGGGACTCAGCCGGATTCAGCACATAGGAAGTAAAATGACCTGTGCTGGGTCTTTAAGAGGCCACCTTCACTTTACAAGAATATCTGGTCTTCACTGCATATATCTATGATGAGCTGGTTGACTGGTTGGCAGGTTTTGTTGTGGGGCCACACCTGGGGTTGCTTAGGACTTACTTTTGAATCTGCTCACTCCTGGTGGGGTTCAGGTGTCCTATATGGTCCTGGGGATCAAATCTGGGGCTAACTAGGTGTAAGACCTTTACCCCTATACTATTTTTCAGATCCAGTCAGATTTTTTTAAACTAAAGTATTCAATCAGAAGGTTTGTGTGTATGAGTGTGAGTATGGGTTTATGAGTTTGCATGTGTGTATCTGTGTGTGTGAGTGTGGTGTGAACGTGCGTATCAGTGAGTGTGCATATGTGTGTATTTGTGTGTATATGGTTGTGTGTGTATCTGTGAGTGCGTGAGAGAGTGTATATCTGTGAGTGTGTGTATTTGTGTGTGAGTGTGTATGAGTGTGAGTGTGTATCTGTGAATTGAGTGTTTGTATCTGTGACTGTGTGTGTGTGTGTGTGTGTGTGTGTGTGTGCATGCTGTATACATCCTTCAGGAACAAGCATCCTAACCCTTTCGTTGACAAACACCAAGTACCTAGAATACTAACTGGCACAGAGATATTGTTTGAAATAAATGCTCTTTTGTGGGGGGCAGGGTGCTAGAGTTCAGGGGCTTCTCTCTGTTTTGTGCTCAGTTGCTCCTGAGAGTGTTGGGATAATCACATGATACTGGGGATCAAACCAGGACAGGCAGCACGAAAGGCAAGCACCTTCATCCCTGAACTATTCCTCTTGCCTAAATGAATAAGCAATTGTCACTTGAACATCTTTACATTTTGTCAATACTGACCAGCTATGTTAAATCAAGGAGGAGGCTATTTATCAGGACGTTATAGTCTGCAGAAGTGTGTACAATTGCACATCACTTTTGAAATAGCTAGGTTTTGAATAAGAAAAAGATGCCCCGAAGCTAGCAGAGAGGATCCCTTTGGCACAGGCACCCAAGGACGCTAAGCAAACGCCTGCTGTCAGACCCTGCAACCGAGACTCGGGAGGCCAGGGAAGGTAAGGAACGGCCCTTTTGGTCCACGGATCTCAGCATCACACACTGAACTGGCTCAAACACACTTGCAAGTGGAAGACCACACACAGATGAAAGCCCAAGCCAAGCTTGAAGCTAACTCAAAAGTGGATTAAAGGGACTGGGAGCATGCACATGTGTTAGGGTTCCATGCCTGGCACCGCTGGTCTCTTGAGCACATCTGGGTGCAGCTGTGAAGGCTCCGGGCATTGCAAGGCATCCCAAGTAATTTCCAGCAGCAAAGGGCTGGCGCAGGCCTGCACCCACAAGCCCTTATACTGACCCTTCTGTCCTGATGGCTAAGGGGCTGGGGGGGGGCAGGGGGCAGTGGGCCTTGCCCCTCCACCAAAAGGATTAAAGAATTGGATGTCATTTACACAATGGAGTACTATGTAGCTGTTAGAAAAGATGAAGTCATGAAATTTACATACAAGCGGTACTACATGGAAAGTATCATGTTAAGCGAAATGAGTCAGAAAGAAAGGGATAGACATAGAAAGATTGCATTCATCTGGGGCACATAAAGTAACAAAATAGGAGACTAACACCCAAGAGATTAGTACCAGGAATTTTGCTCCATGGCTTGGAGGCCAGCCACACATGCTAGGGGAAAAGAGAGCTCAGATAGAAAAGGGAGCACCAAATAAAGGGTGTTGGGAGAATCCTCCCAGGGTGGGAGAAGCATGCTGAAAGTGTAGACCAAACATGATTGCCATTCAATGCCTCTTCTGCAAACCACAGGGCCCAAAAGGAGAGAGAGAGAACAAAAGGGAATGCCCTGCCACAGAGGAAGGGTGGGATGGGGGGGAATGGGGGGTGGGAGGGATACTGGGACCCGTGGTGGTGGAAAATGGGCACTAGTGAAGGGATGGGTACTCGATCATTGCATAACTGAAACCCAAGCACAAAAATTTGTAAGTCTACAACTGTACCTCATGGTGTCTCACTAATAAAAATTAAAAAAAAAAAAGAATTGGATGTCAGACTATAAAGCATAGAAGAAAACAGCGGAGAAATTCTCTATAACATTGGTTTCCACAATTCGGAGATTCAACTCCAAGAACTACAAAAGTCAAAATGAGAAAATGAGTTAGGGGAAGGGGGAGCTCAGAAAGAGAAGGGAACACCAAATAAAGGGTGTTGGGAGGATCCGCCCATGATGGGAGAGCATGCTGAGGGTAGACTGTCGACCAAGCATGATTGCCACTCAATGCCTCTTTTGCTGACCATGGCACTCAAAAGGAGAGAGAGGGAAATGCCCTGCCACAGAGGCAGGGTGGGATAGGGGCTGGGGGCGGGGAGGGGATGCTGGGATCCGTGGTGGTGGGAAATGCGCACTGGTGGAGGGATGGGTGTTTGATCATTGTATAATCGAAACCCAAGCACAAAAATGTGTAAGTCTACAACTGTACCTCATGGTGCCTCACTATTAAAAAAATAAATAAATAAATAAATTTAAATAAATAAATAAAAGAGAAAATGAGATTCCATCGAAGTGAAAATATCAGCATGGCAAAATAGTCACTAGGCTGAAAAGCCATCCCACTGAACGGGAGGAACAAAAGACTGATTTCCTGTGGATATGAAGAACTCACGCAGGGCCCCAGATCAGGCTCAGTGGTACGAGTTCGTGCTTAGCACGATGGAGCTCCAGGTTCAGTCCCTGGCAACACACAGTCCCCTCAACACTGCCGGGAACGACCCCCTAGCATCACTAGGTGTGACCCAAACTCTGTCCCCACCAAAAGAAGTCAAAAACAAACAACCCATTTTGAAAAATGGATGTAAGAGTTGAACAGATACTCTGCTAAAGAAGACACACACACACACACACAATAAATAAGCACCTGAAAAAAAAGTCACATATTAGAGGAAACGCATACCAACATGAAAATGAGATTTGTCCTCAGATTTGCAAAATGGCTCTATCAGGAACGAGTGGTGGCAGAAATGTGGAAGAAATAGAATTTTTTTTGCATACTGTTTGTGGGAATATAAATTGCTCTGACCTCTATGAAAAGCTATATGGATTTATTTTTAATATTTAAATTTTTTAATATTAAAAAACTGCTGCATGACCCAGCAATTGAACTCCCAGATATTCATCTTAAGATCATAAAAACACTGGGACTGCAGAGATAGTGCAGAGGGAAGGGTGCTGGCCTGGAGGTGGCTGACCTGGGTTCGATCCCCAGCACTCCAGATGTTCCACTGAGCACCATCAGGCATAATTCCTGAGTGCAGAGACAGGAGTAGCCCCTGAGCATCACTGGATATGGCCCCCCTCAAGAAAACCCCTAAGATCACAAAAACACTAATCAAAAATCAATGTTTACAACTCTGTCCCTGGCAGTGCTAATTTACAAGAGCCAAAATCTGGAAACAAGCCAAGTGCCTAATGACAGACAGCGGCCAGAGAGAATGAGAGGGATAAAAACAGTGGAGTGTTCGTCAACTGTAAGAAGCAACGAGATCTTGTCTTTTGTGACCACGTGGACATAACGTTATGTTAGTTAGTGAAATACGTTAGAAGGAGAAAGAAATATTGGACAATCCCCCTTGTTTGTGAGATACAGAAACATAAAACACGGGAAGAGACAAAATCCAAGGAAACCCTAAAACTCAGACAGAAGAGCTGTGATGGTTAGAGGGGGCAGTGCTGGGGACATGGATGGGGGAGGCAGCTAGTGGTGTGGTCACTGTCACTGTCACCGTCCTCCCGTTGTTCATCGATTTGCTTGAGTGGGCCCAGTAAGGTCTCCATTTTGAGACTTGTTGTTACTGTGTTTGGCATATTGAATACGTCACAGGTAGCTTGCCAGGCTTTGTCTTGAGGGCGAGATACTCTCGGTAACTTGCCAAGCTCTCCAAGAGGGGCGAAGGAATCCAACCCGTCTCGGCCAGGCTGGCTTCGCGCAAGGCAAACACCCTACTGCTGTGGTATGGCTCCAGCCCAGTGGTGTGGTAACATATATTTTGAAAAGATGTAAAACTCCCCCTAAGACACTTACAGTCGTGCCAACTAATATTATTATCCCAGTTAAACAAAAACATTTCCAGGGAGGAACAGGTATAGGTAATGGGTATCTCTGAAATTCGTCAGATAAGTAAGAGGTCATGTATGCGAAGGCAGAATATTGATTTCTCCACATCTTTCCTGCCAACTGCTCTCTTCAACTAAAATTTTCTTTGGAATATAGATCTTTATTTTTAATTTTCTTTTTTTGGGGGGTGAGCTGGGAGGGTCACTCCAGCTGTGCTCAGGGCTTACTCCTGGCACAGTGCTCAGGAATTACTCCTGGTGGTCTTGGGGGGCCATGTGGGGTGCCCGGGATTGAACTAGGCTCAGCTGAATGCAAGGCAAACTCCTTAAACTTGGCACTATCAGTCTAGTCCTGGAATACAGACTTAAACAGCAAAGCCATTCTCAAAGGAAATCAGGAGAGGTCTTTTGAGAAGAAAGGGCTTGGGAAGTACTGCCGAGAGCACTTAAAACCAAGCCCCAAGTGAGACAATAACTGATTCCCATATAGAAGACTTGGAGCATCTCAACCTTGTATCCTTCAAGGCTATCATTCGTGTAACAAACTGGCCTTAAAGACGCGGTCAGTACTGTTAGTGAAGCTTCATACAAACCGCAGTGATGTGGGTGAAGTCCGCCCACCACACAAGCCGCACAATTCATACCAGGGCTCGTGGAGCCACCTAGTGGGGAGCTTAATTATTGCAAGTCCACTGACAAGTGCACGCTTGTTGGTTCCAGCCAGAACCACAGGGTTTTGTGTTTTATCTTTAGGTCTATCCCAAACATTCTTATTCTCTGGGACAGAGATCAAGAGAATGTTAATGAGAGAAAGAATAAGGGATAGAGGAAAGGATACCCTCAGGACTATATTTAAGGAGAGCAGAATTAATCATTGAAAGAACAGTTCTAAGTACAGATTTTATTTGTCTCTTGGAGTATAAAATAAAAATCGCTGAGAAGCTAAGTTGCTTAGACCAGTCATAGGGATGAGAAATTCCCCCTTTTCCCTCAGTGGCCTACACCACCTCCTCCATCCTCTGAGAGCTAGCCGGTTGGAAAGCAAGCAAGCCACAATCAGAGTGTGGAAAGCACGCAAGAGTGCATGGTTTCCCATGCATGCAGATATGATTTCCTGTGCATATAGGAGTTGGTTTCCCGCGCGTGCAAGATCCTATTTCCTGTGCAAACAGGAGCCTGTGGCCCATGCACACATGGAGGTGCTTTCCTGTGCATAGCAGAAGCAGTGCACGGTTGCACCATGCTCCCCAGGGTTGCGCCTTCATCGGGAATCTGGGCTATGGACTTCCTCATCCTACCTTACATTTTCAAACTTCGAAAATGGTGTGTCAATGCTGCAGCACTCCTGTCCCACTCTGCAGTTAACAGAGCAGATCTTCAAACAGCACCATCTCCTTGCAGATGGGTGAGAGAAAAAAGAATTCTGGACAACAGGAAATGAAAAGACACAACGTCAGGACCTGGTTTCCTTAGACATCGGTGCACGTAGCTGCCTTTCCAAGGTCCCATCAGCGATGTTTCATGAGACTTACTCTATTTCTGAAAGTGCAACGCTGCACCCCACCCCACCCCACCCCCAGCACTCAGACAGACCGCCCTACAACAATCCCTTGCTCTACGTTCTTTTTCCTGTTGGTGTCTCACTTTTTCCACTCTTTTCAATGGCTTGGAAACTCACAACAAATATCTGGGTCACAGCTTGCTTTAATGATGTGCTTTCGAAATGGGAGTTTTCATCTGGACGCATTGTGGGTTGTTTTTCCTTTGCAGCAAGAGCCCACAGGCACTGCTGCCCAGGAGCATTGGTGGCGGTGGTGGTGGTAGTTGGGAGCCCAGCACCTCCCATGAATCCTATCCCAGTTCTTCGTCGCAAGACCCTTGCAGGGATGTCCCAGGATTTCTTCAGAAGAGTCCATGGAGACAAGGGTCCTGCCCCAGCCAGCCACCACAGCCTCTTTTCCTGCAGGTGAGACCAGGTCTAAGGACACCTCTGGAGGGGAGAAGTGGGTGTCGGCTGAGAGCTCCGTGTGATCTGGGTGCTTCGTGTTGGCAGCAAATGTGGCAGTATGGGAGGCTTAGAGGTGCTCAGCGCGTTTTCTCGAGCCTATTCTATTTCTGATGGGTCACGGCTGCATCCTGAGGCCCAGGCACTGCTGGAGTACTGCACAGAATGAACCCAGATATCAAACAGTCATCAGAGTGTAATCGCCAAAGGAGAGTAGGTTGGCATGCAGGTAACCTCGCTCTTGTGAGGAACAACAAATGCTTTTTTTTTTCCTTTGTGGGTCACACTTGGCAATGCACAGGGGTTACTCCTGGCTCTGCACTCAGGAATTACTCCTGGTGGTGCTCAGGGGACTATATGAGATGCTGGGAAATGAACCCGGGTTGGCTGCATGCAAGGCAAATGACCTACCCGCTGTGCTATCGTTCCAGCCCCCAAATGCTTTTTTTTTTGGTTTTGCTTTGATTTTTTTTTTGTGTGTGTGTGCCACACCTGCTGATGATCTGGGGTTACTGACTCTACACCCAGGAATCACTCTTGGTGGTACTTAGGGGACCATCTGGGGTGCTGGGGATCAAACCCCGGTGGGCAGGTTGGCGTTAGAAAATGCCCAATCCACTGTGCGATGGCTCCAGCCCCAGCAAATGATTTTTTTGATAGGTGCTCGCCTTTGAGAAAACTCAAAGTATCTTTCATCGGCTTTAGCACAGCGCCATAGCGAAAACAGAAGTCAGCTCAGAAACACGTTAATAAGAGTTTTCCCCTATTTTTTTAAAGACAATTCAGCCTAGCAAGGCTCTCTCCTTGGGAGAAGAAAGCAGAAGACAGTAGGAAAATGTGTCTCAGTAAATCTCTGCCCTGTTCGGTGTGCCTGAAAGCCTTTCAAGGACACAACCTTGGGGGCTTCCCTCATGCGCTACGGGAGACAGCTTCCGGCCTTCATAGGGGCACCAACAGTATGGAACCCCTGCCCACCTAGCACAAACCTGGGGCGAAGTAAGAGGCACACAAAAGCTGAATGTACTCTGGTAACTGAACCCTGACCTTGGCTTGGATTTGATCACAGAGGGTGGTGCTCAGGGCTCACTCCTGACTCTGCATTCAGGGCTCACTCCTGACTCTGCATTCAGGGCTCACTCCTGACTCTGCATTCAGGGCTCACTCCTGACTCTGCATTCAGGGCTCACTCCTGACTCTGCATTCAGGGCTCACTCCTGACTCTGCTTTCAGGATTCACTCCTGATTCTGCATTCAGGGCCCACTCCTGACTCTGCTTTCAGGGCCCACTCCTGACTCTGCATTCAGGGCCCACTCCTGACTCTGCATTCAGGGCCCACTCCTGACTCTGCATTCAGGGCTCACTCCTGAGTCTGCATTCAGGGCTCACTCCTGAGTCTGCATTCAGGGCCCACTCCTGACTCTGCATTCAGGGCTCACTCCTGACTCTGCATTCAGGGCTCACTCCTGACTCTGCATTCAGGGCTCACTCCTGAGTCTGCATTCAGGGCCCACTCCTGACTCTGCATTCAGGGCCCACTCCTGACTCTGCATTCAGGGCCCACTCCTGAATCTGCATTCAGGGCTCACTCCTGAGTCTGCATTCAGGGCCCACTCCTGACTCTGCATTCATGGCTCACTCCTGACTCTGCATTCAGGGCTCACTCCTGACTCTGCATTCAGGGCTCACTCCTGACTGCATTCAGGGCTCACTCCTGACTGCATTCAGGGCTCACTCCTGAGTCTGCATTCAGGGCTCACTCCTGACTCTGCATTCAGGGCTCACTACTGACTCTGCATTCAGGGCTCACTCCTGACTCTGCATTCAGGGCTCACTCCTGACTGCATTCGGGGTTCACTCCTGACTCTGCATTCAGGGCTCACTCCTGACTGCATTCGGGGTTCACTCCTGACTCTGCATTCAGGGCTCACTCCTGACTCTGCTTTCAGGGTTCACTCCTGACTCTGAATTCAGGACTCACTCCTGACTCTGCATTCAAGGCCCACTCGAGGTGGGGATCACAGGAACATCTGGGCTGCCCGAATCAAACACAGGCTCAGCAGCATCTTAGCCTCTGTGCTACGGCCCCAGTCCCTGAGCTGTGTTCTTGAGGATGACACAATGGTAAGTTACAAGTCCAGCATATTTTAGCACAAAATAAGGAAGGAACAGCGGGGCTGTATTGCTGTAGATGGCCTGCACTGGGCACTGACCAGTGCTGCCCTCGCCCTCTCCCAGCTGAGTTTAGCCAGACGCGCCTGGACCCACCTTCCTCTATTTTTCCTCGAGGCCCTTTATTTCCACTGTGCATTGACCCAGGGTCTCCTTGGCAACCCTGACACCCACCAGGCGCGTCTCTCCTCAACCTCAACCCACCATCTCCTCCCTGAGTAGCTCCCATCCCCTTACTCCCTGCCCCCACCCCTTTCCGAGACACTCCCCAACTTCTCCCCCATTGCTCCAAGTGAGAGGCGAGTCTGGGACTTCGATTTCTCCTCCTATTTATGAAATATTAACAATGCTTGATCCCTCAATAATTTCCATGTATTTTTCTTTCCAAATGTCAAATCAGCGTCCTAGTAGCCAAGCATAATAATGTGTCCTCAGTCAACCCCCGCAAGCCCGGCTAGCAGGACCACAGCTTTCCACATCCCCCTGGCAAATGCCCGCTGCCCTCTGCCACCCATTTCCATGGTCTGCCCAGTCCTGGGCCTTCACAGTGGCCCCAGCCCTGTAGCCCACCTGCTTCTCTGTTCCCCCTTCTTGGATTCATCCATCTGCTCTCTGCTTTGGCATTCCTCACCCCACACCCCGTCAAATAACAGTGAGTTTCAGAGTGTCCTCACTGAATCAAGGGGTCTCTGTGAACATGACCTCCTTTGGAGACTGTCTTTGCAACTATGATTCGAGACTGGATGGGGAAGAAGGTCCCTCTTGGATCAGTGTGTGATGTTCTTAGAAGACACAGGAAAGGACCATGAAGATTCAGGGATGAAGGTGACAGGAAGATGGAGCAGTGGTTGGGCTGATGTGTCCACATGCCAAGAAAGACAGAGAACTGAGAAGCTAAGGGGAAGAAAGGTTAGGAACTGATAGATCCTCGGCGTTTCAGAGATAGCAGCCAGGCCCTCCTGATGCTGGTGCTCCTTCCCGAGCCCTGAGTCGGGGAGCAGGGGAGCTTATGTGGTCCTCTCTCCTGGCCCCTTCTCTGGGCTGGGCTGACACCAGAGGTGGAGGATGGCTTCTGTGACATGCACGGTGCTTCTGGCTCCGTGGGGAGGAGAAGGCCCTTTCTCTAGAAGACCACAGGCTTTCCCTGGATTCTCCAAACTTTGGTCAGGAGACACTCTACTTGTGACCCCTTTTCTGAGCTCAGTAAAATGGGGAGTTTCAAATTTCCCTTGGAATCTGCAGTTCCCCAAACACCCACTTCCTCCGCCAGATCTGTCATTCTTGGGCGTTTTCCCTGCAGTGCAGTGACTCTGTGAAAGTCGGTTCCTTGTGCTGAAGGAAACCTGAATTGTCTCCTAACACAACCTAGTAGTGATTTCAGCTCACACCTGGGGTTGAAAGACAAAACTCTTGATCTTCCGCTGCTAATAAGACACATGCCATTTAAGAACACATCGTTGAACTGAATGCATTTAAATTCTAGGGCAAAGGAAAGTGGAGGATGAGATGCATAAAAGTGTCACACGAGCACACAGACTCATCTGCTCTCTGCACGAGAGATCCCCATCATAATCAATGCAATGGATCAGTTTAAAAGCATAGTTTGGACAAAGTCAATAAGAATTCACTACCCTCTCCCACTGAAGATTCAAAACAGCCTAATGAGAATGGTTTGGAATCAGTTGGTGCTGTTTAACAGAGAGGGGAAAGGCTGTTATATGTAGACTGGTCATTTCTAAGACAAATGCTGACCTTAACTTTAAAACAATCTTGCCGAGCTGCACAGCACAGGGCTATGGCCAAAAGAATTAGATATGGGTGGGGGGTGGGAAAATCCAACCAAAAAAACCCCCAGATCTTTGTCCTTAACCTTTAGCTTTTAACTCCAGCCAAACATTTTTGTCATTTAGAAAGTGTGATTAATTTTTAAGATAAGGGCATTTTTTGGTTGTGTTCTCTTCAGCAGACTGCATATGCAGTTTCTCAAACAATAGCAAAAGCAATGAGAAATGTCTTTAAAAAATTACTTCAGGAGGGGGTGGTGGTATACTCATGCCAGATTCAACTGGGTAATACTCCATAGCCCTGAACTCGTCCAGAAAATCTCACGGTCAGCAAACATTTTGGCAGCTGGACAGAACCAGTGTGAGTGAATGGCTGAAACTTAGGAAGAATTCTGGGGATTTCTGGCTTTTTGTGGGGGAAAGTGTTTCACTGATCCTTCTCTTCTAAACCCTCACTTTTAATATCAGCAAAGAAACAAAGAAAACGAAATAGATGATTTTTTTTTCTTTTATCATTACTATACAATTACCTTTACTAGAGCTCTAGTCTTGTTTGCTGGTTTTTTGAGTGTGGATGTGAATTACTGTGTTCTTAGATTTCAACCTGCAGAACTTTCCTCACTTACAAAATCCCTTTGTTCTGAAAAATCTGGAAATACATTTCTTTCTTTTTTAATTTTTATTTTTTCCTTAAATTTTTATTAGTGAAACATCATGAGGTACAGTTGTAGACATACAAATTTTTGTGCTTCGCTTTCAATTATACAATGTTCGAGTACCCATCCCTCCACCAGTGCCCATTCTCCACCACCACTGATCCCCAGTATCCATCCCACCCCTCTCCCCCCCATCCCACCCTACCTCTGTGGCAGATACCTTTTGTTATCTCTCTCCTTTTGAGTGCTGTGGTTTGCAACAATTTAATTCTGATATAATTTACGTACCATACAATTTACAACCTATTCAAAAATGCACAATTCACTATGGATTTGATCCCTTGCAGCACCCTCAAATTTCTTTTCTTTTTTTTTTTAAAGCAAGCACAGTGGTTTGTTTGTTTAGAATAAGCAAGGAATTGTATACCCACAACAATATTCAGTTTTAAACATTTTTATATCCTATCAAAGAAAACCTGTCCCTACTAGCAGTCTGAGTGGGCTGAACTGTGGCCCCTTCGTGGCAAAAGACATGTTGAAGCATGAGTGGTACATGTAGATGTCATCCCACTGGAAGTAAAATCTTCACAGGTGCCATAAAGTTGAGCTCATCAATAAAGTCCTCATCCGTATAAGGGGCTGGAGTGATAGCACAGCAGGTAGGGCGTTTGCCTTGCATGCAGCCAACATGGCCAACCCGAGTTCAACTCCTCCGCCCCTCTGGGAGAGTCCGGCAAGCTACCGAGAGTATCTCGCCCACACGGCAAAGCCTGGCAAGCTCCCCGTGGCGTATCCGATATGCCAAACACAGTAACAAGTCTCACAATGTTACTGGGCCCACTCGAGCAAATCAATGAACAATGGGAGGACAGTGACAGTGACAGTGATCCTTGTAAGAACAACATTTGGACAGAGAACAGAATGCTGTGGGTCGTTAAACACAGAAAGAGCAGGGATTGGAGTGATACATCACGAGTAAGGAGACATCAGGGCCACAAGAAGCTGGAGGTAGATTCGGAGGAGCTCGTGACCCTACTTTGACCCATCTTTGACTGTGAATTCCCAGTTTTCAGAAAATGAAGAGAATAAATTCCTGTCGAGGGGTCAGAATGGTACAGCAGGTAGGACACTTGCCTTGAATGCAACTGACCTTGAGTTTGGTCCCTGGCACCACACAACCACACGTGCCCTCCTCCCCCCCACCCCAAGCCTGCCAGTTGTGATCCCTGAACACAGAGCCAGGAGGAAGCCCTGAGTATTGTCAGGTGTGGCCTAAAACCAAAAACCAAAACAACCGTCATCACTTACCCAGTTGATGATACTTTGTTATGCCAACCCAAGAAAGTCGAGACACGGTCTACACATTCCCTGCTTCAAGCAAGCAGTAAACACCCACCTCTCAGGTGTTCTCATTCTGCAGATTTGTACAAACGGAAGCCAGGAATCTGTGGTGAGACACACTTGTTTTCCAGGCTGACTTCAAGGTTCATCCTTAATTGCAGCAATATTAGATCAGAAATTCATTTCTTTCTCCTGTTCAAGAATCTTGCATTGTGTGTGTCTGTCCCTCATTACAGAGCGTAGGCACCAGCGGATGGTGACCAGCTTCCCCCTTTGGGGTGGGGGTGGGGAATATTCTATGAGTGTCATGTCGCAATTCTGGGGTGGATGCGTTTCGATTTCTTATGGATAGATACCTAGAAGCTGGGTTGTTTAGTAAGGAGCTGTCAAACTGTTTTCCAAAGTAGCTGCTCTCTTCTTAAAATTCTCACCAGCCAGGTATGATTGTTGCCTTTCATTTCAAGTCATTTGGCTAAACGGAGATTCTTTTTTGTTTTGTTTTTTTTTTTTTCAGTACTTCATTTATATTGGCAAATGCTCCACCTGCTGTACTGTCTCTCCAGCCCCTTTAATATGTTTTTCATAAAATATGGGAGAATTTTAGCCTGATTTTTTTTTTTTTTTTTTTTTTTTTTGCTTTTTGGGTCATACTCGGCAATGCTAGAGCGATAGCACAGCGGTAGGGCGTTCGCCTTACAAGTGGCCAACATGGCCGACCCGAGTTCGATTCCTCCGCCCCTCTCGGAGAGCCCGGCAAGCTACCGAGAGTATTCGATATGCCAGGCACAGTAACAACAAAGTCTCCAATGGAGACGTTACTGGGCCCGCTCGAGCAAATCGACGATCAACGGGAGGGCCTTTACCTTTACCTTACTCGGCAATGCACAGGTGTTACTCCTGGCTCTTCACTCAGGAATCACCCTGGCGGTGCTCAGGGGGCCATAGGGGATGCTGGAAATCAAACCCGGGTTAGCATCATGCAAGGCAAACGCCCATTGCCTCTGACCATCACCTGTCAGTCATACTGGAATTTCTTTGCCTGGTTTTCTCTCCTTTCAAGATTTAAGTGTTGTTGATGGTGTATGTGTCTGTGGGTCTCCTTCACGCTTCCTTTTTTTTTTTTTGTTCTGGGGAAAGATTGGGTCACACCCAGCAATGCTGAGGGCTTACTCCTGCCTCTGTGCTCAAGGATCACTCCTGATGGGCTGGGGGACCAAATGGGATGTTGGGAGTCGAACCTGGGTTGGTTGAATGCAAGACAAACAGTTTACGCCTTGTACTATTGTTGTGGGCTCCCGTTTTATCCTTTTTGAAGTTCACTGAGCTTCTTGAATATTTAACTATGCAATCTGTTTTTGTTTTGTTTTGTTTTGGGGCCATACTTGGAGATTTTCAGGGGTCACTCCTAGCTCTGCACTCAGGAATTACTCCTGACAGTGCTTGGGGGATTCTATGGTTGCCAGAGATTGAACCAGACTCGGGTGCATGCAAGGCAAATGCTCCACCTGCTGTACTATCTCTCCAGCCCCTTTAATACATTTTTCATAAGATATGGCAGAATTTTAGCCTGATTTTTTTTTTTGCTTTTTGGGCCACACTCGGCAATGCAAAGGGGTTCCTCCTGGCTCTGCACTCAGGAATCACCCCTGGTGGTGCTCAGGGGACCATAGGGGATGCTGGAAATCGAACCCGGGTCAGCACTGTGCAAGGCAAACGCCCTACCCACTGTGCTATCGCTCCAGCCCCTAGACTGAATATTTTGAATTAAAAAGGTTTTTTCTCTCTTCCCTGTCCTTGCATTGTCATTAGGTATATATAAAAAGGCTTATTAACATTCTCTACATTTCTTTGAGGTTCTGCTCAGTTTCTTTTATTCCTTTTTCTTCCTACATTCAAATTTTTATCATATGAATT
Organism: Sorex fumeus; assembly: GCF_029834395.1. Classification (NCBI taxonomy): domain Eukaryota; kingdom Metazoa; phylum Chordata; class Mammalia; order Eulipotyphla; family Soricidae; genus Sorex; species Sorex fumeus. Next base: position 5,120,596 of record NW_026606095.1, on the reverse strand, counting down.
TAGCTATTGTCATATCCATTAATTTTCTTCCCTGATATCTCAAATTTGCTTTTGTGGCTCAATAGTGAGTTTGTCAAGTAGTTTTCAATTTTAGAATTTTTAACTGGCTCTTCTGCTGGGGGCCTCCTCCTGTTCAGGCCAGTCACTAATGCAACTGCACTCATTTGTCTGCAGGTACTTTAACAAAGTGCAGAATCCAGTAGAGATTCTGTAGCTCTTCAAGCGAGCCAGGTCCTTGGTGGCCTCATATCAGTACCATTGCCTAACCAACCAAATGCTTATAATTAAACAACCTTGCAAAAATATGCATAAGCAATCCCCTTGAACACTCAGAAAACGGGCAGCGGCACAAGAGTTTTGTTGCTTTAAGCTGTTTTGAAATGTCATCATGGTGTATGTGTTGAGTGGAATCCTCGAACCATGAGTTTACAAAGCCACTCTCTTCACTATTTCATGATTTCACCCATAGTAGTGGAAGACTGTGATTCTCAGCTCTCATTGGTCCAACAGGAAAAATTGCTCCAGAAACTTTACACAGGACTCTTTGACTATAAAGAGAATAAAAAACACCTCATCCTAGCTTTCTGAATCTAGTGTTAAATGGTTCCTGTGGAGTCTTTTCAGTTTCTATCCATTTCGAAGGGAGGAAGTAAACCTATGTCTATTCATAAGTTTATCTTATATATGGAATATACTGAAAAGGATATATATCACATGTAATAAACATATTCAAAACTACTAGAACTAATAAATAACCAGCACAGATGAAAGATATTAGATCAATATAAAAAACAACTTCATTTTTATGTTTTACAAATAGTATTGAGCATTACGAAAATACCTTAAGAAAATTATTCCATTTGCAACAACATCTAAATAAATAAAATGCATAGGGCTGGAGCAATAGCACAGTGGTAGGGCATTTGCTTTGTGTGCAGCTAGCCTGGCTGAGCCAGGTTCTATTCCTCCGTCCCTCTCAAAGAGCCCGGCAAGCTACCGAGAATATCTCGCCCGCACGGCAAAGCCTGGCAAGCTACCTGTGATGTATTCAATATACCAAACACAGTAACAACAAGTCTCAAAATGGAGACGTCACTGGGCCCGCTCGAACAAATCGATGAACAACAGGAGGACAGATAAAAATTTATATTTTTCTTTTTGAGCCAGAAGCGGTGATGCTCAGGATTTACTCCTGGCTTTGTGCTCAGGAATCATTCTCTGTAGGCTTTGGGGAGCATATGGGAGGCCGGGATCAAACCCGGGTCAGCCATGTGCAAGGCAAGCAACCTTAAACCACTGTACTATTGCTCTGGCCCCACATTGCAATAAATTCAATACAAAATAAGTGGAAGGCTTAGATGTCAAAACTATTTCTTAAAAACTGTGGAAGGAATTAAAGAAAGTCTAAATGAAAGTGATGTCGGCAGGTAGACAGGGAAGGCACTCCATGGCAATGGGATTTCTTCGGAGGTATTAAAACCAATAGCTCTAAGGCTATGAAAAAGCCCACCTTGCAAACACAGGAACTAAGGCCTGATAAGACTTCATCTGGAGTCAACTGACCAGAGAAGACTGGACACCTCCTTTAGGAGAACATCCAGCAGGAACAAAGGCCATGGAAAGGAATTTCAAAGATCATCAACCACTCCCAACCCTACACTCTTGGCAACCATCCTAGCAACAGATTCTTACTTAGCTAGAAAGTCCCGTGTTGGGCAGCTTGGGAAAAACCCTATAAAAGTCAACTTGAACAAAGAAAGTGCGCACATATGTTGTTTGTACCCATATGGTGCCCAAGCACGTGTGTCGCCCTCATCTCCCCTTTTGAGATGTGTATTGGGGCCCTCTCTGCCCTGAGCGAAGCCTGCGTTCTCTCTTGAGCATGATACTCTTTCTCCCTTTCTCTTCCTTCTTCCCTTTCCTCAAAAAGTCTCCAAACAAAACGTTTTTACTTCACTGCTTGCCTATTCCTGAAACCGTGTTCTGTGAGAAAGACACGGGACCAGATGCCCTGAGTAAGGCCTAGGACTAGTTACTTTATCAGCCCTAGTCTTCCCGGCTGGTTCCAGGATGGCAACAGTGGATCAGGAGAAAGCGGCATCTCTCTTTCTCTCCACTTGAGTCACCCATGGGAGCCCACTGACTTCAAATGGAATCATCAATTCACCCAAACGAATCAAACATTCATCAAAATCTAAATGATTAGAATCACATTTGTGGATCTGAAGACTTGACTTGAAATTATTTTCCATTGATTTCTCCTTAGTTTCATTTTCTATTTCTATGTCTGCACAGCTGGTAGGGTGTTTGCCTTGCACACGGCTGACTCGTCCCTCTTGGAGAGCCTTTCAAGCTACTGAGAATATCCCGCCTGCATGGCAGAGCCTGGCAATCTCCCCCTGGTGTATTGGATATGCCAAAACCAGTAACACCGTGTCTCACAATGGAGACATTACTGGTGCCACTCAAGTGAATCGATGAACAATGGGAGGACAGTGCTACAGTGCTTCATCTGCACCGACTCACTGCATCATCAATGAATATCTAGAGCCACCTAATCTTGGAAAGGACCTTTGTGAAACAGGTGTAAGCCCTGAGCACAGCTGGTGTGGCCAAAATTTTTGAAAAATCAAATAAATAACAAGCAATGGAGAGGATGTACTGAACTATCAATCCTCAGGTGCTTTAAGTGGGACTGAACACTCATATGGTCACTTTGAAAATCAGCTGAATATGTCCTAATCTAGTGAAATATATGACACATCAATTCTCCTAAAATCACAAGAAAATATTTTAAGAAATGTCCAGATAAAAACATTGTCATGAATGTTCACTGCAACATAATTCACAACAACCCCCCAAATAGACACAATACAAATAACTATTAACTGGGGAATAGAGAACTGGAATATTATTATATAATATAGGCGAATGAGGTTCTGACACATATTACAATGTGGATAAATATTGAAAACATACTAAGTGAAAGAAATTAGTCATGAAATGTCAAATACTCCATGATTCGATTTAAGCTCAATTTCCAAGTCTATAAAGACTGAGAGTTGATAAGGGTTGGGAGATAATAAGACAGGTAGAGGAACTTTTGAAAGGGTACAGAGTTTATGGGGAACACTTTTTTCCCATAAAACATTTAATTATGTGATCAGGGAGGTGACTCAAAGGGCTTAAGTGCACACACTACATGTGACAGCACCAGATTTGACCTTGGAGACCACCTGGTCCCCTGAGCACCACCAAAAGCAACTCCCTCCTCTATGCTTGGGAATATTCCTCACACCTCCTATTTCCAGTGCTAGGAATAATCTTTAAGCACCATAAGATGTGGCTAAAAAGTAAACACAAAACAAAACCCTCGAAAGCACTTAACTGTACACTTCCGATGGGTAAATGATATATATGTGTGCATGCATGTGTGTGTGTGTATGTGATATATATATATATATATATATATATACATATATTTGATTTGGAGTCACACCAACTGTACTCAGGACTCCCCCTGGCTCTGTGTTCTGGTATCATTCCTGGGGATGCTCAGGAGATCATATGTGGTGTGGGATGGAACTGGATTGGGCCATGTGCAAGGCACATGACCTAACCCCTATACTATCTCTCAGGCCCATTTTCATAGAGGGCTGAAATTTTACAAGGCAGTTTTGGAAAAGGAATGAAAGAAGAGGGAAGACCCAGAACCCTGGAGTTCTGGGCCAGGGGAAAGCAGTGGAAGCAGTAACGGAGTCTCGCCCATTGTGGAGGCGTCTGCTAGGTGTGTCTTGGCTCTGCTGGTTACTCAGGTCTGATGGAGGCAGGGGCCAGAATGGTTATTCCAACAGTTCTCAAAGTGTGCTTTAGATTGTCCTTGGTGATTCTGAATCACTCTCAGGCTTGAGAACTGCTGCTGCACTCCAGAAAGGTAGGCATGACCTTTACCCAGCACACACACACACACACACACACACACACACACACACACACACACACACACACGTTATTTACCCTGTATTGACACAAGCCCAGAGGCAAGGCTGGAACCCCCCACATCACCCGGGTGATGAATAGTCACGTTAGATAAATGGGGAGAAATGAGAATAGTCTGACTTGGAAGACAAAGCACTAATAAAATCCTCTTTTCCAATGCACCACTGCAGCAGTGGTATTTTCCCACCGAATGAACAGCCAGATGGTTGTTTTCTGTTCGTTTGTTTCATTTTTTTTTGTTTCTGATTTCTCATGTGAAAGAGAAGCAGACACTTGTTATTCTCATCAAAAAGAGGTTTAGGATTGGAACTCTAGTAAGGCTGAATTGGGTGACTGGTCTTGCAATATTGAACAGACTGGCAACACATAGACTTAACAGTTTACTGTGTATGATCCAAAATGCACCTAGGGGCTGTGGGAGGCGGCTTTACTTCTTTATCCACAGAGAAGTCCAAGGAGGGAAGGAGGCGTGTGGGTTCTCACTGATTTGGCCACTGGGGAAAAGCTGAGAAGTGAGACTGAACTCACTTAAGAACCTTGCTTCCCTCTCTTCTATCTGGCATTTCTCCTTAATCTTTCTCCAAGTCTTTTCTCCTTGCTAGGATCAGGCTGCAGCAAGAAGAGCATCCAGGGGACATAGTCCAAGGAGACACGTGTGCACCTCAGACAGGAGATGCACGTGCACTTCAGGCCCACAGCACCTTAAGTAAAGGCATAGGAGGGTCTCTTTGAACAGGAAACTGGGAGACGTCTCTGGACACAGCAAAGCTTCTGGCTAATGGTTGTCTTTTTTTAAAAAATTTTTATTAGTGAAACACCATGAGGTACAGTTGTAGACTTAAAAATTTTTGTGCTTCTATAGACCAAACATGATTGCCACCCAATGCCTCTTTTGCAAACCACAACACCCAAAAGGAGAGAGAGAGAACAAGTGTATGCCCTGCCACAGAGGGAGGGTAGGATGGGGGGGATGGGGGTGGGAGGGATACTGGGATCTGTGGTGGTGAGAAATGGGCACTGGTGGAGGGATGGGTATTTGATCATTATATAATTGAAACCCAAGCACAAAAATCTGTTAAAATTTGTAAAAATTTGTAACATGGTGTCTCACTAATAAAAATTTTAAAAAATCATACTGTTAAAGCATAGCCAAAAAAAATTTTTTTGTGCTTGTGTTTCAGTTATACAATGATAGAATACCCATCCCTCCACCAGTACCCATTCTCCACCACCCCTGATCCCAGTATCCCTCTCACCCCCATCCCCCCAATCCCACCCTGTCTCTGTAGCAGGGCATTCCCTTTTGTTCTCTCTCTCTCCTTTGGGGTGCTGTGGTTTGCAAAAGAGGCATTGAGTGGCAGTCATGTTCAGTCTATAGTCTACTTTCAGCATGCATCTCCCATCCTGGGCAGATCCTCCCAACACCCTTTATTTGGTGCTCCCTTCTCTATCTGAGCTGCCTTTTCCCCTAGTGTGTGTGGCTGGCTTCCAAGCCATGTAGTAAACCTCCTGCTACTTATCTGGCTATTCTTGGGTGTTAGTATCCTATTTTGTTACTCTATGTTCCCCTGATGAATGCAATCTTTCTATGTCTGTCCCTCTCTTTCTGACTCATTTTGCTTAGCATGATACTTTTAATGGTTGTCTTTGGAATAAACAAAATCATAATAAAAGTTCGCACACATAATAGTTCATAGGCAGGTGCTCAGGGCTTTCACCTTGGGAGAACAATGTTATAAAGGAGAACAATATTTGCATCGAGGATGTTAAGTAGAAAGAATGTGGGCAGTCTTCCTCTGTGTGCATACGTCCCTGCTATATCATCTTTCTGTTTGTTTGTCTGGGGCCATGCCAGGCAGTGCTCAGGCGTTACTCCTGGCTCTGCACCCAGGGATCACTCCTAGCATACTCAGGGGACCATATGGATGCTAGGATTGAACAAGGGTAAGTCATGTGCAAGGCAAGAGCCCTACCCACTGTACTATGGTTCCAGCCTCTGCTTCTTTTTTATGAGGGCGGGTGAGTCCCTCCCCTACTGACCCAAAGGAGCCAGCCCCGATAGCTGAAAGCCTTTTGAACTCAACCACTGCCGTGCTCACCAACACTCTCCACACACTTGGGAGAGTCTCACCCTAGAGTGAATCTATTCCTGGACATCTAATACTTTTGATCACTAACATATCAGGAGTATCACACCACATTTGATGGGGTGTAAAGTAGAAGGCTATCAATCTTAGGTTGAAATACATTTACACAGATATTTATATATATACATATACATATAAGCACACAAGTTTCAACCTTTAATAGCATGTTACTAATCTCTTTTAGAAGAGCTTAATGGCTCCTGGGTGAAATACAACAATCTTTATGCACTTTCCTCTAAGAAACCTTTTTTTGGATAATTTTTAGTGGATTATTCATAACAAGCAATATAAAAATAAATTATTTCGGTTCTACTTTTTGAGGGCAGGGTTTGGAGTTCAGGATGGAAACATCTAAAATATGGTGGTGGGAATGTGTATTGGTGGGATTGGTGTTCGGATATTAAATGTAATCAAATATTGTGAACAACTTTATAAAAAATAAAATAAATTATTTAAAAAAGACCATAGATATTGATTGACACTATTGGAAACATGTTGCCTAAAATTATAGGAAATGTTATAAATAAATAGATGCCACTTTTTTTTTTTTGGCAAAATCAACTTGGAGTTGGAGGACACAGAAGCAAAGGGCCTGAACAGTGAGTGCTAAGAAAGTGATCAGCAATGCTAAGTGAAATGAGTCAGAAAGAGAGGGACCGACATAAAAAGACTGCATTCATTTGTGGAATATAAAGTAACATAATAGGAAACTGGGCTGGAGCAATAGCACAGCGGTAGGGCGTTTGCCTTGCATGCAGCCAACATGGCCAACCCGAGTTTGATTCCTCGCCCCCTCTGGGAAAGCCCGACAAGCTACTGAGAGTTTCTCGCCCGCGCGGCAGAGCCTGGCAAGCTACCCGTGATGTATTCGATATGCCAAACACAGTAACAACAAAGTCTCCAATGGAGACGTTACTGGGCCCGCTTGAGCAAATCGATGAACAATGGGAGGACAGTGACAGTGACAGTAAATAGGAAACTAACACCTAACAGCAGTTAAAGTAAGGGTCAGGAGGACTGCCCACAGTTTGATAGCTTATCTCATGCGCTGGGAGAAAAGGTAGCTGGGATGGAGAAAAGGAGCACTAAGTATTTGATGGTTGGAGGGATCGCTCAGGATAGTAGATGTGTGCTGAAAGTAGACTATGGACCAAACATCATGGCTGCTTGTTACCTGTATTGCAAACCATAACACCCAAAAGGACAGAGAGAGTAAGAGGGAATGTCCTTGCCACAGAGGCAGGAGGTGGGAAGGGGTGGGGGTGGGAGGAGGGATACTATGATCATTGGTGGTGGAGAACAGGCACTGGTGGAGGGATGGTACTTGAACATTGTTTGACTGAAATGCAATCACGAACGTTTGTAAGTCTGTAAATGTATCTCATGATGATTAGATAAAATAAAATAAAATAAATAAAATAAAATAAAAGCAAGGTATTGACAGGCTGGAGCGATAGCACAGCAGGTAGGGTGTTTGCCTTGCATGCGGCCAACCCGGGTTTGATTCCCAGCATCTCATATGGTCCCCCGAGCACCACCAGGAGTAATTCCTGAGTGCATAAGCTAGGAGTAACCCCTGTGCATTGCCGGGTGTAACCCAAAAAGCAAAAAACAAAAAACAAAACAAAAAAAACCCAACCAAGGCATTGATGAATTGTCTTGGTCCATCAATGTCTCCTTGGGTCCTGGAAAAAAAAAAGAAAATGATCAAGTGATAGGCCTGGGGCATCTGTGCTGGATATGAGTGGGCCCAGGTACTGCTGGGACATCTTCGGAGCAAAGCAGTGCTAGAAGAGTAGTCAGTGTGAGAAACAGAAGAAGAGCTTTGTATGTCTGTCTGAAATCTATAAGTCTACAATCAGAATGCACACATAAAGTAGTCTTTTTCCCTGGTTCGATTCCTAGCATCCCATATGGCCCCTAGAGTCCTGCTAGGAATGATCCCTGAGCACTGAGCCAGGAGTAAGTCCTGAGCAATGCTGGGTGTATTCTCAGTGTACCCCTTGCCCCGAAACAAAATGTAAAGGTAAAGGTAAAGAAGGTAAAGGCCCTCCCGTTGATCGTCGATTTGCTCGAGCGGGCCCAGTAACGTCTCCATTGGAGACTTGGTTGTTACTGTGTCTGGCATATCGAATACTCTCGGTAGCTTGCCGGGCTCTCCGAGAGGGGCGGAGGAATCGAACTCGGGTCGGCCATGTTGGCCGCTTGTAAGGCGAACGCCCTACCCGCTGTGCTATTGCTCCAGCCCTTATGTAATTATGATAAAAAAAAATGACTCAGCGGTAAACATGATTTTATCCTAGAAGATGACACAACATTAAAAGCAGGCTACCTGTGCATGTGCATGTGGAGAGAGATAGAAAATTGTTTCTGCAAGGGAAGGCAAGAGTATGAGATGAAAGTTTCAAAATAAGTGATCATTAACGAGAGAGCTTAACCTCTAACCGTGATCATTATGAGGTGCAGGAATGAAATGAGAGGAAGGAGGGCATGACTTTCCCTTTGACATCTTGAAGTAAATATTTCAAGAACTACATTTGAAAAATATTTTCAGGTAAAATTTTTAAAAGAACTACAAGCAGATTCCAAGGCATTTGATATTTTTTGGGTAACAAACTTTTGATCCTGGATTCTATAACTGAAAATTCCAAGTAAAGGGGGAAGTAAGCAAGGTGGGGGGTGGGGATGAGGGGATGAAACACACATGGTGAGACAGGTAGGCAGGAACAGGGGGCACTGGTGAAGGGTCTTTGGTGCTCTGGTGGTGGTAAGTGGTGTTCATACGGGGTGGTAAGTGGTGCAAATACGGGGTCAGAGTGATAGGATAGTGGGGAAGGCACTTGCCTGGCACATGGCCAACCTGGGTTCAATTCCTGGCATCACCAGGAGTATGCAGAGGCAGGAGTAAGTCCTGAGCACTGCTGGATTATGGCCCAAAATAACCAAAAGGCAAAAACCAAAACCAAACCATAAATGCTAACACTGTCCTGTCCTCCCATTGTTCATCAATTTGCTCGAGCGGGCCCAGTAACACTGTGAGACTTGTTACTGTGTTTGGCATATCGAATACATCATGGGGAGCTTGCCAGGCTTTGCCTTGCGGGCGAGATACTCTCTGCAGCTTGCTGGGCTCTCCGCGAGGGGTGGAGGAATCAAACTCGTGCTGGCCATGTTGGTTTTGTGCAAGGCAAATGCCCTACCTGCTGTGCTATTGCTCCAGCCCAATGCTAACACTATTGCAAATATACGATCCTAAGCTATAATTAAATAAAAATCATTTAAAAAAGAAAAGAATTCTGGGCACCTACGTGTACCTCCCTGAGCATGACCTCATTTTCTTTAGTTTCAGAAGAAACATCCAGGGTTACTGTCTCATGGGCAGGTCATTATGATGATCACCAACGCAATGTATTGAACATACTCCATCAGGAGTCCATAAACTCAAAGCGAAGAGAGCCCAAAGTGACATCACGTTCCCCTGCAGGACCACTTTCTAAAAGGGGCACGTAGAATGTGGAAAATGCAGAGAAAAACAGATGAAAGACTCCAAGCTGTACATCTTAAAGTATATTCCCCAAAACCTTCTATTAGTCATGATTTTCTAGAGGAAAATTTCATGTCTGAAAATATTTGGGAAATATTACAGGGATTATTTCTAGAAACTCACAAAGCCTATTAGTGTAAGAGGAGAGCTAAGATGGCCTCAGCTATGCGTTGTCCATTATATTCCTCAAACATATTTGACCTTCTTATTTTTGACTTTTTTTTTAATCACACCCAAGTCGCACTCAGGGGACCATATTTGCTGCTGAGGGTCAAATCTAGCTTGACTGTGTGTAAGGCAAGTACCTTACCCACTGTACTATTAGTCTGGCCCTGAAATGTGACAGTCGTAGCTAATTAATTAAGGAAAAATAATTCCCTTCTTCCACCAAGGTAGTGAACTGTGCCAACAAGCTTTGTGCATGCCCTCTGAGCCACAGACATAGAAACCACATGATAAAAGTGGCAGAGCACAGGAAAAAATGTAAGCTGTATCTTTGAGTAGATGGTAGAAAGTGTTTTTGACTGGGTACATGACTATTAGATGTTTTGTTTTGTTTTTCATTTTGGGGCCATATCCAGCGATGCTCGTGTGCTGGAGTGATAGCACAGCGGTAGAGCATTTGCCTTGCACGCAGCCAGCCTTGCCGAGCCAGGTTCGATTCCTCCGCCCCTCTCGGAGAGCCTGGGAAGCTACTGAGAATATTCAATATGCCAAACACAGTAACAAGAAGTCTCACAATGGAGATGTTACTGGGCTCACTCGAGCAAATCGATGAACAACGGGAGGACAGTGACAGTGACAGTGATCCAGTGATGCTCAGGGGTTACTCCTGGCTCTGAGCTCAGGAATCACTCCTGACAGTGTTCAAGGGACCATATATGGATGCCGAGGATCAAACCCAAGTGTTCAAGGGATCAGACACATGCAAGGGTGTGTCACTTGTATTTCCCATTGTGCTATTGCTCTGGACCCACATAACTATTATATGAATGAGAAATAAATGCCTATTACATGGCAGCACTGCGTTTTAATTGTTATAGTGGCTAACATTATGACTATTAAGCAAATACGGCTACAGACTTTTTAAAGCTTCGTAGAAGACATTTATTATAAGCTCTGCAGTTTGAGACATGCCTAGACACTTTCACAATAACTAAGAAACCACAGTGTCCTGTGCTGTTAGGGACTGAGATCAATCCTCCATAGGTTGTAGCTTAAAGAAGGAAGAAAATGGGAAACATTTTGGGAAGCATATAGAGGAGAGTTGAACTGCATGTTAATGCTTGGCTTTATTGCACCCAAGTTCTTCTAAACTCAATAAGAGCTGCCGAAGCCAAAGAGGAGAGATGGACAAGAAGCTTCTTGCTTCTCCCTCTCCATTGCTCGTAGGTGTGTATGGATAAATGACTTGACAAATGGCTCAAAGACTACGTCACATTTATACCTTCAAACTACAGTCCAGGGGTCTGAGCAGATAGAGCCTTTATCTTCCACACAGGCAATCCGGTTTCATTCCCTGGTACCCCACATGGTCCCTTAAGCATCACCAGGAGTTGTCCCTGAGTGCAGAGCCAATAGTAAGCCCAGAGCACCACAGAGTGTGGCCCCCAATCCAAAATACAAATAAGCAAACACTTTAAAAAAAACACCTCAAAACAAAAGAAAAAAAACCCCTATATTCCCGTGTGTCAGCTAAGAGCAGATAAGATTAACTGCAATCTGAAGTAACACAAAGCATGACACCCACATCCTGACAAGACGTGAAGGGAGCAAGACAGGGTTGCACTGTTCAGGGTCGGCACCCACTTTCCAAGAACTTATCAGGAGCCAGTCCAGGGGCTAGCAGGGAGTTAGAGTGAGCGCAGATGGGTGCCCATAAATCGCAGGGACAAACTTTTAACCCTACAATGTCCCAACAATATGTGGCTGAAGTTTTCTTTATCAATCCAACACTGTAACAGTATCTAATAGATTGGGGTATAACAGTTTCTTATAAAGCAAGTTGTTTTGAGTTAGCCAAATGCAAATGAAAAAATCACATTATTTAGCCTACTTTCTTCCCAGAGAGGATAATGTTTTGTGAAGCAAATGGATAGGTTTGAGTACCCTCCCTGGTGCAGACAGAGGGACAGAGACAAGTACAGTGAAGAAACAGGAAAGGTTTATTGGGGTGCGCCCCCAGGCAGGCCTCACTGACCTCTGGTGAGATAGGGGCAGAACAGAACCTGGGAGAGCTTCAGAGTCATTTAAAAAATCTCTTTGGCACAAAGGATAATAACGTGGTGGTGGTTTTTCTGGCATGAAGCTGGGCTGGAGCGATAGCACAGTGGGTAGGGTGTTTGCCTTGCACGAGGCCGACCTGGGTTCGATTCCTCCATCTCTCTTGGAGAGCCCAGCAAACTACAGAGAGTATCCCTCCCGCATAGCATAGCCTGGCAAGCTCTCTGTGGCGTATTCAATATGCCAAACACAGTAACAACAAGTCTCACAATGGAGACATTACTGGTGTCCGCTCGAGCAAATCGATGAACAATGGGAGGACAGAGCAACAGTGCAGAAGGGGACAAAAGGAAGGTGTGTGCTTTGATGGGAGGGAGGTAGAGGCTGGAATGATTGGTCTGGCACCCCTTTATCCGTAGGGGGTAGATGGAATGCAGCCTGGGGGAACACAGTTCTGTGTGGCCAGGGAGGAGGCAGGGTGATCCTGAGCAAAACTTACAGAACAAGACAGCAGGAAGGTCCCTTGATTCGCTCAACAAGAACTGGACCCCAGACAAGCAGGAGCAATGGGAATTTGCTATCTCCAGTGTCCTTGGAATCCTTTCATTGTATCCTCTTAAGATGAGTAAACAGGGAAGGAATTTGTTTTGCCTTCCTTTAATGACATTCAAACACGATCATGGAAAAGTACTGTTTTGAAAAGCACAGACTTTGAGGAAACTTCTATGGAATCTGCCTGCATGGGAAAATGTGTGGACACTGGATGATCGATTCACCTAAGGTCGCGGGTTTAAGCATCATGTTCCCATAAAACATAAAACATGAGTTATTTTGATTGATTGCTACTAAGTCCCTTCAAGGAGAGTTTTGTCTACAGTGCTCAACTGACTCAGAACTTCCAGTGTAGTCTGAACTCCTCAGCTGCTCCTACACAAGCCTCTCTCGGGTGTGAGGAAGGGGGAGGTTTTCTCTGAAAGGATGCGGAGTCTTGGATGACATCCATGCCTTTGACCTTGGTGCCGGGGGTGGCTCACAGCACTTTTTCTGTCACCAATACTCAGCTGTGCTGCTCTGCCCAAGGAAGAAAAACTTCAAAACTCTCAGAGCTTAAACTACCTGACAAACAACTGCCACCCCTACCCTCAGGGACCTGTTCTTTCCTTTGCAAACACTGTGGAATTCACATTCCCTAAGGCTATGGCCTGCCAGGAACACAGAGGTAAAAAGGGCTCTTGGGTTGGAGTGACCAGGCATGGACTTGCCAAGAGATGTGGCAGGAATTCTTGGCCACTTCTTTTCAGTGGCCATGAAGAACAAATGTGTTCATGGAGGAACTGATCTTTGAACTAGAGTGTAGAATAACAATCCACCTGCCCAGGAAAGATCAAAGTATTTGAAGATCAGCAAAGTGCAGACATATCATGCCAGACTCATGGTAGACCTGGGGCTTTGAATCAACTATTTAGAGCAAATAAAAATAGAAAAAAATAATATGGCAAATGTTTTCATATTCTCATAGTGTCTATCCTGCTTTGTCAAATTATACCAAATTGCTGTAGGTCCTCACGCTGTAGTGAAGGTTCCTAATGGCCCAAGTAGAATCACGAACTGTCTCTTGATTTTCTCTCCACTGGCAAACACGCTCTTGCAATCTTTTTCTTCAGCTGAAATCCATATCCTCTACTTCCTACTTCTCCTTGGCAGATGCTGACCGACTATTTCTTTTATCCCCCAAATCCTAGGAGAGTTTTCCACCCAGGGTCCTGCTGAGTGAAGCTACTGTGAATGGTAAAACCTCCTAGCCCTGCCTACAGCTCCAGTTTTGCTCAAAGGGCTTAGAACCTAGGAGATAGAGGAAAGGAAGAACTGGATCCAGTGCCTTATTTGACATCTCCTTTTGTCCAGCAGCTGGTCTCAGCCTGAGGCAGACACTTGGGAAGCTGAACATCTGAGGAGACAAATACCACACTAGAGTGACAGTTCAGAAATCCTCATTTCACACTAGATCTTCCCTAGTTCCTGGTAGCCTTTATGACTCTGGGCAGAACACTCAGCCATTTTGTTCATTTTACTGTCACTATCACTGTCCTCCCATTGTTCATGGATTTGCTCAAGCGGGTCCAGTAATGTCTCCATCATGAGACTTATTGTTACTGTGTTTGGCCTATTGAATACATCATGGGTAGCTTGCCAGGCTTTGCCATGCGAGTGAGATACTCTCTGTAGCTTGCCAGGCTCCCTGAGAGGGGCGGAAGAATTGAACCTGGGTCGGCCAGGTCAGCAGCATGCAAGGCAAATGCCCTATGTGCTGTGCTATTGCTCCAGTCCATTTTACATACCTGTAAAACAAAGATTCTCTAGCCTGGAGTCGTAAGCTGAATTCCTCCAGGGCTGAATGTGTGTGCACCTTCACCATGTCTCCTTGGCTCCTTGAACAGAGCTCAAACGTACCTCAATCAGAAAATCTCATGATGACATCATAATGATTGACTTGCTGCCATCTTCACTGACATGTGACCTTCTTGAGAATAGAAAGTATGAGCCTTATATGTAAGAGATGCTCAATAAATTCTGGATGAGCAAAGCTTAGCTTATCAAATACATTTATTACAAATAGATATAGATAGATGTTTATGAACTGTAACACACACAAACCAGAGGGTCTGGGCTTAATATAGAATCTGAACTCAACACAAGTATGAGCTCACATCCTCCGAGACTGACACTTGGATTGATCACCCAGGAACAGCTCCTGAGATGGTGACCACGTTCTCTGCTCTGGCATGGGGTGGCAGTCTGGGGTCAAATCCAAGTACTGTCAAAACCTGTGATGGCAAATTACTTCATCTGTTTCTTAGTTTTTCATCTATAAACAAATCTGAATGTAAACAAGCTGTATCTAGATGAGGATTTAGGTCTATTTTATTTGTGGGGGGAAATCTATTTATTTGAATCTATTCATTTATTTAATAGCATCCTTTGAATAGGGTTGGACCCATAGCAGGAAGTCAATATACAATAAGGATTATTGTCTTAACTAATGATCAGTTCCAGGACCTCACCTTGCAGCTATACATGCATCTCTTGGAACCCAAGCTTTCAAGAATGGTTCGTGGTGCCAAGAAAGTGACTTATTATCATTCAGTCTTGATCTCAGTATCATGACCCTCAGATTTTCACATATTGAAAAAGGACACACACTCGATATTTCCAGAGCACAGAGATCCATTGCAGAGGCACTGATGGACTTTGGAGACCTGGCAAAGACAGACCCTGGTAGTGATGAAGGGGCGGGAGTGGGGTGGTGGAATCTGTCGTCACCTCTACCCATCTCCCTATTCTGTGAAGGTTCCTGGGCACACAAGCCTCCAGCCAACTGGATAATACAAACAACTGCTTCCCAAACTAATGGAGAAATGCTAACAGCTGAGAGAAATCACACAAGTAAAGTTTCCTGGTGCCTCAGCCTGCTGTAAGGGCAGTAAATGTCAAGTATGTTCTAGATTGGGGACAAAAACAGGCGAACTGCTACAATGTGGGTAATTCCACAAAAACACTGGAAACACACAATGGTATTAAGAAAAGGGTAATTTAGCCACTGGCTACTCAAAACCCTTTGGTCCTGCAATGCCTTTAAGATTATTGCTATTTTAAATGACATTTGCAATTTTTCCTGATTTCAAAAAGTTCATCCCATCTTTGTTATAATTACAAAAGTTCATTGTAAAATTCTGGAAAATACCAGAATGATTAAAACAGAGATATGAAAACTTCACTTACCAGTGTTTTATAATTTATATACTACTTAAAAAAATCAAAAACTCATGACCGTGATGAAAAAGATTGAAAAAAAGAGTGCTTTTCCAAATAAACCATGGTCATATTAGCAGTTATTAAGCAAATGCAATCTTTTAACATTTTAAATATAAAAAAGACATAGATCATATAATATGTATATTTTAAAAATAAGTATCCAGAAAAAGCATGGAATATAATTCTTATTGATGACTATTTAAACACATGGATGACATCAGTGTTTTTCCACTTTGGTGCAAACTTCTGGTAGCTTCTCTAGGATGTATTTTTTAAAGTGAATCTCTGATACAAAGTATTTAAAGCCATTTTTAACTTAAGCTTTTAATTTTGACAAAATTGAGGATTTGCAGGTGGCTGTAAAACACTAATGAAAAATCCTGTGTGCTTCCCCTAAATTCCCTCTAATAACCAGGAATCAATGTTCTAATTGTTAAGATAAAGAAAACCCAGCCTCGCAGACCCGAGTTTGATTCCTCCCCCCATCTCGGAGAGCCCAACAAACTACTGAGAGTATCTTGCCCGAAGGGCAAAGCCTGGCAAGCTCCCCGCGACGTATTCAATATGCCAAACACAGTAACAACAAGTCTCAAAATGGAGACGTTACTGGGCCCGCTCAAGAAAATCGATGAACAACTGGAGGACAGTGACAGTGACCGTGAAAGAAAATCCCATCATTACAAGCCTCTCTCACATTGTCCTTATTTTATATAGCCAGGCCACAGTTATCTATCCCTGTCCCATTCATAACTCATGGCAAAAGCTAATCTGTTCTCCAGTTCTATAATACTGACATATCTCATTCCATATGCAAAAGTTACTTCAAAGTGGATAAAAGAGGGGACTGGAGCAATAGCACAGAGCGTAGGGCGTTTGCCTTGCATGAGGCCGACCAGGGTTCAATTCCCAGCATTCCATATGGTCCCCCGAGCACTGCCAGGAGGAATTCCTGAGTGCATGAGCCAGGAGTAACCCCTGTGCAACGCCAGGTGTGACCCAAAAAGCAAAAAAAAAAAAAAAGAAAAGTGGATAAAAGGCCTGAAAATTAAGCCAGACGTTGTAAAAAATTTCAGGAAAACATAGGCAGAACTCTCCACTCAGAGGTGTTTTCAATAATTTAACTTCAGTCAAAAATAACAAAAAATAAACAAATGGAACTACATCTGATTAGAAAGTGTTTCCACGTGCCAGAAGAAATTTGGGTTAAAACAAAAAGACACTTGGGGCTGGAGCAATAGTACAGCAGGGAGGGTATTTGCCTTGCATGTGGCCATCCCGGGTTCGATTCCCAGCATTCCATATGGTCCCCTGAACACTGTCAGGAGTAATTCCTGAGTGCAGAGCCAGGAGAATCCCCTGAGCATTGCTGGGTGTGACCCAAAAAGAAAAAAAAGTTTAAAAATATTGTTTATATATTAAAAAAGACAACTAAATAAGAGAAAATAATCACACTGAATACTTTATATAAGGGACTCATATCCAAGCTCTCCCAAGGCTCAACAGCAACAAAATCACCAATAATTTCATCAAAAAATGGGGAGAGGAGATGAAGAGAAGAGGACATTTGGATGGCCAGAGGGCATTTGGAAAAGGGTTCACGGTCACTTATAAAAATGAAATGAGATTACGAAATGCAAATCAAAACAGCAATGAGATATCTTCTCACACCACTGATAATGGCATATATTAAAACACACAGAAACGTGCAGTGCTGGCAGGGATATGGTGAGAAAGGACCCCTCATTCGATGGTGGGAAATGTCATTTGGTTCAGCCTCTATGAAAAGCATTATGGAGGCTTTAAAATTATGAATAGAGGTTCCATATGACCTAACAAAGCCACTTCTTGGCTTCTATTTCAAGAATAGGAAAATATTAACTAAAAATATGTAGCACTAGTCCAATAGCCAGCATATAGAAATAACCTACATTTCCAATGACAGATAAATGAGTAAAACATCTGTGGTACATAACCTCAGTGGAATACTAATCAGCTGGAAAGAAAAAAGAAATCATGCAGTTCGCAGATACATGGATAAAACTCGAGGGCATCATGTTAAGTAAAACAAGCTGGAGGGAAAGATCAAATGCCAGGGTGATCTCACACGTGTGTGGTATGTTAGAGCAACAAAACTAAGGAAGAGACGTAGCAAATGTCAAATGATTGGTCCTGGGTTATAAATCTGAGATGAGCAAACAGTGGAGGAGTGGGTGGCAGTTGAATGAAGAGAGGTGGACTAGGAGAAATATTAGGACCAATATTAGTATTGGTCACTTTGGTGATGGTGAGGTGTGATAACTATACCATGAGACCATTAGCACTCTTATAAACTTGTTTCCTTAACTACAACAAAATAAAAATCAATAAACAAAAATGAATAAATGGAATCATCTAGCAAGTGACTTGGAGGATTAGCTCTATTCACCTCAGCCTGATTCACACAGGGCAGTGCACTTCAACATAGTCATTCCTATTTATGCTGAGAACTATTCCACAGTATGGACACACCATTGTTTAACCACTGAGAAAGACGTGTACATTGCTGCTGGGCTTTAGCTAACACAAATAAAGAGGTACAATATTTATGTGAACATAACTTCTCATTTCTCTGGCCTAAGCGTCCAGGAGTACAATTATTACATCTGATGTTAGTCACAAGCAGGTTTAAAACACTGACCAGTGGTTTTCTGAACTGGTTGTAATTGTTGACATTCCCGTTGGTCATGTATGCATGTATGAGTGATATTGTTTCTCCATGGTTTCCTCATTTAACACAGCTGTTTCCTTTCTTTCTTTCTTTCTTTCTTTCTTTCTTTCTTTCTTTCTTTCTTTCTTTCTTTCTTTCCACACCAATTGTGCTTATTCCTGGCTCTGCACACAGGGATCACTCCTGGCAGGACTCAGGAGACCATGTAGGATACTAGGGATTGAACCCAGGTTGGCCATGAGCAAGATAAGCACCCTACCTACTGTACTATTTCTCCAGCTCCATTATTATTATTATTTCTAAAACACTATGGTAGATTCATGGAGATATCTCATTATAATTTGAATTTTTATTTCCCTACTAGTTAGTCATGCTGACTAACATTTCATGAATTTAGTTATCATCTGCATATCTTTTCGAGTGAAATGACTTCTTTTTTTTTGCGATTTTTATACATTTTATTTTCATAAAGTAGATAGCACAGCGGGTAGGGCGTTTGTTTTGCACATGGCCGACTTGGGTTCGATTCCTCCATCCCTCTCGGAGAGCCCAGCAAGCTACTGAGAGTATCCCGCCAGCATGGCAAAGCCTGGCAAGCTCCCCTTGGTGTATTCAATATGCCAAAAACAGTAACAAGTCTCATAATGGAGATGTTACTGGTGCCCACTCAAGCAAATCAATGAACAACGGGAGGACAGTGCTACAGTGCTACAGTTCACAACAGTTCACTACAGATAATATTCAAACACCGACCCACCAGCGAGCATCTTCCCACCACAATAAGAGGGAAGTGTATGAAGGTTGTTGTATTTCATTCTGGAGTTATTTAAGCCCATATATAAGCGAATACAAGCAAACATGTAAAAACCAAACAAATGTGTGCTACTTTAAGTCCATCAGTGGGCTAGAGTTTAAGAGGTCACATGGCTGCAAATGTGGCTGCATGCTCCAGGAAATACTGTACCGCTCTCTTCCTGGAGCTTTATTTTATAATCTATGGATCTTGGCTGTTGATGAGATTACATGGTGCTGGGGCAGTTTGTGGGTGTGACTGCCAAGCTACTGGAAAACTGGGGATCTGGGTGGAGGAAGCCCAGTCCTGATCCAAGCAAGCTTAGAGATCTCAGCCACAGGTCCAGCATAGCTGGGATCTTCTTCTGATTCCTTCATGGGTGAGGCTCTTCCAAGCATGTGGAGAGTGGCCTTGAGCATGTCTGTGGTTGGGTTCTGGAGGTTTTTGGCTGCCGGGGTTCTGCTTGGGAAGGGGAGGGAAACTCAACCCGCCTCCCCTCCGAGGTGCCCCAATGAAGACAGCCTGGCGGGGGGTCAGGAGATTCTGCCGAAATAAATTTTTACGCCTTTTATCCAGCTTCTAGTAGGATTATTTCCTTTTAATGTATTGTTTATTGGTTTTGGGGGGCCATGCCCACTCTTAGCTCTCCACTCAGTGATCACTCTTAAAGGGCTTGCGGAACCAATTTGGAAGCTAGGGATAGAACTCAGGTCACCAGCTTCACTCTCTCTGGCCCTTGGAATATTTATTTCTAATTGGATTACTTAGACTTTTAATCATCCAGACATCTTTTCTTTTTCTTTTTCTTCACAATTATGAGCGATAGCACAGCGGGTAGGGCGTTCGCCTTACAAGCGGCCAACATGGCCGACCCGAGTTCGATTCCTCCGCCCCTCTCGGAGAGCCCGGCAAGCTACCGAGAGTATTTGATATGCCAGACACAGTAACAACAAAGTCTCCAATGGAGACGTTACTGGGCCCACTCGAGCAAATCGACGATCAACGGGAGGGCCTTTACCTTTACCTTACCTTTTATTATGCCATGGATGTCTAGGGAATGGCACAGGCAGTCAGTACCTTTCGTTAGTCCCGAGGGTGTGGTGGATGGAGAAGACCGGTGCTTGAACACCTTCCTATTTGGCTTCCTTTTCTTCTGATGCTTTTCATTCACATATTTCAGGACGCTAGCTTGGCTTCTGTAATTCTTGATATTCTCAATATGAATAGTTGTTCTTTGAGCAAGAATTGATGTGTCTGTGGTGAAAATCGTCTATAGACTAAACATGATTGCCACTCAATGCCTCTTTTGCAAACCACAACACCCAAAAGGAGAGAGAGAACAGAGGGGAATGCCCTGCCACAGGGGCAGGGTGGGAAGGGGGGTATAGGGGGTGGGAGGGATACTGGGACCCGTGGTGGTGGGAAATGGGCACTGGTGGAGGGATGGGTATTTGATCATTGTATAATTGAAACCCAAGCACAAAATTTGTAAGTCTACAACCATACCTCATGGTGTCTCACTAATAAAAACTTTAAAAAAAAGAGAATTTATGTGTCTGTTTATAACAATGCCAAAAAATGCCGGGTACCACTTCAGACTCTTCCACTTTGGTTGTGGGCATTTTTTGGGATCTCCTTTTCGAACAGTGTCTACTTCCTTTATGTTCACAATGTCATCTTTCATCTTATCAATGAAATGGAGCCAAAGGACTAGCTCCAGGTGTTCTAAAAGACCTAGAGAGTCAACACAGGGTCTACCCCTCATCTCCCTCAGAGTCATTATTTCCGTCGCTAACCTGAAGATGATGATTCTGGCCAAAAGGCTATTTAATTTTTAGTGTTGAGTTTAAGTTGTTTATGTACTCTGATTTGAGTCTTACGTTGGCTCTCGATTTGGAAGTGTTTTCTCTTTGTAGTTTATGTTTGCAACCCTTTAATCTGATGTTCAAAGACTGCTTTCTTTCTCTTTCTTAATCTCTCTCTCCTCCCTTCCTTCCTTCCTTCCTTCCTTCCTTCCTTCCTTCCTTCCTTCCTTCCATTCTTTCTTTCCTTTAATCTGATGTACAGGCTTTCTTTTTCTGTCTTTACCTCCCTCCCTCCCACCCTCCCTCCCTCCTTTGCTCCCTCTCTACCTCTCATCCTTTTTGGACCACTTGGCTTTGCTCAAGACTTACTCCTGACTGCACTCAGGGATCACTCCTGGCACGCTTGGGTGACCATTTGGGATGCCAGGGATAGAACCTGTCTGTTGTCCTATCTAGACAGTATAGATAGATAGTATCTAGACAATGAAGACAGATATTTTCTATGTAGACAGTTTAGAAAGATAGCATTTTGTACAACCTCTCCAGCTCTTATTCTTACCACTTTTTGCATAAATCTTGTCTTTCATTTTCTGAAGCCTCCCCTCTTAGGACTTAGATAACCTTGGAAATACAGCCTTTCCCAAACTACCTGATTCCTACACAGAGGAGAAGACCATCTCTGTTGAAGCAGTACCCAAACACAAATCCAATCAAATCTACTCTATACTCCAACAATCTCTTCTGTTGGGCTCATGTATTTTGGGCCACTATTTCCTTGCCCTGAAGACTTCAGAACTAGGCATTGGACAACATAGAGCCTAAATCTTAGAGCCCAAACCCACTTCTCTCTCACCTGTTCCTTCCTGGGGATGCCACAGTGAAGTCCATCTTTACCTGATTACAATAAAATTCTGGGGACATGTAAAACCCAACGGGCAGTAGTGAAAGTCCTAACTCCCGGGTGCTGGAGAGATAGCACAGCAGTTAGGGCATTTGCCTTGCACGCGGCCGACCCGTGTTTGATTTCCGGCATCCCATATGGTCCCCTGAGCACTGCTAGGATCAACTCCTGAGTGCAGAGCCAGGAGTAACCCCTGTGCTTCGCCAGGTGTGACCCAAAAAGCAAAAAAAAAAAAAAGTCTTGACTCCTCACTTTGGGCAGGTCTTCACCAGGGGCTTCTTTTGCCCTATCTCTGTTGTTGGCATCACCAGCCTCAAGTATAGGAAAGAAGCAGGATGCTCAAGTCAGTATCTTCCTTGGCTCCTGGGCTACTGGTGTTTTGGAGAACACCAGGCAGGACCTTCCTTCTTCTTTCTACCTGTCAGTGTCTCCTTGGACTTGTTTTGTATATAGTACCTAAAATGTATGCGGTCGTTTACTCCATTTCTCTAGAAGCAGAAGTTTCCACTTCTTTTTAATGAATACAAAAACACTGAATATCAGTCAGTCCTCATGGACCCGCCAACTGTGCCTTCTGGGGTGTGATGAACACCAATGCCTGTGAATTCATCTTCAAGCAGTATTAGGGAGATATAAAGATGATAAAAGAAAGGAGGTTAGATGTGAAGCATCCATTAAATATGCTCATGGTAAATGAACCATTTATGTATAAGAGTCCATGAAGTGTCAGGTTTGTGGGGCCCCCCACAGAAATCGAGAGGAACTTGCTGACTGAAAAAGTGAGTTTTAGAAATTACGATGCTAATGTTTCTCCCACTTCCCCATTTCTTAGTTCTGGACATGAACTAAGTACTTGAGCTGATCCTAAAAATGTTCTCTGCAAAGATAATGCAAAGATAATCACTTTTGCAAATGATAATGAATTATCTTTGCAAAGATAATGCAAAGATAACTACTTAAAGTGATTCAGTGAGATAGCACAGCAGGTAGGGCACTTGTCTTGTATGCAGCCAACTCAGGTTCAATCCCTGGCACTATATATGGTTCTCTGAGCTCCGTCAGGGGTGATCCCTAAGCCCAGAACCAGAAGTAAGACTTGAGCACAGCTGGATGTGGTCCAAAAACAAACACACAAACAAAAATCTAAGTATGCAAACTTGTTCATTGTTTCTGGTCAATTAACCATTCCAACTGACTTCATCTTTATTAAGTTCCCATTTGAGAATTGAGAATTCAAATAACTCCTGTCACAGCCGACTTAAGTTATGAGTAATGGAAACAAAATCTCTCACCACTTTTTCATCACACATTCTTCTCAGGGGCCCTTATAAACTCTGTCGTTTCAAAAAACCTTCACCATTGGATAACTTGATTGAGACTATACAAACTGGATCCTCATTCCATGAGATTCACATTCTCACAGAAAATCTGCTTTTTGTAGCCTTCCACTTGTAGGGAACCCTAATTAAGACCACACAGCTCTCTCCCAAATATCAAAAGTCAGAAATATTTAAAGATTAAAAAATTCTCACTACCCTGACCAGTTTTTTAGCATGTTCTCAATAAAAAGAAACAATCTCCGAGAATATGATGTTTTTTTCACTAAAGAAAAAAAGAACAAAGAGTGAAACAAATTCACATTTAACTCAATTGACTATATCCTCTTTCAGGAAAAGTCAGGGTTCCCTTAGACTATGCAGTGGGTCTATCTGGTCTACCTAAAATTTACTAGATCTTAATAGGCTAGAGTTTTTGACCCACCCTGTTCTGAGAGGTTTTAAATTAGAGGTATAAATACAAACAAAGGAATTTCAAAAAAGAGCCTCTCCTTCATGACAAAGCAGATTACTGAAACTGGTCATCAATAAGTAACCTCTATCTTCTTTTACAGAAAGAAAGACTGGCCAAAGATTCAGTTTAGTAACAGACTAAATTGAGCTTAAATAGACTTAGAAGGATGCATCAAGAATATATATTCATAAGATTCTTTTGAAAACACAGGTGAATAAGAAACTAAAGCCAGCATCTGCTATCTTTCAGACTCTGTATAAACTTCATAAGTCTTCTCTGACTATAATTAATCAAACTATGAATTACCCCCAAACAAAGTCCCAGTCAAGTTCCTGTCTTGCTTTTAATACTATAGTATAAGTTACTAATCTACATGACTTTTGCCTCCTATTCTATCTTGCCCCAAACTAGGAATTCTGAGAACAGAGATGAGTAGTAATTCATCTCTGTATTTCAATGACACCACCATGCAGGTTCTGAAGAACCCCTAGGGTAAACAAGTACTGCATGAATAAGTAAATAGACAAAAGGTAAAGGAGAAAACTTTGAATTACATTCGGTTTAGCAGCCAGAAATCTCACACATGGCTCAGAGGGACAGGAATGAAGACACAATTTTCCAACAGGCAGGAAGAACTACAGATGCGACAAAGTCTCACCACTTCACCCTATTTTCATATAAAACTTAGAAGTCTACAATTCTATAGGAATGCATGGCATCCTTTGCTTTCTTTTTTTAAAATTTTATTTTTATAAAGTTGTCCCCAATAATTAATCACATTCAATGTTTCAACACCAATCCCACCACCACTATACCTTCCCACCACCATTATTTCAAATTTTCTCATCACCACCACCTAAATAAATAAAAAATTATTTATTTTCTGTTGCTAGTTATGAAAAACCCACTAACAATGATCAAAAAGGTTCCCTGAGAGGAAAGTATGTGAAAATTGTTGGATCTTCCCTCAGAGCCATTAAGCCCATATATAAGAGATCACTAACATGGACAACATCCTGTCTTGTAAAACACTATTAATTATTCGCAAGTTTCCGTGGATTTTATTTTTCATTTTCTTCTTACTTCTCCTTCCCTTCATCACAGTGATGTTGGTGTTTTGACCAGGAGTCGCACACACAGCTGGTAGTAGCACTCATATGTTGGCCATGGTGATGACTGGGGGGTTGGGGGGGTGGTCAGACATCAGGTTTCGGTGCTTGTGTTCTTTGCATGGTGCTGTTTGAGGTTTGGATTATTCTAGTAGAGGTGCTTAAAATGTACTCTCTGAGGCAGGGTCACATTCTCGCGGTGGTACACATCTTCTGGCTGTGGTGATGGTGGTCACTGCAGTGTTCAAACATACATGTCAGGGTCCTGCTTCCTGGCTGTGATGCTCATGCATCTTCTAAGTGGGGCTGCAGAGCTTATAGCCATCAGACTGAAGTGCATCCAGAATTGACTTATGATGCTGGTGATCACTGAGACCAGAGCTTCCTGCATTGTATTTAGTGCATGTGGGAGCACCAGGGATTGAATTTATGACCAGAGGCTTGCAGAGATGTGGTCTAAGCCTCTGAGCTTAGGAGAGGACTATCTGATAGAATATCATGAAAAGTTTAGGGACTACCTCTACTTATAACTCTTTTGAAATAAAAAAAATTAGCCACTAGAAAAAAATAAACAAATAAACAAACAAAAAAATGAACTCTAAGATAGCACTTCAGTTTGTAAACAATATAGGAGTTGGAGGGATAGTGCAGTGGGTAGGATGCTTGCCTTGCATGCTGCCACCTGGGTTTGATCCTCAGCATCCCATATGGTCCCCCAAACCCACCAGGACTGATGTCTGAGTGCAGAGCTCAGAGTAAGCTTTGAGCACAAGCTAGGTATGGCCTATCCCAGCCCCAAAATACCTCACACAATTTTTCAAATATAAAAATCATTGAGACATCTTTATTTCTTCTTTTTCTAGGAAGTCTTTGAATTCTGATGCCTAGTCCACAGGTAGAGCACATCTTGATACAAACAAGCAACATTTCAGAGGCCACACACATAGTCAGAGGGTTAGACATGCCCATCTGCAGAAACCGGGTTTGGTCTTGGTTCTAGCGATGATCAACTCCTTGCGGTGTTTCAGGACTCTTAGACATGTGTTTAGACACTGGGGGAATGGGCAAAGATGTGCCTTTTCTTGTAAGCCCCCTAAATCTATTCTCTGGAAGCATGCAGACCACACATTCTAAGTGACAGAAACACAGAAACAAAGTAGGCTGCACCCCCATTTCACTGTTAACAAAGCTGAAGTCCACGCACGTGGCAGTTGGACTCACACGGCAGTAAGAACCAAGGCTATACTGCCAAGATAGGCCTGGGACACAGACACGCAAGTGCCTTTGTTCCTATCTCTCTTCCAATCAACATTTCACTGTGGAGCTGGAGATGGAGGGAAGGGGAGGGGGGTATGGACAGGTGGGGATAAGAGGACAAAGAGTTAAGTAAGGAGGATAAAGAGTGTCTCATTTCAGCATGCTTAATCCAACTCCTACACAGAAAGCCAAATGGCTTGCTGGGGTGAGAAAGAGGTTAGGTCTCAGAAAGAAATGATTTCCCCTACTTGAAAGAGAAATTTGACTTTCTTCCAAAGGCAGGAGAACATTTAAAAATAAATGAATTCCTCATTTGAAGAACAGCCTTGTAGAACATGTATGCCGGATCAAATGCCACGTCGGAGAAAATGTCACCATCAAAGCCAGGCCCAGCAACTGAACCTCACACACAGGATAAAATCTTATCGGAATTCATAAAAACCAGCTGTCTTTCCCTCTCTCTTCATGGCATCTAACCTTATGTACTCTTTCTTGTTTAAATAAACAAAGCGTTTATTCCAACAGACAGAAGACTAGATTTTTTTTCTGGCTCCCTAATTTTTACCTCTCATATATTTCACTCTGTTAAGTGAGCTTAGCCATGAGAAAAACTGAAAAAAAAATTTTTTTCTCTCTCCTTCATTTATACGTGTTCATATTTCCCTTCCATCTTCTTCACCAGGGTAGCCCTATTGCACTGTCTTCCCATTGTTCATCGATTTGCTCAAGCGGACACCAGTATCGTCTCCATTGTGAGAATTGTTACTGATTTTGGCATATTGAATACGCCGTGGGGAGCTTGCCAGGCTCTGGCATGCAGGCGGGATACTCTCTGTAGCTTGCCAGGCTCTCCGAGAGGGATGGAGGAATCGAACCCAGCAAATGCCCTGCCCGCTGTGCTATCGCTCCAGTCCTTCACCAGGGTAATCACTACCAATGCTTCAGCCTTTCAATCTCACCCTGTGCACCCATTAAGAAAACCCCCAAATAAAGTTGCTACTCTTATGAATCAGTAGATGTGAATTTTATTTCTGTTGTTCTCTGCAAAACTATTTGTGATATTGGTGTTATGTACTCAGAATTATTTTTTTACCTGAAGGATAGACTAAATATCAGAGTCCTTGGAAATCAGAATTTTCAGTATGGCAGAAGAGAGAAAACTATGAATTGAAGTGAGGAAGGTGAAAAATGAGTTTTGGATTTAAGTTGGAGTCTAATGATGAGCACGTGACATAAATTACATAAATTTTCAGTATGCAACATTACAACATAACAGGTTGATATTTATATCTATTTGTGAGCATATAATTATATTTTACTAGTCTCCTCAGTAAAGCATGAGAGCAGTATGACAACCAAGTAGCAATTAACTCAAGATCCTGCTTTCTGAGTACAGTTACCCTGTAAAATGAATCAAGTTTCCTTTGAACAGTGGCTGCATCTAAGAGGGAATAAAAGTAGACCAAGAACCTCTTGTACCGGCAAACAAATAAAGAATGATGAAGGGCACCTAATGACCCACATCAAAAAGAACCGCCACGATCAATTCTTTATTAGAATAAAAAGGAATGAAAGAAAAATTGGGGTTCTTTAAAGTTTAAATATATATGGAAGTCACCATCTTAGATTATCATGCTGAGCGAAATAAGTTGGAAAGAGTAGGACAGTTACAGAATGACTCACTCCTATGCAGAATATAAAGAAAAATAGCACCAGTCACACATGCTAGGGGAAAAGGGAGCTCAGATAGAGAAGGGAGCACCAAATAAAGGGTGTTGGGAGGATCCTCCCAGGATGGGAGAAGCATGCTGAAAGTAGACTATAGACCAAACATGATTGCGACTCAATGTCTCTTTTGCAAACCACAACACCCAAAAAGGAGAGAGAGAACAAAAGGGAATGCCCTGCCACAAAGACAGGGTGGTGGATGGGGGGATGGGGGGATGTGAGGGATACTTGGACCTGTGGTGGTGGAAAATGGGCACTGGTGGAGGGATGTGTACTTGATCATTGTATAACTGAAACCCAAACATGAAAATTTGTAAGTCTACAACTGTACCTCATGGTGTTTCACTAATAAAAATTTTAAAAATTAGGAACTCGGATTTGTACTGAATCAGGGTGATCGAAAGGCATAAAGTTCCATGCTGGGAAAGTTAAGTACTACGAATAAGATACACAACATGATAACTATAGTTACCAATGCCGTACGAAATATTTGAATGTATTTTTAAAAGTAGGTATTTAAGTTTCTCACAGCAAATTAAAACAATCATATGTATGTCTCTTCAAGATGGTGGATATTAATTTATGTGACTACCATTTCATAGTACACAAGTCTAATCAAATAATCGTGCTTATCTTCTTCAAAAACCAGGTAGCTTTGTTTGTCAATTTGTTTCAGTAAAACATGAAGTAAAATATCCACAACATCAAAAAAAATAAAAGAAAAATAGCAGGGGAATAACTAAAGCCCAAAGGCAATAGAAACAAAGGCCAGCGGATCTGGACCTTAACAGGAAGGTTACCTTGGGGGTGTGGGTGGAGGTTGGACAGGTCAGGGAAGGGTCACTATGACAATGAGAGGAGGAAGTGGTCACTCTGGGTAAGAACTGGGCCCTGAAGGAAGTAAAGTGATATGCATTATAACCTATTTTAACAGTATTAAAAACCACAGTGCAAAAAAGGGGAAGAAAAAAAGAAAGAAAAATGTGCCTGGTATAGAGGGAAACTGAGAACATTAGTGGACGGAAGTGGACACTGGTAAAGAGACTGGTGTCAACTCCTGTACACCTGAAACTCAACCAAGAATAACTTCATAATTTTGTAATTCATGATGATCCAGTATTTTAAAAGTTACCATCTTAAATTCAGTGTCACTAAGAAATTCATGCAGTTGAACAACTGTCACATTATTCATCTGCAGATCATCTTAATCCTTGAAAACAGAAATTACGTGTATTAAACCATAACTCCATATTTTCATCTCTCCTCGCTCCAGACAACTACTATGCAACTTTTTGTGTTCAGAGTTTGAAGAGTCTAGGTACCTCCTAGACAGAGAATCAGTCCATATTTGACCATGAGTGAGTGGCTGATTCCATGCAGTGCAAGATTTTTTAATGGTGACCCCGGTGGATAGTGTGTCTGAATTTTATTTCTTTTTAAGTTAACTAATTTTCTGATGCATATATGTATCACCCTTTGTTCATACATTCATCTCTCAGTGGATGTGTTATTAATTTTCAACTGGCTGTGTGCAGAGAACATGAGTGGACACATACCTGTTTTAAAGCAATGTTTCTAATTTGGGACATATAACAGAAGTGGAACTGCTAGATTATGTAATTTTATCTTTCAGTTTTAAAAATGAAAAATTTTAACTGAATTTTTCATTTGTTTTTGGGACATGCTGGCAGACTTAGTCCTGGCTCTGCACTCAGGGGCCACTCCAAGAGGGGCTCATGGAGTCTATTCAATGCCAGGGATCATACCTGAAGCTGGCTGCATGCAGGGCATGGGCCTTCCTGACTGGTACTATCTCTCCAGCCATAGCTTCTTGCATAGAAGGCTAGTGAGTTTTAACTAGACATATATGTGAATAAGGGGCCATAAGTGGGTCTCATTTTGAATCCTTCTGTGTAACGAATCTTACTGATAAAGATCATCACTGGATGCTAAATGTGAGAAGAACACAAAATGGAAAATGCAACTCTCCAGATCAGTCACATTTTATTCAGATAAATCAGCTTGCTAGTCACAAAAGAAAGCTATTGATACAGCAACGGGGTGACATGAGGGACCATATTGTCCAAGTGATCAAAGCGTAGTGTCACCTTATGGTAGGGCCAAGTTGACACCAGAATGCCCACAGGGAGGTTTAGGGCACCACACTAGACTTCTTTTCCTCTTTTTTGTTGCTGATTTGGGGCCATTCCCAGCAAGGCTCAGGGCTTAACCCTGACTTTGCACTCAGAAATCACTCCTGGCATATGGGATGCTGGAGATTGAATCCAGGTTGGCCTCAAGAAAGGCAAGTGCCTTACCTAACTTTGGGCTATCTTTCCAGCCTCCAAGCAGAATTGTTTATTTTGTAATAAGCTTGACATAGAATTAACATAATGTACACATACCCTGGGGATAAATCAATAGCACAGCAGGTAGGGCATTTGCCTTGCATGTGGCCAACCCAGGTTCTATTCCTCTGCCCCTTTTGGAGAGCCCAGCAAGCTACCGAGAGTATCTCACCCGCACAGCAAAGCTTGGCAAGCTACTCGTGATGTATTGGATATGCCAAAAACAGTAACAAAAAGTCTCACAATTTGTTGTGAGACATTACTGGTGCCCACTCGAGCAAATCGATGAACGGGAGGACAGTGCTACAGTGCTACACACACCCTATACCATTTAGACTGCACAAATCAGTGCATTTTAGCAAATTCTCAGATTTGTGTTACCATCACTTCAGTGACTTTGAGAACCCTTTCATCAGCTTCAAAAGAAACCAACCAGCAGTTACTTCCCATTTCAACCCCCAGTTCCTTCAACTGTGATAATCACTAATCTCCTCCAAACTCCCACTTCTGTGCCTATTCTGGAACTGTCATATAAATGGAAGTATACAATGTTTGGCCTTCTATGACTGGCTTCTTTCATTTATTAGAATGCAAGTTGTGACATGTTCCTTTCTCATTATTATCAAAGAAACTTCTATTATATGGATATGCCACAATGTGGAAAATTTATGCACCGACGAGAACTGGTGTTGCCTCTACTTGTTTTCTGTTATGAATAATGCCGTTTTGAGAACTTATTTACATATTTCGTTCCCTTTCTCTTGGTTATAGACCAAGGAGAGGAAATGTGGAGTCACTTGGGTTTATTTTAGTTTTTTCAAATGTTGCCTCTTTCCTTAAGTGGCTGTGCCATGTTACACTTCTACCTACAATTATTAGATATGGTCTGTCCCCATTTTTGTTTGAAACACACAACAGTGTTCAGGGGCTCCTAGCTTGGTGCTTGAGGATCACCCTGAATAGTGTTTGGGGAACCCTGCAATGCCAGTGATCAAACCCAGGGTTTCTGTATGCAAATCCTGTGCCCCAGACTGTTGAGCTATCTCCTCACACCACATGTTCTCGCCAACATGTTTACATTTAATGAAAAAAAAAACCCCAACATACAAATACTAACTATGGGATATTCTATAAGACACCAAACAGGTCTATATTCTTCATAAATATCAATGTCACTAGAGACAAAATGTAATTACAGAGAGGTTGTTGTAGTGACAAGTAAGCACAACACAAAGTGATTGATTTGTTTCTTAGTTAAGAAGTAGAACATGTAAAGGTTGTATGGGGATACCTGGAGATACCTGAATCTACATTTATACCTAATAGTATGCAAGCTACCCGTGGCATATTCGATATGACAAAAAAAAGTAACAATAATGGGTCTCATTCCCCTGACCCTGAAAGACCCTCCAATACGGCAAAGTTGGGAAGGACGAGAGGAGAGGCTGCTAAAATCTCAGGCTGGGACGAATGGAGACGTTACTGGTGCACACTCCAGCAATCTGATGAACAACGGGATGACAGTGCTGCAATGCAGTGCAGTATATAAGGTCTTGAGCAAACTTTCCTGGGCATGCTACTGTAGTTTTGATTATATAGGAGGGTCAGAGGAACATCAAGTATTTAGGGTTGACCCCATGATGTCAAAGTTGACTGTTTTTACACCAGAAAAACAAGTATGTTTGTACACATGCATAAAAGGACAGGAGAGAGAATATCATAAAATATTAACAATTGGTCAAAGATAGACAAGTATTTGCTGCTATTCTTTTACCATTTTGGTCTAGTTTTGAAATTTTTCTTTAAAAAGATTGAAAGGAAAAGCTATTTGAATAACAGAAACAAAAATTTCTCCAACTATATATAAAAAGAGCACTTTTCAGATGTCACTTTAATTTATGATCTTAACTTCTAACAAGGCTAATATTTAAAAATGCAGAACTGGAGCTGGAGAGATAGTACAGCAGGTCGGGTGCTGCCTTGCACATGGGTTTGATCACCAGCCTTCCATATAATCCGCTATGTATCACCAATAGTGATTCCTGAGTATAAAGCAAAAAGTAATCCCTGAGCCTTACTGGGTAAAGGTAAAAGGTAAAGGCCCTCCCGTTGATCGTCGATTTGCTCGAGCGGGCCCAGTAACATCTCCATTGGAGACTTTGTTGTTACTGTGTCTGGCATATCAAATACTCTCGGTAGCTTGCCGGTCTCTCCGAGAGGGGCGGAGGAATCGAACTCGGGTCGGCCATGTTGGCCGCTTGTAAGGCGAACGCCCTACCCGCTGTGCTATCGCTCCAGCCCTTACTGGGTGTGGCCCAAAAACAAAAGAAAAAAAGGTAAATAAATAAAAAAATTTTAAACTGAGAAACTCACTTTAAGATTCATGTTTAGAATGAACTTTCTCTCATGTTTAGAATGATCTTCCTCTCGTATGTGTAATATCAAGAAACGTAGCAAATGGCCAAAGGTCAGAAAACCTGAAAACTTGCTACCAGAAAGAGCTTGCCAATGGAGGCATGTGGTGGTGAATGGAGACAACCATAGGATATTGATGGAGCGGGATGTGAGAACATTGTATGCATGAAACTCTTTCATGAACAGTATTGCAAATCACATTGCCTCATTACAAATGGAGGGGAGGATTTATGTTTAGACTGATGCCATACTGACAAGCTAATGTGATGCTTTCTAGTTCAAACTTGGCACATCATTTGATCTCTTTAGACTTCAGCTGTCTGACTCAGGAAAGGATCTGAGTGAGCCCAAGGTGTCTGAGGAGACTTGACAATTCTCTATCACTCCTGCTCCTCTGGGCGACACATCAAGTGACACTCTTTCTCAACGCGACAACACTTGGATGCAATGAATGGTGTATGTCACTGTGAACCAAGAATCTCTAATCACATTTAGCACATGAGCCTCTACACCTTGGTGTTCTTATACCAAAGCACGCTGCCCTCAGATGAATCCCACTGCACGTTGAGATCTAGTTCTTAGTCAATGGCCTCTGGAAATTTCATCAAAAAAAGACGTGGGGAGGCATTATCCTCCCTAACCTCAAACTCTACTACAAAGCTGTAATAAATAAAACAGCATGGTACTGGAACAAAGGCAGGGCCACAGACCAATGGAACAAGGTGGAATATCTGTACACACAACTCCAAATGTATGAACATCTAATCTTTGATAAAGAAGCAAGAAATGTGAAGTGGAACAAGAAAAGCCTCTTCAACAAATGGTGCTGGCATAACTGGACAACCACATGCAAAAAAATGGGCTTAGACTTCGACCTAACACCATGCACGAAAGTCAGATCAAAATGTATTAGAGATCTCCGAAATGGATTTATGACCTCAACATCAGACCGGAATCCATAATGTTTATTGAAGACAAAGTTGGCAAAACTCTCCACGATATTGAAGTTAGTGGTATCTTCAAAGACGTCACGCCACTGGCCGAGCAAGTGAAAACAGAGATAGACAAATGGGACTATCTTAAACTAAGAAGCTTCTGCACCTCAAAAGAAACAGTGACCAAAATACAAAGACAGCCTACAGAATGGGAAAGAATATTCACCAAATACACATCCGACAAGGGGTTGATTTCAAGGATATACAAGGTACTGGTTAAACTACACAAGAAGAAATCACCCAACCCCATCAAAAAATGGGGCGAGGAAATGAACAGAAACTTTCGCAAAGAAGAAATCCGAATGGCAAAAAGGCACATGAGAAAATGCTCTACATCACTAATCATCAGAGAGATGCAGATCAAAACAACAATGAGATATCATTTCACACCACAGAGACTGGCCCACATCCACAAGAACAAAAGCAACAGGTGCTGGCGCGGATGTGGCGAGAAAGGGACCCTCCTTCACTGCTGGTGGGAATGCCGGCTGGTCCAACCCTTTTGGAAAACAGTATGGACGATTCTCAAAAAATTAGAATTCGATCTCCCATTTGACCCAGCTATAGCACTCCTGGGAATATATCCCAGAGAGGCAAAAATGTATAGTGGAAGTGACATCTGCAATTGTTTGTTCATTGCAGCACTCTTTACAATAGCCAAAATCTGGAAAAAACCTGAGTGCCCGAGAACAGATGACTGGTTAAAGAAGCTTTGGTACATTTACACAATGGAGTACTATGTAGCTGTTAGAAAAGATGAAGTTATGAAATTTACATACAAGTGATACTACATGGAAAGTATCATGTTAAGCGAAATGAGTCAGAAAGAGCGGGATAGACACAGAAAGATTGCATTCATCTGGGGAACATAAAGCAACAAAACGGGAGACTAACACCCAGGAAGGGCTCAGATTAGTACCAGAAATTTTGCTCCATGACTTGAAGGCCAGCCACATGTGCTAGGTGAGAAGGAAGCTCAGATAGAGAAGAGAGCACCAAATAAAGGGTGTTGTGAAGACCCTCCCAGGGTGGGAGAGACATGCTAAAAGTAGTCTATAGACCAAACATGACTGCCACTCAATGCCTCTCTGGCAAAACACAGTACCCAAAAGAAGAGAGAGAGAACAGGGAGGAATGCCCTGCCACAGCGGCAGGGTGGGACGGGGGGGGGAGGATGGGGGGTCGGAGGGATGATAGGACCCGTGGTGGGGGAGGATGGGCACTGGTGGAGGGATGGGTACTTGATCATTGTATAACTGAAACCCAAGCACAAAAATTTGTGAGTCTATAAGTATACTTCATGGTGTTTCACTAATAAAAAAAATGATAAAAAAAATAAATAAATGTAAGTTATAAAAAGCAAAAAAAAAACAAAAAACAAAAAACAAAATGTATTAAAGATCTCAACACTGTCACTGTCCACTGTCCTCCCACTGTTCATCAATTTGCTCAAGCAGGCCCAATAACGTCTCCATTTTGAGACTTGTTGTTACTGTGTTTGGCATATTGAATACATTATGGGTAGCTTGGAGGATTTGCCATGCGGGCGAGATACTCTCGGTAGCTTGCCGGGCTCTCCGAGATAGGTGGAGGAATAGACCTCAGCTCAGCCAGGTTGGCTGCGTGCAAAACAAACGCCCTACTGCTGTACTATAGTAATACCACTCCTGGGAATGTATCCCGGAGAGGTAAAAAAGTATAGCCAAAATGACATCTGCACTTCTATATTCATTGCTGCACTGTTCACAATAACAAAAATCTGGAAAAACCCAAGTGCCCGAGAAGAGATGACTGGTTAAAGAAACTTTGGTACATCTATACAATGGAGTACTATGCAGTTATTAGAAAAGACAAAGTCATAAAATTTACAAACAAGTGGTACTACTTGGAAAGTATCATGCTAAGTGAAATGAGTCAGAAAGAGAGGGACAGACATAGAAAGACTGCATTCATCTGGGGAATATAAAATAACAAAATAGGAGACTAACATCCAAGAATAGTTGAGATAAGTACCAGGAGGTTCACTCCATGGCTTGAAGGCCAGCCGTACATGCCGGGGGAAAGGGCAGCTCAGACAGAGAAGGGAACACCAAGTAAAGGGTGTTGGGAAGATCCTCCCAGGATGGGAGATGCATGCTAAAAGTAGACTATAGACCGAACGTGATTGCTAACTCAATGCCTCTTTTGCAAACCTCAGCAACCAAAAGAAGAGAGAGAACAAAATGGAATGTCCTGACACAGAGGTGGGATGGGGTGGGGTGAGAGGGGTGGGAGGGATACTGGGATCATTGGGGGTGGAGAATGGGCACTGGTGGAGGGATGGGTACTCGAGCATTGTATAACTGAAACCCAAGAACAAAAACTTGTAAGGTCAACAACTGTAACTCACGGTGTTTCACTAATAAAACAAACAAACACAAAACAAGTCTCTATTCATGACCCAAGATGCCCTGGGACAGCCAGGGAGCTAAAGCTGGAATGTTCCCGATGGCTCTTTCTATATTGGGCTCCCAGGATATAATTAGGCAGCAGCTCCTGGAACAAATGTGTAGGGACTTTGATTGGAAAGAGTCCACAAAGAGGAGGAGGAGAGGAGATAAGAGGCAGACTGTGTGAAGATGTTCTAGGATTCTAAGATTATATGATAAGAAATATCTCTTTATGAAAAAGAGGAGATGCTTACAGAGCTCCTTAAGTCAGGATAGGTGGGTGAGGAGGGCCAATTCTCCCCAGACTGGAGCTCAAATTTTTGGTGCAAAGATCACAGGGTACCACAGACACGTTCATGTTTCAAAAATAAAGGTTTATCATGATAATGATTTAAAAAGGTTTTGGTTTGGGGATCACATCCGGCAATGCTCTGGGTTTACTCCTGGCTCTGTGCTCAGGGATAACTCCTGGTGATGCTCAGGGGATATATAGTGCCAGGGATCAAACCAGCATCAGTCACATGCAAGGCTTACTCATTCTACTCTCTCTCTCTCTCCCCTCTCTCTCTCTCTCTCTCTCTCTTTCTCTCTTTTCCTGGAAATGTTTATTTTTAAGGTGGGAGGAGTCTAGGTTACATGAACCTTCCCAAGTAATCAGCATTGCATGTCCATGTTTTATTCTCCAGCTCTCAGGAGGATCTTCCACTCTACTAAAGTTCAGAAGTTAAAGATTTGCTAGCTCCAGTCCCACATGTCACAAGGAGAAAGATTCAGGGAGAACCAGTAACAACAGACTTCACCCTAAAGTCTCCACCCACACTTCATGGAGTTCATGTCTTCCTACAGGCACACAGACGGCAGACCTGCTCTTCTCTGGGAGAGAGAAGGTACCCATGGCCATCACTGACTTTTACTGCAGATGGCAGAGAACATGGAGATCCTGCAGACTTGTGTGCCCCTTGGGGAGATGGGAGAGATGGAATTCATACCCGTCTGCTTTTCTTCACAAGTGCACTAAACCAAATTCATAAGTAGGTCAGGGACCCTCAAGAGAGAGGGGTGGTATGAATAAAAATTTAGGATGTACTTTGGTACATGATTCAGGCACAATATCAAAACTAAAATGAGTCCTGTTAGCACCATCAGAATATCCCCCAAGTTTTATTTGATCATTCCTGACTATCTGCATTGGTTTCAAGGTCAAGGTCATGTTTTGATGGTTTCTATTTGCAAAAACATTTGAAATCATCTCTGGCTTGCTTAACTTGTCTCTTCTAGGAAAATAATAAAAAGAAACACAACTATTTCCAACCTTCTTAACAGAAAGATTTTCAATATTCCAATGCCTCCCCATGGCTACATTAATCCTTATTAATTCTCTCTCTCTCTTCAAAATTACATGATCCCTCTGCACAAATTTTGAGAGATAACAGTTTGTGAGGTGGATGAATCACAGCCAGAGACAATGACACTGAGATAGAAAAAGGTGAGAGAGAAAAGCCATCCATATGTGCTGTTTATTCGTTTCATCATGAACCCTTTGCATTGAACAGCCTTCCATGCTTAAAACGGGTGAAACTTTCCGAGGCAGGGTTCCTTCTGGGATGTTAGGGCACCTGTTTTGTGCTCCAAGCACTAACCTGAAATATCCGTATGGTCTTGGGCAAGTTTTTGTCAATTCCCTCCCCACCCCCCAGTAAAATCCCAGTTGCTCTCTAAAATGGGAACAGCTATGAGTAACCACACTGAGAAACTGTTCAACACATCACGACTTCTGTTCAATAAAATCAAGAATCACACTCATGTTTGGGTCCCAAAGTAAACACGATCCTCACTCTTTTGGGGGGCAGTTTGGCTTTGGAGCCACACCCAATAATACTCAGGGGCTACTCCAAGCTCAGTGCTCAAGGAACCATGCAGTTGCCAGGAATCAAATCTAGGGCTCCTGGGTGCAAAGCATGGGTTCAGCATATCGTTGCTGCCTCCCTAGTTCACAGTCCCTATTCTGTTTGTATGACAGTTTGAGCGTCTACACCAGTAGTGCTCAGGGTTTACTCCTGGCTCTGCACTCAGAAGTCACTCCTGGAGGTCTCTGGGGACCAGGTGGGTTCCAGGGATTGAACATAGGACAGCTGCATACAAAGAAAACATCCTACCTGCTGTCCAACTGCTCCGGCCCCAATAGTTCCTATTGTTAAGGAATCATTAAGCTTGGGAAGAGAAAGGTCTATGACAAGTGCTTAGACACCAACACCAGTTACAATACTTCATCCCCTCCCTGACAGGTCTGTCACCTGGATAACACTTCCAGACTCAATCCCTTCCTTATTTTCTGTTATTCAACCCAGTAGAGGAGGCTGAGATCTGACAGCCCATATGATGATGTTATGGGCAAGTGTCTAACATTCCTGGGGCCGTATTAGAAAAGGTGGCATGACTCAGGGGTGAATCCCAGACTTTATTCTCAAACTAAATATTAAAGTATCATATGTTTGTCACTATAAGCTTGATTTCTTTGTTTAATTCTTATGTCACTTTAGAACTGGGGGTGTTAATGGAAGAAGGTATTCCTATTAATGGAGTCATTCTCTTGACTCATAAAGAAGCTGTTCTTTCCTACCACACATTGTTTGGCCCAAAGAGCTGTCTGGTCATTTAACTTGTTAAGAGAGATTGCCACTGACTTAACTTCCACAGGCAGAATGCATCTGCAGCTTAGCAACTCATGTCAAGAGCTGAACACAGCCGGTCCCATGCTTCCTGCATTGAAGTTTGAGTCCCAGAACTATGGAAGATTTTTTTTGATTAGTCTGCAACTCAAAAGCAATGTTTTCCAGTGACAAATATTTTTCTTACAAGATATGCAACACCTTGTGTGTTATCTATTTTGTTTTGCTGAATATCATAACCCCAAAGGTAAAGAGACAAAAAAATAAGTCATGGGAAAGAACAGTTCAGTCATCCTCTGAGATTATCCCCCTGTAGACAAAATTCTCAGATAGATTTGGATTTATGATATTATCTTCATGGGTTTTCATGTTATTTCACAAATAATATTAAGCCCCAGGAGATGTGCAGATGAACAGAACATGATTTCCAATCTCCAAAATCTCCTGATCAGAAGTGGGAGAAATATATGAAAAATTAAAATGTAATATGCCCCCCCCCTCCCATAACAGTCAACATATCAACAGGCCCTGCTTTTCAGATTCATGAACTAAATCTACGGGGATATGTAAGCCAAGTAGTTGAAAATCATGAACACAGTGGTCCCCCCCACAGACTGAAAACTCTGGGGCACCCTCGGGAGCTGAGGAGCTCAGGTACCCGTCTGCTGAAGCCCCATTTGCTGCACACACACCCCTCTGCTTCCAGTACACCAACAGCCTACAGCCTATGGCCAAACTCCACGGCTTCACTAAGAATCTCTACAGACTCATCTCAGTTCTACAGTTTCTAAAGTTTCTGGACTCTGTGACCGTGTATGCCTCCAAATTCCTCAATACTGAAATTCCAGTAGGAGTACACCAAATCCGATGAGGAGAAAGTAAAATAGAAGCCAATTAAACTCAACAAACAAAAGATAATAACACAGAAGTCCCAACGAGCGACAAATAGCTTAATAAATCCTCAGACAAAGAATCAGCAGCCCTATACTGAGATCTAACAATTTTCACAAATGTTATTTTAGTGAAGAATTTTTGATAATTTATTTAGCCATTTGGTTATGACAAGCAATAGAAAACAAATTATTGTGTACCTGCTAAGGGGGCAGACTTGGAAAAACGGGGACAATAGTGGAGGGATATTCACTCAAGTGGAGAGATTGGTGTTGGAATATCAAAAGCGTGTAACAACTGTATTATGAACAACTATGTAAAACATGGTGTTTAAATAAAGTAAAAAGTTAAATAAAATAATTAAAATGTAATATGCAAAATGAGAGGACTGTAGATCTACTGGAAAGCCTTCTGAATCCAAAGGAGGTTGTTACAGAGAATTCACTGTGATTTGAAATGCCTTATTCAAGATAAATAAAGTTAGCTATTTATGAATGTCAGGATATTATAACAGATGGAGAACATGGGAAAACAGAGATGCGGGAAACCACAATCCAACAGGGAAAGCAGACAAGGCTGGACAGTTTGTCAGGAAAGGCATAATGTAATAATGTAGCCTGAATGTCAAGCTCAGGAAAGGCATAATGTAGCCTGAATGTCACCTGCACGGTCTTACCAGACAAACCGTATTCCTTTGCACCAGAAATCACTTCTTCTTGGGTAATCTTATGGTTAACTGGCTTGCATTATTTTACATACTTGAGCTAAAGTAGTAAATGAAGGAACCTGATGTTTGGCCTTCATGAAACTT
Organism: Sorex fumeus; assembly: GCF_029834395.1. NCBI lineage: Eukaryota > Metazoa > Chordata > Mammalia > Eulipotyphla > Soricidae > Sorex > Sorex fumeus. Next base: position 5,080,221 of record NW_026606095.1, on the reverse strand, counting down.
CCAATCCCAGGAAGAACCATAAGAGAGAGAGAGAGAGAGATATCTTGCACTGATTTGGATTTGGTGGTGGGATTCCCGCATTCTTACTGAGGTATGAGAATTTACAATAAAGTTAATGATTCTCTCATGTATACATCATTTCAATACCACACCCACCACCACTTTAGTGCCTACTTTACTCTAGCAATGTGCCCAAACCATTCTCAAGTAAAATCCATTCTACACGGTTTTTTCTCCCGGAAGGGAGCATAACATAACGCCCGCCATAGCCACGCCACTGGACTCCATGCCAGGCTGTCTCACTTGGGGCGCCCTATAGGGGGGTGGGTGAGAGCCCTCCTTGCACCAAGGGACCCAGAAAAACCTCCAGAACCCAACTGCCGCCACACTCAAGGCCACTCCCCACACACTTGGGCTGAGTCTCACTGTGAATGAACATATTCCTGGACTGTGCAGCCGCATTTGCAGCCACACGACACATCATAAGACATTCCCTACCCATTTTCCATAAGTACAACACTACATTTAATGGGGTTCAAATAGTAGGCAACAAATCATAGAAAGAAATATATATATATATGCATATACACGTACTTTCAGATACATATACGAAATCTCACATCACTCAACCTTTAACAACATGTTAGTGATATCCTGAAGAATGTCTTAATGGTCCCTGCCAAAATAGAACAATCTTCACACTGTTTCCTCTATGGATACTTTTTTGTAGCATTTTCAGAGGTTTTTAATAACTGTCACTGTCACTGTTACTGTACTCCTGTTGTTCATCGATTTGCTTGAGCGGGCCCAGTAACGTCTCCATTGTGACAATTGTCACTGTGTTTGGCATATCGAATACGTCATGGGTAGCTTGCCAGGCTTTGCTGTGTGGTCAAGATACTCTCAGTAGCTTTCCAGGCTCTCCGAGAGGGGCGGAGGAATCTAACTCAGGTCAGTCATGTTGGTCGCTTGCGAGGCAAACGCCCTACCCTCTGTGCTATTGCTCCAGCCCCTTTCATACAGACAATACAAAATATATTACTTCGGTTGTGCTTTGGGAGAGGGATGGGGGTTTGGGATGAAAACATCCCAAATTTGGTTGTGGGAAGGTGTAATGGTGGTGGGATCGGAGTTTGAATATTAAATGTAATAAAATATTGTGCACTACCTTATAAAATAAAAAAAAATTAAAAATACCCCAAAAAGACCCATTTTCTAGTCCAAATTTCCACTTCTTTTGTCTTTGACTATTTGTTGTTCTCTTTCCAAGTTTCTTTATGTTTCACATATTACAGATATCATTCTGCACTGTCTCTCTCCTTCTTCAATTACTCCGCCAGATGATGCATAATATCCTCAAGTTCCACCCATGTGAGAAATAAAGCTCTCAGAAGAGAGCAAGATAGAATGAAATGCTGCAGAGATGCCTCCAGACTCCACGTCAGGCTGTCCAATGTTCATTGCTGCACTGTTCACAATAGCCAAAATTTGGGAAAAACTCAAGTGCCCAAAACAGATGAATGGTTAAAGAAACTTTGGTAATACATCTATACAATGGAATACTATGCATCTGTTAGAAAAGATGAAGTCATGAAATTTTCATACAAGTGATTCTACGTGGAAAGTATCATGCTAAGTGAAATGAGCCAGAAAGAGAGGGACAGACATAGAAAGACTGCACTCATCTGGGGAATATAAAGTAACAGAATGGGAGTCGAACACTCAAGAATAGTTGAGATAAGTAAGCAGTAAGGTCTGCTCCATGGCTTGGGAGCAGCAGCACATGCTGGGGGAAAAGGCAGATCAGATAGAGAAGGGAACACCAAGTAAAGGATGTTTGGAGGACTCTCTTGGGATGCGACATGAGTGCTGAAAGTTGACTATAGACCAAACACAATGGCCACTCAATACCTGTATTGCAAACTACAAGACCCTGAAGAAAAGAGTGAGCCAAAGGGAATGCCCTGCCACAGAGGCGGGGTGAGACGAAGGGGGTATCGGGTGTGGGGGTGTGAGGGCTACTAGGATCATTGGTGGTGAAGAATGGGCACTGGTGGAGGGATGGGTACTCAATCATTGTATAACTGAAACTCAAGCACAAAAGTTTGTAAGTCTACAACTGTACCTCATGGTGTTTCACTAAAAAAAAAAAAAAAGGTCCACCCATGTAGTAAACTGCATGATTTTATCTTTTCTTAAAGTTGCATAGTATTTCATTGTGTATATATGCCACAATTTCATTATCCATTTATTCATAGTTTGATATTTGGGTTGTTTCCACACCTGGGTATTGTACTAAGCACTGTAATGAACATAAGTGTGCATATATATTTTTGAATTAATGTTTTTTGTTTGGGGTCTAGATGTCAAGAAGTAGTACTACCGGGTCATAATGCAGTTCTGTTCAAACTTTTTTCCAAAGATCTCCATAATACTTTCCACAGATGTTAAACTACATGACATTTTGGTGATAGTAGCACTGTAGCACTATCCTCCCGTTGTTCATCGATTTGCTTGAGTGGGCACCCAGTAACGTCTCCATTACTGAGACTTGTTGTTACTGTTTTTGGCATATTGAATACATCAAGGGTAGCTTTCCAGGCTTTCCCATGTGGGCAGGATACTCTCGGTAGCTTGCCGGGCTCTCCAAAAGGGGCGGAGGAATCAAACCCAAGTCATCTGCATGCCAGGCGAACGCCCTACCTGCTGTGCTATCTCTCTAGCCCCTGTTATCTTTTTTTAAAAAAATTTTTATTAGTGAAACACCATGAGGTACAGTTGTAGACTTACAAATTTTTGTGCTTGGGTTTCAGTTATACAATGATCAAGTACCCATCCCTCCACCAGTGCCCATTCTCCACCCCCACCAATCCCAGTATCCCTCCCACCCTCCACCCCCCATCCCAGCCTGCCTCTGTGGCAGGGCACTCCCCCTTGTTCTCTATCCTTTTGAGTGTTGTGGTTTGCAAAAGAGGCATTGGCTGGCAATCATGTTCAGTCTATAGTCTACTTTCAGCATGCATCTCCCATCCTGGGTGGATCCTCCCAGCACCCTTTATTTGGTGCTCCCTTCTCTATCTGAGCTGCCTTTACACCTAGAGTATGCGACTGGCCTCCAAGCCATGGAGTAAACCTCCTGGTAATTATCACAGCTATTCTTGGGTGTTAGTCTTCTATTTTGTTACTTTATGTTCCCCAGATGAATGCAATCTTTCTATGTCTGTCCCTTCTGGCTCATTTCGCTTAGCATAATACTCTCCATGTAGTACTACTTGTATGTAAATTTCATGACTTGATTTTCCCTAACAGCTACATAGTACTCCATTGTGTAGATGTACCAAAGTTTCTTTAACCAGTCATTTGTTCTTGGGCACTCAGGTTTTTTCCAGATTCTACCCTGCTATGTTTTTAAAGTCAAATTGATGACAATTTGAGACTTCTCTTGATGCCCACATAGAATTTTAAAAAGTAGCTTTTGGGTTGTTATTTTGCTCCGCTTTTATTGGAAAGCTGAAGAAAAAAACACATGAAAACTGAAAGCTCTGGGTGAGCTGGATGCTAGAGAATGGTCTCATACTACATGGAGAGATCGGTGGTACATGGTCTGGGAACACTATGAAGTCACGTATTACTTAGGAAACCTTCAAGAGTAGTGCAGATATTAAATCCTTGAACACTTTGAATTCTAGATGACTTGTTCATCTCCTCAAGTAAAGTCCAGATTTTCAATTCAAGCTTACTTTGAATTTGTCCTATTTATTCCACAAAAGAAGCACATATCCAGTGCTCCTACTATCTGCTGAGCCCTTATCTCTAACTTCCTAGATGAAATGAGTATTAGATATGATCAGTCATTTATATTAATTTCTAGTAGCATAGTAGCATAAGTAACTCTCAGGCCTCAGTGATGAGCTAGAGATGAGCTCAGTGAGGACAGGGAAGCGGAGCACATGATGAAAAAGAAGAACATAGTGGCTGACAAGATAATACAACTCGTAGGGATTTTGTCTGGCAATTGGCTGACTCCGATTGCTGAACCTTTCAGTGGAGAAAGGTTCACACCCATCCTGAGAAGGCCACAGAGTTCTCAGACTGGAGATGGATCTATCTGGGATGATTTGGAGTCATGGAGACTTGATGATCTCTTTCTCTAATTTTTTAACTTGTCATTAACTTTCTTTTACCAAAAAAAAAAAATCAAACAATTGGAAAGCCATGACAAGAAGTTTGCTGTCTATTTCTGCCATAATGGCCCAAGTTTTCTGTGAGGGGTTTGTTTCCATAGATGCTTTTTAGATGGTGATGTGGTACGCATTCAGTCATTTGAAAATACTTATTAAATATAGTGAATAAGAAATTAATATTATCCCTGGGAAAAGAGTAAGCATGAATTTTCAGGTCATACAGTATCTAGGACATGGATTTCTTCATTGTGGCTGGTATGCCTCTTTCTGGTTATATTCTGGTACTTTGGACTGTATCTGAAAACAATTACAAGACGACATGAAATGAAATAGCCTATATACATGACACCGTACTTGGTAAAATGTCTCAAAACTAGAAGTTCATTATAAAAGAATTTTTTTTTGCTTCCTGGGTCACACCCAGCTATGTACAGGGGTTACTCTTGGTTCTGCACTCAGAAATTACTCCTGGCGGTGCTCGGGGGACCATATGGGATGCTGGGAATCAAACTCAGGTCGGCCACATGCAAGGCAAATGCCCTCCCCGCTGTGCTATCGCTCCAGCTCTTATAAAAGAATATTTTAAATTTCTGGCGACAAAATCAAACTGTTCAGGACACAGTAAATAAGATATTTTGCTTCTTTATCCAAATGTGAGCAATTTATAATATTACCAAACAAAGTCATCAATTGAAGAAATTAAAAATACTGAAAGCCTGGTGATCCACTCAAGGCTGTTGAAAATGTCAGTGACAGGCAGAGCAGGAAATCAATTTTCTGTCAGCTATTGTCTCAGGCTCAAACACCAACCTAATCTAGTCTTGAAAAGCAAGACTTCTTGTTGGAGTAATAATAAACACTGTGCAGAGCCCTGAATATCAACAGATCTAAATTAAGATGTTGATAATATTGATAAACTGACAGCGTAAAGCCTCCACACACTTCTTTATTTTTATTTTTTTTTCTTTTTGGGTCACACCTGGCGATGCACAGGGGTTCCTCCTGGCTCTGCACTCAGGAATTACCCCTGGTGGTGCTCAGGGGACCATAAGGGATGCTGGGAATCGAACCTGGGTCAGCCCCGTGCAGGGCAAACGCCCTTCCCGCTGTGCTATCACTCCAGCCCCTCTCCACACACTTCTTGAGGGATGGCATTCCACGTGGACACAGGTGGAGACAGAGTAGAGAAGCAGAAGTTCTGATGCCTGGAGAGTTGCTCGCACCCTTACCTGCCTTGTCTGGGTTCATCTGCTGCCCTCAGCAGGAAAGGACAGGAGCAAACTTACAGGCAGCACAGCCACAGTCAGCGTTATTCCAGTGAGATTCAACTTTTTTCCATAACTAGTCCCACTTTGACTTTTTAAGTGAGTAAAAGCCTACAAGTTTTTCTTACAGAAAATCTGAGTCCATCATCTTTCTATTCTCCATTTTAACAGTCACACAAAAGTAAACAATTTACTAACCAAATCCTAGAAATGGCCAACTTCAACACATGCACCTGGACCTGTACTTCTCATTACAGAAAGTACCGAAATTCTAGCATGTGATTAAGGAAAAACACCAAGGAATAGTTATAATGTGAAAGTTACTGTATAATACTTTAGATGTATTGGTTGTTAGAAATTGAGATGAAGTACATGAGAGATGATGTCACAAGATTCCCTGAAAGCATATGAGCTTCCAAATGAAAGATGAAAGAATGAAAGACAAAACAAAACGAGCCAACTGGTAAGCTTATTAGTTTAGGGACTAGAGGACAGTACTAGGGTTAACCTACATGTGACCTTGCATGCAGCCAAGTCCTTAATGCCCAGCACCACATGGTTCCCTAGAGCATCATCAGACACAGTTGACCAAACACCACCAAGATGGTCCAGATCATTGTTAGCACCTCAAAGTACAAGTACTGCCACATGGATCTGCCAGCCTGGTTGGTTGAGAATCGTCAACTATAGAATGGGGTCTCCAGACCTCCTGAGCACTGTTTGGGAACCTCCTCTGCTCCTAATAACAATAGTAATACATTTGAATATAAAATATATGTTTACTGTTTTAAAAAAGGGAAAAACAGGGCCAGGAAGATGGGCCCAAGGGATAGAGCATATGCTTTCCAAGCAGTGCCCGAGGTTCAATCCTTAGGAACATGTAGTCCTCCCCAAAACTAATGGTTTTTGGTGTGGCCCCAAAACCAAAAATAAAGCATAAAAGAAGAATTCAAAATAGACACAAAGAACCAACTAAACATACACAAAACTCTTAGCAGTTCACTTCTGTCATATTTGTTCTTGAATTCCATTTGCCTTTCATACCCTGTACAAAGCTTTCAATAGTTATAGGGTGCTTTCTAGAATGATTTGCCTTAGCATAATGTCATAGAGCTTAGCAAACAGTTAAGGAGAAAACCACCTCCAATTTCAGTATTCCCATGATTCCCTTGGAGGGCTCGACAACAAAGTGAGCAAGGAGGCTGGTTGGTGGGTGCCTGTTCACAGGCTGGTTCGTTAGTGAAGAGAATGTATCCAGAGGCAGGACACATTGTGGTGTTTCCACCATCAATCAGTAAGGGAGAATGCATCTCTACTGGCAAAAGCTAACTGTGAAGGAATTTACATCTAAGAGAACTTCACTAGCATCAACAAGAATAATTTGTTAGGGAAAATTGAATTTGTTAAATAGTTTCAATAGGGGCTGGAGCGATAGCACAGCGGGTAGGGCGTCTGCCTTGCACGCAGCCAACATGGCCGACCCGAGTTCGATTCCTCCGCCCCTCTCGGAGAGCCCGGCAAGCTACCGAGAGTATTCGATATGCCAGACACAGTAACAACAAAGTCTCCAATGGAGACGTTCCTGGGCCCGCTCGAGCAAATCGACGATCAACGGGAGGGCCTTTACCTTTACCTTTTAGTTTCAAATCATGAGTGTGTCTATCGTGTTCTTCCTTTCTATTTGAGTGTGAGGTTAGTTCTGTATGTCTTTTATATAACATTGGGCAGAGACCAAGTAGGATGCAACTTAAAAAAAAAAAGGCTCAAGGCAAATAGTTCACAGATGTTGGATGAACAGAGAGGGGGTCAAAAAGACTAAGAGTCACTGGACTTTCTCAGGGATAGTTCCTTTTGAGTTCTCTGCTTTTTCTTGCATTTTTTAAAGTATACCTTTGGAGTGATACTTTGGAGTGATACTTAATTTAAGTGAAATCCAGACCTCACCTTGAGGTAGAAGAGGAAGAAATTAATATTACAAAGATAACACAAGTCTTATTACTCATAGTTAGACTCAAACCTTCCTCATTTCCCATTCCAGGATTCATGGGTAGTGGGTGGTCAGATTTAATTATGATAGTGAAAGAGAAAAATTGTATTTTTCTCAAACCTTACGTTTCAAGTTTTGATTATAGCAATTTTCACATTAAAGGAAACATTGATTTATCAGAGAAATCTTGGAACGAACAGGGAAGCTCCAGTCTAAGATTTTGATGGGAAATTAATTGTTGTGGTCCAACCTAAAAGCACAGTTTCTTCATTAAGAGAAGAATATATCCCCCAATTTTCAACATTCATTGGGAAAGGGAAGAGCCTGAATTTCACATGTGCCAGAGAAGCAGAAATTTTTGGCTACACCCAAAGTCCGAACTTTGATCCCCTTGTTCCCAGAGATTCATACGAAAATCCACTTTTCATGCAGAAGAGGTTGGGACTGAAAAAATATTGAAAAGGGTACTTTAAAAATTAGAAAGTAAGAGGCTGGAGTGATAGTACATAGTGGGGGGCACTTACTTCACATGCTGCTGACCTGGGTTTGATCCCTGGCATCCCAGATAGTCTCCTGAGCACTGCCAGGAATTATCCCTGAGTGCACATCCAGCAGTAACCCCTGAGCATTGCCAAGTGTGACCACAAAATTTAAAAAAATTTAGAAACTAAGAGACTCTTAATATACTTCAACTCATGACAGAGAAACTCTTCTATACAATGAAACATAAATGAATGGTTTTTACTAAACTGGCTTTATCTCTTCATATGCATCTGAAAGATCATTCTAGAATTTCAGTTTTTTGCTTTCTGCAAATACAAAACTGAAAGAGTGACATATATGTAGATGCAAAACATTACCAAAGTACTTTTCGGTGATAAAAAAAATTTAACCTTCTACGATTCTCTCCCATAAATACAAGTCTTCACTGCTTAAAAATTTAAATGAAATATTTGATGTCTGTTTACACTAGATGAACTACCAACTCAATACATTAAAATGTCTATTAAGGAATTAAGGCATATAGCCTTTTACTGTCTTAATGTTATGTGCCTATCTCTCTACTCACAAAATTATAAGATATTTAGTATGTACTAGTATGAATTATTATGCTGTCAGCTTAACTTGTACCCCCCGAGTCTTTGCTGATCAATAAGAAAGTATAGTTTCTACTGGCAACAGAAAGTAAAGAAGGATAAGATTGTCACCTCAGAGAATGAGATATGGGCAGACTGCTAAGCCCCCATCACCCCATGATGCTGGTCTGGACCCCGAGAGACTTAAAGCAAACAACCCCTGAATCTGCACTGAATTTGAGGATATCACCTGGAGCAGCTGTTCTGGCCAAATTCCCTATAGCTAACCCTATAGCTTGGCCTAACCCTGTAGCTTGGTGGGGCTAGAGAAAACAAATGCTTAGTGCTGCTGGCTGGTGAGTTCACCTGAGGGTGGAGACCAAATAGGAAGTTCCGTATAGAAAAGATAGCCATAAGTTTCCTTCACCTGGGAAAGATTGATCCGCAAGCCCCATTCAAGCTGAACAGATCCCAGTGATGTTATAACAGGCACAACTATGGTTTGAATGTGGCTGTCCGGTTACCATCACGTGACGTTATTCCCAAAGCTTTGACTATAGTGTTGGATGTGTAGTTCCACTTCACAGGCAGTGGATCCTGCAGTCACTGTGAACCAGCCCCTGGTGATGCAGACATGTCTCCTTCTGCAATCTGGGAAGTTCTGCTGCAACATCCCATTGCCAGACAGACACATAGAAAATAGTTGGGGCACTCTGAGGAAGAAGCTGAAACTCCAAACACAGAGGGGACCTGAAGCCAGGAGTCATTTGTTCAATTCTAAACACTGCACACTTTCACACAGAATTAGCAGGAATCTTGTATAGTAATTCAACTGAAAAAAAGATACCCTTTCGAATAAGTATGGTTGGCAAGATGGCCTGATCCAGGAGTCTGCTGCCACAATGCAGGCAGTGCTCACTTGCAGTGCTCAGTCTGCCAGAAATCACACACACACACACACTAGGGTGGCACTAGGGAACCCAAATGTGAATGCATCCAAGATGGCCATCAGCGTGTGAAGCAGTATCAGGCATCCAACACACAGCCTCATAACTGCAAGGTGGGTGTGGTACCAACAGAGCTAACCAGGGATGCCAAGAAGCTTCTCAAACAGAATTTCAAGCTTCACACTTCAACATTAAGTTCTAAATTAAGTACTTGGAGTGAAATGGCAGGCAAAAATATTCCTCTAGATGTTTAATTATCAAATCTCCTTGGGAAAAGAAAATATCGTGTTTTTTCCAGCAGGGAGCAATACATGGCTGAAAGCAACAGTACTAGAGAGTTGCTCTAGGGAATTGAGTCTGAGAGGATGGGTGGCATTTAGATGGGAGGGGTCCCTGTGACATTGGTGGAGGGAAGCGGGCACACTTGTGGTGGCAGTGGGGTTGGAACAGTGTATGCAAGAAACAGTCACTGACAGTACTGCAAATCACAGAACCTCAGTAAAGATTGGGGGGTGGAGAGTGGGGGGTGGATAAAATGAAAGCTAAGAAAAATAAGCTGTGTTTTTGTGATGAGCCTTGTGGTTAAATTTGCATGATTCATGCAAATACGGGACTTCAGCATGGTTAAGCACAAGTGCCAGAGAGACACTGAGATGCATAGCTGAAGAGACTTGCAGACCTTAGTTGTTTCCTTGAAAATCACACACCACCTAACTGAACTGCTTGGAAAAGTCTGACGCCTTTGGACCTCAGAAATTCTTTATCTAAATCATCCAAGATAATTCTGCAGTACTTTTAAGACGATCTAAAAGATTTCTGTCACTTGCTATAGGGACAAAATGAGAATTTCCTAAGCTAGAGATATTGAAGACAGCAAAAAAATTAAGAATTTGTCTGGGCTTTTAAGCTCTAAGAAACAATCCTTGGAAAATATGATTTATAAGCTAATGCAGACTTAGAAGTTCTTCCACTGAGCAAATGCTTTAGCAACATTTAGTCAGAAAATCACAAATTAGTATATTGCCATATGATACTCTTGAGACATTCATAAAAATTAAGTCTTATCAGCAGAGCAAATTCATACGAATCACTTCTTTTTTCAAAAACACAGGCAAGATATCCAATGCTGGCGCAGATGTGGCGAGAAAGGGACACTCCTTCACTGTTGGTGGGAATGCCGACTGGTTCAGCCCTTTTGGAAAACAGTATGGACCATTCTCAAGAAATTAGAAATTGAACTCCCATTTGACCCAGCAATACCACTCCTGGGAATATATCCCAGAGAGGCAAAAATGTATAGTCGAAGTGACATCTGCACTTGTTTGTTCATTGCAGCACTCTTTACAATAGCCAGAATCTGGAAAAAAACTGAGTGCCGGAGAACAGATGACTGGTTAAAGAAACTTTGGTACATCTACACAATGGAGTACTGTGTAGCTGTTAGAAAAGATGAAGTCACGAATTTTACATACAAGTGGTACCACATGGAAAGTATCATGCTACGCGAAATGAGTCAGAAAGAGAGGGATAGACATAGAAAGATTGCATTCATCTGGGGGACATAAAGTAACAAAATAAGAGACTAACATCCAAGAATAGCTGCGATCAGTATCAGGAAGATTACTCCATGGCTTAGAGGCCAGCTGGGCACTCTAGGGGAAAGGGCAGCCCAGATAGAGAAGGAAGCACCAAATAAAGGGTGTTTGGAGGATCCTCCCAAGAGGGGAGATACATGAGGGAATGCCCTGCCATAGAGGCAGGGTGCGATGGGGGGATGGGTGTGAGAGGGATACTGGGATCCATGTTGGTGGAAAATGGGCACTGGTGGAGGGATGGGTACTTGATCATTGTATAATCGAAACCCAAGCACAAAAATTTGTAAATCTACAACTGTACCTCATGGTGTTTCACTAATAAAAATTAAAAAAAACACAGGCAAGGTATAAAAGATAATCTTCAAGATTACATATTAATTGAAAAAACATGTTGGTTACAAAAACAAATGCTGAATTAAAATTCAGATAAATTTTGATTTTTATGGAGTCTGTCAAGTCAGAGACAAAGGTTTTTGACAACCTCGCTGAGAAATAATTGCACTGAAATTTAAAACAAAGCTCTCTAAAATCACATTTTATTCTTTTTACATACTCATAAGATGATGTTCCCAGGTCTGAAAATATCAAATAATGGAAATAAATGCTCAACAGTAATAAGGAAGGGCAATTTTACACCACTGAAAATATCAAAGCTAGCTAAGGCTTTGTTCATTTCTATCATTAATCAATTGGCTCAAGTGATACAATCCTTTGTGAAGAAGAGAACATACACCGTAGGCCTGAGCCTCATTACTTAATACTACTGCTTGGTCATTTTATGGCCAGAGCTTGGGAGTTTGTTTCAGTTTCACATTTGGAATGTAGACAAACCCACAGGGGAAAAATGATTTGTAAAACAATAGAGAAGGAATGGATGTTCATAATCTAAAGGAAGGATAAAAGAAACAAGGAGGTTTTTTTTTGGGGGGGGGGGCGGTTCTCAAGCTTGAGAACCACTTACTTGTCTAATGCCATTGGATGTGCAAAGCATTTCCTCTTGTTGGTGTATGAAGTAGACAGATGTGTTGTCTGCATTTGGCTGATGAGGAAATCCAAGATCATAGGTGCTATCTGCTTTTTCCTGGGCTAGGCTTGGAAAACTAACACCTGTGGCCTCAGTCCACTTGCGACCTGTTCTGTGGGTGCCACGGATTGAGAATGGTTTCTACGTTTTGCAGCCAGAGTTAACATGAGTGCTTCACCCTTCCTGTTCCTTAACTGTGCAGTGCCTGTAGTTGCGTTTGTTCCATCACTGCAACATGGAAGGTTTGCAACAGAGACTGAAGAGAAAACTGAAATTCTGCCCCAGGATAATGCCACCAAGCAGTGTTTTCTAAAGTACGGCAATACTGCACCACAAGGGCCCCGCTTGTGTTTCTATGATTACCATCTTTCATTTCCTCTTAGGCTTGTGGGGAATGTCTGTTTATTTAAGACCTTTCAGGTTTTATATTTCACCATATGTCCAGGTAATTGCTCCATTATCTCTTAGTCTCCTGTGAGCCCAACGTCTGAAGCAGAATTTACAGAATTGGGGGCAGAGTCTCCTGCCCCCACGCCTGGCTGTTCTTACCAGGGCCCCTTGGAGGGGGGTGGGTTGAATTTCCCTCCCCGCCCTGAGCAGAGCCCCAGCAGCCGAAGACCTCTGGAACCAGCCACAGCCATGCTTAAGACCACTTTCCACGTGTTCAGATGAGCCTCACACATGAAGGAACCAGCAAAGGAACCCAGGCATGCGGGACATGGGGTTGAGATCTCCAAGCCTTCTCTGATCAGGACGGAGACTTTTCCATCCAGATCCCCCATCTTCCAGTAGGAAGGCATTACATCCACCAACTGCCCCTGGCACCTTGTTATCCCATCAACAGCCAAGACCCAGAGACTATAAAACCCAGCTCCTGAAACACACAGCCTCATTTGTGGCCACAGGACATCTTATTATCTAGTTCTTACTCTTGGAGAACCTGGCAGGCTACCAAGAGTATGCTGCCCACACGGCAGAGTCTGGCAAACTCTCTGTGGTGTATTCAATATGCCAAAACCCAGTAACAATGATGATTCTCATTCCTCTGACCCTGAAAGAGCCTCAAATGTGGTACTTTCTAAAATCTCAGGGCTAGCGAGAACAGATGACTGGTTAAAGAAACTTTGGTACATTTACACAATGGAGTACTATGGAGCAGTTAGAAAAGATGAAGTCATGAAATTTACATACAAGTGGTACTACATGGAAAGTATCATGTTAATTGAAATGAGTCAGAAAGAGAGGCATAGACATAGAAAGATTTCATTCATCTGGGGAACATAAAGTAACAAAATAGGAGACTAACACCCAAGAATGGCAGAAATTAGTACCAGGAATTTTGCTCCATGGCTTGGAGGCCAGCCACAAATGCTAGGGGAAAAGGCAGCTCAGATAGAGAAGGGAGCACCAAATAAAGGGTGTTGGGAGGATCCTCCCAGGATGGGAGATGCATGCTGAAAGTAGACTATAAACCAAACATGATTGCGACTCAATGCCTCTTTTGCAAACCACAACACCCAAAAGGAGAGAGAAAACAGAGGAAAATTCCCTGTCACAGAGGCAGGGTGGGATGGAGGGGATGGGGGTGGGAGGGATACTGGGATCCGTGGTGGTGGGAAATGGGCACTGGTGGAGGGATGGGTATTTGATCATTGTATAATTGAAACCTAAGCACAAAATTTTTAAGTCTACAACTGTACCTCATGGTGTCTCACTAATAAAAATTTAAAAAAACACACACCTTTAAAAAAATAAAATCTCAGGGCTAGGACAAAGGAGACGTTACTGGCACCTGCTCGAGGAAATCGATGAACAACAGGATAATAGTGATACAGTGGGGGAAATTTTAAACTTGTCCAGTCTCAGAAAGAGCCCAGGAATTTGGAGGGACATTTCAAATATGGAATGGATACAGCTAAAATGGGGTCACTAGCAGCACCTGACAAGGGGAAACTGAGGCTTCCTCTATCAGTATATCACCGTAAGAACATTTCTGACAGATCATTTATTGGAAATGAATGTCCACTGATGGCATCTTGCATTGGGTGGCTGTGAAAGACTGGCGCACATTCACAAAGGTAGTCAGCATGTCACAAAACCAGCCTACTCTCACAAAATCGTCACATTCATTTCTGAAACCGCCAGGATGGATTTCTCACATTACTGGGCACAAGATATACTAAGGATAAATTCCACCCCTCCCAACTCCCTTTATGCTACTCCAGCCAGCGCCAAACTCTTACCAACATAAACAACACAATTGACAGTTGTAGGTAAGATACTTCTCTTCATTTCTTCAAAAATTCAAAGAAAACAAAGCCACAAATCATGAAAGCAAGTGCAAGCATTGGCACACTCATTGCTTTCTTATAATCGAATCACCCAAGACTTCAAAACGTTGCTTTCTTTGATGCTTTGAAACTCCCAAGATATCAGTTGTAAAAAATACCTGTGAACACAGATGGCATGAACTAACCATACAATTATCTTGGGGGTTCATATGAAAGCCCAAGCTAATATTCCCTAAAGCATTACTCAGATTCAATGCAGTGCCTGTAAGGATACTCATGACATTTTTCAAAGAAACAGATCAAAGACTCTGGAAGTTAATATGGAAAAACAAACCCCCACAAATAGCTAAAGCAATCCTTGGGAAAAGGAAGATGGGAGGCATCACCTTCCCTAACCTCAAACTGTACTACAATGTGATAGTAATTTAAACAGCATGGTATTGGAATAAAGCCAGACCTGCAGATCAATGGAACAGAGTCAAATATTCTAACACCAATCCTCACCTAATCTATGACAAAGGAGCAAGAAAAATAAACTAGAGAAAGAAAAGCCCCTTCAACAAGTGGTCCTCGGAAAATTGGGCAGCTACATGAAAAAAAAATGAACTCAGACCTCTTTCTAATGCCAGGAACAAAATTCAGTTCAAAATGGATTACGGATCTCAATATCAGACCTGAATCCATAAGGGACATGGAGAAAAATATGGGATGAACCCTCCATGGCACTGAAGCTAAAGGCAACTTCAAAGATGAAACACCACTGACCAAGCAAGTGGAAGAAAAGATAAACAAATGGGACCACATTAAACTAGAAGCTCCTACACCTCAAAAGAAGCAGTGACAAAGATACAAGGACAGCCTACAAATGGGAAAATTATTACCCAATACCCATCTAATAAGGTGTTAATATTCAAGATATATAAGGTACTCATAAAACTTTACAAGAAAAAAATTCAACTCCATCAAAAAATGGGGAGAATAAATGAATAGAAACTTCTACAAAGAATAAATACAAATGGCCAAAAGACACATGAAAAAATGCTCTACATTGTTAATCATCAGGGATATGCAAGTCAAAATAACAATAAGATATCTCACACTACTGAGACTCGAGCACATCGAAAAAGAACAAGAGCAACCAGTCTGGCATAGATGTGTGGAGAAAGGGATTCTCCTTCATTGGTGGTGGGAATGCTGACTGGTTCTGCTTTTTGGGAGACCAATAAGAGCATTCCTCAAAAAGCTAGGAATTGAGCTTCCATATGGCCCAGCAATATCACTTCTGGGAATATACCCTGGGGGCCCAAAAACACACAGCAGAAATGTCGTCTGCATTTATATGTTTATTGCAGCACTGTTCACAATAACCAGAATCTGGAAACAAACAAAGTGCCCAAGAACAGACAACTGGTTAAAGAAACTATGGTACATCTACACAATGGAATACTATGCAGCTATCTAGAAAAATAAAGTCATGAAATTCACTTACAAATGGATGGACATAGAGAGTATCATGCTGAGTAAAATGAGTTCAGAAAGAGAGGGACATACATAGAATGATTTCACTCATTTGTGGGATGTAAATAAACATAATATGAGACTAATCTGAGGACAGTAGTAAGTAGAATCAGGAGGATTGGTCCATGGTTGGAAGCCTGCTTCAAATGTTTGGGAAAAGGCAGTTGGGATAGAGAACGGACCACTATTGACAAAGGCAGATGAAAATGATCACTCTGGACAAAAACTGTGCTGAAAGTAGATAAAGAAACAAACATGATAACCTCTCAGCATCTGTATTGCAAATCATAATGCCCAAAATATTGAGGGGGAGGAGTGTTTGCCATAGGGGCAGGCTGGGGGTGATGGAGTTGGAGGGAGGGAAACTGGGTCATTGCTGGTGGAAAATGTACACTGGTGAAGGGATGGGTGTTGGAACATTGTATTGTAACTGTATCTCACCATGACTCAATAAAAAATAAACTAAAAAGAATAAAAAAAAAGGCCATGCAATTCTGTATCTCACCATGACTCAATAAAAAATAAACTAAAAAGAATAAAAAAAATAAAGGCCATGCAATTCTGGTGTCGGAAACTTCTTGAATAATAGATCCATGAGAGATTACCTGAGATAGAACTTTTCTTTTTATTACCTCATCATATTGTATCTTGGTCTCAATGATTTTAAATGAATTTGAATTCTAATTTTAAAATCTAAATTTAGTATCTGAGTGCTGAATTTGGACATAGTATTTTCCAAAATATTTGCATCTCAACCAAGCTTATTTTTTTAAAGTTTTTTTTCCCTTCTGCCTCCGTGTCCTTCGACTCCTCATTTTCCTATCATCTTTAAAGATTTGTATTTTTAATAACAGGCGGCAGCAGGCCAGCTCATACCAGCTTGGTTTCTTTACTTTATGAGAGTCAACTGCTACCTGGGACACTAGCAGTGGTGAAAAATGATTAACTTTCAGAGAAGGGCTAACTCTCCAAATCAACAAGCAACACCTAATTTTCTCTGAGCAGTCCCAGAACATTTGCAAAACTATGTCCTAGACCAGTTAATTATTAAAAGTCAGCCATTGTAACCCAAGGCTTTTGTTACACCAGTGAAGAAATGATCCTGCTAACTTACGTGAATAAGAAAAATGATTGATTTTTATTTCTCAGCAACTAATAAGCAACACAAATGGCTGGCCATATTCTGAGTCCCTGCAGCATTCTTGCAGAAGACCTTGGGCTGTAGAAATCCATCACATGTGCCTGCACCTGGGGCATTTCTCCTTAACAATCTGAATTCAAAAGCTTCATCTGATCCCTCCCCACTTAACCAGATGTTGACCTGAGTAGGAAGCTGTGCATTTGATGGCTCAGAGTGGGCTGTGGGCCCTCGATGCTCACCTGATTCTGTGGGCACACATACTGTATCCTCAGCGTGTCCATGGCTCTGATCATAGCCTGCACGGCTGTGAAGATGTTTTGGTAAACCAGCTTGGTGAAGCCCTTTCTGTCTTCATCACTGTAACCTGAGCCATGGATAATTCTCATCTGCTTGATAAAGGTGCTTTTGCCACTCTCACCAGTTCCTAGAAGACAAAACAAAGGAAAACCAGTGAGCAGAAAGGTATACCCGTGAAATAAGCCCTCTGGGCAGTGTTGCTTCACAGTCTGATTATAGATCAGTGGCGTGAACTTGGAAGGATATAATTGAATGCTGGATGTGATTTTAAACTGTGGGGTGAAACTGTCTGAAATATATGTAGCACAGGATTCTGAAAAGTCTGAGTACCAGAAAATCTCAATCTCTCTATACATCACGAACACTCTCAAAAGAGAAAAAGAAAATGAACTCGCCATCTCCTTCCATAAACACCATTGATCCTGACACAATGAAACACACACACAGGTCCCCAGCTAAGCCAATTGACACTTTTCAGTACATCTCTCGTTCTCGGTACACTACACAGGGTTATGGAGGGAAAGTTTTTTTTTTTAATTAATTTTTAAAAAATTTTTCTTAGTGAGACACCATGAGGTACAGTTGTAGATTTACAAATTTTGTGCTTGGGTTTCAATTATACAATGAAAGTTTAGTTAGTGAAATATCAAGCCATTTCAATTGCTATTGAATGTGCATAGCTGACTACAAATAATACAAAAATAGGTTTTATATTAATGAATGATAGAGATACTGCTTGAAAAGTCAATGATGGTTGTATGGAATTTCATATTTTCTGTTGAGGCTTACCCTGTGAGCATCCATGCTGATGTTAGAATATGATACACTCAGGGCTCATTTCCAAATCTAAGTGGGGCTTTAAGGATTTCATTAAGAATTCCACTTGGAGTATTCTCAGGAAGGTAGAAATTCCTCAAGCCAAGTTAATTAAAAAAAAACTTCCAAAACTAAAATGGCTCAAAAATGTTCACCTTCAATGCATGGACTGCAGAGTTTACAACTTATATTTCAATAAAGCTGTTGCAAAATAAAAAAAAAAGCTTTCCATATTCTTAAATATGTAGAAACCAGAGGCACACTTGCCTCACCTGACACTTAGCTATAGAGATGTGTTTCTCATGGTGAAAGGACAGAACAGACAGTAACTTGTGCTCCTGATAAGGACCTGTCAGGAGTGTGCTCTGGGGAATGTGGTCCTCATTTTGCTCTCATCAGGGCCCTACAAGCTTTGGGCTAGCCTGATCTTAACAACCCTTCCCAGTTCCAACGTGGATATGGAGACAACTCATTTGATAAGATTATTTTTCTTTTCATTTTATTTTGGATTTTTGTGTCACACCCGGTGATGCACAGGGGTTATTCCTGGCTTTGCACTCAGGAATTACTTCAAGCAGTGCTCAGGGGACCATATGGGATGCTGGGAATCGAACCTGGGTCAGCCGCATGCAAGTCAAATGCCCTATCCACTGTACTATTGCTCCAGCCCCAAGATAATTTTTCTTGTAAGGAAAAAAGAAAGTTTCTTTGGATAGATCTTTTCAAAACATATCTCTCTTCTACCTGTCTCCCCTCTTCATTCTGAAGTCATCAGTAGATTCCCTCACTCATAAGAAATAAAGATAAAGAAGGCTGTATGCTTTGACTCATCCAATTCTATCCTCCCTTCTCACCACACACTTTCCTGCCCTCCAGATTCTCTTTCCAATGCCTATTCCCTGCAGTCTCTGAGCACTCACTGCAAGTTCCGTAAGAAGTCTCCATCTTCGTCATCTTTGTTCCCAGCCTGACTTCCAAGGAGTTCAAATTCCTCTATTCTGCAACTAAGTAGTTGTAGTACCATGAACTTCTCTTTGTAGCACTTGTTCCAGCTGCGCTTGTGCCCATTGATATCATGATCCACTTCATGTCTTGCTCCGACCACACTGGATGTTTCATCAGGGGGAACAGGGGCTGGATTATTGTGATTTAAATTTAACATAGGCTTAGTCTTTGTTCCCCTTTCTGGCAAAGGGTTTTTAAAACTCTTTGAAGGTCGTAAGTCTTGAGCAACAAAAGTGTCTTCCGTTGGGGTCAGAGAAATAGTACAGTGGGTAAAGCACTTGCCTTGCCTAAGGTTCTATCCCCAGAACACCATATGATTCCCTGATCCCTGAGAACAGAGCCAGGAGTAACGGTCACGGTCCTCCCGTTGTTCATTGATTTGCTCGAGCGGGCCCAGTAACGTCTCCATCATGAGACTTGTTACTGTGTTTGGCATATCGAATACGTCACGGGTAGCTTGCCAGGCTCTGCCATGCGGGCAAGATACTCTCGGTAGCTTGCCGGGCTCTCCAAGAGGGGTGGAGGAATCGAACTCGGGTCGGCCATGTTGGCGACTTGTAAGGTAAATGCCCTACCGCTGTGCTATCGCTCTAGCCCAGAGCCAGGAGTAAGTCCTGAGAACTGCCAGGTATAGACTCAAAACAAACAATAAACCCAAAGTGTCTCTTATTAAGTCAACAAGGTCACTTTTGGAAAGGACTTAGAGATGGAAGTTGGTTGCTAGAGGGACCAATCATGTGAGCTTTCTGTTGTAAGAAAGATAAATACTTTAGAGGAGAGGGAGGAGTAAAGGGGTTGGAATTTCAGTTTAACCCCGTTTCCCCTTTTGGCTGTATCCATCTTATCTCCTTCCTCCTACCTCTCAGGTAATCTTATTTCTATTACACTGTACACTGGGTGGTTGCGTACATCATCTTTCTAGTCTTAGAACACACAGGTGGAATCATCCAAAGCTTGTCTTTTTCCTTCTAATTTATTTTATCTTACACAATTCCCTTGAGTTCCTTCCATTCTGTTGTGAATGGTAAAAAGTAAAGTAAAGTAAAGGCCCTCCCGTTGATCATCGATTTGCTCGAGTGGGCCCAGTAACGTCTCCATTGGAGACTTTGTTGTTACTGTGTTTGGCATACCAAATACGTCATGGGGAGCTTGCCAGGCTCTGCTGTGCGGGCGAGATACTCTCGATAGCTTGCCGGGCTCTCCGAGAGGGGCAGAGGAATCGAACTCGGGTCGGCCATGTTGGCTGCGTGCAAGGCAAACGCCCTACCGCTGTGCTATGGTAAAATCTCATCTACTGTTAATGGTTGGTTGATAACATTCCACTATACACATAGACACATTTTTATCTAATTATCTTCCACAAACACGACTGCAGTTGTTTCCATGTTTTTCTATTATAAACAATGTTGTGAAGAAAAATGAAATGGACTGAATTTGATGACAATGTTTTCATAGTATCAGCTAGATGCCACTGACAGCGGGACTGCTGGATCATATGGGAGATCTTCAGCTTCTTGGGGAAGTGCCATAGGGTTTTCTACAATGATTGTGTCAATTTACATTCCCACCAGCTGAGCACAAAAATTCCTTTCTCTCAACACTATCTCCAAAATGGTTATTGCTGCTTTAAATGTAAGCCACTCTCATAGATATTAAGTGGTGTTTCATAGTGGCCTTGATTTGTATTTCCCTGAAGATAAGTCATGAATGTTTGTTTTCATCAGGATAGGTCTACCTGTCCTGTCCTCCTCAGAGAATAGAGAAGAGTCTCTACTGTCAAAACTTCATAAAAGCTTCTGGACACATCAGGTCTCTATGCTCATAGAATTTTTTGGTCCCTGCATGTCTTCCCACCACGTTGTATTCTGTTCCACCCCAGCAGGTCTGAACTCTGATTTCGTGCTAAATCCCTAAAACAAAGAGTAGCACTATGCATGCCACAGATCACAAGACTGATGCAAATAGAAATACTATGTATCTGTCTCATGGCAAGTTGTGATGATAGCCCTGAAGTCAGAAAAGTCACTCCAGATTGAGCCCAGTTTCATGCCAAGGTTGAGAACCGTTCGGTTTGTAAAGGCCATTCAAAGTCACCCTCCCACCAGCTCCAAATACTCTCTTCAACAAGTCATTGAGCTTTGCTCTTAGACATGGACAATGGAAAAAGAGAAAAAGGTTAAAACCAATTTTAAACTCATATGAAAAAGTAGGTATAGTTGTATCTGACCGACACCAATCATTTAAGTGTCCTTCTGCTTTCTGTGGCCGTTACTTGAAGAGTAAAACCAAAACATAGAGGAGAAAAAGCAGATGACAGGCAGAGAAGTGAGTCTTGGTGTGGAAGGTCTCCCCACTTTCATGTCAGCCTCAACAGAACCCCATGAGTATCATTGTTTCCCAGGAGAGAGTGAAAGCCAGAAAGATTAAATTGTTCGTGTACGCTTTGTTCAAGGCCATTCAGTTTGGGTCTTAGGTGAATCCAGATCTATGTTGGCTAGATGCCCAGCAGTATCCTAAACAAGTGATTAAATCATACCCCACTGTCTGCTTACAAACAGCCCATCTGGTATTGAGACCGCAGTACTTGGGACTCAGTTTTCTGAAGTCTAGAGGAGATAGTTCCAACAGCAGAAGGAGGGGGGAGGGTAGGGGAGATGAGAGCAATGGCAGATGAAGGCTTCATTTTTTTTCTCCCATAATGGCACCATAATGGCACTTGTAGGCAGGGGGTTCATCAGCTCAAGCTAAGGGTCTGAATTGAGTTTCTCACCTGTTCTGGGCAGTACTCGACACTGAGTCTAGCATTGAGTACACATTTATTAAGTGGGGAAAAATGGAAAGAATACAATTTTGCAGAGGAAAATGGTTATTGATTTGGACACTCTTTGCATCTCAGCAAGTGATTCAGTCAGCTGAGCCCCGGCAGGCTGGAGCTGGTGGGAGCTGATGGAAGGGGGGCCGGAGAGGGCAGTCAGGAAAGACTGTTGAGCATGGGGACCCGAGAATGAGCAGGACAAAGAACAGAAGGGCAGTTGCATCTCAGATTCTGCTCCAAACAAAAATGAAGGAAAGGGCTCTCTCCTGTTTAAGTTTTGCTTCACTGTTCTGTATTTGGAAAAATGAACAACCCCGCCATGTCCATAAGTACCTTGAAACTTGCATTTTTATGCAGGGTCTGCCTGTTGCCACCCGACTGCATCAGGAAGAAATTCCCATTCTGGCAACATACCCCAATGGCCTGACTCCTTCTCTGCACCTGTGCCCTGGATCCCTTGCACCCTCCAGTACCCTGAATGTGACTTATTCCCTTTCTGGTACTAGTCTAGGTGGTGGTGAAACTGAACACAGACAAGCATGCTAGGCCCAGCATATAGCATCACACACACACACACACACACACACACACACACACAGCCCCCCACTTTATTGCAACATGTACATCTTACAAGATGGAGAGCGGGGTGGGGAGGAGCTCTGCTTCCGTAAGTCTGCTCCTGGCAGGTGTTTCCCCAAATTCTTTCATCTGATTATCAGCCTTGTGACTTTTCATCCTACAAGTATGCCACCTGTATGGTTATATAATGTTTTTAAAAGTATTTCAACTGCTTGTCGCCAAAGGAAACACGGATGTCACAAGTAAAAGACTTGCTTCATTTGATCTAGTTTATCAAATGAATTATAATAAAAAACCAAGAAAATCAGAAATATTCCAACTATAAAAAAATTCTATCAGGGCTGGAGCAACGGTACAGTAGATAGGACATTTGCCATGCACACAGCTGAACCAGGTTTGATCCCCGGCATCCCATATGGTCCTTGAGCACTGCCAGGAGTAATTTTTGAGCACAGAGCCATGAGTAAGCCCTGAGCATCACTAAGTTTGACCTGGGGTGGCGAGGGGGGGGATTACCATTAAGTAACCCATTTGGAAAACCGTTAACACACATTCCAGCCCCCTTCTTTGCATGAATGTACGCGTTCACTTTCCATCCTTAAAGGAGCTTGGCCTCCTCTTTCTCTCTAGGGACTTCTCAAATTCTACCCATGAATCTCTCCCATATGCAAAAAAAAACAAGATTTGAAATGCATGACTCTGAAAAAGGTCAAAAATGGCTTAGCACTAACATTCAAAACTTGGCTTGGTAACTCATCTAGAGAATGGATTATGAGATTCAGTTGCAGTTTAGTTTTAAATACACAGAAAGTTTCAGAGCAATGGTGTGGGGAGTGGGGGTTGCTTTTTAGGAACCAAGAGGGACCTGAGGCCAAAGCAGAAGAAATCCTTCCAAGGGATAGACCAAGAGCCAATTGTTCTCAAAGTTTACCTAAAATCTCTAGTAAAGGCTGCCTCCCTGTGAGCAAGAGCTGATGAAGTTTCCCAGCCAGGCAGAGCCACCTCAAAGAGTTGGGAATATTTTCTGCATTCATCTGAGAGTTGGGGATATTTTCTGCATCCATCTGAGAGTTGGGGATATTTTCTGCATCCATCTTATTATCTCATTCTTACTTTGGACAAACTGGCAGGCTACTGAATGTAGCCTGCTCACACGGCAGAGTCTGGCAAACTCCCTGTGGCGTACCAAATATGCCAAATACCAGTAACAATGATGAGTCTCATTCTCCTAACCCTGAAAGAGCCTTAAATATGGCACTTTTTAAAAAATCTCAGGGCTAGGATGAAGGAGATGTTACTGGGGCCTGCTCGAGGCAATGGACGAACAACAGGATGGTCGTGATCGTGATCGTGATTTGAGAGCAGCTTTTCTTTCCAAGCTCAGTGGAACAGAACACGGTGCAAACAGAACACTGGACAAGCAGAACACAATGGAGACACAATTCTGGACTCTGGGTGAATGATCTGAGACCGACGAGCAGAAGAGCAAAGACAGAGGTGAACGGGGAGTTGTGAGACATATGAGACAGATGCCCATTAAGTACAGGACCCCATCTCACTATTGCCCTGCCTGCCTTGAAGCCAAGAACTATGAGCAGGATGAATAAAACCTCTAGAGGTATCTTAACTGGTGAGTGGGTCTTTACGGCCAAAACGAACAGTATGAATACTCTTGGGCACCTCGGAAGAGGCAAGTTAGAACAGCACAGATTATTGGGTGTACAAATGAGCATGCATGGGAACAGATGTTTTCCCACTTTGCCCTAATAAGAGTATGGGACCAATGCCAGCCTCAAAGAGAAGCTGGGGTTCTGCAATCAGGGTTCCTGATAGCAGAGGTACATGCATTAAGGCATTTTCACCAGGAAGGAGGTGACCCACTGTGACAGGCTGGCCTTACAAGGCAAGACTGCAGGGCTCCCTGGGACTTGAAACTGGCCTTGGCCGGCAGCCACTTCCTATGGGAAGAATTTCAGTGCCCGCAAGTGTTCTAACCTTGACACCGGTTTTCCTCAAGATGCTGGTATTTTAAAAAGCAGGGAAGCACTTGCTTTATGACACTTCAAGTTTCAGGTGCAAAGCCTCCCCCAGGACACATGTGCACATTCCTGGGATCTCCACAATGGTCTTCCTTTCATGGCCACTGTTTGATTTCCCTCTTCGCCCTTTACTCCCTTCCTCTTGGGCCATTACCAGTCTCGGTCACAGTTAAGGCTTTGTTTTCCTTCTGCTTTGCTTGATTTGCTGTATTCCCACCTATCAGCAAAATAAAATGGCATCTTTCTCTTTTGTTCATCCTTCCTTTCTTTCACTCCTTCCCTCCCTCCCTCCTTTCTCACCTCCCTTCCTTCCTCCCCTCCCTTCCTTTCTCCCTCCCTCCCTCCCTCCCTCCCTCCCTCCCTCCCTCCCTCCCTCCCTTCCTTCCATCTTTCCTTCGTTCCTTTCTTCCCTCCTCTCTTTATTTCTTCCCTTCATTCTCTCACGTTCTTTTTTTTTCTTTTTTTCTTTTTGTTTTGTTTTGGGGCCATACCAGGCAGTGCTCAGAGCTTACTCCTGTTTCTGTGCTTAGGAATCATTCTTAGAGGGCTGGGGTTCTGGGGATCGAACCTGGACCAGGCATGTGCAAAGCAAGTGTCTCACTCACTGTATCATTTCTCCAGCTTCTGTTTTTCTCTTTTGGACTCATGTCACTTGGCATATCACCTCCAGGTTCAACCAAGTTGTAACAAGTGACAACTTTTCATCTTTTTGTTGTGTCTAGCACCACATTTTCTTCATCATTCATCTGTTTATGGGCACTTAGAATGGTACATATCCTGGCTATTGTAAATAGTGTAGCACTCAAATGAATACACATATCTTCTTCTAAAAATTTTTATTAGTGGAACACCATGAGGTACACTTGTAGATTTACAAATTTTTGTGCTTGGGTTTCGATTTCACAATGATCAAGTACCCATCCCTCCACCAGTGCCCACACATATCTTTCAAAATAAGTGTTTTTATATTCCTCAGACAGTTATGTCTGAAGTGTAATCACTGGATTTGATAGTAGTTCTGTATTGAGGAATCTCTATATTTTTCCCATATTGCATATAATTCACAACCCCCTCCCCTGCCATTGCCACTCCAAAACAGCATTCTACTTAAAAACAAAAAACAAGAAAACAACATCGGCAGAAGATATGAGTAGGCAATTCTCCAAAGAAGACATACAGATAGAAGGTCAGAAGGCACCTGGGAAAACATTTCACCACACTTGATTATAGGGAAAATAAAATATGTAATAAGAAACTCTCTCATACCCAAGAAGGGTCTGCCTTTAAAAAAGCAGAGTTTATCTTAGGGAGGTGTTGGGGGAAGGAAGCCTCAGACACTGGTGGTAGGAATGTGGGTTGGTGCAACCACTATGAAAGTGTGAGATTACTGAAGACGCTCATTTGTAGATAACATTGGTTTGTTCCTTCTGCCTTGCCACAGGGAGCTTAGGTTTATTGGGTTACTCCCATCACAGTGCTCTCATTCCTCTATGTTTATTTGTAACCTCTTTCTTTGTGCTATTTGGGCTGAAGCGATAGCACAGCGGGTAGGGCGTCTGCCTTTCACGCAGCCAACATGGCCGACCCAAGTTCGATTCCTCCGCCCCTCTCGGAGAGCCCGGCAAGCTACCGAGAGTATTCGATATGCCAGACACAGTAACAACAAAGTCTCCAATGGAGACGTTACTGGGCCCGCTCGAGCAAATCGATGATCAACGGGAGGGCCTTTTCTTTGTGCTGTTAACTTGTAAATATTGCTTTTCTCTTTTCCTTAAGTCCTTTGCATAGTTAATTCAGAGCAATGTCCTTTTGTATAGACACAGGAAGATAGTTAATGCTTTTTTAACTTGATAGTTAATTGACTGCGAATGATATTTACTCCTGGGCATCTGTTCTCTCGACTTAAGCCTCAGTTGCCCTTTTCTTCCTAGCACCCCAAAAGCAGGGTCCCTACGAGGGACTGGATGGACCCAGGGCAAGCTGTGAGCTACCCTGCCATCAAAATGGGCCAGGCCAAAGTGCCATAATACTTAACTATAAGAGCATGGTCATGGACAAATTCTGTCATGATTCAAAAAGTTACAATGAGATAGGACCCTGCTAGGGTTAGGAAAGCTTAATCTGGCCTGACCACTATAGTCTGAGACCTATAGTGAGATGTTCCCAGGAGAGCCACTCTTCAATGTATCTCTTACTGTGTAAAATAACTAATATTAAAAAGTAGAATTAAGATGTTATTAGAATAAGGAGAGGAGGAACACCCCTAGGTGGTATTTCCACCCTTGCGCCTGATGGGCAATCAGGAAGGGCTTTTGATATATGGCTGTCCCGAGTGGGAAAGTGGCCCAAGTCCAACAAACGCAAATGGCAAGGGAGAGAGCCACCAGAGGCTCTCCTAGCCGCCCAGAGATTGCACCGTCATTGATGACACTATGACTATCACCGGGGGAAACTCCAAATTTTTCCTTAATGCTATGGTTAGAATATAGCACAGAGGGTAGGGCATTTGCCAATCTGAGTTTGATTCCTCCACCCCTCTCGGAGAGCCCGGCAAGTTACCGAGAGTATCTCGCCTGCAAGACCAAGCTTGGCAAGCTATCCGTGACATATTTGATATGCCAAACACAGTAACAAGTGTCACAATGGAGATGTTACTGGCCTGCTTGAGCAAATCAATGAACAACGGGAGGACAGTGAAAGTGACAGTGACTCTTCCCCTTATTTGAAACCTAGGCCACAGAGATAGTACAGTAGGTATGGTGCTTGTCTTGCACATGGCTCATCCAAGTTCAATCCTCAGCACCTGAGCCCTGCCAGGAATAATCCCTGAGCACAAAGCTAGGAGTGATCCCTGATCACTGTGGGTGTGACCCAAAGCTAATAACAAAACAGAAAACCCTTAATTCCCTCACGAATCACAACCATCCTGTTATTCGTCGATTGCCTTGAGCAGGCCCCAGTAACGTCTCCTTCATCCTAGCCCTGAGATTATATTCAAGGCTCTTTAGGAGAATGAGACCCATCATTGTTACTGGTAATTGGCATATTGGGTACGCCACGGGGAGTTTGCCAGACTCTGCCGTGTTAATTCCCTAAAGCTCCAAATAACAATAATAATAATGACTGGGGCTTCTGGGTGGTGATTAGTACTGGAGAACGGTGTGCTCATGAATGGATTCGTGGCTTGTCAAAGAGATTCAGAGATTGCTCACTTGTCCCTTCTGCCCTCGGAAGAGACAGGGAAAGGTGGGTGACCTGGAAGAGAAGCCTCCTCAAGAACTGAGGGGCTGGCACTCTGACCTGCAAGTTCCACTCCCCCCCCCCGAACCAGTGAAATAAAATTCTATTGCCAGCAAGTCTTTGGTACTTTTGTTATAGAAGCCCAGACAAACCAAGACCTCTTCCTCGGCTCAAGGGCAGAATAGAATGTAGTCGGGTAGGGCGATGTACGAAAAGCCCAATTCTAGGACTCATTTTCTGTTCCACCCATTCTGTTTGGGCTTTTCAGAAGCCTGTGACTGCAGTCATTTGCACCAGTCTCTACAGGCTTTGGAGGACCCAATCAGGAACTATTTGTGAAACTTCTCTGGCTCTTCCCAAGAGGAAGCCTGACTAATGTGCTCTGTGTGTGCTCATGCACACAGGTTTTTCCATCATTTTCTGTTTAGCGGATGAGTTATGATAAGTTGCAGTTTCATTTCTGCATGAGCAAAGTATCCTCAGGGGAGCTCTGATTGCAACCCTCAGAGGAAAAATACTTTTGATACTTCAAGTCAGTGCTACTAGTTTCTGTCCAGTCCTCATATCCTTACCATTGTCATTCTCCCCACAACTGTTCTTATAAATGAAAGTAATTATCAATGACACAGATGACATCAAACTAAAAGCAACTGAACACAGGGTTCATAGGGACTTTCTTAACAAAAGAGGGAAATACAGATTTTTTTTTAACAAAAAGGAAAAGCTGAATGAATTGAGGAAGTTCAGTAGACAACTTGAATTTTGGGGATTTTTGGTTTTGTTTTGTTTTAAATGAGCAATTATGAAGCTGGTTTCAAAAGATGTTGTACTTTATCTTATAGCCTATTTTATTTCTCTGCAAAATTATTATATTCTACTAAATAGACCAGCACTTTCAAGTATTCCCTG
This sequence comes from Sorex fumeus, assembly GCF_029834395.1. NCBI lineage: Eukaryota > Metazoa > Chordata > Mammalia > Eulipotyphla > Soricidae > Sorex > Sorex fumeus. The sequence goes on along the minus strand of NW_026606095.1, from coordinate 5,051,493 downwards.
CCTTTTTTTGTCATCTTTGAACTTTTTTTTATTTTGATCAAGACAGAATTTTCAAGTCTAAACTTAATTTGTGAATAATTCCTATGTCAGGCTAAACTAAAGGGTCAAGCTAATAATTTTTAATCATAAAGAATTTTTGAATAATAACTTATTTAGGTGCAAGAAACAAAATCAATGCACTTTTCATATTCATCACAAGTACATATAAAAGTTGAAAAGTTGAGACAAGGCCCATTTATTCTAAATTAATTTGAGTTGGTTACGTACACATCCAAATACCATAATTTGTTAGAGACATATTCTTTAAAAAGCTAATAAAAAGCTCATAGAAATGTTTAGCCTAGTATTAACTGTTAGGAAGTAGTTCTTATTGACTGATAAGCATCATTTGCATGGATCTACACAACCTAGAGATCATTGCTACTTGACATTATAACTAATCTTAACATAAAGAATCACAGAATTCCGAGGTTGGAGCATAGGAATAGGACACTTGCCTTGCACACAGCTGACCCGGGCTCAATACCCAGCATCCCATATGGTCCCTTGAGCACTGCCATGAGTACAGAGCCAGGAGTAACTCCTGAGCATCACAGTAAGCAAAACCCAAACAAACAAAATAATCACATAATTCTGCCAATCTTTGTCAACAGTTCATCTGTATAAGATTCTGGAATATCATGTCAAAAAATCAGGCCCACATCCCACCGCTACCATATAAACTTCTTTACTGCTCTTGTTCCTGAGACCATAAATGAATTAAAAAAAAAATCAACTAGCCACAAAAATTGCTCAGACACTCATTCCTGGCTGAGATCTCCAGGGCAGTCTCTGAGGGGGTCAGGCCAGCTCTGCCCTAACAAAGCCCCAGTAGATTTCCCCATACCCCAAAGCTGCTTATCATGCCTCTAGCTGGACTCTGGATTTTCCGGGATGACATCTTCCAACTCTACAACACGACATCCAAGTAATAGCACACTAAGTTGGATGGGATATAACATAGAAGTCAACCAATCTTGACTAATAAAATCATTCACACAGAAAGGTTAACTTTCAACAACAGTTTAGTAAACTCTTAGACAAGGACTTAATGTTCCCATGGTGAAAATTTTCACGAATTTTCTTCTACGTGAGGTAGCTCTGTGCTCTGAGTTTGACCCATAATTGCTTTTACATTCCAAAAATACAGATTGTAAGAATTACAGTAAATGGTTTCTAGAATCTTTCATAGGTCAGTGTTCCTCCTGAAAATTAACATTTTCTCATTTTAACAGAAATGTTCGTGAAGGAATCATAACAGCTATGTACTGGTAAGACTTTGACCTCTCAACCCTTGTAAAAATATGAGGAACAATAATATAATACTTATAAGGATGAACATAAAATGTGTCTAAAGTCAAAAATTGTTCTTGTACAAGTTGTGATTGTCCAAAGTTATTTTTTTTTTTAAAAAGAGGTGAAAGAGTCAAGAAAGACAAAGATTACTTAAAGGAACAGAAAGAAGTTCTAGAAGGAAATTAGACTCAAAAATCCTGAAATCTCAATAATGGTAGGCAAGAAGACAGGGAAGTATTTAAAATACTGATATGTTTTGCTCAAACACCAGCAGCTTCTCTCCATCCACCCCCAGCTCCAAGATAAATGGAAATGGAATAAGTTAAATGTCAGTTAAACAAAAGTAGCTTCTAGTGCAATTAAATGTAGGATGAGGTTAAGAATGAAAACACAGGCATTCTAAAAGTAGAATGCATTGTCATTCACCTTATTTTTAAATGAAAAATGTTTTTCTCACCATTCGGATGAATATAAATTTAGTTGTGCTCATATTTAATAAATATGCAAATCGGTAAATGGATCTTTTGGCTATTTTTTCTTGTTGTTTCTTTGTTTTTTGGGTGGGCCTTCCAAGCAGTCCTATGAGGCCCAAACTCAGCCAATCAGACGAGGGTTCAATGCTAGGTGCTAAGGATAGTGGGTTCCGCAGCTCCTGCCGTGCTTGGAACCACAAGGGCCAGTTCCCTAGTGCTTGGGAGCCTCAGAACAACACCCTGTGATGCTTAGGAGTCATGTGGTGCCAGATTAGCCCCAGGCTCTGCTAACCCTTTGCACCATTTCTTAACCTGGTATTTGGGAGTTTTAAGCTAGCTGCTAAGATCCAATTAAGTGAATTTATCTCTGAAAGGTGCAGTTTAGTATCAAGGTATTGGCAAGGCTACATCAACTATTTAGAACCCAGGGCATACATTTTTGCCTTCCTGGGGTTCACAGGCTGACTTCTTCGACTCATCCCCACATCTTTTTTTTCAGGAGTACCCCCAAATTCCCTAGAATTAGTGTCTTCCTGATGTGACTATATCGTTATGCACCATGATAGCCACAAATTCACAGTGCCTTTTTCATCTGTAGACTTCCTTTAGATTCGTACTTCTACCACTGAGCCCTGTTCCACACCTGCCATAGAGAAGGTGCCCAGTGAATGTCTGTACATTTGAAGAATGAACAAATATTACCTCCCTCAGCACTCTTCATCTCATCACTCCACAGCCCTATTGTCATTTTTAATTTCCACTGGATACTAAAGGGTCTTTCCCACTGGAAACAATTCTGAGATACAGTTAAATTAAACTGCAGTCAAAGGGATCTAGGGGAGGTGTGTGAGAAGGGATCTTAGGATAAAGGTAAGAGGTTCCAGGAGCTTTAGTGGAGGAGTTGGTCAACAGGGCTGGAGCGATAGCACAGCGGTAGGGCATTTGCCTTGCATGCAGCCAACATGGACGACCCGAGTTCGATTCCTCCCCCCCTCTTGGAGAGCCCGGCAAGCTACCGAGAGTATCTCGCCCACACGGCAGAGCCTGGCAAGCTCCCCGTGACGTATTCGATATGCCAGACACAGTAACAACAAAGTCTCCAATGGAGACGTTACTGGGCCCACTCGAGCAAATCCATGATCAACGGGAGGGCCTTATTTCACATATAAAATAGTAATATTAGCTTGATCCTTAAAAACAAAGATACAAATTTTAAGAAATTGCAAAGGGTGGCCTTTGGGTCACCTAGATTCTACCATTGACACTCATATGGTCCCCCAGGTTCTGCCAGGTGTGATCCCTGAGCACAGAACCTGGAAAGAATCCTGAGCACCATTGTGTATGATCCCACCTGAAAAAGACCCTAAACACAAAAATGGGGGGTTTCCCCAATGTAAATCAAATCTCTCCCCCTTTTAATTCTCTTGTTAACCTCAAAATCAACAATTTCATACCTTTGTAATTCTCAAAGATTCATCAAGTTTGTTTTCAGTATGGCTTCATCCAATGATAAAGAGAAATTTGTTTCTAGCTGCGAATTAATTAAAAGCCACATCTCATTCAAGACATACTTACAGTCATTCAAATAATTGTTTATTGAGCATTATTCAATGCTTCAGCTGAGAACCAAATCAAGGTCTTTTCCACCTAGCAGGAAAGACCAATTTCTCATTTTCTTTTCTTCAAGGCTTTCTTTCTCCATGGTTTCCCCATAACCATAAGATGAAGGCTCTGACGATTTTCCTTTTACTTGGGAGTCACACCTGGAAATTCTCAGGTGTTATTCCTGGCTCGAACTCAGGAGTTACTCCTGGAAGTGTTCAGGGAACCAAATGGAATATGGGGACTGAACCTGGGTCAGCCGCATACAAGGCAAATGCCCTACCAACTGTACTATTGTCCCAATGCCATGAGATACAGACTCTTATCATTTGTCTTTTATTTATATCCAAAAATCTTGTCTTAATTTGACCTATAAAAACATAGACATCTGCAGGTCTAGCAAGAGCTTTTTATGTGTGAGGGTATTTTCAAAACTAGGTCGATCTACTCTCAAGAATGGTTAAAAGTGACCACAATTTTTTTGAAAATCTGCCCAGTACAACCAAGATCATTATTCCTAGCATCATTTTTCATGCTTCTTTTATTTGTTTGTTTTGAGTGCTCAGGGATCACCCCTGACAGATTTGGAGGACTATATGGGGTGTCAGGAATCAAACTCAACTCTGTGCAAAGTAAATGCCCTACCAAATGTGGTATTGGCCTGGATCCTGGATTCAATCCTTTTGTGCTGCACAACTTTTTTTTTTTCAAAATAAGAGATTTGGTCTAGACCAGTATTTTTCAACTGCAAGTCTTTCGGTTGTGGGACCCCTAGGATATTCCAAGGGTATTAAAGGGAGACCAATAATAAGAAACTAAGGGGATAAGTGGCAGAACAGGAAAGCTTGAGGAAGAAAACAAGGTTGAAGTGGCTACAGTTAGTATAAGGTTGAGAAACACTGGCTTACACAATTAAGCATATAGTTGAACAAAACATAACTGTTATATTGGAGTTCATAGATATTTTGCAGCTGTCTCAGGCATTGCAACACAAATTTAAAACTTAATAATGCAACCAAAAATAAGAAAATTCATAACCAACAAAATTTTCCTTTTCGTATCTCCACTTAACAACAACAACAACAACGACAACAAACAGTTCTTAAGAAGACAAATTGTGGATATTGATGATAAATGTCTTATGTTGGAAGGATGTACTTGTTTTTCTTAGTATAAATCAACTGAAAAACATAACAAAACTAGCTGCTTTGTTATAGAGAGTGGAAAACACATGCATTACGTGGTTATATCAACTAAAAAATTTTGTTTATGAGATAGCTATTATCTGTATTAATTTTATCTCCACTGACCTACTTAAGGGGGAAAAGAACGTTCCACAAAAAAGCCAATTTGATGTATCTTTAAAGGCTGTAATTAAACACATAAAAGAAATTCTATTGTTACAGGGAAATAAAAAAAGAAGGAAGACGAGCTTTTTTTATTTTGCTCTATCATCTACTGAGTTGCCATTTTTTGTAATTATAACAAAGTTTATTCCACCAAAGTGGGCGGAAGCAAAGAAGAATGAGTGAAGCTTTATTCCCATTGTAGCTCAATGATGAGCAAATGGAATAAGTAATAAAAAGTTACTGGCAAGATTATATCGACTATTAAAACCCAGGTCATACCAGTTTTGACTTCATTTCTCTCTTCCCATGACTACTAACTCCTGAGTCAACATGTCCAACTCATACTCACACTTTTTTCTTACTGGTCTTTTCTCTGGAGTAAAGGAGAAAGCAGCAGACAAAGCAATTCTATCTAGACATTCCATTTTGGGTTGAGCATTTCTGGTTGTTTTTTACTTTGTTTTGTTTTGTTTTGTTTTGTTTTTGGATCTTAAAGATCTATTCCATGCTAGAATCCCATGTTTTTTGTTTTGTTTTTGGCTTTTTGGGTCACTCTCGGCAGTGCACAGGGGTTATTCTTGGCTCATGCACTCAAGAATTATTACTGGCAGTGCTGGGGGAACCAGCGATAGCACAGCGGGTAGGGCGTTCGCCTTACAAGCGGCCAACATGGCCGACCCGAGTTCGATTCCTCCGCCCCTCTCGGAGAGCCCGGCAAGCTACCGAGAGTATTGGATATGCCAGACACAGTAACAACAAAGTCTCCAATGGAGACGTTACTGGGCCCGCTCGAGCAAATCGACGATCAACGGGAGGGCCTTTACCTTTACCTTTACCTGGGGGAACCGTATGGGATGCTGGGAATCAAACCCGGGTCGGCCGTGTGCAAGACAAATGCCCTACCTGCCGTGCTTCTCTCCAGCCCCTAGAATCCCATGTTTTAATATACTTGTCAACTGTATGACTTCAGACAAACTATTTAAACTCTTTGAGTCTGAGCTTCCTCTCCAATGAAGTGGGCAGGAAAATGGAACGTTCATCATCATTATTTGTAATGAAAATTAAAATTTCTTTAATTCTAGAAAGCAGTATTCAATGTATATCATTATAAGTGACAAAGGTGATAACTGTGGAAATGGAAATAAAGAGGAGAATGTGATTGTTCAGAAAACTCAATGGCTTTGCAAGGAAATTAGGAAGGGGAATTATAAACTCTGAGACAGAGCTTGGTAGCATTTCTAACAACAGTGAAGTTAGAAAGGGTGGCTGGAACAATTTCCTCGGATCCCATAAGTTGGGGGGGGGGGGGTGGGGGCTTGCAGATGTATTCTCTCACCAAAGATCTTAGGAAATATCTTCTTGCTTCTTTCCTGTTTCCTGGAGTGAACCTGTTCCTTGGTCTCAGAAGCACTAACCATCTATGTCCTTGTGTTTTCATGACTCAGTCCTGGCATGTGTCCATCTGCAAGTCTGAGACATCTCACAAGGACACCAGTCACACTGATTGAGGGTCCACAAAAATGACCACACCTTGACTTGGTCACAACTGCCATGACCCTATTTTTAAATAAGGTTCAAAGTTCAGCATGGATTGAAAGGAACACTGGAAAAACAAAGTCCAGGGCCCATTTGGGAAAGTAGGTCAGAGGCTCAATAGTCAGAGAAACTACAGATAACAACTATTGGTAGGATTTTACAGAAGTGAAAATACTAAGGGTATTCCTGCACATTTTCCAAACATAGCACGTATCCCTACTTCCATAATGAAAGAGGAAAAGGGCTCTCCATGGCTCACAGTCTTAACCATCAGTTATACTATTTCTAGGATGCTAAAAAGTTTTCTCCTTACTTTTCATTGATTTCCTCCCTTCGCCAAAGTTCTTTTAAAGGGGTCAATGAAGGCAAAGGATCTGACATTGACTTCTGCCTCAGTGCAGCAGCTTCAGTTTAATGTTCCCTTCAACATTGGAGACACTTGAAATCAAAGCTTCCATCCCCTTTCCATTTGGTTGGGCTGGAGCGATAGCACAGTGGTAGGGCATTTGCCTTGCAGGCAGCCAACATGGCTGACCCGAGTTTGATTCCTCCACCCCTCTCGGAGAGCCTGACAAGCTACTGAGAGCACCTCGCCCACACGGCAGAGCCTGGCAAGCTACCTATGACATATTCAATATGCCAAACACAGTAACATCAAGTCTCACGATGGAGACGTTACTGGGCCCGCTCAAGCAAATCGATGAACAACAGGGGGACTGTGACCGTGACCGTGATTCCATTTGGTTGGTATGATGCTCAACCTTTCCATCTGTTGAGCTTTTATCTTTCATTTGTTTCAATTCCCACACTTGCTATTGCTGTTGCATTCAGCTGAATGATCACTAAAGATCACACCTTTGATTGTGGTGCTCACACACCTGGCTGCAATGTGCTGGAGATTACACACTTGTGGTAGTGGGGCAACCAGCAGAGCCCTGGGGTCAAGCTCTGCACATATGAGTGGCACCAGGGATCCAATTGGTTGCCTCATGCTTTCAAGACAGGTGCTTTTGTCACTGAGCTATTCCTTGATGCCAGCAATTTTTTTTTCCTTGAAAATTTTTGTTTTGGTATGGAGAGTTCTCAGTAAGCTTAGAATTGAATTGCCTTATGACCCAGCAATTCTACTTTTGGGAATCTATCCCCAGGATATAAAAATCACTCTCTTAAAAGGACACATGCACACCAGTATTCATTGCTGTACTCAGTACAATAGCTAAGATATGAAATCAACCTAGGTGTCCAACGACAGATGGATTACAAAAATATGGTGTATTCCATACACAATGGAATACTATGTAGCTGCAAGGAATGATGAAATCGGGAAACTTGCTGCAACATAATTGGAACTGGAAAGACAAATGGGATGATCTTATTTAACTGTGAAATCTAGAATAATGGATAAGAAAATGTATTGTAGTAAGAGGGGGTTGCCTAGATCACTCTTGAAGCCAGTGATTAGAGGGAATATGGAAATTAGAGAGAAGGAAATAAATTAGTGTGTGGGGGAGAAGAGAATGAGAGGTAATGGGTGAATAGTCAATAATGCTTCAGTTGATATGAGAATATAACCATATATCCAAAACACAGACTCAACAAAACTGAAGACATAAGATCTAAGCAGAAAAGCTTGAAACTTTTTTTGGCTTTTTGAGTCACACCTGGGGCGATGTTCAGAAGTTACTCCTGGCTCTTCACTCAGAAATTACTCCTGGCAGTGCTCGGGAGACTGCATGGGATGCCGGGGATTGAACCCAGGTTGGCTGCATGTAAGGTAAATAAATGCCCTACCTGCTATACTATCGCTCAATCCCAACCACAGAAACTTTGCAATGTGCCAATCAAGTCAACAGGTGGGTAGAGTGGGGGGGGGGGGAGGTGGGTAAGGAGGGAATGTGAGAACACTGGTGGAAGGATATTGATACTGTTGGAGGAATTGGTGTTGAATTATTGTAACTTTATAAATCGTGGCTCATTAATAAAAATAAAGCCAAACCAACAGAAAATAGAATTTTTTTTGTGGTCACAATCAGCAGTGCTTTGGGGTTACCACAACTTGGTGCACAGAAAAGTCATTCCTGCCTGTGTTTGTGACCCTCCGGTGCAGAAATCAAAACAGGATCTCCTGCATGCAACACACAAGCTTTGGCCCTTTGTAACTCTCTCATCATCCCCCTTTTTATTTAAGCATCTTTGGAGGAGGTGAATTTTCTCCAGTTCAATGCGAACTTCCCCATGTTCTCTCCCTAATTTTCACTGGGCTGGAGCAATAGCACAGCGGGTAGGGCGTCTGCCTTGCACGCAGCCAACATGGCCGACCCGAGTTCGATTCCTCCGCCCCTCTCGGAGAGCCCGGCAAGCTACCGAGAGTATTCGATATGCCAGACACAGTAACAACAAAGTCTCCAATGGAGACGTTACTGGGCCCGCTCGAGCAAATCGACGATCAACGGGAGGGCCTTTACTGATTGTTTTACTGATTTACTAAACCAGATCCGAGTATACACTAATCTTACACACCAGAGTTTGCTGACCCTGAACTCCAAGATCTCAAAGACTCATTCACCCTGAACCAGTCCTTCAGTTTCTCCAGTAAGGACTGTCACTTCAATGCACTGTACCCCAAACTCCCTCACTTGACAGAGATGGTTTATCCTCTTTCCCTAGTTTACCAGTTGTTTTGTTATTCTTGGCTCAGCTTTTGTCTCACCCACAACTAAATCAAAAATAGCTTTGTATTCTGTGTCCTCCCACAACACCTACCAATCTGCATGGGGAAAACATACAAACGCGTGCTGGCTGAAAACGAAAGGGCCAGTGAGAGGATGTCCTTTCATTAGCCTTGTATTTAGGACTGGGCCCAGTGTGCTCTTGAGAGTTGAACACAGAAACTCAAACTGTAGGGTTCTCTCATTGCTCCTCACCCAGTGGATAAACAGAGCCACTGGGGTAAAGAGATTGAGAACCTGTGTGTGCTCCCAGTCTCAGCACACACTGCAGCCCTTGGGATGCTGAAATATGGGTCTGGACCCAAATGTTCCAGCCCACAGCCAGTTCCTCTCCATTTTCTTGAGAACCACCGTGCTACAGAATGCACATCCCTAAACCTGAAGAGTTGCTCAGGGACAGGTGTTTGTGAATGCTGGTAGGGAGGATATGAACGAAACTGGGCTGTGCTGACTTGAGCTGTGTGTGGGAGGAGATTCTGACCAAGGAACACCCACCAGGGGCCTTTTTCTTTCCTATTATCTAAATCCTACAAATGTTTGGTGCTACCCTTGTTAGCTATGCACACAGGAAAATGGCAAAGGCAAAATTCTATTTCTATCTTTGCGTGCTGAGAGCAGACTATAGACCGAACATGATTGCCACTCAATGCCTCTTTTGCAAGCCACAGTACCCAAAAGGAGAGAGAGAACAAAAGGGAATGCCCTGCCACAGAGGCAGGGTGGGATGGGGAGGGTGGGGGTGGGAGGGATACTGGGATCAGTGGTGGTGGAGAATGGGCACTGGTGGAGGGATGGGTATTTGATCATTGTATAACTGAAACCCAAGCACAAAAATTTGTAAGTCTAAAACTGTACCTCATGGTGCTTCACTAATAAAATTAAAAAAAAAAACTCTATTCCTATCTTTTTACCTGATGCACGCTCTCCCAGTTTGGGCACTGGAAAAGATCTACCCAGAAAAGAAACATTTGTATTTCTATTCTTTACTAAAAGACTGGCAGACTAGAAATGGAGAATGCTTATTTGCAGAGTTTGTAAAGACTGGAGACTTGAATGGAACATGTAACGTTACTCGAAGTAACATTACTACTAAGTATAGTAATAGAACTCATTATTAAGCAATTATGTAGGAACTTTTCTGAGTTGGACAGTGTTTCTGGACTAGTAATATTTTCCAGGGCAATCTCAGGACAATGTCTTGTGATCACATTCAACCCATGATACAATCCGAAATGATCATCAGCATATCTAAGTTTCAAACACAAAGAGTACTCTAAGTACATTAAAGCTAGGCACTACAGCATTAATTCTATTTATCAATCTTAATTAAAAGCATATGTGAAATATTTCCAAAGTGGTCATTAGGTCACACTTCTTATATTCTCCTACAGTCAACCATCATCTACTCTTTGAAGTCTAAGCATGAGAGATGAAAGTGAGATGGCATTGAAGTGACTTTGTCAATGTCAGAGGCTCTGCCAGAGAAACTAGATTAGTTACAGGATGTGGTTTGCATACATTAAAATGGTCTTTCTGAGAAGTATGTTGCAGAGATGTGTCTCCACTCCATGCCAGGCTGATTTCATAGGGCACCTCGGAGGGGATGCAAGTGTGTCCCTCCACTTGCCCCAAAAGAAGCCCGGCAGACCAAAACTCCAGAACCCAATCACTGCCACGCTCACACCCAAACCTCATAGGCTTCTCCCGAGGCCACCCCCCACATAGGATTTAATCTGCTGAAAAACCCAAGTATGGGGAGGGACATGTGACTGAAATCTCCAGGCTTCCAGAGTTGGGAATGGGTCCCCCTCCACCCATCTCCTTGAACTTCTGATTTCCGGGCAGTTACGTCCACAAACTGCCTCTGGATGCCATTTAGGTGCATTAATGGCCATGATCCAGGCTCACAAATGAATCCTGGAAGAGAACAGCAGGTTGCAGAGTTTCTTCCGGACTCCCCAATTACCATCCAGTTTTTAAAAAAATTAACTCCTGTTCTAGTACCCTATGAAAAAATTGTAAAATATTCAGGACATTTCATACAATTATGCCACTGACACCAAGAGTAGCATACCACATTTGACTGGGTGTAAGGTAGAAGACAACCAATCTTGATAAATATATATATGTACATATATATACATATATACACATATATATGCACACAGGGCTGGAGTGATAGCACAGCGGTAGGACGTTTGCCTTGCGCCCAGCCAGCTCGGCCGAGCCGGGTTTGATTCCTTCGCCCCTCTTGGAGAGCCTGGCAAGCTACCGAGAGTATTCAATATGCCAAACACAGTAACAAGAAGTCTCACAATGGAGACATTACTGGGTCCGCTCAAGCAAATCGATGAACAACGGGAGGACAGATATGCACAAAAGCCTCAAACTCTAACAACACATTAATGATCTCTAATTCAGGGACTTAATGGCTCCAAGATGATATACAACAATTTTCACACTTTTCTCCAAGGAAACCTTTTTTTGGATCATTTTTGGTCAATTATTTATAACAAGCAATAAAAAATAAATTATTTAGCATCTGCCTTTGGGACAGGCTTGGGTGGTGGTGGGAAACTTGAAATAAAAGTGGTGGGAAGGTATAATGGTGGTGGAATTGGTGTTGAAACATTGAATGTAATCAATTAATGTGAGCAACTGTTTGAAAATTTAAAAAAAATTTAAGTTAAAAAAATAAATAAAATGGTCTCTCCACAGTCACACTCATGCACTGGAACTTTAGTCACATTAGTTCCCAAGATTAGACTTCAGATTTTTTAGCTTAGCTGTTTATAATGCTGTGGGTCTAATTACTGCTCTAAATGATCCATGGGAATGAAGATCTATTCTCTGCCTTGTCTTTTTTGACCTCCCCCTACTCATCCAACATACGGTCACGATCACGATCATCCTGTTGTTCGTTGATTGCCCTGAGCAGGTCCCAGTAATGTCTCCTTTGTCCTAGCCCTGATTTTTTAAAAAGTGCCATATTCAAGGCTCTTTCAGGGTTAGGAGAATGAGACCCTTCATTGTTACTGGTATTTGGCATATTGGGTACACCACGGGGAGTTTGCCAGACTCTGCTTTGTGGGCAGGTTACATTCGGTAGCCTGCCAGTTTGTCCAAAGTAAGAATGAGATAATAAGATGTCTTCTGGGAGCTGGGTTTTATAGTCTCTGAGTCTTGGCCGTTGATGGGATTACACAGTTCCAGGGGGTCAGTTGGTGGGTGTGACCCCTGCCTACTGGAAGATGGAGGACCTGGGAGGAGGATGCTCAGCCCCGATCTGAGCAGGCTTAGAGATCTCAGCCCCGGGACCCGCATGCCTTTGTTCCTCTGCCAGTACCTTCATGCATGTGGAGAGTGGCGAGGACAGCCAGGCGCGGGGCAGGAGATGCAGAATGCATATGCCTACAAACCAACAATAATTCAAATCAAAAGGCCTTGGCTGGGGACCAGGAAGATGGCTCCAGGGGTTCCGAGGATGCATGCTGGCTTGTGAAGGTCCCAGGTTTCCTCATGCTGCAATCTGAGGTCCTAAACCACAGACTCCAGCAGCACATAGTCAGGCCTGAGAATTGCACAGTCTGGTCCTCATGCCAGGTTAAGTGTCACTGACTGAGCCCCCACCCACACCCCCTGCCAAGGACCCTGAGACTACTTGGAAGCCTGCCCCTACAAAACAGTTCTTGGCGAAAGTTCTCTGATACAGTTTGATATACGTTCCCTAACTGTTCTTTTTCTCTTGTCCCTTTTTTTATTTTTCAATTATGTACCTTTTTAGGTTCTAGGATAATTCACTTTCTACTCACCTACTAGTTTTCTACAACCCCAACTCTGATCTGCAGATCTAGAAGGGTTTCCCTGATCTTCCCTTCCCTTTGTTGCTGTGGCAATGTCCTTGGGACCCACATTTGTTTGGTTGTATGCTCACCAGGGTCACAGCTGTGATGGCAGGAATCATAGAAGTGGTGGCGGGGATCTCCCTGGAAAATGTGGGCCTGTGACTGGGTTCAAATCTGAAGCTTTGTGCATGTGAAGCAGGTGCCCTACACCATCCCAGAGACCTGGCCCTAAGCAGGACTTTTCACCTTCTTCCTGTGGACTGTGACTAATGGTCAGCTACTAGTTGATATTAACCCACCCTCTGCCCACCCTCACCTGCCCATTCAAGCCCCAAGGAGAAGTCTGTGCAAACACAGATTTATCAGAGACTAGAAAAACTGGCATCTCACTCAAACATCCATGCGTGCTCACTGCCCTTTCAAGCAACCTCAGATTGTCTGTCACTGAGGTCGAAAGCTGCTCCCAGATGGCAGCTGAAACCTCTTACATTGACCCCTGCTTGCACCTAAAGTTTAGTGAGACACCAGTCCCACAGAAGGCAAAAATGGTGAAAAAGCATGCCAGAGAGAATAGTCTAATTTTTTAAAATCACAGTTGAAGAATTTATAGTTAATATTAAACTTCATGTCAAATAGTTCACTTCAGTATTTGAATAGGTATTTTCTAGTTGTGTGAGTCACCAAACCCTCATCGTTTGGTAACTACTGGAGAGCAGGAAGGCCATAGTTATTTTTCTTATCTATGCATTTGCTCCAGTGGAGCTGGAGTGATAGCACAGCGGGTGGGACATTTGCCTCACATGCGGCCAACCTGGGTTCGATTCCTCTGTCCCTCTCAGACAGCTCAGCAAGCTACCAAGGGTATTCCGCCTGCACGCAGGGCCTGGCAAGCTCCCCATCGTGTATTTGATATGCCAAAAACAATAATAACAAGTCTCACAATGGAGACGTTACTGGTGCCCGCTCGAGCAAATTGATAAACAACAGGAGGACAGTGCTACAGTGCAGTGTATTAAAAGTGCATTAAAAGGTCAATAAAGCTTTATCCCATTTTATTATGAGCATATTGACTCTATTATTTGCTAATAGAGTCATTAAGTAATAAACTTATTTTATTTTTATTTATTTATTTTTTGGGGGGGTCACACCCGGTGATGCACAGAGCTTACTCCTGGCCCATGCACTCAGGAATTACTCCTGGCGGTGCTCGGGGGACCACATGGGATGCTGGGAATCGAACCCGGGTCAGCTGCGGGTTTGCAAGGCAAACACCCTACCTGCTGTGTCATCGTTCCAGCCCCCACTTGCTAAATTTTAAACTGAAGAATTTTTGATAATTTTTCTATAAAATTAAATCAAGTTTACCATCATGATGAATAGAAATAGTCTGTTGTATTTTCCCCTCTTTCAATGAGACTGCTTCATATCCGTAGGCTATTCAAGTATAGAAGTGATTCACTTCACATAAAGTTTAATATTAACGATTAATACTCCAATAGAAATACTGAGATCCCCAAGATAACTGTGTCAAAACAACATCTGACAAACCTTTGATTGAAAATGCTTATGCTTAAAAAACAAAAAATTGGGCCAGGCAGATAGTACAAGGTATAAGTCTTACACATGGCTGATCCTGGTTCAATCTTGGACACCACACCTGGTCCCCTGAGCACAGAGCTGGGGTAAGCACTAAATAAAGCTAGGTGAGGCCCAAAACAAGCAAACAAAAAACAATGAACTGAGCTGCATTTTATTTCCTACCCAATTCTTTACAAAAATAGGAGTACCAGACTTGCTTTAAACTGCTTGCAGACATGTGGCTTATTGCTCTGTGCTGAGAGCCAAAATTTAACATCTCATTTCTACTTCAGCAATTAAAGATAAAATTTTGTGCTCCAGTTATATGATTTTTGTGGTTTAGTTTTCTAAAATGAACATGTAAAAGTAACATTTCATCCATCTGATCACGATCTTCCTGTCGTTCGTCACTTGCCTCAAGCAGGCAACAGTAATGTCTCCTTCTTCCTAGCTCTGAGATTTTAAAAGAGCCATATTCAATGCTCTTTCAGGGTTAGGAGAATGAGACCCATCATTGTTACTGGTATTTGGCGTATTGAGTATGACACGGGAAGTTTGCCAGACTCTGCCGTGTGAGAATATCAACTGGTCCATTCTTTTTGGAAAACGATATGGACACACCTCAAAAAATTAAGAATTGAGCCTTATTGTAGCACTACCCTCCCGTGATTCATCGATTTGTTAGAGCGGGCCCAGTAACGTCTCCATTTTAGCTTTATTTGACCTAGAAATTCCACTTCTTATTACTTGCCCAAAGGGACCAAAAACTAATCAGAAAAGACATTTGCACTCCTGGGTTCATTCCAACTCTACTCACAATCACCCCAACCTGGAAACAACCACGTGTGGAAGAACAAAGGACTGACTAAAGAAACTATTGTCCAAACACACCATAGTATACCACTCAGCTATAAAAAGAAATGAAATCATGAAATTTGATGCTACATGGATGGCTCTGGAGAGTATCATGCTGAGTCAAGTTAGTCAGAAGGAGATGGGCAGGTACAGAATGATCACTCTTATGTGTGGGATATAAAGAAACTTAGTAGGGAAATAGCAAATGCCCAAAGGTGAACTGGTCTACAAAGCTGAGCTTACTATGGTGGTAGGGTGGAAGGGATGGGGTGGGGGTAGTAGTAGAGAGTTGGTTGAGACAGTGTGGAGGGAAGAGGATACTCTGGTGCTGGAACATTGTACTCAAGAAGTCCTGCTGTTGACAGTATAGTAAGTCATGGTAAAAAAAAAATTAAGGCAACCTCAGTCAAAACAAAATAAAACTGTCACTCTCAGTAGCCCACATTCAAAAGAACAAAAGCAACCGATGCTGGCGCGGATGTGGTGAGAAAGGGACACTCCTTCACTGTTGGTGGGAATGTCGACTGGTTCAGCCCTTCTGGAAAACAGTATGGACGATTCTCAAAAAATTAGAAATTGAGCTCCCATTTGACCCAGCAATACCACTCCTGGGAATATATACCAGACAGGCAAAAATGTATAGTCGAAGTGGCATCTGCACTTGTTTGTTCATTGCAGCACTCTTTACAATAGCCAGAAACTGGAAGAAACCTGAATGCCCAAGAACAGATGACTGGTTAAAGAAATTTTGGTACATCTACACAATGGAGTACTATGTAGCTCTTAGAAAAGATGAAGTCATGAAATTTACATACAAGTGGTACAATATGGAAAGTATCATGCTAAGCGAAATGAGTCAGAAAGAGAGGGATAGACATAGAAAGATTGCATTCATCTGGGGGATATAAAGTAACAAAGTATGAGATTAATACCCAAGAATAGCTGAGATCAGCACCAGGAGGATTACTCCATAGCTTAGAGGCCAGCCGGGCATTCTAGGGGAAAGGGCAGCTCAGATAGAGAAGGGAGCACCAAATAAAGGGTGTTTGGAGGATCCTCCCAGGAGGGGAGATGCATGTGGAAAGTAGACTATGGACTGAACATGTTTGCCACTCAATGCCTCTTTTGCAGACCACAACACCCAAAAGGAGAGAGAGAACACAAGGGATTACCCTGCCACAGAGGCAGGGTGTGATGGGGGCGATGGGGGTGGGAGGGATATTATCCATGGTGGTGGAAAATGGGCAATGCTGGAGGGATGGGTATTTGATCATTGTATAATCGAAACCCAAGCACAAAAAAAAATTGTAAATATACAACTGTAAAAAAAAAAATCCCCAACCTCTAAAAAAAAAAAAAACTGTCTCAGCTACCACCAAGGCATCAAAATGCATCACCAAGGGTGTGTTCTCAAATGCCAGAAAATCAAGTCTGCCCCTTCTTTGCAGATCAATTCCAACCTCAACTAGGATTGACCTGTCCCCCATTTCTCTCATAACCAACCCCAGGTTTCCCAAACTGAGAACTAGTTTGGAGACTCTCTTTCATTAAGAATAAAATATTGATTAGTAGAGAATGTGAACAGCTCTCACTAGGGAACCTTTTTAGTAGGAGATAAAACTGCATTTCGATAACTATAAAAAATGTGATGGAGAAACCATATCAAATTGGGGAAAATGGCACAAATAAAGCTAAGTTTGAACTAGTCCTACTCCAGAATATCAGTAGGTTCAGTGATGTGTGATGGTTATTTCATGGGGAAATATGGTACTATAAACTCTAAGTTACCTTTAGATTTCATCAAAAACTAAAATCTCCAATAAAGAATGAAGAGAAAATAAACTTTCTCAAACAAGCAAACAGTATATTATTAGTTTTGTAGACCTTATCCTCAGTGTCTCCATGGGCAAAGAGTTTGGGGGTTGGGGAACCAAGGTCAGGCAGTTCCTAGAGCTGCTCAAGGTTATAACCACAACTTGTGTCTGTTGGTCCCATCCACACAATCTCCAAGAGTGAAGATGCCAGAGAAGTTCTCCCAGAGGGCATTCTCCCCTCCATCTCTTAAAGCACATCCAAGCAGTGACAAGCAGTAAATATAGGATGGTGTTAAGGTAAGTAAACTTTGTCTTCTCTATACCACTCTATTGTGTCAAAATCCCTTCCCACACAAATCAGATGAGTTTGTTTCCTTCAACAACCTTAGTTGTAGAGGCACCAAAAGGATAAGAGACCTTTAAAGAGAAGGAAGAGAGGGGTAGGTACACAGTACAGGGCATTTGCCTTACACCATAAAGAACGTGGGTTCGATTTCTGGCATTCCATATGGTTTTCTGAGCACCACCAGGAGTGAACCCTGTGCAGATCCAGGAAGCTCAAAAGCAAACAAAAATGAAGAAAGGAAAAGAAAAGAGAGGGAAGGGAGTAAGTTAGAAAACAAAAACAATAAAACACTGTAAGCTATCCCACCCGCACAGCAGAGGCTGGCAAGCTATCCATGATGTAGTCAATATGCCGAAAGCAGAAACAATAACGGGTCTCATTCCCCTGACCCTGAAAGAACCCCCAGTGTGCCATTGGGCTATGCTAGCCTGCAATAGGGACGAATGGAGACATTACTGGCACCCACTCAAGCAAATCGATGAACAACGGGACAAGACATGATACAAGTGAAAGCTACCCATGAACGGAATCAATAACTCATAGTTTAAAAGTTATCAATCCGTGGGCTAGAGTGATAGCACAGCGGGTAGGGTTTGCTTGCATGCGGCTGATCCGGGTTCGATCCCCAGCATCCCATATAGTCCCCTGAGCACCGCCAGGAGTGATTCCTGAGTGCAGAGCCAGGAGTAACCCCTGTGCATTGCTGGGTGTGACCCAAAAAGCAAAAAAAAAAAAAAAGAGTTATCATTCCGTTAATAGCACAGCGGGTAGGGCGTTCGCCTTACAAGCGGCCAACATGGCCGACCCGAGTTCGATTCCTCCGCCCCTCTCGGAGAGCCCGGCAAGCTACCGAGAGTATTTGATATGCCAGACACAGTAACAACAAAGTCTCCAATGGAGACGTTACTGGGCCCGCTCGAGCAAATCGACGATCAACGGGAGGGCCTCGAGCATGAATAAACAAAATGTAATATCTGCACACAGACGAATACTCAGAAACCTTCAAGAGATGAAATTCTCAAACAGGCCACACACGAATAAGCATCAAAAACCATAAGCCAAGTAATAGGAGTCAGACATGAAAAGGCAAATGCACAGTTCCATTTACATGAGGCATCTACTTGGATAGGCAAATTCACAGAAACAGAACACACATAAAGTTTTCCAGAAGGCTGTGGGTGAGGGAATAGAAAGTTATTCTTTAATGAGTAGAGAGTTTCTCTTTGAGATATCAGAAAATTTCGGCAAATGCATGGAAGTGATGCTGGTGCAAAACTGAATGGATTTAACCACTAAGTGATCTACATAAAAAAATGATTAAGGTTGCAAATTCTCCTGTATATATTTGACCACAATAAAAAGTTTATTAAAGGTCCAGGAAAAATAGTTTGATGGCTGAACCCACCTGCCTGGCAAACACAAGGCCACAGGTCAAACTCTGGTGCCCCAATATGCATTGAAGTGCTGAGGCTAGTACCCCTATTTATGATGGCCTGGAAAATGGTTCAGTGGCTTAGAACTGTCTCAACCTCCCAACTGTGGAGCCCTGCTACCTTGTTTCCTTTCTGTACTCCCATTACCCATTTGACTCCCATGCTATGGTGCCCGTTTATACATGTGAGATTTGCCTATTGGGCCATGGATATCCTGGAACCAAGTGAGAAACAGTGGCTTTAAGTACTCCCCCAGTGACAGTGAGGCTACAAGTTCACATTCCAGTTTGTCAGGAGCCTTGGTGATTCTGACTAGCCCTTTGAAAAGGAGTCCTCCTCCTTGGCAAAGGGAAGAATGGGCTCAGGGCTGAGGAGATAGCTCAAAATGATGAAGTGCATATTTTTTCATTGATTGATCCCTCAAACTTCAGGGTACACTGGTGGCCCCAGAATTGCTGGGCCTGAGCACTGAACCATCAGGCCTATATAACCAGGAATGTCCCTAGGTCCCCAGCAGTTGGGGGATCCATATAACACTGGGTTGTCCTTTCTCCTTTCGCAGGGAGCTTTAGGTTTATTGAGTTACTCCCAAATAGTGTCCCTGAATTGGGTGTCAGAGCCAATTCCATCAGACACTAATAATCCTTTATTGCTTTTCTATTTCCTTTATGTCACCTACATGACTTAGCAGTGTTCTTTTTTGTATAGACACAGGAAGACAGTTGATGCTATGCTTTTATAACATGGGAGTTAACTGATTCCAGGTAATATTTACTCCTAGGCATCCATCATATTTACCTGACTTAAGCCTCAGTTGCTCTTACTTCCTAACATACCCAAAAGGAGGATCTCAGAAAGGGACAAGGATGGACCTAGGGCAAGTTGTAAGCTACCCTGGCATCAGAAAGGGACAAGCTAATTGGCATACAAATCATAATAAGTTAAGTGTACAGTCATGGAACAAACTCTGTCATGACACAAAAATAAGTAGCGTAATAAGGACCCTGGTGAGGTTGGGAAAGACTAACCTGGCCTGAGGATGTGGTCTGGGATACATAGCGAGATGTCTCCAGGAAGAACCAACCTTTAAGCTTAATATATCTCTTACTGTGTTTACACAAAATGACAAAATTACTAGAAATATCAGTAATAGGTAAATTTACTATGACTATTTAAATAGATTACCAGCTGAGGAAAGGAGAAAGCAAAACACCCTAGATGAAATCCCACTCTTGAGCCCATCTCCTACTAATCTAGAGTGCTGAACCCTCAGATGAGAGTTTGTCCTTGAACCTTCAGGTGAGATTTTTGTCCTTGAGTTAATCTCCCAGAACTTCCTCTGAAGGAGTGGATTTACATCTGTTTGCTGTTATTACAATGTTCAACCCCACCTATGTGTACCTCTACCTTTCATGAGAGCCATATAACTATGCTGTAAAGGAAAGAGAAGAGACTGAGGACAAGGGAAGCAAAAGGACTACCATGGGGAAAGGAAGAGAAATTATTATGATGCAAGCGAAGAGATGAGAGGAATCTAGGGAAAAGGGAAGAGAAATGACTTCAAAGACAGTGGGGAAGGAAGGAGAAATTACTATGCTGTAAGGTGAGAGATCGACGTTGGGTAGGAGAGAGAAATAAACTATCTAACAACTAGCCTGGGGCCCCATTTCTTTGTTTCTCTGGTCCTTTGTCCATCCATCGCTGTGGGCTGGGTATGGGAATAGCTCTTGGTCACTGAATGCTTCAGGGTCTCGACCCCACACTCTTTTTTAAAACTCACATATATTCATACATATTTTAATGTGTTACATCAGTATCTTCTAACTCATAGGCAATGATTAGAACAGTTCCCAGGATTGTATTATATTTTCCTTATAAGGCTAAGACTACTATACTAACATATGTAAAAGACTAGTATGACAAAAATAGTTGGAAATGATCACACTGGACAAGAATTGATGTTGAAAGTAGATAAAGAGATATATGATAATGTGATAACCTTTCGGTATCCGTACTGCAAACCACAATGCTCAAAAGGAGAGAGAGAGGGAGAGGGAGAGGAGGAGAGAGACAGATAGACAGACAAAGAAGTGCCTGCCATAGAGGCAGGCTTAGGGAGGGGATGTAGAGGGTGGTGGGAGGGAAAATGGGCACATTGGAGCTGAGAAATGTACAATAGTGAAGGAATGGGTGTTGGAACACTGTATGAGTGAAATCCGATCCTGAACAGCTTTGTAATGGTCTATGTCACAGTGATTCAATAAAAAAAAAAGTAAATCCTCTATCTTATTTTCTTATTGCCTAGTGTCTATCAATCAAATAGGGCCTTAAAGAGGGTCTTTAGTAGGAAAAGTCTCATCATTTGTACATCATCTTGTTTTGGGGGATAAAACCTCAACAAAACAGTAGTGAGTTTCTTTGTAGAGTTTCAAAGCCTGGGGAGTTTTAAATCCACACTGACGTTTTCAGCCACATGAATCACCCAGATTTTCCAGTAGTAATTGTAATATCCTCAAAGTCAATAGATAATTCTTAAATAGTCGCTCGTAAATTTCACTAAATCAGCCAAGAAATAAGATCTTACCTTAACAGAGTGTATTAGGAAAACTCAGGAGTCACTTCAGCAAAATTTAACAATTGGATTTTGAGATAAGGCTCTGTGCTAGGGTCCCAAAGATATGCACTGATACATATATAGAATGGAATGCTACAAATCTATTTTTAAAGAAGATGAAATCTTTCCTTGTTCAAAAACAAGGATGGAACTATAAAAGGTCATACTTATAACAAGAGAGGGAGAAAGATAAACCTCTGATGACCTCACTCATACATGGCATACAAAGAAACAAAGAAAGAGGGCTGAAAATGCCTAACAAAACCAAGCTATGAGACACTAATAAGAGAACTGGAGTGTCAGTGGGGAGAGCAGTGGCTGAAACGTCCAGTGGACAATGGTGGAGGCTCTTAGCTGCTGAGCACAGTGTGGGAACATTGTACCCCTAACACAAAGACAACTGTACTGTGGTAAAACCATGGTACCTCTGGGGCCAGGGACACAGTTCAACAATAAGGGTTCACACAAAAGGGGCCAGAGATAGGACTCAGCAATTGGGGTACATTCTTTGCATGCACGGGGACCCCAGAGCTTGAGGCTCTCTGCCCTAACATGAACCATCTGGTCTGGTTAGCTGAGTATTGCTGAGAATAGGCCTCAGGTCTATGAGAACTACTCGGAGTAATAAGTAGTATTTCCCTAAAAATGGCACCCCAGTAAAAATAAATGAAAAAACCTGAGACCTACAAACATTCATGCTTATGACAAGTCTAGATATATGTGTGTGTGTGTGTGTGTGTGTGTGTGTGTGTGTGTGTGTATTTAAAAATAGAGGAGCTGGAGCAATAGTACAGAGGTAGGGTAGAGCATTTGCCTTTCAAGTGGCTTCTCTGGGTTCAATCCTCACATGATCTTAGGAGCCCATCAGGAGTGATCCCTGAGCACAGATTCAGGAGTAAACCCTGAACTCTGCCAGGTGTGGGCCAAAAAAAAAAAAAAAAGAGAAAAAAGAGAGTGGGTAGGGCATTTGCCTTGTATGCGGCCAACCCGACCAACCTGGGTTCAATTCCTCCGCCCCTCTCAGAGAACCGGGCAAGCTACCAAGAGTATCTCACCCGCACGGCAAAGCCTGGCAAGCTACTTGTGATATATTGGATATCCAAACACAGTAGCAACAAGTCTCACAATGGAGACTTTACTGGGCCCGCTTGATCCAACTTCTCTCTAAGGCCCAGCAAATGTAAACCCAGATTTTTAATGCAAGTAAGAGTAGCGGAGCTAGAGGACGCCATCATCTCAGCGATGGGGGCTAATGTAAATTTCTATTTTTCTTCAGAACTCTTGCTACATATCATTAGGGAGGCGGTACTGAATCCATTTCCTTAGGATGTGAATCTGTTTCCATGGTTACAGGAGTATGCGTCTTTAAACTCCAGGACAAATGAACAAAAGCAATTTCTGGGTATTTTCAAAGCATAGGAAAAGACAGACAATGGCTATAAATCTTGCCAGACACTGATTTGTTTCCTTCTAAGTGCAAAGAAAACCGAGAACTTAGAAATACAAGAAAACTGCATCCAAACAGTATTGACCTTGGTTCAAGGGTAAAATATGTTTGGTTTTCTGGTTTCCTGAGGGACTTTCATTGTCAAATGAAATTGTGTTGGTAGCACTGACAGTGTAACTATTGTACATTTAGAGGAAAAGTTTGTTTTAAGGCTTTTTCTACCATCAGTCCAACTGAAGTGGCGCTTTCTAAATATCAAAACTGGTTACACATTATCTTCCCAAATGGTGATAATGAGTTAGTAAATTTAAATGAGCAACTTTAAGACTATCATTTTTTTCTTTTGTAAACTTCCTACTCATAAATTCTCTGAGTACATCACTGGGTGAGGGATAAGGTATTACTCTGTTCATTTGTTAGGCTCTACAAATGATTGAATGATTCTGAAGACTATGATAAACTATGATAGGCTATCTTGGCTAAATTTCACATGGAATTGATAACCAAGAATGATAAAGTGTCTTTTTTTCTTTTTGGATCACACCCGGTGATGATCAGGGTTATCTGGCTCTCTCTGCAGTCAGAAATTACTCCTAGTGGTGCTTGGGTGACCATATTGGATGCTGGGGATAAAACCAGGGTTGGCCGCATGCAAGGCAAATGCTCTACACACTGTACTATTTTTTCAGCCCCAATAAAGAGTCTTGTAAGGCACTATAAAACAAGCCATAAAACAAGAACATATCTTTCTGTTCATTTGACTTGTATTATATCTTTAATATCTGCTTACACTCAACAACAGAAGACCCTTACCAGATACCATGTTCAAACTAAGATTTATGAGATCCTTATTAAATTCTGCTTTCAAGAAATGTTCACAGAGAGATGCTTGAAGGACACACAGTCTATATCCTTTCTTCATCTACACAGTTCTCAATTCCAGCCACACTTCAAAACCAGAGAACCTGGCAGAAGTCCCATCCCAGGGGCTTAGATTGAACTGGAGCAAGATGGAGGCTGGAAGTTGCAAATGGTTTTTTTTTATTATTATTTATTTTTTATTTTTATTTATTGAATCACTGTGGGAAAGGTTACAAAGCTTTCAGGTTTAAATCTCGGTCATGCAATCAGCAAACACATTTCCCTTCACCAGCACTTATTTTTCACCACCAATAACCCCAATAACCACCCCCTTCCCAACCCTTTCAATGCCTGTGAGGCAGATGAATTCTAGTTAATACTCTATCTACTTTGATTAGATTCATTGTTTCGACAAAAGATGCACCATTATCATTTAGAGTTTACACCCCAAAATCAGACCTGCTAAAAAGGCATTGTGAAATAATTTGTTTTCTACAGCTGGTTACAAGAACCAAATGATGTCACGTGGCCACGACAGCAGCCATGTGATTTTGGATTTCTGGTATTTTACTTATTAAGCCTGGAAGTATTTCTGCCGAGAGTCAGATAATTATGAGAATGGTTTCTGTGGCTCTGGAGTCATGACTGTGCCGGAGAGCCGTTCGTGGGGGGCAACTTGTGACCTTGGTAGGGTGTGAAGGATGAGCCAGGAATGCCCCCCTTCCCATGAGGTTTCAGTCACCCCATCACCACCGGCTCATACCTGGCTTTCCAAGAAGCTTCGAGGTGACCGCCATCTTGTTTTCAGAGGGAAAAAGGTGGAAGGGAGCAACCCCTTTCCCTTCCGGGTAGGCATGGTGGCGTGGATTAAGGCATAGTCCATTCACTTTTCTGCCGCAAGTTGCTGGGCTCTGCATTAAGTCCTTGTGCTTTTGGAGCCATGGCCGTGCTGGAGAGACTGAAACCTCATGGGAAGGGGGGCTTTCCTGGCTCATCCTTCATGCCCTACCAGGGTCACGAGTTGCCCCCCACAAGTGGCTCTCCGTCACGGCCATGGGTCCAGAAGCACAAGAATTTAATGCAGAGCCCAGCAGCTTGCAGCAGAAAAGTGAATGGACTATGCCTTAATCCACGCCACCATGCCTGCCCAGAGGGGAAAGGGTGTTGCTCCCTTCCACCTTTTTCCCTCTGGAAAGCAAGATGGCAGCTGCCTCGGAGCTTCTTGGAAAGCCAACTATGAGCCAGTGGTGACGGGGGCGACTGAAACCTCATGGGAAGGGGGGCATTCCCGGCAAGATGTTTTGAGAAAGCTACCCTGGTAGATCTAAGATGCAATCCTGGGCATGAGTGAACAATATTAGGGGCTAGAAACATTCAGCTCCAAACAACTGACTTTCATGGAAATTACTATACAAGTCAAACAGTAATACATTTCTCCTTGTCAAAAGAGCATTAGAGTTAAATTTGGACTCATTATTTTTTATTTGTTTCTGGGCTACACCTGACAGTGCTGGGACTTATGTCTAGTTTTGTGCTCAAGGATCACTTCAAGCAGTGCTCAGGGGATCAACTGTAGAGCTACAAATGGAACAGAGATTGGCAGCATGAAAGGCAAGAAACTTACCCACTGTAGTATCTCTCCAGCATTGCATTATTATCATTATTATTAATTATTAAAGCACTGTGATTTACAAAGTTGCTCACAGGTGAGTTTCAGGCATATAATGTTTGAACACTAATCCCACCACCAGTATGAGCGTCCCTCCACCAACATCCCTCCTACTCTACCTCATTACTTTTAACTGGTGCTTGGTATGGACATGCCATCATTAATTTTGAGTCATTACATGAACTAGATACACCAATGTGGTAGCCACTAGCTACATATGGCTCTTGATGTTTGAGAGAGGTTGATATAAACTACAGCATATTATAAGTGTAAAATATACATTAAATATTAACCTTCTTTGAGGATCACATATCATTAATAATTTTAACTGATTACCTGTGAAAATGAGAAGGTGTTGGATGTACTAGATCAGACATATTGATCTGAGACTTCCAGAAAACACCTTGGCTGAATGTGAAAGCATCACAGACAATGTGAATGACCTCTGATGAACACAACAACAGAGGGGGAAGGAAAGGAGAAACACCCCTACAAAGGCTGTGACGTTTGGGGAGAGGTGCAGGAGCTGGGTCATGTCTTCTAAAGCAGGATCTTGTGGAGCCAAGCACCCCTGGTCTCTGAATGTACCACAAGAAACTCTGGAATAACCTGAGCACTGACAGTCCCCTTACCTAATAAACAAAAACAAAATGGTTTTCTTTGACCTCAGAACGTGATTAGTTGGCAAAAAGGCACATGAGAAAATGCTCTATATTATTAATCATCAGGGAGATGCAGATCAAGACGACAACGAGATATCATCTCACACCACACAGACTGGCCCACATCCAAAAGAACAAAAGCAACCTGTGTTGGCACAAATGTGGTGAGAAAGAGATCCTCCTCCACTGCTGGTGGGAATGCCAACTGGCCCAGCCCTTCTGGAAAACAGTATGGACGATTCTCAAAAAATTAGAAATTGAGCTCCCATTTGACTCAGCAACACCACTCCTGGGAATATATCCCAGAGAGGCAAAAAAGTATAGTCAAAATGACATCTGCACTTGTTTGTTCAATGCAGCTCTCTTTACAATAGCCAGAATCTGGAAAAAACCTGAGTGCCCGAGAACATATGACTGGTTAAAGAAACTTTGGTACATCTGCACAATGGAGTACTATGTAGCTGTTAGAAAAGATAAAATTATGAAATTTACATACAAGTAGTACTACATAGAAAGTATCATGCTAAGCGAAATGAGTCAGAAAGAAAGGGACAGACATAGAAAGATTGCATTCATCTGGGGAACATAAAGTAACAAAATAGGAGACTAAGACCGAAGAATAGTCGAGATAAGTACCACGAGGTTCACTCCATGTCTTGGAGGCCAGCCACTAGGGAAAAAGGCAGTTCAGATAGAGAAGGGAGCACGAAATAAAGGGTGTTGGGAGAATCCTCCCAGGATGGGAGATGCATGCTGAAAGTAGACTATAGACTGAACATGATTGCCACTCAATGCCTCTTTTGAAAACCACAGCACCCAAAAGGAGAGAGATAACAAAAGGGAATGCCCTGCCACAGAGGCAGGGTGGGATTGGGTGGGGGGAAAGGGGGTGGGAGGGATACTGGGATCAGTGCTGGTGGGAAATGGGCACTGGTAGAGGGATAGGTACTCAAACATTGTATAATTGAAACCCAAGCACAAAAATTTGTAAGTCTACAACTGTACCTCATGGTGTTTCACTAATAAAAATTTTAATAAAACATAATTTGTTTGGGTTCTTAGTGAACTGGTATAAAATAATAGAAACAAACTTGTTTGTGCATGTAAGTATGTGCACATAAATATATATGTGTATATATTTATGTACATACATATTGGCCATATAAACCATGGTCAAAACTTGAATCTTGGAAGAATGAATTGCAAGTATCAAATAATGTGCTATTGCAAAAAAAATTACTCATATTGATTTCACATTCAGGTTTATAAAGCTTTCCCAATCAATGCTGCCCTTGAAATGACCTACTTGTAGAGTAACCAATAATACAACTTCTGTGCCAGGACCAGGTGTTTGCTAATACATATACTGTATTTTTATTAGTGATGATCTTGCTAAACAAGTCAGAAATAGAAATGCGCTACAGATCTCAATCTGTTATTAAATTTAAAGGTAAAACTATATAAAATGTATAGGTTGCATAATTGCACCTTATATCTTTTTTTAAGGATTTATCTTCTTCAATTTTTAATTTCAGTATTCACAAAAATAGAAATAGTAAACATGGTTCAAGCTCCAAACTTTTTGAGGACAAGTCAAATGCTAGATACTCTCCAACCATAGAACTTTTGAGGAGCAATATGACTCATTTATAAGCTTTTTCTCTTGTGAGCTACTAATAAAGAACTAATTTTAACTTTCTTCCTGGAGTGAATTTGAATCATGAATTCATTCTCAGATGACAGCGTGAAACCAAGATGCTTGCTAGAAACAGTTATGATTGATTTGAACTAGTCACTATCTCTCACTGTTCCCCCACTTTAAAAAGTGTTTTGTTGTAGATGGAAAGGTAGAGGGTTAGGGTGCTTTCCCAGCATTCAGCCAGCACTGTATGGCTCCCAAGCTCCTCCAGGAGCAACCCCCAAGCACAGAGCTGGAAGTAGCCCCCGAGCATCCATAAAGTATTGTCCACCCCTCACCCCAAATATTTTGAGGGAGTTTTCCGAGTAAAATTATGCGGGATAACAGAGGCGGGGGAGTGGGGTGGGATCAGAGGGTGGTAGGAGGGATACTGGGAACAACGGTGTTGTAGAATGGGCACTGTTGGAGGGATGGGTACTTGATCATTGTAGGACTGAAACATAATCACGAAAGTTTGTGAGTCTGTAACTGTCTCACAGTGATTCATTAAAAAAAAATAAAAGTTAGATTGCCACTCAATGCCTCTTTTGCAAACCACAGGACCCACAAGGAGAGAGAGAACAAAAGGGAATGCCCTGCCACAGAAGCAGGGTGGGATGGGAGTACGGGGGATGGGAGGGATGCTGGGACCCGTGGTGGTGGAGGATGGGCACTGGTGGAGGGATGGGTACTTGATCATTGTATAACTGAAACCCAAACATGAAAATTTGTAAGTCTACAACTGTACCTCATGGTGTTTCACTAGTGAAAATAAAATGATAGAGAAATTGAGATCCTTTAACCCTTTTATTCTTAAATTTTTTTTTCTTTCACTTAATTACTTTGCTGAGTCTAAAGAGGACAGGTTCTGGAGACTGTGAATGAAGATGTTAATGTAGAATCACATTTCATTTAACCTAACACTATACCCAATCTGAAAGGATTCAAATCCAATGAAGTAATGAAGTTGAAGACTCTGATTACCATCATATCAAGAAAGTCACTTCTTCTTTCCCTCTGTGTCTACAGGAAAGTCACAAAGGAACCCAAGAAAGAGAGGTCTCCTTGACCCTAATGGAGGTTTTTGTATTACTGAAGAATCTGTCTTCCCTTGATACATATTTATGGCATATAAATATTGACATGCTTTGGGGCTGGAGCAATAGCACAGCGGGTAGGGCAATTGCAGCCGACCTAGGTTCGATTCCCAGCAACCCATATGGTCCCCCAAGCACCGCCAGGAGTAATTCCTGAGTGCATGAACCGGGAGTAACTCCTGTGCATTGCTGGGTGTGACCCAAAAAGAAAAAAAAATATTGACATGCTAGCAACTTTGGAGGGTACAAGAAAGAGTGTGGTGGCCAAGATGAAAAATAAAAACCAGCAGGGAGGTCTGAGCAGCATGAGAAGAAAAGGCCATGAGAAAATTTGCAAAAAAAATCTGGTTATTTGTAGAATGAAACTTACTCCTCACAGGCAGTATTGATTTTTTAGCCAACAACTGTAAAGGAATTGACAAAAGGAACAACATTTAAAAAATATCCAGACATATATCCATCATCTTTCTATCACAGGTCAGTCCTATCATCAAGTCCATGAAGTGAAAAGAAATATAAACATCTTCATCCTAAAGAGCCAATAAATAAGTAAGTAAGTAAGTAAAGGCCCTCCCGTTGATCATCGATTTGCTCGAACGGGCCCAGTAAGTCTCCATTGGAGACTTTGTTGCTACTGTGTTTGGCATATTGAATACATCACGGGGAGCTTGCCAGGCTTTGCCGTGCAGGCGAGATACTCTCGGTAGCTTGCCAGGCTCTCCGAGAGGGGCAGAGGAATCGAACTCGGGTCGGCCATGTTGGCTGCGTGCAAGGCAAATGCCCTACCACTGTGCTATCGCTCTAGCCCATAAATTGGATCTAATTCCAGTATACCCCAAACTCTATCTTAAAGAGCAGCTTTGTTTCAAAATGCAACTTTGATAAATAGTTATTTCTGAATTACAGCCTGTAATTAGAAACCAAAATGAACCATCTGCAAATAAAAAATCAAATTAGGAAACTCTCCTTAGCTAAGATGCCCACAAGAGCAATTAGGTCAGAGGAACTCCTTCTAGTTTTAGAACTGCGCCAGAAGTAGAACTCTAATCCAGGACCCTCACCAATGCAGCCCCTCCCCCACAGGTACAGCAGCAGGGGCGGTGGGCGTGGCCTCTGGGGCAGTGGCTGCTCACTAGGCCACAGTTAATTTTCCCCTTTCTTAACTTTTTGGACTCATATCTCAATCTCCATTACCTAATTTTTACAAGGACAGACTGGCTATCCCAAATATACTAGGCCTAGTCCACTAGCCTATTCCAAACAAAATACTCCCCAAACTCACTAAAATGACAGTAAGCACAAGAATGTGCACAAGCTTCATGTAAAAGAACGCATCCCCTGAAGTTGCACTGGAGTCCCCACACAAGTCAAGGAGGAAGTTTGTATTTTTGAAGGGGGAAGAAGGAGACCAACATCGACCAAGTTCATCCAGAATCTTCCTTCTCAGCGAGAGGGGGACACTGATAGTGTACTCAGGGGGATCCACCTCCATACTACAATAGCAACATGAAGAAACAGCATAGAGCCCCACCACGTTCATTTCTTCTTCCCATTTTTTGATCGGGTTGGAGGTTTGTTTCTTGTACAACCCTACTAGTGTCTTGTATATCCTGGACATTAATACCTTATCAGATGGGTATTGGGTAAATATTCTTTCCCATTCTGTGGGCTCTCTCTGTATTTGGTCACTGTTTCTTTTGAGATGCAGAAGCTTCTTAGTTTAATATAGTCCCAATTGTTAATGTTTGTTTCCACTTTCTTGGTCAGTGCTGTTTCACCCTTAAAGATGGTTTTAGCTTCAATATCCTGGAGGGTTCTGCCTACATTTTCCTCCATGTACCTTATGGATTCAGGTCTGATATTAAGGTCTTCAATCCACTTTGATCTGACTTTTGTTCCTGGCATTAGACAGAGGTCAGAGTTCATTCTTTTGCAGGTAGCTTTCCAGTTTTTCCAGCAACACTTGTTAAAGAGGCTTTTCCTGTTCCACTTCACATTTCTTGTTCCTTTATCGAAGATTAAATTATCAAATATTTGAGAGTCTGTGACAGAATATTCAACACTGTTCCATTGGTCTGTGGGTCTGTTTCTAGTCCAATACCATGCTGATTTAATGACTACTGCTTTGTAGTACAGTTTGAAGTTGGGGAAGGTGACGCCACCCATCATCTTTTCCCAAGAACTGCTTTAGGTATTCGTGGAGGTTTAATGTTCTATATGAATTTCAGGAGTATTTTGTCTATTTATTTGAAAAATGTCATGAGTATTCTGATAGGGACTGCATTAAATCTGTATAGTGTTTTGAGGAGTATTGCCATTTTGATAATGTTAATCCTTCCTATCAATGAGAAGGGGGTGTGTCTTCATTTTCTCATGTCCTCTTTTATTTCTTGAAGTAGTGTTTTATAATTTTCTTTGTATAGATCCTTCACCTTTTAGTTAAGCTGAAATCCAGGTACTTGATTTTCTGCAGTACCACTGTGAACGGGATAGCTTTTTTTATTATTAATTTATTGAATCACTATGAGATAGTTACAAGCTTTCGTGTTTGGGTTACAATCACACAATGATCAAATACCCATCCCTCCACCAGGGCCAGTGCACATTCCCCACCACCAATATCCCTGGTATACTCCCCCTTTCGCACCCTGCCTCTGCCTCCATTGGCAGACATGATTCCCCATAATCTCTCTCTACTTTTGGGCATTATGGTTTGCAATACAGAGCCTGAGAGGTTATCATGTTTGGTCCTTTATCTACTTTCTGCACACATCTCCCATCCCGACCGATTCCTCCAGCCATCTTTTTCTTAATGATCCCTTCTCTATTCCAGTTGCCTTCTCTCCTTTGCTCATGAGGCAGGCTTCCAGCTATGGAGCAATCTATCTGCCCCGTGTATCTACTATCCTCAGGTGTCAGCCTCATGTTACGTTGTTATGTTGTTTTATACTACACAAATGAGTGCAATCCTTCTATGTCTGTCCCTCGCTTTCTGACTCATTTCACTTAGCATGATACTCTCCATGTCTATCCATTTATAAGAAAAGTTCATAACTTCATCTCTCCTGACAGCTGCATAGGATTCCTTTGTGTAGACGTACCAAAGTTTCTTTAACCAGTCATCTGTTCTAGGGCACTTGGGTTGTTTCCAGATTTTGGCTATTATGAACAGTGCTTCAATGAAGATATAGGTACAGATATCAATTCTACTGTGTTTTTTGCATCCTTGGAATATATCTCCAGAAGTGATATTGCTGGGTCATATGGAAGCTCAATTACTAGTTTTTGAAGGACTGTCCATATTGTTTTCCAGAAAGGCTGGACTAGTGTGCATTCCCACCAACAGTGAAAGAATGTCCCATTTCCCCCACATCCACGCCAGCACTGGTTGCTTTTGTTCTTTTGAATGTGTGCCAGTCTCTGTGGTGTGAGATCATATCTCATTGTTGTTTTGATTGCATCTCCTTGATGGCTAGGGATGTGGAGCATTTTTTTCACGTGTCTTTTGGCCATTTGTATTTCTTTTTTGAGGAAACTTCTGTTCATTTCTTCTCCACTTTTTTTGATGGGATTGGAGGTTTTTTTCTTGTACAATTCTACTAGTGTCTTGTATATCCTGGATATTAATCCCTTATCAGATGGGTATTGGTAAATATTCTTTCCCATTCTGTGGGCTCTTTCTGTATTTTGGTCACTGCTTCTTTTGAAGTGCAGAAGATTCTTAGTTTGATGTAGTCCCATTTGTTTATGTTTGCTTCCACTTGCATGATCAGTGCTGTTTAATGCTTAAAGATGTTTTTAGCTTCAATGTCGTGGAGAGTTCTGCCTACATTTTCCTCTATGTGCTTTATGGATTCATGTCTGATATTGAGGTCTTCAATCCACTTTGATCTGACTTTTGTGCCTGGCATTAGACAGAGGTCAGAGTTCATTTTTTTGCAGGTAGCTATCTAGTTTTCCCAGCTTGAAAAGGCTGTTGAAGAGGCTTTCCTTGTTCCACTTCACATTTCTTGCTCCTTTGTCAAAGATTAAGTGGTCAAATATTTGGGGGTCTGCGACAGAATATTTGACTCCATTCCATTGGTCTGCAGGTCTGTTTCTAGCCCAGTAAAATGCTATCTTAATTACTACTGCTTTGTAGTACAGTTTGAAGTTGGGGAGGGTGATGCCACCCATATTCTTTTTCCCAAGGATTGTTTTAGCTATTCGTGGGGGTTTACTGTTCCATATGAATTTTGTCTATTTCTTTGAAAAATGCCATCGGTATCCTGATAGGGACCGCATTGAATCTGTATAGTGCTTAAGGCAGTATTGGCATTTTGATAATGTTAATACTCCCTATCAATGAGCAGGGGGTGTGTTTTTATTTCCTCGTGTCCTCTTTTATTTCTTGAAGTAGTGTTTTGTAATTTTCTTTATATAGGTCCTTCACCTCTGTAGTTAAGCTGATTCCCAGGTACTTGATTTTCTGAAGTACCATTGTAAATGGAATTGTTTTTAAATATCTCTTTCATTATTTGTATATAGAAAAGCCATGGACTTTGGATGTTGATTTTGTAGCCTGCCACTTTACTATACAAACCTATTGTTCCTAAAGGTATTTTTGTAGTGTCTTTAGGATTTTATAAGTATAGTATCATATCATCCACAAATAGTGATACTTGACCTCTTCCTTTCCTATATGTATGCTCTTGATATCTTTTTTTTTTGTCTAACTGCTCTGGCCAGAACTTCCAGTACTATATTGAATAGGAGAAGTGAGAGTGAGCAATTTGCCTTGTGCCCGAACTTAAAGGGAAGGCTTTTAGTTTCTCCCCATTGAGAATGATGCTTGTCGCTAATCATCAGAGAGAAAAAATTCTAAACAACAATGAGATATCATGTCACACCACAGACATGATATCATATGTCAAAAATAACAAGAAAAACCAGTGCTGGCACGGATGTGGGTGCTGGCACATATGTGGGGAGAGAGACACTCTCTTTTACTGTTGGTGGGAATGCTGACTGGTCCAGCCTTTTTGGAAAACAAGATGGGTATTCCTTAAAAAACTAGAAACTGAGCTTCTATATGACCCAGCAATACCACTCCTTGGAATATATCCCAAGGGTGCAAAAATGCACAGTAGAAATGACATCTGAACCTGTATGTTCATGCAGCACTGCTCACAATAGCCAGAATCTGGAAAGAACCCAAGTGCCCTAGAACAGATGACTGGTTAAAGAAACTTTGGTACATCTACACAATGGAATACTATGGAGCTGTTAGGAAAGATGAAGTCATGAAATTTGCTTATATGTGGATGATCATGAAGAGTATCATGCTAAGTTAAATGAGTCAGAAAGAGAGGGACAGACATAGAAGGACTGCACTCATTTCTGGAATATAAAATAACATAACATGAGGCTGACACCCAAGGACAGTAGACACAAGGGCCAGGAATATTTCTTCATAATTGGAAGCCTGCCTCATGAGCAGAGGGAGAAGGCAGTTGGAACAGAGAAGGGATCACTAAGTCAATGATGGTTGGAGGGACAGTTCGGGTTAGGAGATGTATGCTGAAAGTAGATAAAGGACCAAATTTGACAGCGTCTCAATATCTATATTGCAAAGCATAATGCCCAAAAGTAGAGACATAGTATGGGGGAAATTATCTGCCATAGACGCAGGGGGAGAGTTGGGATGGGGGAAGGATACTGGGGGCATCGTTGGTTGAAAATGTGCACTACTGGATGGATAGGTGTTAGATTATTGTATGACTGAAACTCAAACATGAAAGTTTTGTAACTTATCTCATGGTGATTCAATAAAACACACACACACACACACAGAGAGAGAGAGAGAGAGAGAGAGAGAGAGAGGCCCATGGCTTTACTATATGCAAATAATGAGAGAGAAGAAAGTGGTAGAAAACAACAGTCCTGTTTATAATCATGCCTCAGAAAATCAAGTACCTCAGAATCAGTTTAACTAAGAAGGTAAAGGATCTGTACAATGAAACTACTTCAAGAAATAAAGAGGACACATCACCTGACCATGGATCGGGAGAATTAACATTGTCAAAATGGCAATAATCCCCAAAGCATTATGTAGATTCAATTCAATCCCTATAAAGAAATCTATGTCATTCTTCAAAGAAATCAATCAAACACTTCTGAAATTCATATGGAAAACAATAAGCCCCCACAAATATCTAAAGCAATTCTTGGGTGGAAAAAAGATGAGAGGCATCAACTTCTCCAACCTCAAAATGTACTACGAAGCTGTAATAATTAAAATGGCATGGTATTGGAATAAAGACAGATGTGCCGGTCAATGGAATAGGATTGAATATCCTTACACACACCCTCAAATATATGATTATCTAATCTTTAATAAGGGAGCAAGAAGTATAATTGGAGCAAGAAAAGCCTCTTTAACAAATGGTGCTGGTAACTCTGGACAGCTACATGCAATAAAATGGGCTCAAACCTCTACCTAACACCATGCACATACAGATTAAAATGGATTAAAGACCTCAATATCAGACCAGAATCCATAAGGTACACTGAAGAAAAGGTCAACAAAACCCTTCATGATACTGAAGCTAAAGGTATCTTCAAAGATGAAACACCACTTACCAAGCAAGTGAAAGCAAAGATAAACAGATGGGATTATCTTAAACTAAGAAGTTTCTGCACTTCTAAAGAAATAGTGACAAGGATACAAACACAGCCTAAAGAATGGGAAAGGGTATTCACCCAATTGCCTTCTGATAAGAGGTTAATATCAAAGATACACAAGGCACTGGCTGAACTCCACAAGAAAAAAATCCAATCCCATCCAAAAATAGGGCAATAAAATGAATGAACAGAAACTTTCTCAAAGAAGAAATCTTAATGGCCAAAAATCACATGAAAAACGCTCTTCAGTACTAACCATCATGGAGATGCAATCAAAACAACAATGAGATACCATCTCACACCACAGAGACTGGCACACATCCAAAAGAACAAAAGTAACCAATGTTGGCATGGTTGTGGGGAGAAGGGAACTCTCCTTCACTGCTGGTGGGAATGCTGACTGGTTCAGACCTTTTGGAAAACAGTATGGATGATTCTCCAAAAATTAGAAATTGAGCTCCCATTTGACCCAGCAATATCACTTCTGGGAGTATACCTTGGGGGCCGAAAAACACACAGCAAAAACACCATCTGTACTCCTATGCTCACTGCAGCACTATTCACTACAGCCAGAATCTGGAAATAATCTGAGTGCCCAAGAACAAATAAATGGATAAGGAAACTATGACATATCTACACAATGAAATACTATGCAGCTGTCAGGAAAATGAAGCGTGAAATTTGCCTATAAATGGATGAGTGTGGAGAGTATCATGCTGAG
Source organism: Sorex fumeus (assembly GCF_029834395.1). Lineage (NCBI taxonomy): Eukaryota > Metazoa > Chordata > Mammalia > Eulipotyphla > Soricidae > Sorex > Sorex fumeus. The sequence goes on along the minus strand of NW_026606095.1, from coordinate 5,015,186 downwards.
TGAAATTCTACTCTCTCTTTCTATATATAGATATAGATATAGATATAGATTTATACATTAGAAGAAGAATATGTGTGGCCAGGAAAAACAGGGGTAAGGAGGACAGGTCAATGGTTGGAACTAACCACAAGTGTTTGCGGGGCTGAGAGTAGGTAGGATAGAAAAGAGACCAGTATGACAATAATAGTTGAGAATTGTCATACTGGACAAGATCTGAGGGTTAAAAGTAGGTAAGGTATAAGGGATATTCTGGATAACCTTTCAGTATCAATATTGCAAACCACAATGCCCAAAACAAGAGAGAGAGAGAGAGGGAGAGAGAGAGAAGAAAAGCACCTGCCCATAGATTCAGGCAGGAGTGGGGAATCAGGGGTGATGGTAGGGAACCTGGGGACATTGGTACTAGGAAATGTACACTGGTGGAGGAGTAAGTGTTGGAATACTCTATGATTGAAATTCAATCATGAAGAGCTTTGTAATGGTCTATCTCACAGTGATTCAATAAAATGTTTAAAAATTAAATTAGTTTTAATTAGTAAAAATGAAGTCTATTGAAGAAATTAAATATTTTAATGTATTAATTAGGTGAAAAAGTACCAGGCTTTGCAAATCTTGCCAAAAACCTGTCATCTCAATGTCGCCTGAGATCTCTGCACATATTAAAATGGGACCAGGCCAGATCCAATTACTCACAGGATGCTTCTGGATGTTTTGGGGTCATAATTTAATGAATTAGACCAGTAATTCAGTGCATGCTCTATTTATGGAAATCATACTGCAAGCAGATATAGCTCAATATATAGAAGTGAGTGATTTGGAATTAGGCATGAACCATCGATAAGAAGTCAAAGACATACTGTTGGTTATAAATATCTATGAGAGTATATTATTTTCTGCTATATTTAGTTTATAGGTTACTTTATTTTTTCAGGATTTTATTTATATATAATTTTAGAAAATGCAAATTTATATGTTAATGTCAGAAAACAATCTGGTGTTTTCTTTTTGGAAAGGAGATAGATCACTGTACCTCATGGTGTTTCACTAATAAAAATTTTTTTAAAAAAGAATATTTTATCTGAGTCCCAGAAAGGTAACTATTTGGAAATTCTACATCAATTGTGATAATCCAAAGAAGTTTCACCCCATTAAGAATACATAGTGGATGTTACTATCAATATTATATATCTAAATAGATTTAATATTGTTGTTTCATTGCATTAAAGATAGTGAATACCTCAACCTTTCTCAGAAATTTTCATGTAACCTATAGACCAAACATGATTGCCACTCAATGTCTCTTTTGCAAACCACAACACCCAAAAGGAGAGAGAGAAAAATAGATTACTTTAACATATGGCATTGAAATTATTTTCCTCAAATCTGAAAACTTTTCAAATACTAGTTTAAGCAAACATTCTGTAAAGAATATTGACATTGTAGGGACATTGCAGGATGGGGGTATCATTCATAATGCAGATAGAAGTTTAACTTTCACTGGGATTCAACTGACCTATGTTCAAAGGACTGATTACTAATAAACTGGTTCCATTTCTCCAAAGCATCTTCAGAGTCTGTAATGGAGTGGGGGATGAGTGGGAATGTCACAAAATGAACAAGAGAACGAGAAACATCTTTTTTTAGTGGTTATATTCTTTTTTATTTTTTTAATTTTTATTAGTGAAACACCATGAGGTACAGTTGTAGACTTACCAATTTTTGTGCTTGGGTTTCAGTTATACAATGATCGAGTACCCATCCCTCCACAAGTGCCCACTGAATCTGGAAAAAACCTACATGCCCAAGAACAGATGTCTGGTTAAAGAAACTTTGATACATATACGCTATGGAGTACTATGTAGCTGTTATAAAAGATGAAGTCATGAAATTTACATACAAGTGGCACTACATGGAAAGTATCATGCTAAGCGAAGTAAGTCAGAAAGAGAGGGGCAGACATAAACAGATGGCATCCAACTGGGGAACATAAAGTAACAAAATAGGAGACTAACACCCAAGAATAGCCGAGAGAAACATCTTTTATCACAGCCTTTGAGATGATAATGATAAATTCAGGTGCAAAATCACCAAGATTCAAAGACAGTCAAGGAGCAAAATCGCATTAGACTGCCTGTACCATGAGGTACTTTTTTTGTTCAACCTGCATCTGCTTCTTTGTGGTTATTAAGATTGAGGAAACCTGGAGTGTTTTCATGTTGCTAAGTTCTAGCTCAGGGTAGAAGGGAACACAGCCCACAATCCATAGAGCGCAAGAGAATGTGCAGGAAACACAGAGAAGATAACACTGGATACAAACAAGTATGTGTCATACAAACTCTCAACAACAAAACCTTTCACTTGAACTTAGGGTATTTAAGATGTAAAAGAAAAGGGCAAAGTAAAAAAAAATTGGCTGGTAATTTCAGGTGAAATAAAAGTTGTTTTTGAAAAAAATTAAAAGAAAATTAAATATGATTTCACAGGTTGCCATAAATCTGTAGAAATGATTATATAAAGGTGACAGTACCACTACTAATGACTAATCAAAGAAAAACATGCATAGATATTTACATGTTGTACAAATAAATTGAATGCATATGTTAATTTTGTTGTTTCTCCTCCTGATCCAAACAGACAGAAACATAGGATTCTCATCAGTGAACACACTTGGCTGTTCCTTCATCTTGACAGTCTCCTTCTGTATGATGAACAGTGGTCATCACATCAGACTCAAATAGCCTTTTTGATTTATGCTCAATTCTATTAAGACAGGCAGCCCTTCCTGTTGAAATTATGCAACTATGTGGTGCATACAACTTTGGAGCACTAAAGAAAGAGAAAAAAAGGGATCTGTAACCTCTAAGCTCCCTTGTCCCAAAGGAAGTCCTCTACTCAGTCACAGAACTTCAATATAACTGCCAGAATGGTAGGAAAACTTAATGAAGTGTGCAGAATATACAGTGAATACTGACTCATGTCTCTCACAAACTACCAACTCATTAAAGAAAAATGAATCAGCCAGAGATCCAGCCCACAGGGGGTAAATTCAGTGACGAAAATTAAGAAATTTCTAACTTCTCCAGAGAATACTTTTATGTTTCCAGCGTTAGCAGGAGACAAAAATGTTTGCAGAAAAGTTCTAACTCAGCTATGATTCCATGCTTCATTCTCTTGACCCAGTAGTTAATGCGGGTGTTGGTTCAGACAATGAGAAGTTTATAGCTCTTGGGGCTTCATCTAATTTTAAATTTAGTTACATTACAACTTTTGCAACCTCAGGTCCAAGGCTAGATGTTGCTTTTTTATAGGAGGTAAGATACCTACTTCAATATCAAAATTGCCTCAACTGTTCATGGGAAGAAACATTTTAATTACAGGTATATCTTTACAGTTATCAAACTTTATAAATTAGAACTTCCTTGGAAATTAAAAAAAAATTTCCATCTCAAACGTATTATAATGTTTAGGATTTTAAGTTACCTGGGAAATCATAAGAGAATGTTAAATTTGAGTACAGTAGGTAAGGTGCTTGCTTTGTACTTAGCCAACTCAGGTTTGATCCCTGACATCCCATATGGTCCCCTGAGCACCACCAGGAGCAACTCCTGAGGCCAGACCCAGGAGTAACCCTTGAGCACTGCTGGGTGTATCCTCCTTCAAATTGATGACCTCTGTTTTAGAAAAAAAAAGTTACCTATTTCTTATAAATTGCCACTTTGTATTGATTGTAAAAGTTGAAACTGTATACATGCATTACTGTATACTGTATACATGCCTGAACACGGTTAAACTATTCTGATTTAGCTGGTCAGTGGTGGGGGTTGGACACTGGAATATTTAAAATTTCTCAGGTTATTCAAATGTGAAGTCAAGTATAAGATTTGTAATTCCTTAGCAATACAGCCATCTAAAATCTCCCTCTTCACACCAGACCACTGTCTGACTAGACTAAAATTGAGGAGGGGGAAAAGAGGAACTCGGACAGCTATCCATGGTCCTGAAATGGACTGCCATTAGTTATTTATAGAGGAGATGAGCATTTATTTTGAGATGGCCAAACAAAATTCTCTACTGTTGTATGTTTCTGATTGATTGTAACATGAACTTCTGTTAAGTTTTGAACTAATTCTCTGTATATTTTCTTTCTACATTAGTACTAACTTCTATCTTGATATGAGAGAGAAAATGATATAGTCGTGAGGAGCAAGAAGATAAAGATACTGAAAAAGGTTGCTTAGCTATTTATTCAGAGAGAAAATCAAGGGAAGATTAAAATAATTTGCTTTTGGAAAGTTCATGTATTTTTTATTTTTTAGCTGAATGATATCACCCTAAATTTTTATTTTTATGTTTAAGCTATAAGTAATATTATCTCATTTTCACAGAACATCTTCATCTTAAGTTGTTTAATAAATTGTAACTCTGAAGATTTCTTAATGATATATTGTGTAGATTTACAAAAATATCAATTAACAGGGTATTAGAGCCACAATTAATTAGACATAACTTAGGGGCTATGTTTTATGCCCTTCCCCACATTCCTTATATTATTAACAAAACTGAATTGACTACACAGTGATTTATTTCCCCATGGGTTAAAACTCTATATGCTTATCCCACAAACATTTACAGGGATGCTGTGCATTCCACAAATCCCTCCAGTGTTAATTAAATAACAAAAGTCCTGGGTAAATGTTTTGAACTCTCTACATTATGACTGTTCTCAGAAAAAGGGAAAGGGAGAAAAGTTTTCTGGTATAATTGGCATTATGAAAATATGAGCCTGATTTGCTAACCTTAAAATGTCATACATCTGAACCTCACCTTATGAGCCAATTGCTCAAAAACATATGTCTCTTCCTTGATCAATTCTAGCATTTCCCATAAATCTAACAAATCATATAGAATATGTTCCCAGATTTCCGAAAGCAATTGAAAAGCAAAAACTTTAGGCCAAGTATCAATTCATTGTTGCTTTCAGACCCTCAGGCAGTTTGAAGAGATAATGGGATGGGGAGGAAATAGCACAGCAGGTAGGGCATTGGCCTTGCATGCGGCTGACATGACTGACCTGAGTTCGATTCCTCCACCCCTCTCGGAGAGCCCGGCAAGTTACCGAGAGTATCTCACCCACATGGCAAAGCCTGGCAAGCTACCCATGATGTATTCAATATGCCAAACACAGTAACAAGTGTCACAATGGAGACATTACTGGGCCCACTCAAGCAAATCGATGAACAACAGGAGGACAGTGAGAGTGACATTAAAATAACACAAGAACTTATTTTTCTCATTATCAAGATCTGTGCTTTTGTACTCTTCGAGCTACTGCTTTGGACAAGAAGGGAGCATCTGTTTTATATTTTCTTAAATATTACAAATTTCAAAGAATGAGCTTTACAAGGGTCAGGACAAATGGTCCACCATTGGAAGTCTGCCTCAAGAACTAGGGGAGAGGGCAGTTGAGATAGAGAAGGGACCATTGTGACAATGGTAGTTGGAAGAGATTGCTCCAGATGGGAGATTTGTGCTAAAAGTTGGTAAAGGATCAAAAATGATGGCCTCTCAGTATCTGTATTGAAAACCACAATGCCCAAAAGGAGAGAGAGAGAAAAGAGGAGGGGGAGGAAGAGGAGGAAGAGGAGGAGGAGGAGGAGGAGGAGGAGGAGGAGGAGGAGGAGGAAGAGAGATAGAAAAGGAAGAAGAAGACTACTACCTAACATAAAGGCAGGCTGGAAGAAGGGTAGCAGGAGGGATGTGGGTGATTTTGCTGGTGGGAAATGTACACTGGTGGAGGGATGGGTGTTAGAACACTGAATGACTGCAACCTGATCATGAAAGGTTCGTAACTGCATCTCATGGTGATTCAATAAAAAAATTCATTTAATAATAAAAAATAATGAGTTTCAGATAAGACCCACCTACCTCATGACAATAGAATAGCAAGTTGAGTGTTTGTCTTGCAGTTGACAAACCCTTGTTTGATACCAGGCACTCCTGATGATACCCTAAGTACTGCCAGATGTAATTCCTGAGTCAAGAGCCAGGAACAAGCCCTGAGCCCTGCTAGGTGCAGCCAAATTTTTAAAGACCTCCATACCTCTCAATGAACGTTCAGAATTACAAATTTGGCTAACATAACAATAGAATAGAGTACAGTTAAAAGACTGTGATCAGAGCATTTATTCCTCATTTAATCAGACTTTTAATCATTGGTCTGATAGTTACAAGTCTTTCATTAGACTCAGATCAAGATGCTTTAAAATATATACAAGAGTTTTAGCTTTGCTAGGTGTGACCACAATAATAAAAATTTACACAAACCCAATCACCTTTCAATGGAGACCCTGAACCCCTAAAGTTGTACGCAGCCAAAATAAGACTAACTCACTAAATAAATTCCAGATTCAGGAGTGAGTTTACTATCAATAAAATTAGAATAATTTTTTGTAAAGCACTTACAATGATCAACAACAAAAAAGTCCAAAAATTCCATAAAAATATGGGGAGAGGAAACGAACAGGGTCTTCTCTAAGGAAGACCAATGTATGACCTATGTGCTCATGAAAAAAACACTCATCATCACTTATTATCAGGAAAATTCAAATCAAAATAACAATGGGTTATCATCTCACATTAGTGAGAATGGCACATATCAGAAATAGTGGGAACCATATGTGTTGCGGAGATGTGGTAAAAATGGAACTCTCATCCATTGCTGGTGAGAATGTTGTCTGGTTCAACCCCAAAGGAAAACAGTATGGACAGTTCTCAGAAAACTTAAAATTGAGCTGCCATATCACCCAGCAATTTTGGTTTGGAAAATTTATCCCCAGGGCATAAAAAGATTCATTCAAAAGGACATGTGTACACCATTGTTTGCTGCAGCATTTAATATAATAGCTAAGATTTGGAATCATCCTCAATGTTCAAAACAGATCAGTTGGTCATGAAGATATTATAGATAGACACAATGGAATACTATACAGCTATAAGGAATGACAAAATCGTGCAATTTGCTAAAATATAAGTGGAACTGGAAGATGTTATATTTAATGAAGCAAGACAGAAGGATAGACACCAGATGATATCACTTATAGGTGGTATTTAGGGTAACTGGATGAGAAAATTCAATGGTTTAAAGGGGAGATGCCTCAATCACCCTTGGTCGGAAAGCATACGGAGGAGAGGGAAAGAAAATGAGTGAAGGGTGAGGAAGGAGAGACAGGTGAAAAGCAACAGGAGGCAAGTGTTCAATGTACATTGGTGGCATGAATGACTGATAGAACTAAATATCCATACCACAGAGACAACAATACTGATCTTTTGAAATCAACTTCAAAAGGTGCCTATAGCGTGGCAGGCTGGAGTGGGCGGTGGGGGAGGGGTGTGGAAAGGGAACCTGGGAACACTGCAGGATGGAAGATAAACCTGGTGGAGGGATCAGTGATCGAACATTGATTTCTAAAACCCAACTATGAATAACTTTGTAAATCACTGTGATTTCATAAAATAAAATTTGGGAGAATTTTTTTTTTTTGGAAAAAGAATCATTTTAACATAGTTTCCTTAGACTTCCATTGTGACTCCGGTCTATACATGAAGCACTCTGTAAATCTGGCTATTTATTGGCCCTTTGTGAAGAAGTCTCTGTAAAATCTAGAAGCAAAATATGGGAAAATGAAGGATAACATTTTTCAGCCTTGCTGCAGGGAGCTTAGGTTTATTGAGTTTGTCCCATCACAGTGCTCCCATTCCTCTGTGTTTATTTGTAACTTCTTTCTTTGTGCTCTGTTGACTTGTGAATACTGTTATTCTCCTTAAGTCCTTTGCACAGTTAATTCAGAGCAATGTCCTTTTTGTATGGACACAAGAAGACAGTTAATGTATGCTTTCAAAACTTGGGAGTTAATTGACTCTGAATGATATTTACCTCCTGGACATCTGTTCTCTGAGTTAAGCCTCAGTTGCCCTTACTTCCTAGCACCCCAAAAGCCGGGTCCCAATGAGGGACTGGATGGCCCCGAGGCAAGCTGTGAGCTATGTGCTACTCTGGCATCGAAATGGGCCTGGCCAAAGTGCCATAATACTTAACTCTAAGTTCAGAGCATGGTCATGGACAAATGATGTCATGATCCAAAAAACAATAACTATATTCGAACCCTGCTAGGGTTAGGAAAAATTAATCTGGCCTGAGCACTGTAGTCTGAGTCTGTGGCGAGATGTTCCCAGGAGAGCCACCCTACAAGCTCAATGTGTCTCTTCCTGTGTCCATACAAAATAACAAATATTAAGAAGTAGAATTCAGGTGTTAATAAAGGTGTTAATTAAGTTATTGGACTAAGGAGAAGAGGAACATTCCTAGATGGTCTTTCCACCCTTAAGTCTGATGGGAGGTCAGGAAGGGCTTTTTTTATGTTGATTTTGCTACCAGACAAGGTGTAGTGTCCACACTTAGTGCTGGGGAGTAGGGGAGAGACCAGAGAGTTGGAGAGAGATGAGAGAGCGACCAGGGCAGCAAGATGGAGCATGCAGAGACTAGCAAGGGGGACAGAGAAAGAAGAATGTAGAAGAATACAGGAGCAGGCACGTGGAGAGAGTGAGCCCAGGCTGCAAGATGAAGTGTGAAGAGATAAGCAGGAGAGACAGGAGGAGCCGGGAATGAAGGGCAGTGTGAAACTAGAATGGGGGCTCAGAGAGACTGAAACAGGCGCTTGGAGAGAATGGGATGAATGGCAACTGATCAACCAATTGGCTTGGCCCTTGCTTCCTCCTTCGTCCATCCCATGGCATAGGCCACCCTGGCTGGATGAGTGACTAGAGACTACGGAATCCCGACGGCAGGGCCTTCCCTAGCCGCCCAGAGATTATACAGGGGAATGGGACCAGAGAGATAATATGAGTCTAAGGCTCTTGCCTCGCACACAGCTGACCTGGATTTGATCTTCACCACCATATACGGTCCCCAAGCACCCCCCAAAACTAAACCTTGATCGTCAACAGGTGTGGCTCCCCCAAAACAAAACAGAAAGAATAAGGAACTCTGGAGTCAATGGCCACACTTTCTGGGTTCTAGAGACTGACTAGATGGGGTGCTCACAACTTTCTAAGGTACTGGTGGATCCCAGCTCTCAAGTCCCTCGTTCTGCTGTTCAGGCAGAATTGTGAGAAACTTGTTTTTCCAATAAATGATCTTAAACCTCTTGTTTCTCCAAGAAGCCATGTTGCTCATTGAAGTTAACAAAGAAAACAGAAATGCCACTCTCTTACCATTAAGACTGCATGGGACTGTTGTGTGAAGACATTCATCTCCAAACCCACACAGGGTAGATAAAAAGAAAGGGTAGATAAAGTGAAACAATGAATCGGGTAAATCCTGCACCAGGGTTTATGGCATTGGTGCCTCCTATCTGGATTCAAGGTCAGCATAATATCACTTGAGAAACTTGTTTCAAAGTTGCCCTCATTGTGCTTCCAGTACAAGTTGGAAATAGATACAGTGGTGAACCCTATCAATATTAGAACACGAGGAACAAGTCTACTCACAGGGTGTTACAATCTGAGATGCAATTTAACTACCTAAAGCTCAAAAATTTTTTGAAGTAAAATAGTTTTACTTAGAAAAACATAAGGATGTGTGTCTGTCTGTCTCTGTGTTAGAGAATGTGTGTGCACATTGCAGTTGTGACGCAAGCATCAGACAGAAGGCACTGAATTATTTTTTAAAGAAATGAGAATGAAAGAAATTTTCTATTCAAATATGTCTGGAGCCTCAGTTTAGAACAGGTGACTACTCTTACTTACTCATGTAAAATCTTATCTTTGTATGATATTTTGCTTAATGTAGCTGAAACTCTTATGCACCTCATTTCTGCACAAATTCCTGCACAAATAATTCTGTTCTCATGAAGTAACAAGTTTAAACTCAAAGCAGCTTAATTGCAGAAAAGAGTGTAGGAAATTTGTTCACTAAAATAGTAAAACTAGAAATCCACAGCTTTCCTAAATGACAAATCCTTCCATACTCTCATTCAAAACACTGCCTCATGGGTCTAGAATGGAGACTCCCAAATTTATTTGAGACCTTTTCTCAGAAATAAAATTACTAAGTAGCCCTCTCAGAATCTACCTTCTTTTAGCAAGCAAAGAGAAAACACCTCTTAATTTTCACCTGCAGCTACTACCATCCCTCTAAAGGGGCTCAGCATCCCCAGCAAATGGCATCAGCCATTTGGGTAATAATGTTCTAGAGAGTGACCAATCCCAGCCTATAGGATGACACTGGATAAGAGATCTGGGGCAATCCAGTCCATTCTTTTGACTATTCAGCCCTGTGATGTGAGACAGAGATGCAAGCAATGGGATAGGATATTTCTACCTGAGGTCTCTGAGATCTGGGCCACAGTCCTATGCTGATCCTACGATGTTAGGCCACTAAACCATATGACTGGCTATCAGACCACCTGGAAAAAGTATAGGTCTTCATTCTGAGTCTGGGGACATCTTCAAGCACAGAAGCAAGCACAAAGCAAAGATAAACAATGTCTTCAGGGGAGAAGATTTTGTGCCAACATCAACAACTCACACCAAAGTACCTCCTGCTCCCCCAAATCCATGCAAGTGAGACAGGTTCTAGAAAAGAGTCACCTAAGTCCTGCCTGAACAATGAACCAGGACAAAAATGTGAGGTCAGAGATGAACTACTTATCCAAGATCTGCTCTCATGAGTCATTTGTGACCTCAGTGCACATTCTTTCAAATTTCTGAGCATAAAGTGTTTTAGTTTTATAAAGCAATGTCAGCTTTGCAAATTCAAAGGAAATCTTAATGTCGGCAATACCTAGTAACACGTTTTTCAAAGACCTATTAAGACTATTCTAGCTATTGAATATGTCTTTGTGAGAGAAAATGCTGAGTGAACCCCAGTTTCCCCTCAAATACAGGAATTTTAATGATAAACTCACCAAGAGACGCAAAAACCAGCTGGATTTAATGCAATGTTTTTTTGTATCTGTTGACTAATTTCTTCCACAAATGACAAGTACTAACTTGTCCATCTGTGACATGTCTCTGCTTTGTTCCCAGTAATTCACTCCTACCCTTCTCCACCCACTTCTTTGGGACAAACTGAAACCCACTAATTTATTCATTCAAAATCTATTAAACACCGATTATAAATTAGGGCAATTGGGATTTGTAATTTTTGTTTTACTTTGGCAGCTCGGAAATATTATGGGTCAACTCAGGGTTTCTTCTAATTATCACATAATATACAACAGCAAAGCTATAATATGTAACATATAATCAAGACTTACATCCTGGTTTTCTCTGGGCCTTGCTAAGTTGTATCTTTGTGCTGACATGTATATTAATAATATCCACTTTCACTCTCAGATTGGTCGGTGGAATGATAAATTGGATGGGCATCCTATAGATAAATAGACTCACCAGCAGTGCCAGCAGGCTTTGTGTGGGGTGTGGGAGGAACAGGGAGTCAAGTGAGAAAAATAAGGACCCACATTTCAGGGGCCACATATAACCTTAGTAATTTGCCAGACTGTGACAGACTGAGAGGAAACCAAGAAAATTGCTACCACTTCTAAGAAGACTGTTTAGAAATTATTTCTTTTCAGAGACAGACAAATAAGCTGATAATAGATTCCAAATCCATTTCATAGCTATGTACACAGTGGCAACCTCTCTGTACCACATTTCCCTCACATGCAAAGTCAGGAGAATAATAGTATCTATTCCAAAAAGTGGTTGTAAAGATAACATAAAGTAAATTCTTGAAAGGTTATTTTTTCCCCCTCTTGCCACAAATAACTACTCTCAATTGAGATCCTGGTCTCAAACAACCTCTAGAATTAAAGTTGTCAACACAAGGTGGGTACACTTTGGGGGCAAATTTAGTGCAAGGACACTGATTTGGATATATGCAAAAATCAACCCAATCAAATGCTTTATTTTAGGAAATAAAAACTTCATGAGTAAGGCAGGTCACTGGAGGGTAATCTCAAATATTAGGAAACTTCTGGTCCCAGTTTGATTTTAGCACATGCTCCTTAGACTTCATGGTTCTGGAGCCCCCAGAAACAACCACCATTATCCCACATTCTTGTGGATTTGTGTTATAATCTTCCAGAACCAGTCAGTTAATGCCCCTTCCCACCTTAAATGAATTCAGAGGGAAACACCAAGATCAACCATTAAGAAAGAAACACAGAGGAAATATGGGATCCCAGATTCAAGGTCAACTGGAACCTTCCTCTTGGGAACTTTAAATTCTTAGACCTTACTCTCTGAGCCCAAATTCAGATGACTCCTGCTCCCTGGAAACCCCTATAATAACAAAGTTTCTTGGATCTCTATTGGTTCCAACTGCTTGCTCTTCCCCCATTTTCTTTTCTACACAGCCAAGACCTTGTGTCCTACTACTGTAGTATACTTTCACTGGAACTTGATAGTTCACATCTCATAGAGTCCACAATGCATCTAAAGATTCCAATTCTTATGTTGATTCTATTTTTTTGTTTGTTTGTTCTTGGTCCATACCTGGTTATTCTCAGGGGTCTGCATTCAGGAATTATTCCTGGTGGTGCACATGGGACCATATGAAATACCAAAATCGAACCTGTGCCAGCAGCATGCAGGGAAAGAGCCTACCCAATGTACTATTGCTCCAGCCCTTCTGTGTTGATTCTATCCTGCACTTGAAAATCCCCAAGCAGAGAAGCATGCTGAAAGTAGACTATAGAGCGAACACAATTGCCACTCAATGCCTCTTTTGCAAACCACAGCACCCAAAAGGAGAGAGAGAACAAAAGGGAATGCCCTGACACAGAGGTAGGGTGGGGTGGGGGAGATGGGAGGTGGGAGGGATATTGGGATCCGTGGTGGTGGAAAATGGGCACTGGTGGAGGGATGGGTACTTAATCATCGTATAATTGAAAGCCAAGCACACAAAAATTTGTAAGTCTACAACTGTACCTCTTGGTTTTTCACTTATAAAATTTAAAAAAAAAAAAGAAAATAAAATCCCTAAGCAAAGACAGAGTGTTTCCAGTGGGTGTGGCTCCTTGGTGAAAGTTTACAGTTTCTGGGTTGTCAATGCCCTGATTTTCTCCACTGGGATCAGTTCCTAACCCACTAGTATGTTTCTCAGACACAACCCTCTTTGCAACATCATTTCAGCTGTGACAAAATTTAACCATCCACTCTTATCATTGGATAAGTTTTCAGTTGTTGCACAGTGTATCTGTGATCACTGAAATATCTATGTATCTGCGTTTACCACAAGACATGGGTCTCTGTAAATCAAGAAGTCTGGCTTCATTCATGTTTGTATTTCCAGGGAACTAAGCAGTCTCCAGCTACTCATTGGCCGTTGATGGAAATGTCAATCTAGCTGGGTTTTCTCATCTATCCACACATATTAAATCTTGGCACACTGGATTTGGGCAGCACTACCTGCTGAAACCAGAGAAGGAGGCACAGAGAGATCTTGCATCACCTCTTAGGTGAGGCCCAAGTATCCTGAGATACACAGGAGCTTCACTCCTTATCCGACTGCCTTACTCCCCCCAGACAGATTAAATGGTAAGAGACTCTATTTTCTAAATCTGCTCAAGAATTGGAAGCAAAACCTTAAAGATTGAAGACAAGTTTGGAAGGGGGTAAAGAAATGAAGAAAATCACCAAAAGGGACAAAAGGCATGAAACTTGTTCCTGAGGCAGTTTGAACTTCAACGACGGTCAGTGAGTTTCAGAATGTTAGGGAGATGTCACAAAACCCTGGCAACAAAAAGACCACATTTGAGGAAACTGTATACTCCTTGTCTGTATACTACTCGTCGACGATCAAGAATCAGGGACGCTGTCTCATTTGCCAAGGTGTCGAAAATCAGATGGGCTGGTCATGTAATGAGATTTAAAGACGACCGCTGGACTAGAGCTGTTACCGACTGGATTCCACGGGATGTCAAAAGACCGCGTGGCTGCCCACCTTCCAAATGGTCAGACTTCTTCGTCAAGATCATGAACGATCGGTTTGAGGCCCTTCATGTTCCCGGAGCGAACAGATGCCATTGGGCTACACTAGCACGCGACAGGGACAAATGGAGACGTTACTGGCGCCTGCTCGAGCAAATCGCCGACTAATGGGAAGTTAAATGATTATTAAATGATGATTAAGTATACTCCTCTGTCCCAATCCCCAAACAAATGCTTTCTCTGGGAGCTCATGGAATTCCAGTAACTTTTGTTTGATATCTGGTTTCTGTTTTATGTTCTTGTTGGGCCTGATTTTACCTTCATATCTACAGATTAGCTTCCTCGGACTCCCGCTGACTCACTTTGGGGATTAGGGTGGATTTGTACACCCTGAGTACTTCGTCTAGTGCCTCCGAGGTTACACAGACATCCCAAGTGCTGATGTCTGCGTAACCATTGAGGCCTCTCCCCTCATTGGAGTGTCTAAGACTTTTCATGCACCCACCCACCCTATGGTGCTTTAAAAATGCAGGTTCTGGTTCTGTAGGTTGAGGGTGCAGTCTGAGAATCAGAATTTCTGACAGATTTCCATATGTAGGCAATGTCAGCCTGGGTACATGTCATTAAAGACTCCACTTCTACCAGAATATCCAAAGTGACCACATAACGAGAAATAAGTGAGGTACTCCGTAGATCCTCAAGAAGAAAATACTAGAATTCTATTGTTCACTTTATCTAGTAATGTTCAATCTAAGCTAACAGGGTACTTTCACTGGGTGCATCTGTCCATTGACTTCCCATCACAATTAAAGTTTAGAATCCTGAGAAAATGGTGGAATAAAGTTCTGCAGGTCTTGCTGTTACTGTTTTTGGCATATCAAATATGCCATGGGGAGCTTGACAGGCTCTGCTGTGCAGGCAGGACATTCTCAGTAGCTTGCCGAGCTCTCTGAGAGGGACGGAGGACTAGAACCCAGGTCAGCCACGTGCAGGGCAAATGTCCCACCCGCTATGCTATGGATCTGCCCTTAAATGACTAATTGAAAATGTACACTGGTGAAGGGATGCATGTTTGATCATTGTATGACTGTAATCCAAACATTAAAGCTTGCAACTATCTCACCGTGATTCAATAAAATTTTTAAAAAAGAAAAGAAAGGAAAACATCCTCATAAATTTACATCTGGCAACTAAAAAGCTGGTCTCGAAATCTAAAATCTTAATAAAGATGAATTGGAATATGACCTCATAGTCATCATCAATTGTGATATTGATAAGATATTAGATCTAAAAATAGTCACTGTCACTGTCCTCTCATTGTTCATCGATTTTCTCGAGTGGGCCCAGTAACATCTCCATTGTGAGACTTTGTTGTTACTGTGTTTAGCATATCAAATACATCACAGATAGTTTCCCAGGCTTTTGCCGTGTGGGCAAGATACTCTCGGTAGCTTGCTGGGCTCTCCAAGAGGGGCAGAGGAATCAAACTCGGGTCAGCCATGTTGGCTGCATGCAAGGCAAATGCCCTACCCGCTGTGCTATCTCTCCAGCCCTGAAAATAGTATTGCATATAATTTGAAGTAATCATTGCTGCTTCGAGGTCACATATATACAATGTTTTACCAAAATTCAGAAGTCATAGCTCTGCACTCTCAGCTGCTGGTCCTTGCACTATGGAAGAAATATTCTAGCATCCTTCGGTCAGCTCCTCTTAATCTATCTCATCACTGTGACAGTTGTAAAATGAACAAGTTTATCACTTACTTTTGCCCAGATGTAAATCTCTACTGATGTCATGTCATTAACTACTCCTCTCTTTTCCATTATCCTCGCTATGTTTAACTTCCACAATGTTGTTCCCACCTTACAATTTCAAATTTATGTCTTGAGGTATCAGAAATTCTAAATCTTTATTATGTTGGTGTCAGGAAAATGCCTCAGACATCTGGCACACAAAGACATTTATTGGTCGCCAGCACCTCAAACATCACAAAGTACCTGACTAAGAGCTGTTCCTGATTAATGCCAGTTGTGAGCAAACCCCAAAAATCTTTACTATGTGAAACATGCTTTGTTATTCTGGAAGAGCACTTACTTTGCATTCCCACACAAATCCCTTTTGTTTTGTCTTTCCAGGATTCCTTTGTGCTTTTTCAGGTAATAAAACTTTTATTTCAATTACAAGCAATCTTAAAGATAGTAGCAACCCCAAAAGCCTAACTTTTTATTTGGTAGTTTTGTGGGTTTTTTTTGGAGCCATACCCAGAGGTAATTAGGGCTTACTCCTAGTTCTGTAGTAAGGGGTCACTCCTTGTGGGCTTGGGGGACTATATTCAGTGCTGGGAATCAAATAAGTGTTGGTCACATGCAAGGCAAGTACCTTTAACTCTGTACTTCCTTCAGTCCCTTTATTTTATCATTGTTGTGTGTTTTGTGGTATAGGGATTGAAGCCAATGCTTTATACATAAAAGATGTGTGTTTTACCACTGAATCATGTAAAGCACACTGTCATCACGTTGTTCATCGATTTGCTCGAGCAGGCCCAGTAATGTCTCCATTTTGAGACTTGTTGTTACTGTGTTTGGCATATTGAATACATCACGGGTAGCTTGCCAGGCTCTGCCATGCAGATGAGATACTCTCGGTAGCTTGTCGGGCTCGACGAGAGGGGCAGAGGAATCGAACCCGGCTCAGCCTGGCTGGCTTTGCGCAAGGCAAATGCCCTACCGCTGTGCTATCGCTGTCCACCACTGTAACAGGCAAGGGAGAAAGGGCAAAACCAATGAATCATATTCACAAAATATCCTAAAAGCTTGCCTTTCTCTGACATGATGATTAGACACTACTCAGGGAAAATTCTTGCCACCCCAAATCTCAGAGCAACTTCTCCACAACTTTATTATTGAACTTTTCTTTAAATTCTATGAGCTCTTTGGCAATAAACTTTCCCCCCATGGCAAGTTACCACAAACTTGGTGATGTAAACCAATAAAAATTAAGGATCTAGAACACTGGAAAACTGTAAAGAACTATTGCAAACTCAAAAACAAGAAGGAAAAATGTTCAATTGGAAAAGGAGAAAATCTCACCCATGAGTAGATCTATTCCTGGACATCTCATACTTTACACCACCAATATAACAAGAATAGCAAACCACATTTGATTGGGAAGGCAACCAATCTTAGGGGGTAATATATTTATACATTTATACATATACGTATATATATTCACACAAGGCTCAACCTTTAAAAAATATCTATAATCTCTGGCTAAATAAATAGCAATACTCCTACATTAAAATAAAATTAATCTGGGTAAAATGCAGCAATCTTCACACACTTTCCTCTAAGAAACCTTTTTTGTCTCATTTTTAGTGGATTATTCATAACAAGCAATACAAAAGAATAATTTCAGTTCTGCTTGGAGGGCAGGGTTTGGGGTTCAGGATGGAAATATGGTGGTCGGAAGGTATAATGGTGATGGAATTAGTGTTTGAATACTAAATGTAATCAAATATTTTGAACAACTTCATAAAAATAAAAAAAAAACCATAAAGAGGGGAAATCCTTAGACACTTCTCCAAATAAGATTACAAATAGACAAAGCATGTTGGGAGGATTCTCCCAGGATGGGAGAAACATGCTGAAAGTAGACTATAGACCAAACATGATTGCCACTCAATGCCTCTTTTGCAAACCACAACACCCAAAAGGAGAGAGAGAGAACAAAAGGGAATGCCCTGCCACAGAGGCAGGGTGGGATGGGGGGATGGGGAGTGGGAAGAATAGTGGGACCCGTGATGGTGGGAAATGGGCACTGGTGGAGGGACGGGTACTTGATCATTGTATAACTGAAACCCAAGCACAAAAATTTGTAAGTCTACAACTGTACCTCATGGTGTTTCACTAATAAAAATTTTTTAAAAAGATTACAAATAGACATTAAGCACATGTAAATAATTTCTCAGAATCATAAATCATAGGGAAATACAAATAACAGTCATGGTAAGATAGCTTCTTATAACCACCCAGATTACTAAAATTAATGATAATAACAGTGTGTTGACAAAGGATAGAGGAATTAGAAGTCTTGTATATTACTAGTAGGAGTGCAAAATAATTAAGTTAATTAAGTTGCTCAGGAATATATTGTAGCAGTTCATTAGATAGTTGAACATAGTTGTCCCATCTTCCATCAGTTTCAATCCTAGCATTAACCTTAAATAACTAAGTAGACACTCACTTTTTTAAATTAATTTTATTGAATCACTGTGAGATAGTTATAAGCTTTCATGTTTGGGTTACAGTCACACAATGATCAAATACCCATCCCTCCACCAGGGCCAGTGCACATTCCCCACCACCAATACCCCTGGTATACTCCCCCTTTCGCACCCTGCCTCTGCCTCCATTGGCAGACATGATTCCCCATAATCTCTCTCTACTTTGGGGCATCATGGTTTGCAATACAGAACCTGAGAGGTTATCATGTTTGGCCCTTTATCTTCTTTCTGCACACATCTCCCATCCCGACTGATTCCTCCAGCCATCTTTTTCTTAGTGATCCCTTCTCTATTCCAGCTGCCTTCTCCCCTTTGCTCATGAGGCAGGCTTCCAGCTATGTAGCAATCTATTTGTTCCATGCATCTACTGTCCTTAGGAGTCAGCCTCATGTTATGTTGTTTTATACTCCACAAATGTGTGCAGTCCTTCTATGTCTGTCCCTCTCTTTCTGGTAGAGTCACTTTTTAAAAGGCACATCAGCACACAGGCATTTGTATTTGTACCAGCACTATACACCAAGGTCAAAAGGTCACAATAGCTCAAATGACAACCACTAGATAAGTAAATAGACTATGGTCTATCCATCCATAAAATAAAATATTATTTATCCATAGAAAAGGAACAACGTGCTGGTAGATACTACAATATAGATGAACCAGACACAAATGGTCACAAAGTGGATGTTTTTATTCAGAAGTAATGCCTGGGGCAGCTAAATCCACAGAGACAGAATAGAGATTAGTGTAGATCACCAACGGGAAAGGAGACAGGTGGAAGGGCAGAAACAGAGTTGTGGGCACACAACTCTATAGATGGCTTAAAGACCATTTAAAATGGCTAATTTTATCTAATGCAAATTTCACCTTGATAAATACACACAGAGAAATGCTCATGAATAGATATATAAGCAAACGTAACATCTTCCAGCTCTAGGGACCTAAGTCTAAAATAAATGGCTGCATGTGACTGCATTTTCCCTGGAGACAGTAAGAGAGGGTTCGTTCCTTGCCTGCTTGGCTTCTGGAGACCCCATGTATTTCTGGACCTGTGGTCTCTCCCAGAAATGGCTTCACTCCGGCCTAGGCTTCTGTCAGCACATCTTCTCTGTGACTCTCTGAATCCCACAAACTATCCCATGTCAAGATCCTCGATTCATCTGCAAAGTGCCTTTTCCCAAGACAACTCATGTCCACAGGCTTTAAGGAGTAGCTTAAAGACACATCCTGGGGGTCAGTATTTGACCACTCTTTGTCTCTTACTTTGATACGTTTTTTTCCTCTTGTCTAAGTTAGAGAGCATCAACTATCTGTAACCACAGGACATCAAGCTTTATATTTCTCAGCACTGCATTCTGAATGAAGGGGTCCGGGAAAGCAGCACTGGGGACTTGGTGATTTCTCGACCATAAAGAGAGAATGACATATACATTTATATGAATTTTATGGCTGACATTGTGATTTTTAAAAATAATTTATCAAAGAGCCATGATTTACAAAGTTACTGATAGTTGCATTTTAGGCATACAATAATTCAACACCAATACCTCCAACAGTGTCAACTTTCATCCACCATATTCCCAGATTCCCAACCCCTACTTAAACCCCCTCCTGTCAACTTGACAGTCACATTACAATATTTCATTGGTTGCCACTTATATCTCATGTTTTTAATTCTGTGTTTCCTCCCCGCCCCCAAGAACACAGAAGCCAGATGAGCAGAACAAAATATGGAAAGCTGAAATACAGCATTTAATTGGGCTGTAGAAACTGCACTGAAACAAGTCAAGAAACAGGCAAAATGCATGAACTGAAAAAAGAGCTACAGCTCTTCACATATAAGATATGGTGAGGGGGACTATCTACCCAGCTTTATTGGGAGACCCCCTCCAATCATCAAGACTAATGTTCAGAGGGGACCAGGGAACATCAACCCCAGGACACCCTCTTCTATCTCCAGACAAAATTAACCATTTTTCTCCGTTTCACACTTAGGTCCTAAGTATTCAACAGGCTGCCTTCAACTCTCACAGTCATTGTGGGATTTATTAAGGAAGACACATGCTTTAGTCATCTCTTGGCCACTGCCTAGCAGTACCCAGCATAGAAAACTTAAGCAAGGCCTCAGGCTATGAAGTCCAAAGAAGAGCTGCTGTGTTTGGTTGCCATGAGCATTCAAAGGAATTTGCATTCTATCTTCACACAGACTTTGATTCGTATCTGGAAAATCAAGTTTGCAATCACAAAACCTTCAGGCGACCCAGCAACCTCTTCAGTTCCTTAACTTTCAGATCAGTTGACCAGAACCTGGCATCAGTTTTCACAGGTGCATTTTGAAAAGTCCTGCTGGCTTAGTGAGCATATGCTAAGCTGTAAGCACAGTCTCAACTGTCTCACCTTCTGATAGGCCAGGTCACTGGGTTTTCCTGAGCCTTTATGGGCAGTGCTATTTGACTGTCTCTGCCTTAAACAAACTATTAATGTTGCCAACTCATTTGACTTTGACCTAGAAGTTTTATTCATGCAAAAAATGGAGTGAGCTAGGTTCACATACGGAAGTCAAGGTTCCTGGAAGAGCAAAGGACATTCTTTGTTCAGTGTATCATCCTGGGATTCAGATAGCACTCATATTTCATTCTTAAAAGCCACTGCATGAGTCAGTCCTGCTTTATAGATATGTGTTTGTTGAGAGAGGAGGATGGTGTTTGCTCACCCAGGGTGGAGAAAGCACTAAGGGAAGCGAGATATTACTTTTCCCCTCTCCCCTTGGGCTATAACCTTTAGTCAGTACACACTGCATCATGTCAGCTACTTAGAACAACACTGGTAGTCTACGTTGCCTGTAAAGCACAGCATGTAGGGTTTCAATTTAGTGCAACTATCAGTTATTCCATTCTGTACTAAGAACCTAATGATGCTCTGTGACTTCCACACTTTAGAGTCAGGACAGTGTAAAAAGTAAAATCACACTTCTTTACTCCGCCAAAGCAAGAAATCCAATGTTAACACTAAGGAAACCCATACAGTGTCAGGTTAATCTCAGCCGATAGTTTTTTCGCACAAGTTTTAGTCACTTTATTTTAAAATTTTTTTCTTGTTTTTGGTTCACACCTTGAGATGCTAAGGGGTTACTCTTACTCTACACTCAGGAATTACTCCTAGCAGTGCTTAGGAGACCATGTGGGATGCCAGGGGTCAAAGTCAGGTTGGATAAGTGCTTTACCTGCTGTGCTACCTCTCCAGCCCCATGTAGTCACTTTCTAAACCATTTTTCATTGTACAATACAATTTCTGGCTAGAGACTTTCTGCTGAAGGAAACTCCCATATCCATGTTGTTGGGGGAATGTTGGGAAACTCACAAGACTAGTAGGACGTACAGACAGTGGAAGGCTATTCAGTCTTTACTCACTGTTCACTGTCTTCCCATTGTTCATCGATTTGCTCGAGCAGGCTCAGTAACATCTCCATTGGAGAATTTGTTGTTACTGTGTTTGGCATATCAAATACATCACGCGCGGCTTGCCAGGCTCTGCCCTGCAGGTGAGATACTCTTGGTAGCTTGCCGGGCTCTCTGAGAGGGGCGGAGGAATCGAACTCGGGTCGGCCATGTTGGCTGTGTGCAAGGCAAATGCCCTACCACTATGCTATCGCTCAGTCTTTATTATGACTCATACAACTGTCCCTCTTCTTTACTTCTCCAGTAGGGAATTGGCATGGTAAAGTGACTAGATGTCCCATTTTCTCCTGCTTGTCCCACTGAGAGTTGTTCAAACATGTGAGTTAGTTTCTGCCTTAGAACAAGGACCAAATCTAGCATAGCACAGAGTGGGAAAAAATAAGCTTTCTAAAGATTCATTTACCCATGAGGATAGACCATGATAATTCTTGACTCACACACTTTTGTTTGTTTGCTTTGGGGCTACAGTTAGCTATGCTCAAGGCTTACTCTGGGCTCTGGGCTAGACTATTACTCCTGGTGGTACTTGAGAGACGAATGTGGTCCCAGGGATTGAACCCAGGTCAACTGTGTACAAGGTGGGCTCTCCAATTCACACATTTTTTAAATAAGAAAAGATCATGCACAAAAGCTCTAGGAAAATACTGTGGATAATAATATTATTCATATTAACATTGCCTACCATATTCCAAGAATTGAGACATTCAAGAACTTAAATGTATCTTATCTCATTCATTTTTCAAGAAAAAAATTAAGAAAGTCCAGCATCCAAGTAAATGAGAATAATAGGTTATAGACCTTCAGCATCATTTTTTTAAACTGTTCACATGCAAGAATAGGTGATCCTTGTCCACCACAAAGCAGACCCCACACAGCCATAGTGCATTTCCCAGACAACTGTCATCCAGTATACTGAGAACTTTCTAGAGAACTCAGTAGACTCCTGATCACTCTTCTCACACCAGCTCTCTCACTCCTACAGTGAACTGTTTCCACATCAGCCTTCCACAAGCACTGAATGCACCATCTTTGCTCTTGGATCCATGCATATCTGATGATAGTATAGGTTAATAGGCAGTAGCTGGAATTTTGTGATTTTTAGTAAATCTGTCTGTTTGGTGTATCCCCATTTCTGATGAAGGGCTCCTAAAACTCTCAGAATTTCCTAAGTAAAAAGAATGGAAAAAAAAGTCTTATGTCATTCAAGTGATTCTAGAAAGTATCCAGATAATCAAAGAGAAGGGGTGATCTGACTGTTCCTGAAGCTCTTGATTAGAAGGCTGGATGTTTTTAGTCTCACACCCCTTGACCTGCAAGGGAGAGGTGATAGAGATGAAGCACAGTCACCAATGGCCAACAAGTTTATCAATAATCTTTGTATGGATATATGGACTTGAAATGCTTCTGGGCTGGTGAGTGTGGTAAGGTTTGGAGAGAGTGGTGCTTTCAGTGGGAGGATAGAAGCATCAAGTCCAATCATGTCCTCAGACACTCTTTGACACTTCTCTTCCCTCTGGCTATTCCAGAGTCACACGCTTTCATAATAAACCAGTGGTCCAGGAAGATATACTCTGTGTTCCATGAGCCACTTTAACAAATTAGTCAACGGTGAGGAGGCGGATGGTGGAGCCTCTAATTTACCCACAGGTAAAACCTAGGTTTGTGCTAGTGTCTTGAATGTATGGGTAAAAGGCAACATCTTGCAGGACTGAGTCCCTGCCCGTGGGATATTGCATTATCTCTGGGAAAGAGTGTCAGAATCTATTTGAAACAATTGAACAATAGGATATGCCATGGCATCTGAGAATTGCTTGGTTATGTAGAAAAACCCTACCACAAATTGGAGTTGGCTGCAGAATCATTACAAAATTAAAAGAAATAATAAACTCTCCCTCTCCAGCCTTTTACTGAATCCAGAGAGGATAAGCACACAGGCGTTAGTCTCAAAGTTTCCTTAATTCAAATCCTGTCATCTCCTACCTAACCGTGATATCTAGGTAATCCCAGAAGCCTTCATTTTCTACTGTATTTAATGAACATTACTAACTGCTATCTTTATTGTTAAGGTTTGATGGTATAACTTCTGAGAAACATGCAGCTCACTGGTCTATGATTTATTAGTGCAGTGTACAGCTTTCTGGCTTAATATATCAGTTCCTGAGAGTGAAGCTAGTTATTCAACCAGCTAGTAAATCCACTTACTCAAAAACCTTCATTGTTTCCTCAATTTGAGAGGATAAGGTTCAAACTTCCTAGCTGGCAATGAAGGTCCTCCGACCTGCTTTCCAGATAAATTTCCCACAAAGCCCTTTTGATACATGATGTTCCAACTTCCTGTGAGCCTCTCAAGTTTCATGTTCTCCGAGTTTCCTCTGTGATTGCAGTGCTTGAATAGATCCCCTAACATTTAACCCAGAGATTTTAATCCCAAAAAATTGTGTATGTGCCTGTCTACTCTCATGAAATCTTAGCTGGTTTTAAGTTGTTGAGAAGTAGGACATTTCACCTCCAGGATGTTACAGATTTCTACATTCTCATAAAATATAAGACCTGGCCACTTTTGGTCTCTCTTCCCAAATGTCAGCCATTCGCTTGGCTTATGTAAGGGCCATCCCTTCATCAAAAGCAAGTCTCTATTCTACACCAATCACCACACACTTCACAGAGTATTATCTAGGTCTCATATATTTACTCACCAGGGTTCCTGCTTGGTACTCTGAAATCAGTTTGCAATCCCCAATGGAAATCTTACTAGCCTAAGTCATTCATCGTCTTCCTTAAGGCTTCTGCATTCATATTCATTTTTCTTCTTCTTTTCAGCTCCTGAGTTGCATTTGTTAAAGTGCGTGTCATTGCAGTACAGCAGTGCATCACGCTCTGTTTTCAGACTTTATATTCTTGCTGCATTGTACTTCTATAAACAGAACCTTCACTCCATGCAGAACCCATGAGGACACAGTACTTGTTTTGGCACCAGATCCATATAGGTCTTGAATTAATAATTCTAATTGAACAAAATCTAGGAGTTTGTTTGGCTGTTGGTTTTGCTTTAGGTTTGAGGCTCACACCTACTGGTGCTTGGAGGCTACTCCTGGCTCTGTGCTTGGGGGGAGTTTGACTCCCAGGGGTGCTAAGATACACTGAGGTGCCAGGGAACAAATCTGGGCCACCTGCATGCAAAACACATGCTCAGTTGTGGGAAGTGGGGTGCAAATAGGTGTCTGGTGGGATGCGCGTAGTGCATACATCTGCACATCTGACATTGTATCAGGGCTGCCGCATGCATCCTGCAAAGAATCAAGTCACTCTCTTCCCTACTGAGTCTCCACTCCTATGGTCCCATTCAACTACATAGTGACAATGCGGAGAGCAGGAAACAGAACCAATCCAGATATGGGCAGAACTTTTAAACTGTGGTTTAAAGTGAAAAAATCATTTTTTTTATTTTTTTACTCCTATAGCAGATGACAAGTTCTGATAACCATAAAACCATCGTGTTGGTGGGGGAAGGGATGGTTGGACCACATCTGGCTGTGTTCAGGGTTTACTCCTAGCTCTGTGCTCAGGGATCACTCCTGGTGGTGCCTGGAAGACCATATGCGGTGCCTGGGATCAAACCAGGGTCTGCCATATGTCAAGCAAGGACCAAAGGCCTTTGCCATCTGTACCAGTACCAGCCCTAAAGATAGCTTTTCTCTTACCGATGTCAACCCATGAGGAAGAACGTTGTGGAATTGTGTCCATTCTGCCCCATGCATATGAATTTAAATGTCCTGCTCACATGTATGGCCTCCCTTTCACTAAGAGGGAGGAGAGGAAAAGAGTATCATTAGACTAAATGTTAACAATGAAGCAAGAATATAAAGTCTGATAACACAGACTAAGGGGCTGGAGCGATAGCACAGCGGTAGGGCGTTTGCCTTACAAGTGGCCAATATGGCCAACCTGAGTTCAATTCCTCCGCCCCTCTCGGAGAGCCTGGCAAGCTACCGAGAGTATCTTGCCCGCACGGCAGAGCCTGGCAAGCTCCCCATGATGTATTCGATATGCCAAACACAGTAACAACAAGTCTCATGATGGAGACGTTACTGGGCCTGCTCGAGCAAATCGATGAACAATGGGAGGACCGTGAAACTGTGAAAAAACACAGACTAAATAAATTTTTAATTTTTTAAATTTTTTTATTTATTTTTATTAGTGAGACATCATGAGGTACAGTTGCAGACTTAGAAATTTTTGTGCTTGGGTTTCAATCATATAATGATCAAATACCCATCCCTCCACCAGTGCCCATTTTCCACCACCACGGGTCCCAGCATCCCTCCCACCCCCCATCCCTCCCATCCCACCCTACCTCTGTGGCAGGGCATTCCCTTTTGTTCTCTCGCTTATTGGGTGTTGTGGTTTGCAAAAGAGGCAAAGGGTGACCATCATGTTTGGTCTATAGTCTACTTTCAGCATGCTTCTCCCATCCTGGGAGGATCCTCCCCAGACTAAATACATTTAATAAAGCAGAAGGAAACGATTAAGGTGCAGCAGGCTGCTACTAAAATAGGTTCAAGAAGGCTCAGAGTGCAAAAGTTGAACTCATCCACTTGAGTTTAGAAACCACAACAGATCCCTTCCTTGAATGTAGGCCTGTTTTCTCTGCAATTCAGTTTTTTCAGTCCCTGGCTTCTAAAACTGTGGGTCACAATCCCAAATGAAGGAGCTTATGAAACTTTGAAAATATTTTTTTCAAAATAATGAAAGAAACATTTTAAGATATTTATTGTCAGTAAATTTTCTATATACCTATTTCATATGCTTATATACCCAGGGTATATAAGCGTCGGGGTGTTTTCACTCGGGGAACCCCAGAGTGGGGCGGTGAGAGCCCTCCCCGCCCCAAGGGACTCAGCCCCGACAGCTGACCTCCACTACCCAACCACTGCCATGCTCCAGGCTGCTTTCCAGACACTTATAAGACACTTCCTACTCTTTTTCCATAATTACCACACCATGTTTAATGGGGTTCAGACAGTAGCAACAAATCACAGAGAGAAATATATTAAATATATGCCTTTCAGAGAGCCTGGCAAGCTACCGAGAATATTCCGCCCAGATGGGCAGAGCCTGGCAAGCTCCCTGTGGCATATTCGATATGCCAAAAACAGTAATGACAACATATCTCATTCCATTGACCCTGAAAGAGCCTCCAATCATTGGGAAAATACGAGTAAGAAGAGGCTGCTAAAAATCTCAGGGCTTCAGCAATGCCACTCCTGGAATTTATCCCAGAGAAGCAAAAAAGTATAGTTGAAGTGACATCTGCAATTGCTTGTTCATTGCAGCACTTTTTACAATAGCCAGAATCTGGAAAAAACCTGAGTGCCTGAGAACAGATGGCTGGTTAAAGAAACTTTGGTACATTTATACAATGGACTACTATGTAGCTGTTAGAAAAGATGAAGTCATGAAATTTACATACAAGTGGTATTGCATGGAAAGTATCATGTTAAGCGAAATGACTCAGAAAGAAAGGGATAGACATAGAAAGATTGCATTCATCTGGGGAACATAAAGCAACAAAATAGGAGACTAACACCCAAGAGTGGCCGAGATTAGTACCAGGAATTTTACTCCATGGCTTGGAGGCCAACCACACATGCTAGGGGAAAAGGGAGCTCAGACAGAGAAGGGAGCACCAAATAAAGGATGTTAGGAGGATTCTCCCGGGATGGGAGAAGCATGTTGAAAGTAGACTATAGACCAAACATGATTGTCACCCATTGCCTCTTTTGCAAACCACAACACCCACTAGGAGAGAGAGAACAAAAGGGAATGCCTTGCCTCAGAGGCAGGGTGGGATGGGGCATATGGGATATGGGAGGGATACTGGGATCCATGGTGGTGGAAAATGGGCACTGGTGGAGGGATGGGTATTTGATCATTGTATGACTAAAACCCAAGCACAAAAATTTGTAAGTCTACAACTGTACCTCATGATGTCTCACTAATAAAAATTAAAATAAAATAAAATAAATAAAATCTCAGGGCTGGGAGGAATAGAGACATTACTGGCGCCCGCATGCGTAAATCGATGAACAATGGGATGACAGTGATACATTGATATATACCAGGATGGCATAAAATTTTCTCAGAGGAAAAGAGAATTTGTACATGGAAATGCTTAGGAAGCTTCAAAGCAAGGCAGAGAAGCTGTGTGCCCTGCTGAGAGAGGTGGTTCCGAGTCTGAGCAGAGGCCTCTCACCTGGCTCAGAGGGCTTGAGGCAGCACCAAGTTTATCAAGATCATCCTGCTCCACTGTGGTCCACTTAGCAGTGAAGAGGATCTAAAGCAAAATCAAATCACAAATGGTCTGGCTGTGAGGTTCTCAAGCAAGGTGATACTTAAAATGAAACAGCTCATCAGACTTCCTCAAATGTCCATCTCCTGGCCTCTCAACGTTGAAAAGTGACCTGTTGCCCAATTAAGAAACTTACTACTTCTTTTATTTACCCAAGTTGAAAGGAACTGACTCTCTGACAATCAGGAAAAGCTCTCTGAGAGGGCTGCTGACCGGATTTGCAAACCCCTTATCAGCAAGCCATTCTTACAGGAGCAGATTCTGGCCTGGGCCTGCAAGGTGCACTCAGGGTCCAGGCAACCCCTCCCCCATGCCTTTGCGGGCTATCTTCAACAATCCCACACTCACTCCAGACAAGTCTGCTTCTGCTTAATGCAAGAGGACATTGGTGTGCCATGAAAGGGAAGAATTCTGTGACCGTTGGGAACAGAAAATAAGCAACAAGTATTTTAAAAGTACAGTTAAACTCGGCCTTGGATAATGCCTATTGCCCCAGAATTCTACCACTCTGTTTTGTTTCTTTGTGTTGAGGTCACATATGGCGATGATCAGATGATCAGGGATTGCTCCCGTCTCTGAATTCAGGAATCAGTCCTGGCAAGGCTCAGATGACCATATATGATGCTAGGGGTTGAACTCAGGTTGACAAGACAAGTACCCTGTCTGCTGTGCTCTCTCTCCGGCCGCACCATGACCACTCTTTACCCCCTTGCTTGCTTCTAGTTATGCCCTGTCATGCCAAGGTTGCCATGTTTGATGCCTCAGATAGGCTACTTGCCATTGTGCTCACATCTTTCATAGTGCCATTCTGCATACTACGAGGTCTGATCCCTGAGGACACAGCTGGGGCTCAATGAGTATTTCTAAGTATCTGGATTCATGCTTTGGTGAGTTCTGCGGAGATCATTGAATAAATGACAGATGGCAATGCCTCTCCTCTATCCTAAATAGCTCACCCCAGCTTCACAAACCTAGGGAATGAGTCTTGGGGACAAATGCCTTCCAAGTGAGATTCTATCACGGAAAATATGAGCTGCCGAAGTCACAAGAACCCACCTTGCAGACAGTGGAACCAGTGGCTCATAACATCTCCGAGACTGACGTCACACCATGATAGGGAGATAGCACTGTTCTTTGGCCTCCAAGGCCCTCCTGCTTTTTTTTTTTCTTTTTGTGTCATACCCAGCCAATGCTCAGGGGTTACTCCTGGCGGAGCTTGGGGGACCATACGGGATGCTGGGAATCGAACCCAGGTCGGCCGCGTGCAAGGCAAGTGCCCTATCCGCTGTGCTATTGCTCCACCCCCCACCTCCTGCTTTTCTTTGGGGGCAGCAGGAACCACACCTGATGATTCTCAGGGGTTACTCCTGGCTCTGCACTCGGGAATTATTCCTGGCAGAGTTCAGGGAATGACATGGGATGTTGGCGATCAAACCCAGGTCAGCCACGTGCAAGGCAAGCACCCTGCCCGCTATCCTGTTGCTAAGGCCACTGCTTTTATCCAGCCCATCCCATTGCTCCCTTCCTAAGCAAACACTGATTGTGTGATTATGAAACGCCACGCTTCTCATTTCCTTCTCACTTCCTGCTGCTCTCAACGAACCCACGTTATCACTCAATGAGCATGTAAGTATAATCAAGTCAATGTGGACAGCCCCACAGACCGGAAATGAATTTTACTGCGGCAAAATTCAACCCGCAAGCATTTTAACAAGAGAAAGACAGAACAAAAAAAAAAAAATCTTTCACAGTGATGTTTCCAAAAGACAAGTGCTTCCTCAAGGACTAAGGCTGATTCTTTAAAACGAAACCAAACCAAACCACACAAAGACAAGATATGAATCCTTTTGGAAGAGTTCCGAGCACAGGGCTATGTTTATCTCCCTGGACAGCAGGCAGGGCTCCCTCAGTCCTGCAGAGAAGGAGGTGTTACATCTACCCCCAGGCCCAGAGCCATAAATATTTCACCAAGCTCATTGTATGAAAATGCCAGCACCAAAAATGCATCTGAACAAACAAAGCTACTTCTCCCAGAATCTGAGCAACAGAGAAGCTCAGTGCCAGCAGTTCGCACCAAGTCTCCCTGCACCAAACAGAAACAAATGTTGGGACTAATGAAAAGAGAGGATGATTTGTTGTTGTTGTTGTTGTTAAAAACTAATTTAAAAATTTTTTTTGAATTGCCATGAGATTCCCCAACTATAAAGCTATTCATGATCGGATTTCAGGCATACAATGTTCCAACACCCATCCCTTCACTGGTGTACATTTACCACACCAATGTCCCCATTTTCCCTCCTTCCACTCCCCACCCCCACCCCCCAGTTATCGTTTTCTCTCAATAGAGGAGTTTTTTAATGATTGAGATCAAGTAGCTTATTTAAACTGATTAGGAAAACCTTGAAAGGTTCACAGGATTTAACATCAATTTCTTTGTTTCTGGTTAAAACACACACACACACACACACACAACTTGCTGCATATAATAACATGATATTGCACAGTTATTTTTCGGCTTTGAGCATGGAAAGGAAGTAGAGACCAGGCTGAGGAATAGCAAAAGGCCCCTTTAACCAGCAATCTGCTTTCTCCTAATCTCTTCTTGCCGGTGGTGTTGTTCTGAGGGTTGTATTTTACTCGGTGGATGAAAGGCTCTTTTATGTATGGGACCCCTAGCACAGTGAGTTGGGTGATTGCCTTGCAATCAGCCCCCAACCTCACTTATATCCCCAGTACTCTATACGGTCCCCTGAGCATTACCAGGAGCAAGTCCTGAGCACAGCTGGCTATTAACAAAAATGCCTCCCCCCCCCATTTTTTAATAAGAAAATAAGAGCTCCTTGGGATATATTTCAGGTGTTAGCTTCAGGAGGATGGAAAAGAAATGAGACTAAATGGAACCCCAATAAGGAGACCTGTGAGGAAAAAAGTTAGGACACCTTATCTTACTTCGAAACTTGAATTTCAAGCTTGGTTGAATTTGTTAGAGAATAATTTTACAGCAACTTGCAGAACTTCAAATACAACATTCCTCAGGACCTAATGTGATGCATCAGAACTGGCCCAAAAGATCAAGCATGTTTGCCACACACAGGTCCCTTGCGAAGATGCTGCATTTGTAGCATGCCAACTCTTTTTGGTGTTACAGCCTCCACTTCTCTGGAGAACTGAAAATTCAAAAGTTGCAAGGAAAATAAAAAAACATAAAGGAGAGGCCTGCAGAGATACGACTATGGAAAGAGGCTTGTTTTATCTGTGACCAACCTGGGTTCAATCCACCAGGAATGATCCCTGAGTGCAGAATCAGGGGTAAGTTTTTAGCACTACTGGGAATACCATCCCCCTTCCTCCCCCTCTCACTGCACAAAACAAAAACAAAAACACTAAAAATGTCAATGAAGTTACCGCCTGTTAGTTCACAGAAGAGGGAGAGGGAGAAGTGAGAGGGGAGTGTTGGTGGTGAGAGTGGGGCCGATTGCACACCTGAAGAATGGCAAAGCTTATCTCTGAAAATATCCTAGTGTTGCTAACCAAATCAAGGGTGTTGGGAGGATCCTCCCAGGATGGGAGAAGCATGCTGAAAGTAGACTATAGACCAAACATGATTGCCACCCATTGCCTCTTTTGCAAACCACAGCACGCAAAAGGAGAGAGAGAACAAAAGGGAATGCCCTGCCACAGAGGCAGGGTGGGATGGGGGGATGGGGGGTGGGAGGGATACTGGGATCCGTGGTGGTTGGTAGTGGGCACTGGTGGAGGGATGGGTATTTGATCATTGTATAATTGAAACCCAAGCACAAAAATTTGTAAGTCTACAACTGTACCTCATGGTGTCTCACTAATAAAAAATTTTTTTAAAATTTCTATTATTACTATTAATCACTTAATCACTTAATCCCCGTTATTCATCGATTTATTCGAGCGGGTGCCAGTAACGTCTCCATTCATCCCAGTTGCGTGCTAGCGTAGCCCAATGGTATCTGTTCATTCTAGGAACATGCAGAGCCTCAAACCGATCATTTAGGGTCTTGACGAAGAAGTCTGACCATCTTATAGGTGGGCGTCCACGTGATCTTTTGATGTCTCGTGGAATCCAATCAGTAATGGCTCTAGTCCAGCGGTTGTCTGTAAACCTCATTACGTGTCCAGCCCATCTGATTTTTGATGTCTTGGCAAATGAGACAGCGTCCCGGATTCTTGAGCGTTGACGAAGATCCGAACTCCGGATTCTATCTCTCATTTGAGTGAATCGTGATATTCCAAGCATAGTTCTTTCGATTCCTCTTTGAGAGACCCGAATAGCGTTCTCATCCTGTTTTCGTAGGGTCCAGGTCTCTGAGGCATATGTTAATGCAGGAAGAACAGTGGAATCAAAGAGATGTGCTCGTAGCTGGAGGTTCTTTGTCCTTTTAGTTATTTCTTCAATGCTCTTGAAGGCATTCCAAGCCGCTCTCTTCCACCTGCGTAACTCAGGTGCCAGGTCATTCATCATGTTGATTTCTCGACCTAGGTATATATAACTATTGCATTCGGAGATGGTGGTTCTGTTGAGAGCGAATGGAGCGTCAGGAACAAGGCTGTTTCTCATAAACATTATTACTATTATTAAAAAAAAATTCTACTAGGGGAGCTTCCTTAGCAGTGCTCAGGGGGTCCTAAGGGCCACTCCCAGTAATGCTCAGACAACAGAGCCTGCAGGTTCAATGCTAAGGGCCTGGGGCTGCATCTGCTCAGGTCTATACATTGCTAGGTGCCACCCCAGCAGTGCTCAGGGCCACAAGGTAACATCCAGAGCAATGCACCTGCCTTTTCAAAGAGTACGGTCTTAGTTTTATTGCGGGGTTCCTTTTCTGATATTTTCTTTAGTAATTTTTTTGGAGAGCAGCAGTGTTCTGGGGCCCAGTATTCACTTCCAGCAATACTTGCTGTATGAGCCTGATGGTTTGGTGAGTGATGCTGGGATGGGTGGGTCCGTGAGGGTCACACCTTGAGGGACTGGGGTGGTGGCCACACACAGAGATGCGGATAGAAGTCAGGGTTTCACAACTCTTGGGCATTTGTTCCTGCCCTTTGAAATACATCTTTGGCCCTTCAATAAGTGTTTTTTTCTTGCTTGATTTGGATTTTTGTTTGCTGGTTCAGGGTTTTTGTTTGTTTGTTTGTTTGTTTGTTTTGGGGGGGCGGGGATTGACCCACACACATTAGTGCTCAGGGCTTACCCCTGGCTCTGCATTCAGGACTCTCTCCTGGTGGCAGTGGTGGTGGGGGGGGGGGGGTTGGGGGAGGATCCTGAGGAACATAGGTGATGTCAGGGATTGAACCCAGGTCAGCTACATGCAAGGCAAGTGCTGTGCCTGCTATACTGTTTCTCTGGCCCTATAGCACTGCACTGTCTATAGCACTGTCCTCCCGTTGTTCATCGATTTACTCAAGCGGGCCCAGTGACGTCTCCATTGTGAGACTTGTTGTTACTGTGTTTGGCATATCGAATACATCATGGGTAGCTTGCCAGGCTTTGTCCTGTGGGCGAGATACTCTCAGTAGTTTGCCAGGCTCTCCGAGAGGGGTGGAGGAATCAAACCTGGGTCGGCTGGGCTAGCCGCATGCAAGGAAAACACCCTACCGCTCTGCTATCGCTCACAATGTTTCTGGTCCTAGTGTTTTTAAATGTTTGTTCTTTTCTGGTATTCTCTTCTTGGTCTTTTTCATCTGAACCTTTAACAAGTATACAGAATTAACAAGGTCACTGTCACTGTCCTCCCATTGTTCATCGATTTGCTCAAGCGAGCCCAGTAACATTGTGACACTTGTTACTGTATTTGGCATATCGAATACGTCACGAGTAGTTTGCCAGGCTTTGCTGTGCGGTATCTTATTAAATATTCCCTTTTAGTATTTTCTAACTTTAATTTTTTTAACCATATGGAACCTCTTTGCTTTTATACTGAAACCTGACTGATAGATCAATTATTCTGTTTAGTTCAGTTGGAGGGTCTGGCCTTAGCCCACAATACAGCAAAGAATTGCGTTACCTTTTGGGGCTCTCCTCTCCCACTTGTGAATCACATTCACAAGTCAAATAGGTACATACCCACCAGAGCCATTTATGTAGCACAGTGTCCCGGCAGAACAGGGAAGTTGGAGAAACAAGTGTAGCTTAGAGGAGTAAAAAAACTGAACTCCTGCTCATTAAATCAGGCTCAGAACCACGCCCATGGTGGCTGTGATGATTTCTGACCCCTCCAACAGATGCTCACACTGGCTTTCAGTCACCAGTCCAGTGAGCATAGCCAACTTATAGGTGTAAAAACATATTCCCACATTTACCTCCCTAGGTACATGGTGCCCAATCCAAAGTGGTTTTGGATATTCCTGGCATGTTATCCCCCAGTGCAATGCTTCCCACTCAGCTGCCCTTCTGAATGACTGAAGACTATATATTTACTTCTATTCCAGGGAACCAAAGATTTCCTAGCATGTATTTAAGGTCCCATGGCTCCCAAGAATTAAAAAAAAAAAAAAGCAAGAGTCAGGCATAAATAAAATCGCTTTGCACAGAACTTTTGAACTAATAGCTGATCCAACCACAAATGCAGGCAGTGGAGAAATTACACTGGGATCCGGACCAAGACAACAGGGTTCTGGCCTATGTCCCCCTGAGCCTAACGAGCAGCATTTGGAAGTGCCCTATCTAACTGAAAACCTCACGGTGAGTACCAAAGGCAACTGCACTTCATTCAACAGTCAACTCAGGATCTACGTGCTCAGCACTTATTTGTGTCTACATAATCAACCATCAGCTGAAAATATAAAAAATGAGCACCACTACCTCTCCCTCACTGGGGGTGATGACCTTGGAAAATTCATTAAGCATTATAACAAACATGAAAATACTTGAACGTACTAAACACTAAGTATTCGGAGACGGCAATAAGTGGAGTATAAGGAAATTTCTCATAGAGCAATTGATAGTAGAAGTTAACACTTTGCAAGGTAAATGGGGTTTTTCCCAATAAAATGGGGAAACAGTATTCGGGGCAATAAAATGGTATTGGTCATTTAACAGCATGTCTGAACAACCGTGATCTGTAGCCTCTCTAAACTCATTCATGGTGTAATTAAGTTGTTAAGAAAAAAATGAATGTCTGGAAAAAGAGTCACCTCAACAGAGAAGGTTCGAGAAGGGACAGTTTACCTCTGTAAGAAACTGTGAGCAGCTCTCCCTCCACATGGAGGGTGATGAGCAAGACCTAAATCTGACCCAGTAGATCGGCACTGAAAAATAACCTTCTAATTGCCACAAGCGCACAATAGATGCTACCAGAAGCTCTGTGGGTAAAGAGAAGTTGGTCACTGTGCCAAAAAATATATATAAATATAGGAGTGGGACAAAAAGCCACCAGTGTTGTGATTCAGATTAGCCTAGTGCTAAGATAAAAGCACTTGCCAGCTCTAGGGAACTTGTCATGGTCTAGTGTGGCCTATTGCCTATTTCCAGGAAAGTGAAGTCCATATAGTCTCTGGGTCTTGGCTGTTGATGGGATAACATGATGCCAGGGGCAGTTGGTGGGTGTAATGCCTACATACTGGAAGGTGTGGGATCTGGGTGGAGGAGGCCCCAGTCCCAATCCGAGCAGGGTTGGAGATCTACGCCCTGGATCCCGCACACCTGGGTTCCTCTGCTGGTTCCTTCATGCATGAGGCTCTTCCAAACGTGTGGAGAGTGGTCTTAAGCATGGCTGTGGCTGGAACCCTGCTATAAAACCCTGTTCCCGGAAGAGAACAGCACAGAGTCTCCTGCCTTGGTGCCTGGCTGTCCTCATCGGGGCCCCTTGGAGGAGGGTGGGTTGAGTTTCCCTCCCCACCCGAGCAGAGCCTCAGCAGCTGAAGATCCGGTTCCAGCCACAGCCATGCTTAAGATCACTCTCCACATGTTCAGACAAGCCTCACGCATGAAGGAACCAGCAGAGGAACCCAGGTGTGCGGGACCCAGGTGTAGATCTACAAGCCTACTCAGATTGGGACTAGGGCCTCCTCCACCGAGACCCCCCACCTTCCAGTATGTAGGCGTTACACCTACCAACTGCCACCGGCACCATGTAATCCCATCAACGGCCAAGACCCAGAGACTATAAATCCCTGCTCCTGGAAGCGCGTGGCCGCATTTGCGGCCGCACGACATCTTCTTATCTAGGTCTTACTCTGGAGAACCTGGCAGGCTACCAAAAGTATCCTGCTCACACGGCAGAGTCTGGCAAACTCCTCGTGGCATGTTCAATATGCCAAAAACCAGTAACAATGATGGGTCTCATTCTCCTGACCTTGAAAGAGCCTCGAAAGGTGCACTTTTTAAAATCTCAGGGCTAGGATGAAGGAGACGTTACTGGGGCCTGCTTGAGGCAACTGACGAACAACAGGATGACAGTGATACAGTGAAATCCATATTTATCAAGTGTGACCTAAATGCGAATTTCACACCTGCCACTGCACTGCCTTCAATCTTTTATTGTTTGTTTGTTTGTTCGTTTGTTTTTGGCCACATCCAGCAATGCTCAAGTCTGTCCACAATGCATGCATGTGAACTTTCTAGTTCTGTTGATCCTGGGTTTTTTGTTTTGTTTCTTTTTTTAAAATTTTTATTTGTGAAACACCATGAGGTACAGTTGTAAATTTACAAATTTTTGTGCTTGGGTTTTAATTATTATATTCAAATGATTAAGTACCCATCCCTCCACCAGTGCCCATTTTGTTTCGTTTCGTTATTGTTATTTATTTGTTTTGGGGCCAAACCCAGAGATTACTCCTGAGTTCTCTGCACTCAGGAACCACTCCTGGCAATTCTCAGTGGACCATATGGGTGCCAGGGATTGAACCCAGATTGGCCATGTGCAAGACAAGTGCCTTACCCACTGTACTATCTCTCCGGCACCTGCTCTATCTTCAGTCTTTCTCCCTGTGAAAAGTCCCTTCACCTCCTTCAGCCCAAGTGATAATCAGGCTTAATACAAGACATGACACTGTACTGGCGTGGTGGCTAGTGACAGAAATAAGGGAAGGTACATTTTGGAAAACTAGCCAGTTCAACTGTAGCGAATGTGTCTGCACAAGAAAGCATCTCAGTACTCAGTGCTGAGCACTTCTCTTTTTGCTTCATTTAATGGTCAGCTAGAAGTGATCATGAATACCCTTGTTTGGAGGGATTTTCACACATATCTTTTGTGTTTGGGTCTCAGAAATTAAAGTTGGGGTCTCACATATACAAGCAGATGCTCTTCTGCCACATCCCTAGCCACTCATTCATACTTTCTTTGAAAAACACTCATCAAGTTTCTGATTTCCTATGAGAACCAGACTTTGCATCTGCTAAGAGGTGAAAGAGATGAAATATTGAGTTTATCCTTTCTGTTCCTTGCACCTCAAATATTAGGAATAGGGCCAGAGAGAGAGAGAGCTCAGTGTGCTGATGAAACGTTTGCTTTGCAAGAGGTCCAGATTCAATCTGCAGTACCACATACTCTTCTAATCACTCAAGCACTGTCAGGTGTGGCCCCCCAAATTAACCAAACAAAAACTATTCACAATAATGAATGATGCCCAAATT
Organism: Sorex fumeus; assembly: GCF_029834395.1. Lineage (NCBI taxonomy): Eukaryota > Metazoa > Chordata > Mammalia > Eulipotyphla > Soricidae > Sorex > Sorex fumeus. Next base: position 4,977,506 of record NW_026606095.1, on the reverse strand, counting down.
CCTATGCTGACAAAACTGCTCATTTTATTGTTTTAAGAAAGAGGTTTTGGACTGAAGTGATAGTATAGTGGATAGGGGTGCTTGCCTAGAATGCAGCCCATGAAGGTTTGATCCTTGGCATCCCATATGGTCCCCTGAGTACTGCCTGGAGTAATTCCTGAGTGCAGAGACAGGAGTAGCCCCTCATCAACACTAGTTGTGTCCCAACGCACCCCCCCTCAAAAAATGAGGGGAGGAAACTAAGAAATATTTTCAGTAAAGTTAATTTTTGTTTGTTTGTGTTTTTCCTTTTGGCTTTTGGTTCTGGGGTCACCCAGCTATGCTCTCTCTTGATAACAGATTTCCCAATGCTATCTTTGGAACCACTGCCAAGTCTTTTCCCAAAGATTCATCTATTAGGGTGAGTAGAAGGTGCAGCTGTGGAAGGCTTTCACTCAGGGTTACACTGTGCCTTAGGATGTTTGATCCTGGGCATCTTTTAATGGATCCCACTTTCTATGATTCTCAAAGTCCCCACTACTTGTCAGATCCTTTGTGTAGGCAGACATCTTCCCACTGTGACCCAGTTCTGCGTCTGTGTGACCTCTCTTCCCATCAACACTGCGACTGCATAAATAAATGAGCACTGCCTGATTCCTGTCTGCCATTCAGCTTGAATGGTGCTCTCAGCCTTTATATTTCACAGATGTTCTACTTCACATCTCTCTTTTTAATAATTACCAGCTCATTCATTGCCAAATCTATAACATATACCAAAATGTATCTTCCAAGTTTTTATGCATTGATGACTTTCCTTTTACGGCATATTTTAAAATCATGCCGTATTTTTAAATGAACATTTGGTTTTAAAGTCCAGACTACATAAAATTCATAATGGAAAGAGATTTTAGTGGCAAGGCAGAAGGAGTTGGGGTGAAACTGGTAATCAACAAAACAAATAATCAGTCGACTTCATTTTTCAGCACATTCACTAGCATTTGACTATAACTGCAAACCCTTGCTGTGTAAATAAGACTTCAGATGACTGTGATCATAAATATATTCCGCTTTCCTGGCACTTGTAATAATCATAGATATATTGTTTCATTTTAAGGAGTTGATGATGAGTGTTTCTGCCCTATTGCACTGTGTGAACCTGCAACTTTAATGCAATCAATAAAGATGGCTTTCCTCTCGCTGTCCTAGAATCTGGAATGCAATTTTCATTATTAGAACTGGCACACAAAATAATGCTTGCATAGCTTGGAGATGAAAAATAACTTGGCTATAAGGCATACTGCATAGTTAATTTTGTGAACTGTTACTTGGGGAACAAGATGTTGTTCTCAGACATTTCCCTTTGGTCTCTAAAATCACATGAAAAAGTAGTACAGGAAAGTACAGTATATAAAAATGAGTACCACTTTGGTGCCTAAGCCATTTGAGATTGAATCCTGTCCAACTCTCACATACATTGAAATAACTCTTAATTAGGGGCCAGGAAGAGTGCTTGGGCTCTTAGGGACGCATGCCTGGCATGTGCCCAGAGCAATGCAGGAATTGGCAAGGTCAGCCTCAGTGTAAGTGACAGCATTATGACATGTTTGTTGCATTATTCCTTATGCCATAGCTATTAACATATTTCTATACCTCTTGTTACTTGGCATCTTTTCTCCAAGGAGCTCTACTCTTGCTGCTGCCTTGTGTAAAGAGAAATGGAGCCTGTTAACAACCTCACAGCTTCACCTCAGCCCTGCTGAGGTATGGGAAAGTGAACAGGGGATCTCAAACCCTAATTTTTTTTTATTTTCTGCTCTACATCATTAATCATCAGGGAGATGCAGATCAAAACCACAATGAGATACCATCTCACACCTCAGAGACTGGCCCACATCCAAAAGAACAAAAGCAACCAATGCTGGCGCAGATGTGGTGAGAAAGGAACACTCCTTCACTGTTGGTGGGAATGCCGACTGGTTCAACCCTTTTGGAAAACAGTATGGACGATTCTCACAAAATTAGAAATTGAGATGCACAGCTAAATCCATCTCTAGAAAGCCGGTTTTCTCCCCTGATCTGCGCGGGATGGGCACGGAGGCCCAGCTCTGGGCAACAAAGCTGAACGGCTCCTCATTCCAACCAGGAGACGTTCCCAACTCCTCACCCAGTGCCAGGGACTCTTTCCGGAGCCACGGCCACTAACGTGGCCGCAAAATATTTTCTCACTACATATGCCATAGGAACCATAAGCTACCTTCTTAGATGGAAACTTCTCTAGTTTAGCTCAGCCACTAGAAACACAGTAGCCAATAACTCATAAGCCTATCTTAACGCACACTGCATATCAAGCAGAATAGTAACAGTGAACATGAAGGACTAAACCACACTTGTCACAATGGTAAAGCAACGCAAAAGCCCACCAAACTTTCTTATTGAAGAGCCTAGCCCAGATGACACCAACAGTACTGTAGTGTTAGACAACCTCTCTGACAAGGAATTCAGAAGCGAGCTACTTAGGATGCTTAGGGAACTAAAAGAAACAATGGAAAGCAATGCCAATAGAAGACAAGAGGATTTGAAGGCAGAAATGAGGAAAATGCAATCGGAAATGTCAGACCTGAAAAATCTCGTAGGCGAATTGAAAAACTCAGTGGAAGGCCTCAGCAGTAGAGTAAGAGCTGCTGAGAACAGAATCAGTGAGCTCGAAGATGAAGTTCAGAGACTCTCCAGAAAAGAGCAGAAAATGCAAAAGAGACTCACAATTTGGGAACAGATGGCAAGAGAAGATCGAGATGAAGCCAAGAGGGGTAACATAAGAATTATTGGAGTCCCAGAGGTACAGGAAGAAAACCTTGATGAAGAAGAAACTGTCAAAGACATCATTGCTACAACGTTTCCAGAGCTGAAGAAAACTTGTGACTACATTCAGGAGGCCCGAAAGGTACCAGCTAGAAGAAATCCGAATAAAAATACCCCAAGACACATTCTGATCAAAATGACCAAAACCTTAGACAGAGACAAAATTTTGAAAGCAGCAAGATCGAAGAAAGAAATCTCTTACAAAGGAGCATCCTTAAAATTCACAGCTCATTTTTCTGATGAAACCCTCATGGCCCAAAAACAGTGGTGGGACATAGTGAAAAAACTCAATGAAATAAATGCCTCCCCAAAAATACTTTACCCAGCAAGACTCTCATTCATAATAGAAGGAACAACACACAGTTTCACAGACAAACAACAGCTCAGGAACTTCATAGACTCAAAACCATGGTTACAAGAACAACTAAATGGGCTACTTTAAGGCAGGAAAGGCCCCTCAAATACACCAAATTTCAACAAAACAATGGGACAAAATCCCATAACAATAACCTCTCTCAATGTCAATGGGCTAAACGCATCAATTAAAAGACAAAGAGTGGCAGGATGGATTAGAAAATTGAACCCAACATTCTGCTGCCTGCAAGAAACACATCTTAATAGTCAAAGCAAACACAGACTTAGAGTCAAAGGCTGGAAAACAATCCTACAGGCAAACAGCTCCCATAAAAGAGCTGGGGTAGCCATCCTAATATCAGACCACATCGATTTCAGAGTGAAGAAGGTCATAAGAGACAGTGAAGGCCATTTCTTATTGATCAAAGGATCTGTACAACAGGAAGAACTTTCAATAATAAATGTATATGCACCTAATGAGAGACCAGCAAAGTACTTAAAACAACTACTCATAGATTTGGAAAAAGACATCAATAGCAACACAATACTAGTGGGAGAGTTCAACACCGCTTTGTCACCTCTTGATAGATCAACCAGACTCAAGCTTAGCAAGGACATTCTTCATCTGAGGGAAACAATGGAAGAAAGGGACTTAGTAGATATATACAGGACACTTCATCCACAAAAAGCTGAATACACATTCTTCTCAAGCGTACATGGAACATTCTCCGAGATAGACCACATGCTGAGCCATAAAACATGCCTCCATAAAATTAAGAAGATAGAGATTGTATCAACAATCTTCTCAGACCATAATGCGCTGAAATTAGAAGTAAATCACACACAAAAACAGAAAACTAAATCAAACACCTGGAAATTAAACAGTGCGCTATTGAACAACGAGTGGCTTAGACAGGAAATCAAAGAGGAAATCAAAAGATTCCTAGAAACGAATGAAAATGAGAACACGAGTTACCAGAACTTATGGGACACAGCAAAAGCTGTTTTAAGAAGAAAGTTTATAGCTCTACAAGCACTCCTCAGGAAGGAGGAGCGAGCACACATAAATAACCTAACCTCACAGCTTAAGAGCTTGGAGAAGGACCAAAAAAAGGAGCACAACCCGAACAGGAGAAAGGAAATAATAAAACTCAGAGCAGAGATTAACGAGATGGAAACCCAAAAAACAATCCGAAAGATCAATGAAACCAAGAACTGGTTCTTCGAGAAAATTAACAAGATCGATAAGCTTCTAGCAAAACTCACAAAGAAAGGGAGAGAGAAAACCCTAATAAACCGAATCAGAAATGAAAAGGGGGTCATTACAACAGAAACTACAGAAATTCAAAGGATCCTCAGGGAGTACTTTGAGAAGCTTTATGCCACGGAACATCAAAACCTCGAGGAAATGGATAAATTCCTAGACTCCTATAGACTCCCAAGGCTGAACCAAGAAGACCTGGAATACCTGAACAGACCTATCACCATCAAGGAAATTGAAATGGTAATAAAAAGTCTCCCCAAGCACAAAATTCCTGGCCCGGATGGATTCACTAGTGAATTCTTCCAAATCTTTAAAGAGGACTTACTCCCAATCCTCTTTAAGCTTTTCCACGAAATTGAAATATCAAAAACACTTCCGAACAGTTTCTACAAAGCAAATATCACACTGATACCAAAAGCAGACAGAGATACCACAAAGAAAGAGAACTACAGACCGATATCCCTGATGAACACAGATGCAAAGATCCTCAACAAACTACTAGCAAATAGAATCCAACTACTCATCAAAAAGATCATACACCATGATCAAGTAGGATTCATCCCAGGGATGCAAGGATGTTTTAACGTTCGGAAATCAATCAACATAATTCATCATATCAACAAAAGAAAAGATAAAAAGCATATGATTATATCAATAGATGCAGAGAAAGCATTTGACAAGATCCAGCACCCCTTTATGATGAAAAACCTAGCCAAAATGGGTATAGAGGGGACCTTCCTCAACATAATTAAAGCCATCTACCACAAGCCTACAGCAAGCATCATCCTCAATGGGGAAAAACTGAGAGCCTTCCCTCTAAGATCAGGGACGAGACAAGGATGCCCACTCTCTCCACTGCTGTTCAATATAGTACTGGAAGTACTTGCAATAGCGATTAGGCAAGAAAAAGATATTAAGGGCATTCAGGTAGGAAAGGAAGAAATCAAGCTCTCACTATTCGCAGATGATATGATACTCTACTTAGAGAACCCAATAACCTCCACCAAAAAACTCCTAGAAACAACAGACTCGTATAGTAAAGTTGCAGGCTATAAAATCAATACCCAAAAGTCCATGGCTTTCCTATACGCAAACAGTGAGAGAGAAGAAAGCAACATGAAAAAAACAATCCCGTTCACAATTGTGCCCCAGAAAATCAAGTACCTAGGAATCAGCTTAACTAAGGAAGTAAAGGACCTGTACAAAGAAAACTACAAAACGCTACTTCAGGAAATAAAAGAGGACATGAGGAAATGGAAAGATATCCCCTGCTCATGGGTCGGGAGACTTAACATTGTCAAAATGGCAATACTACCAAAAGCATTGTATAAATTCAATGCAATCCCTATAAGGATACCCATGACATTCTTCAAAGAAATGGAGCAAGCACTCCTGAAATTTATATGGAACAATAAGCCCCCACGAATAGCTAAAGCAATTCTTGGGAAAAAGGAAATGGGAGGAATCAACCTCCCGAACTTCAAACTGTACTACAAAGCACTAATAATTAAAACAGCATGGTACTGGAACAAAGGCAGAACTGCAGACCAATGGAACATGGTTGAATACACTGACATCTCCCCTCAATCATATGATCATCTAATCTTTGATAAAGGTGCAAGTAATGTGAACTGGAGTAAGGAAAGCCTCTTTAACAAATTGTGCTGGCATCACTGGACGGCTACATGCAAAAAAATGGGCTCAGAACTCTGCCTAACACCATGTACAAAAGTAAGATCAAAATGGATTAAAGACCTCAACATCAGACCAGAAACCATAAGGTACATTGAAGACAAAGTTGACAAAACCCTCCATGACATTGAAGCTAATGGTATCTTCAAAGATGCCACACCACTGTATGAGCAAGTGAAAACAGAGATAGATAAATGGGACTATCTTAATCTAAGAAGCTTCTGCACCTCCAAAGAAACAGTGACCAAAATACAAAGACAGTCTACAGAATGGGAAAGGATATTCACCGAATACACATCTGACAAGGGGTTGATATCCAGGATATACAAAATACTGGTTAAAATCCACAAGAAGAAAACATCCAAACCCATCAAAAAATGGGGCAATGAAATGAACAGAAACTTTCTCAAAGAAGAAATCTGAATGGCAAAAAAGCACATGAGAAAATGCTCTACATCATTAATCATCAGGGAGATGCAGATCAAAACCACAATGAGATACCATCTCACACCTCAGAGACTGGCCCACATTCAAAAGAACAAAAGCAACCGATGCTGGTGCTGATGTGGCGAGAAAGGGACACTCCTTCACCGTTGGTGGGAATGTCGACTGGTTCAGCCCTTCTGGAAAACAGTATGGATGATTCTCAAAAAATTAGAAATTGAGCTCCCATTTGACCCAGCAATACCACTCCTGGGAATATATCCCAGAGAGGCAAAAATGTATAGTCGAAGTGACATCTGCACTTGTTTGTTCATTGCAGCACTCTTTACAATAGCCAGAAACTGGAAGAAACCTGAATGCCCAAGAACAGATGACTGGTTAAAGAAACTTTGGTATATCTAAACAATGGAGTACTATGTAGCTCTTAGAAAAGCTGAAGTCATGAAATTTACATACAAGTGGTACAATATGGAAAGTATCATGCTAAGCGAAATGAGTCAGAAAGAGAGGGATAGACATAGAAAGATTGCATTCATCTGGGGGATATAAAGTAACAAAGTATGAGATTAATACCCAAGAATATCTGAGATCAGCAGCAGGAGGATTACTCCATAACTTAGAGGCCAGCCGGGTATCCTAGAGGAAAGGGCAGTTCAGATAGAGAAGGGAGCACCAAATAAAGGATGTTTGGAGGATCCTCCCAGGAGGGGAGATGCATGTCGAAAGTAGACTATGGACTGAACATGTTTGCCACTCAATGCCTCTTTTGCAGACCACAACACCCAAAAGGAGAGAGAGAACACAGGGGATTGCCCTGCCACAGAGACAGGGGGGATGGGGGGATGGGGGTTGGAGGGATATTATCCATGGTGGTGGAAAATGGGCACTGGTGGAGGGATGGGTATCTGTTCATTGTATAATTGAAAGCAAAGCACAAAAAATTGTAAATTTACAACTGTAAAAAAAATAAAATAAAGGGAAAAAAAAGATTGCATTCATATGGGGGATATAAAGTAACAAAATATGAGATTAATATCCGAGAATAGCTGAGATCAGCACCAGGAGGATTACTCCATAACTTAGAGGCCAGCTGGGTATTCTAGGGGAAAGGGCACTTCAGATAGAGAAGGGAGTACCAAATAAAGGGTGCTTGGAGGATCCTCCCAGGAGGGGAGATGCATGTCGAAAGTAGACTATGGACTGAACATGTTTGCCACTCAATGCCTCTTTTGCAGACCACAATACCCAAAACGAGAGAGAGAACACAGGGGATTGCCCTGCCACAGAGGCAGGGGGGTTGGGGGTATGGGGGTGGGGGGGATATTATCCATGGTGGTGGAAAATGGGCACTGGTGGAGGGCTGGGTATCTGATCATTGTACAATCGAAACCCAAGCACAAAAAATTGTAAATCTACAACTGTACCTCATGGTGTTTCACTAATAAAAAAAAATTAGAAATTGAGCTCCCATTTGACCCAGCAGTACCACTCCTGGGAATATTTCCCAGAGAGGCAAAAATGTATAGTCGAAGTGACATCTGCACTTGTTTGTTCATTGGAGCACTCTTTACAATAGCCAGAATCTGGAAACAACCCAAGTGCCCTAGAACAGATGACTGGTTAAAGAAACTTTGGTACATCTACACAATGGAGTACTATGTAGCTCTTAGAAAAGATGAAGTCATGAAATTTACATACAAGTGGTACTACATGGAAAGTATCGTGCTAAGCGAAATGAGTCAGAAAGAGAGGGATAGACATAGAAAGATTACATTCATCTGGGGAACATAAGATAGCAAAATAGGAGACTAACACCCAAGAATGGCCGAGATTAGTACCAGGAGTTTTACTCCATGGCTTGGAGGCCAGCCACCTTTGCTAGGGGCAAAGGCAGTTCAGATAGAGAAGGGAGCACCAAATAAAGGGTGTTGGGAGGATCCTCCCAGGATGGCAGACGCATGCTGAAAGTAGACCATAGACCAATCATGATTGCCACTCAATGCCTCTTTTGCAAACCACAACACCCAATGGGAGAGAGGGAACAAAAGGGTATGCCCTGCCACAGAGGCAGGGTGGGAGGGGGGAATGGGGAGTGGGAGGGATACTGGGATCCGTGGTGGTGGAAAATGGGTACTGGTGGAGGGATTTGATCATTGTATAATTGAAACCCAAGCACAAAAATTTGTAAGTCTACAACTGTACCTCATGGTGTCTCACAAAAAAATATGTAATAAGGACAAACAGGAAAAAAATAGTTTTCATTTTCTCCTCAGCTCACCCCATAGAGTGGACCAAAAGAGCACAGCACCCCTGAGTCCACGAAGCAGGGAGGTGATGGAATTCAACACAAGGCCTTCATTTTGGAGAATTCTACTATGCTAGAATTTGGGAGCAGTCTGGGCATCTCCTATTGAAAAGATCCAATAGTCCTTGACTTGGAGAAATCAAATAACTTTTAAAAAATAATTGTTTTAGCTTAGGTGAAAGTGGAGTCCACTTTGATGGCTTTAATATCCAAAGTTACTCCACCTCTACCACCGTCCTTACACCACTTTTAGTCCTCTTCTTCCTTCCACCCTTCCTCTCTCCCCATTGCTTGGAAACTTCAATTTTGGAATCAAAAGTTAGGAAAGCCAACTTTGTTTCTTTTTTTTGTTTTTTTGTTTTTGTTTTGTTTTGCTTTTTAGGTCACACCCGGCAATGCACAGGAGTTACTCCTGGCTCTTTCACTCAGGAATTACTCCTGGCGGTGCTTGGGCTACCATATGGGATGCTGGGAATCGAACCTGGGTTGGTTGCGTGCAAGGCAAACGTCCTACCCACTGTGCTATTGCTCCAGCCCCGAAAAGCCAACTTTGAAAGTCCCAGCTTAGTTCCTTAATTCTTGGAGTGTCTCGTGCAAGAATCCAGGAGCTGCAAAATGATCCCCCTAAACGCCAGCACCTGAGGCAGAGCGGCAACACGTCACAACATCAACTCATCCGACCCACATGGCCCAACATCATGCAGAACACGCCCTGAGCTGCTACTCAGGGGGTGAGTATGTGAGTCCCCCACATAGTCCTGAATGCCATTCTGTAGTTTATTTTTTAAATTTATTTTTATTAATTAAAACACTGCAATTTACAAATTTGTTCATAATCGTTTCAGGCATTTAGTGTTCCAACATCACCGGTGTGACTTTCCTTCCACCAATATCACCAGTCTCCCTCCCAACCCCAACCAACCCCCTTAGACACATAGCAAATATACTTTATATTGCTTGTTCCAACAAAATTTAAAGAAACAGCAAATGGTATGATCAGTAAGAGCCAGTCTGTGATGCTATATGATTTTTAACCTAGGCAAATAAGGAAATTAAAACCATTTTAACACAATATAATAAAATGAGCCAATATGCATATGAAACAGTACCAGATGTTGCCATACTATTAAAGTTCCCATCCTTTGAAAAGACACTGAAAGTCCAATTCATAAGAATTCTGTGAATCCATACCCTAAAAAGTTCTTGGAACTTTTGTATTTGGGATTTTTCTTCCCTCCCCCATGACACCTTGAACTTTCCCAATTTATAAAACGTTTTCTAAGATGGACAAAATAAGTAGTTATAAAGCCATTTACTGTTCTCTGACCTCAGAGCAAATGCTTAATCATGTGAGCTTCAATATATGAACTTCAAAAAACAATGTGAAAGACAACCTCAAAATGAATTAGCCAGACTGTATTTTAGCCGGGTCTGGAGCAATAGCACAGTGGGTAGGGCGTTTGCCTTGCCTGCAGCCAACATGGCCGACCTGAGTTCGATTCCTCCACCCCTCTCGGAGAGCCCCGGCAAGCTACCGAGAGTATCTCACCCACACGGCAGAGCCTGGCAAGCTACCCGTGACGTATTTGATATGCCAAACACAGTAACAAGAAGTCTCTCGATGGAGACATTACTGGGCCTGCTAGAGCAAATGGATGAACAATGGGAGGACCGTGACGGTATTTTAGCCAACTTTATAATGAATTTTAGCCAGTCTGTATTCTGTGCAGATGCTCTTCCCTCCACTTGGCGAGTGCTTGACAGCCCCGAGCAGCGTCCTGATTGATGCTCCTGAAGCCCTGCAGTTTCATCCCACAAGGCTTCACCATCACCGTCTCCTCCTCTGCAACCCAGACTCAACTGTGCTGCTCTTCACCTGCAAGAAAACTGCACTCCTTATTTCCTCCTCTTCCCTATTGTTCTTGGAACTTTTGTATTTGGGATTTTTCTTCCCTACCCTACAACACCTCAAACTTTCCCAATTTGTAAAATGTCAACCGAATGGACATTGTCCAGTCAACTGAATGGACAACAGTGAACGGTTCCTCCTCCTTAGCTGCCTCTCGGGCCTGAGCCGATTGCTTTGCTGTTGCCAATTTGAAATCTTCCATTCTTGCCCAAGATCCTGACACTTTCATTTTGCGTTGGCCTATAAATCATGTCGTTAGTCTCACACATGTTAAACTATCACCCACCTCATAAAATCCCTATGCATCCTAGACTATCTGTCCTTATTGCCACTCTTTACTGCCTTCTTCCAAGTAAGGAAAACATCTGGTCTTGCAGGCACATGGCAAATAGTGATTCTTAAAGTCCAGCCCACAAAGCTTTCCACACAACTGGTAGGCTTGGGGTAATGTCTGTGAGATGGTCACACTTATATTCTTTTCCCTTGAACAATCACATTTATATTAAAACCAGACATTGCCTCCAGTGGCTTCAAAAGCCCTTCCTCCTAACTAGACCCCTTTGAACGTTTATGTGTACAAAAAAAAATAGAGAGAGGGAGGGGAAGGAAATATCTTTGTCTAATGATTATAAATGTCTAAGGAGCACTGGTGCAGACCCCCGAACCACACCTACTTGTGTTAATCAGGAATGTTCCCAGGGTCCTACAGTACTGGGGAAAGCAGAAAAAATAAGCGCCATCCAGGGTCTTTGTCTCCCAAACTGGGGAAGATAAACCAGAAGCACTGTGCTAGATTCCCAGAACCATAGAAGAAATGTCTACAGAGCTGATATCACTCACTGGAATATTATCTCTAATGGAGGAATAAACTGCCTTAGAGTACAATGTCTGATCACCACTCATTTTTGTAAATATAGCTCAGAGATATTTCCTGCTGAGCTGCTATTACTTGAGCTCAGACCCAAAGTTCTTCCTTCCTTTTCCTTTCCTGCTATGGGAACCTGGTTAAGAATTCTGAGATGCACTGTTGTGCTAGAACCCAAACCACAAATAGGATGTCATATCACAGGGTGAGAGTCCCAGGGTCTGCATTTAAAGTTAAGCAAGCATCCACTATAAATGTGTACTTCTAAATCTGAAGAGAACTTGGAACAGAACTTACAAGAAGATGAAGCTCTCTCTGTACTTTGGGGAGTCTTATCTGGGGTGTCCAAAGTCAGCCAAGACCAGTGGGACTCAGCGTGATCACTCTCCTTATACAGACATCACCATGGCAGAGCTGGCCTTCCTGCCAACAGAGCCAGCTGGTCCTTGCTCACGTCTACATTTCCTTGAGTATTTTCTGAAAACACATCTATCTGGCTTCTCCCTCACTGCCAACCATCTAGACAGCAGTACTGCTGGTCTACTGTCACTTCTCATCCAGGAAACTGAATGTCATGCAACACATGATTCAAGTCCCAAAAGTCTTGGATCAAGTCATGGTTCTACCATGAGCTGAATGTGTCTGAGTTTCTGCAAACATAGTTGGAAATCATACCTGAGTACCCAAGGGATTCAGCAAAGTACTACATAAACTAAAAAGCGCTAATCACTACTGCACCATTCTTTCTACTCTTCTTGTTGATTGATTTCAGCAACACTCAAGAGGAACAAATAAATCCTCAGAATTTCTCTTTTCTTCTTCCCACCTCACTGTTACCTTGGGAACTCACTGTTACTTTTTCAGGCAAATGCTTCACTTTTCAAAAAGTTGATGCACCTCACATTCCAATTGCAAACCTTTTGTTTTGTGCTCTTGGACAGGAGACTTAAATATGACCTAATCTCAGCACTTAACCTTATAAAAGTTATCCAAGTAGCTCAACATTTTTTTCATTAAAATATTCCCAAACAAAAATTCATATGAGCTAAGGGAAGTGGGATCCTTTACTGTCTATGAATTTTTCAGAATTTTTATAAGGAAGATTATAGCCTAGATGTGTTATTAGAATACTTACTAAAGAGACTGTACAGAGTATATACTAGGGGAGAAAGGTGGGCACAATGGACCCTTACCTCCACCTGTAAGTGCTCTGTATAAGATGTCATTCTAACCATGGCAGACTTTAAACAGGATTGGCCCCACCCTTTCCATTCAAATCTTATCTTCCATCTTCTGCAGTTACAGATAATGACTTTAAGAAACAGTACCAGGAAATAAGAATGGTGGACCTAAAATTCACACAATACTGCAAAGGAGGTGAGGGCAAGTAGCAAGGGGATGGGAGAGCATCCTTGAGGCTCTACTCCAAGGAACAGAAGGGAGGTAGCAAGTGATAGGAAAGGATGGAGTCATGAGGGAAACTTCACTTGAGCTAAGTCAGAAAGGAAGCTCAGCCCAGCAAGTGGTTCAAGATCACACCTGTTTTCCCCCCTTTCCTAAACCTGGAACCCCGCACTCGGTCATAGCATGCTTCTGCCATTTCCCCAGTTAAGTCTGAGCCACTGAATTTCTTCCTTTCCTCCTTTCTTTCCTCCTTTCTTTCTTTCCTCCTTTCTTTCCTACTTCCTTCCTTTCTTTCTTTCTTTCTTTCTGTCTGTCTGTCTTTCTTTCTTTCTTTCTGTCTTTGTTTTTTTTTAAAAAAATTTTATTAGTGAAACACCATGAGGTACAGTTGTAGACTTACAAATTTTTGTGCTTGGGTTTCAGTTATACAATGATCGAGTACCCAACCCTTCACCAGTGCCCATTCTCCACCACCACTAATACCAGTATCTCTATTTATTTCTTCTTTCTTTCTTTCTTTCTTTCTTTCTTTCTTTCTTTCTTTTTTCTTTCTTTCTTTTTTAAATTTTTATCAGTGAAACACCATGAGGTACAGTTGTAGACTTACAAATTTTTGTGCTTGGGTTTCAGTTATATAATGATCGAGTACCCATCCCTCCACCAGTGCCCATTCTCCACCACCACTAATTCCAGTATCTCTTTTTCTTCTTTCTCTTTCTTTCTTCCTTTCTCTTTCTTTCTTCCTTTCTCTTTCTTCCTTCCTTCCTTCCTTCCTTTCTGTTTCTATCTTCCTTCCTTTCTGTTTCTATCTTCCTTCCTTCCTTCCTTCCTTCCTTCCTTCCTTCCTCTCTTCCTTCCTTTCTTCCTCTCTTTTTTCTTTCTTTCTGATTGCTTCATGTGATAATCTGAATTTGTGTCGATGCTAATTTGACCCAAGAACAAACACAGTATCCAATACAAAGGGATATTCACTGTTGGATGTTTGTGGAACTTCCCAAAAGGCCAATATCACAATGTTACAGTGGTGTGTTTCAGATAACTTTGCATCAAGGAGAATACTCAGAGAAGAATCGTGGGAAAGTGTTGCCAGGAGACTTGCCGTGGTTTCTCTGACATGTTCCATGAGTGAAACACAGTTGACAGGAGCTGGAAAGATAGCTTGGTGGTAGGGCTCATGCTTCACATTTATGAGGCCCTGAACTTGGTACCTGACACTGTATATTTCCCCCTATTGGCTGAATTAGACTTTTGTGACTCCTAAGTACCATATCCAAATACTGAACTACCAGGCCACATTTATGGGCCAACTATCACTGGAAGTTACCCATCTATAGGTCCCTGTTTTAAGAAAATGACAGTGAGAGGTGGATAGGAGTGGGGCTGGAGAGATAGCACAGTGAGTAGGGAGCTTGCTTTGTGCATGCCAAGTGGGGTTCACAACTCAGCACCACAAGTGGTCCACCCAAGCATTACCAAGAGTAATCCCTAAGAGCACAGCCAGGAGTAAGCCCTGGGCACCGCCAGGCATGATGTAAAAACCAAAGAGAGAGACTAAGAGGTCACTGGATATGAAGGATAGCAACCACCTTAGCTTATCCGAAAGTGGGGACAGACCCAACCTGGGGGCTGGAAGCCTTTACTCCAAATGGAAAAACCAGAACGTCTCCACAGAAACAACCTTGGTGGCAGTACAGTTTGACGGAGGTGGAGTTTAGGGGCCTTGACTCCAGAACAACCACTGGGTCATACACTGCCAGCTGAGGAAATGACAAGTCGAACCCTATTCATAATTGTGTTTCTGCTGCCTCTCAGACTCAGCAACTGGTGCCTGGACAGTTGTTGATGTGGTTATCAGCTTGCTTTCTGCAGTGTTATGCTGAGCAAGCCTCTCTTGGCACGTCCAGCTGCCAGGCTCCTTAGAAAGATGTGCCATTGATGGCAGGAAGATCTGACAGCAGCATGACAGTCTGAAGACTCAAGAAGGAGAGAGGCTCTAATCAGTGCCCATGGCAGGTAAGAGGGTAAAGCAGTCCTTTGCCCAGGGGACCTAGGGTGCTCCTATATATGTAAGACTGTGCCCATGCTATCTACCTGAAAGGGTCATTCAGAAAGAGGATGTGCAAGTCCCCACTGACACTCTCACTTTGACTTGCAGAGGACAGTGCAGCCGAAGCCATGGCAGTCATGGCCCCTGCAGATTCAGGATACCAGATTCCCAAATGCATCACTGCCTTTCTACCAAATCCCTGGATGCAGGGATTATAGGAGACAGTCAGAGAGTCCCACAGTGTTGCAAATTTCAATAAAGTTTGACCATAAAACCCCACAATTTTTTTTTGCTTTTTGGGTCACTCACACCTGGCGATGCACTCAGGAATTACAGGGGTAATTCCTGTAATTCTCAGGAATTACAGGGGTAATTCCTGAGTGCAGAGCCAGGTTACATTACAGGAATTACCCGTGGCGGTGCTCAGGGGACCATATGGAATGCTGGGAATCGAACCCAGGTCGGCTGCGTGCAAGGCAAACGCCCTACCCGCTGTGCTATTGCTCCAGCCCCAAAACCCCACAATTTCTGCCTGGTTTGTTTTTAGGTTGCACCTGGCAGTGCTCAAAGCTTAGTGCACCACTCCTGGTGTTGCTTAGGGGACTACACTGGGTGTTGGAGATTGGACCCGGGACAACCATATGCAAACGCCCTACCAGCTTCAATGGGAAAAAAAAAATTTTTTTTTAATCTAAGAAAGAAAATCAGTATCCTGAGTGAGAAGTTTCACTGAACTGGAGCTCAGAGAGACTCGGTTCTAGTTCTGAGTCATCATCACTAAGCATAAGTTTCTCCTCTTGGTCCAAAAACTGTACTTTAAAACAATGAAGTTGAGTTCGATGGTTTCTAAAAGCAGCTCTGTGACTCCTTTCCAAGTCAGAACTAGATAGAGGACTATCTATTTTCAAAGAGCAATTCTCAATAGCTTACTGTGTTCTGTTGAGATCCTCTCCCATGCCTGTTAATAGGGGCAGGGGAGGGGACACCAGTCAAACAATGAAGCAATTCTGGGAAAATTTGCCAGAACAAGAACAAATAGATTTTGGGTTGGGCAGCCTTGAAGTTTAACAAAACCATTATAGGAGCTCTATTATTGTGCCTCAGAGGAGGAAAGCTATTCTCTCCTTTTAATGTCTTGACCCAGGGGAAAGCAATCTAGTGAGTTTGGAAGAAAAAATAATAGCAATTAAAAGTTATTCTTTTCAGAACTCAACAGAAGCTATCAACTCCCAAAATTCCAAGAAGATAATTTCCCAGTTACTAGAATTAAGTAAAAAAAAAATCTCATTCTTACAACATCCTTCTAGTACAAGTATATGTACAAAACTCTCTGAAATTAAGGCCATTTATCCCTTTAAGCCTATTAGGTTGGCTGGTTCTTTGGGAACTAATTAATGAATATTATCCTCTGATTACAGAAAACCAGAATCTCAGCCTTTTGGATGCTCTCTTCATTAATCTGCATAGTTCCCTTCTTCTCTGGGGGATGAATCACTAAAGTAAGTGAAATGAGGGGTTGGAGAGATAGTGGAGCAGGTACAGTCTTGGCCTTGCAAGTGGTTGACATAGGTCCAGTCCTAGGCAGACTATATGGTCTCTCAAGCCCTGCCAAGAGTGATTCCTGATCCCTGAGCAATGTCAATGGGTGTGTCCCCAAAAAAAAACGTTTTTAGAAAAAAACGTTTTTAGAAAAAAAAGTTTTAGAAAAAAAAACGTTTTTAGAAAAAAAACGCAAGTGAGATGAATAAATGAATATCAAAGCTGAGAGTCCTGGCTTTCAGATGCTGAGTTTCCAGAACATTTACACACCACAGGAATCTCACAAATTGCTCAATAGAGAAGTACAGCACAAATGCTGCCATGAAAAAGAGCCAGAAAAGTCTTAGTTAATGAAAGTGCACGGGGGACTAGCTTCTTGGGTAGATGAGTTAGGAGGGGAAAGGCTGGAGGGTCTAAAACTTCCTCCTTGCTAGGCCTCTGGTATTGCAGCTCCTCCTGAATCCAAATGTCTGTGCTGAGTCCCCAGGCCCCATTGTAATGATAATTGGAAAAGTGGGAGTTTGTGAAGGTGACTGGCGTAGAGGTAACCATGGGGGTAGAGCTCCCATAAAAGGATTAGTGAGCTTAGATAAAGATACACAACCTTCTCTCTCCATCCCATAAGGATAAATCAAGAAGACAGTGATCTGCATGTCAGTAAGAGACTTCATTGACAGCCTCCTAATTCAGCCATGCTACCAGCTCGATTTTGGACTTCCCAGCACTAGAACCAGGAGGAGGAAATGTCTGATAGTCTACTCTGTCTGATTCTAAGCTCCAACTACTATGATGCTCCTCTCCTCGCCTATACATGGACTGATCTAAGAAACTGAGAATCAACTGTCTAGGAAAATTAAAAGAAAGGACCAACCGTCAGGGCACTAGAGCAACTGCATTTTAAGGGAATCACTGGCTCACACAGATCTGATGATATGCTGAGAAAAGAACAGAATCAAAAGCTGATGGGGGGGGGGGGGGTTGGGGGATAGGGTGGGGGTAGTAGGAGGGATGCTGGGACCATCAGTGGTGGAAAATGGGCACTGGTGGAGGGATGGGTATTCATCATTGTATGACTGAAATACAACTATGAAAGTTTGTAAGTCAGTAAATGTACCTCATGGTGATTCATTAGAAAAAAAGCTGATGAGTCCTGAGATTAGAAACTACCAAAAGTCAGTTCTCCAGACAGTGATGGAAGCATTCCTTCAGCAGATATCTCTAAGAAGCAAATTTGAGGATTAGAAGGCTTAGGATGGTTGTTAAGAAGGTCTGGGTATTGACCCTATTAATTCTAGATAAACTTCGTTTAATATTGATTTCCTTTAATGACTTAAACATTCTTATCAGAATCTGACTTAATAAACTGAAATGGCACGAATCACTCCACCCACCTTCTAAGACCCAAACCCATATCCTGTCCTTCTCTGTGTGGCTATCACACAGGGTCAGTGTGACCACCCTGTGCCTGGGGGCTTCCAGGTCCAAGTCCCTGCTCTTGGTGCTTTCAGTATATTTCCTCATAATTCCTGGTGTCCCCTTAAGATCCTCACATTCACATTTAAATAAACATAGCAAAGTACACACTTAGAGCTTTCTCAATCTTTACAAAATACCAAAGAGGAGGCACAGTTTTAACTTCCTGAATTTTTCCTCAGTATGTTTCCTGCTCTCATCATTCCTTTAAATATCAACCACTCAGGGTCCAGAGAGATAGGTCAGTGGGTAGGATGCCTGCCTTGCACATAACTGACCCAGGTTTGATCTCCGACACTCCATAAGGTTCCCTGAGCCCACCAGGAGTGATTCCTAAGTACAGTGCCAGGAGTAGCTGGGTGGATCCCCCAAATCAAATTAAAAATAAACTGAAAATACACAAAAATTAAAATAATTATTGACCACTCAGAAAAACAAGCTTTCCTTTAAATTATTTTACTTTATTTATCTTGGGGGGCTGGGGCAGCACCTGGTGAGGTTCAAGGGTGACTCCTGCCTGGCTCTGAATTCAGGGATCACTCCTGGCAGGGATCAAACCTGGGTCAGCTATGTGCAAGGCAAAAGTTTGACTAATGGTACCATCAGTCTTGTCCCCTCTTGAAACTTTTCATTTCAACATTCCCTCCAGAAAAAGTTCCTGGCCATCCCTACACTTCCTAAACATTTTCTCTCAGTTTTAGCTCTGTACTAGAGATTACCCCGGTGCCCTCATTCTCTGGCATTCTGTGTCACTCCTCTACGGCCTAAATTCTCCCCACAGAGAGTCTAGAGGCTAACGGGGTGAGACAAAGAAATCTTGCTCTCAGAGAAATAGCTGGAGTGTGGGGCTGGAGCAATAGCACAGCGGGAATGGTGTTTGACTTACACGCGGCCAGCGCGGGTTCCCAGCATCCTATATGGTCCCCTGAGTACCGCCAGGGGTAATTCCTGACTGCAGAACCAGGAGTAACCCCTATGCATTACTGGGTGTAACCCAAAAAGCAAAAAAGAAAGAAAGATAGAAAGAAAGAAAGAAAGAAAGAAAGGAAGGAAGGAAGGAAGGAAGGAAGGAAGGAAGGAAGGAAGGAAGGAAGGAAGGAAGAAAGGAAGGAAGGAAAGAAAAAGAAAGAAAGAAAGAAAGAAAGGAAGGAAGGAAAGAAAAAGAAAGAAAGAAAGAAAGAAAGGAAGGAAGGAAGGAAGGAAAAAGAAAGAAAGAAAGAAAGAAAGAAAGAAAGAAAGAAAGAAAGAAAGAAAGGAAAAGAAATAGTTGAAGTGGTAGAATGCAAATACTCTCACAGCAGTGGGTTACTGTAAGTGCTAAACTCAATTAAAACAAAAGCTAGCTTGTCCACTAATGAAATGATGAAGCTAGAAAAGACCAAGCAGGTTAAAAGTCTATATTAACTGAAAATCCATTGACATCTGCCATCTTTTCAGTATCTATGTACTTTGCTTTGTTTTGGAGCCATACTCAGCAATGCTCAGGGGTTAGTTCTCACTCTGCACTCAGGAATCATCCCTGGCGGTGCTTGGGGGACCATATGGGATGCTGGGGATCAGACACAGGCTGGCTGCATGCAAGGCAATCACCTTCCCCACTGTACTATCCCCCAGGCCTTTGGTATCTATATTTTTGGCCCAGAGAAAGCCTTCAACTTCAACTGCCTCTGAAACTGGCAAGTCATTTCACTGCTGAAACCTTTATGCCAGATACCGTTCCACAATAGGAAATGTGATTTGTTACTGGATGCCAATAGTCTCCAAATCAATCGTCACCTTTTTAGAGAATAAACCCTTCCAGTACCTTTCAGAAAAAGATACCAAACTAATGAGGATGTCATTCACAAAATGTTTTTTAAACCACTAAAGAGAAAGGCATCATTTTATTTTAGATTTTTATTAGTGAAACACCATGAGGTACAGTTGTAGACTTACAAATTTTTGTGCTTGGGTTTCAGTTATACAATGATTGAATGCCCATCCCTCCACCAGTGCCCATTCTCCACGACCACTGATCCCAGTATCCCTCCCACCCAGCCACCCCCACGCCCGCCAACACACCCTGCCTCTGTGGCAGGGCATTCCCCTTTGTTCTCTCTCTCTCCTTTTGGGTGCTGTGGTTTGCAGAAGAGGCATTGATTGGCAATCATGTTTGGTCTATAGTCTACTTTCAGCATGCATCTCCCAGCCTGGGAGAATCCTCCCAACACCCTTTACTTGGTGCTCCCTTCTCTATCTGAGCTGCCTTTTCCCCTAGCACGTGCGGCTGGCCTCCAAGCCATGGAGTAAATCTCCTGGTACTTGTCTCTGCTATTCTTGGGTTTTAGCCTCCTATTTTGTTACTTTAATTTTTTCAATTGAATCACACAGTTTAGATACACAGTTATAAAGTTGTTCATGATTGAGTTTCAGTCATAGAATGTTCCAACACCCATCCCTTCCCCAGAGTACATTTCTCACCACCAATGTCTCCAGTTTCCCTTCTGTCAATCTCCCCATCTGCCCTTTCACTCATCCCCTCCCCAGTCTGCTTCTATGGAAGGCACTTTTCTTCTTCTTCTCCTCTCTGTCTCTGTCTCTGTCTCTGTCTCTGTCGCTGTCTATCTCTCTCTCTCTCTCTCTTTCTCTCTCTCTTCTCTCTCCCCTTCCCCCCCCCCCCCACTTTCTGGGCATTATGGCAATACAGGTACTGGGAGGTTATCGAGTATATACCTTTATCTACTTTCAGCACTCAGTTGTCCAGAGTGATCATTTTCAACTATCTTTGTCATAGTGGTCCCTTCTCTATCCCAACTGCCTTTTCCCTAACTACCTGAAACAGTCTTTCAACCATGGACCAATCCTTCTGGCCCTTGTTTTTGCTGTCCGTGGGTATTAGTCTCATATTATGCATTTTTGAGTCCCACAGATGAGTGCAGTCATTCTACATATGTCTCTCCCCTTTTAACTCATTTCACTCAGCATGATACTCTCCATATCCATCCATTTATAAGCAAATTTCACGACCTCAGTTTTCCTGGTAGCATTTTAAGGAACATTTATTTAAAGTCTAAATAAATCAAAATGCTTTGTCCCTTTTATTCCAAAAGTGTATGCCATGGATTTGTTAGGGCCTAATCAATCTCATCATGACCAGAATTCTCTTGAGGCCTAATCTGCACAGTCTGTTCTCCCTGCTCAGGTATTCAGCATGAACCAACCCATCAGAACAGTCACTATTCCTCTGTACTAACTGCAGTGGAGCCAAGCAAGTTGATGGCTGTGTGGCTTACTTATTAGTTGCTAAGCAAAGGAGAGTTCTGGAGCATCCCAGAAAGGAGGTCCTAACGGGAGAGGGCAGTCAAACTCATGGCCATGTACCAATCTGCATCAAACATTGCCCCATTCAGCACCTCATTCAGGCAAGCTCTTGCTTCTGATTCCTAGCAATGGTTGCACCTCCTTCCCAAGCACAGCATACTTTCTCATCTATTTCTTGATTCCTGGTTCTGTTTCTCTTTTTATTCTCTAAGTTAATTTTTTAAAATTTTTATTAGTGAAACACCATGAGGTACAGTTGTAGACTTACAAATTTTTGTGCTTGGGTTTCAGTTATACAATGACCGAGTACCCATCCCTCCACCAGTGCTGATTCTCCACCACCAATGATCCCAGTAGCCCTCCCCTTCATCCCCCCCACCCCATCCCGGCTCTGTGACAGGGCATTCCCTTTTGCTCTCTCTTTCCTTTGGGGTTCTGAAAGTAGACTATAGACCAAACATGATTGCCACTCAATGCCTCTTTTGCAAACCACAGCACCCAAATGGTCCTGTTTCTTAAATCAATATCTGAAGCCTCATAGGTTTCCTAAAGGTCTTTCATCCTGAGGTTGGAAAACCAGAGCTAGTGATTAGATACAATAGTGACTCCACTCCCAACTCTGTGTCAGAGCAAAGGGCCCTCTAAGACTTCAGGTACTGAAGGCAAAAAGATTTAATCTTTCTGTCTACATTTTTTCTTAAAATCACTATTCAGGTGGACATATTGATATGAAAATGTCTAAATAAGAACTGTGGCGCCCCAGTTCTCCCTGCTGCCAAAGCCCCGCTTCTTCCTGATTCTCACTCACTCACTCACCTCAGTAAACTTCCCAGCACAAACTCTGTTTCAGAGCTAGTCCACACCAGCTCCAAACATGCTCTAATCCTAACCACTTCATTCACCCTCCATATCCTGGTGAACCAGGACAGGACACCTGGGCACTTTCCAAGCACCTTGATATTTGTAAGAGTGAAAGCAGGAAGACTGATTCAAAATCTGTCCAACAAATCAATTTTCATTTTTAAGAAGCTAATGAAAGGTCCAGAAGATGACTCCAGAACAAAAACCGCATGCCTTGCAAGTGTGACTATGAGTTTGATCACTGGTACTGCTCATCTGGGCCAAATATGGCCCTGTGAGCACTGCTGTTTGGGATCCGCGGCACTGCAGTGAGGGGTGTGATCCCCAGCACATGGGGCAATGTGTGTGAGCACTGAAGCCAGGAGACCAGCAAGGCTCTGCCACCATTTTCCAGCTGTAACCAAAGTATGTTCCCCCCAGCTCACTTCACAGAAAGTTCCAGAACCATATGTGAGCACCTCAACTATATGTGTGTGGACCCCACAACCAAGCAGTTGCATAATGCCTGCTCATTGCAACAACAGCACCAAAGGAAAGGAAAGAAAAAATGTTAATTAAAAAAAAAATAAGGGCCAGAGCAACAGTACAGAACCTTGGATGTGGCCAACCAGGTTCAGTCACCGGCATTCCATATGGTCCCCTGAGCACTGCCAGGAGTAACCCCTGAGCACTGCCAGGAGTAACTCCCGAGGATTGCCAGGTATGACCCAAAACCTAAAAAAAAGTTTAAAAAATAAAATTAAAAAGACAAATCCCTTCTCACTTTCAATAAGTTCTCTTCCCTGGGTTTACCATGATATTTGAGTTGAAATCCAAACCCCTATTTCCCCAACTAGGTTTCCCAGCATCCTGTTGCTTACTCAGTTGCCTTTAACTCGTCCTCAATCCCCCTAAGTCCACCTCAGGCTCTCTTGCTGGCCTCAACAACTGTGTCTTCCCAGCCCCGCTGTTCCCAGGCTCTTCATGTAGCTTCATGTAGTATCTCCCTAACTGATCTCCCCACCAAAGCTCCTCACAAAAGTCTTCCCACCAAAACCCACGCACCTGTGCTCTTGGCTTGAGTTTCAGCTCTCCAACTCATGACTCTGATTTGCTTTCCTTCATGGCACTTACAGAACCCAGATTGCTCTCGATGTCATATTATGTCACAGAGCAACAGCTGCATGAGGATAGATGCTTTGAGTTGTTCTGAAACCCAGAAGCCCAGATCAGAATCTAGTACTAGCTATTTATGGAGAACATACTTGATTTTTTTTTTCTCCACAAAAGCATGATTATTTCTGAAAATCTTTCTTTGGTATGCAGACACGCCACTGCTCTGAGATTTCACTTTTGGATTTTTCAAATAGGAGTCACTGCTCCCCGACAGCAGCATTGCAGGATGGCTCCCCTGCGGGGCTAGTGAGGCCACAGCCCGTAGTGCTGCAAACCGGTGTTCAGAGATGGGACTCAGACTGCATAGATGTCATGCTTTACTGCTGAGATGATCTTTCCAGCCCTATCCCAGGGGATTCTTTTTTTTTTCAAGTATTTAAAGGAGGTTTTATTATTTTTTTCTTATTATTGTTTAGAATATTCTTTTTTAAAATTTTTTAATAGTGGAACACCATGAGGTACAGTTGTAGACTACAAGTTTTTGTGCTTGGGTTTCAGTTATACGATGATCGAGTACCCATCCCTCCACCAGTGCCCATTCTCCATCACCAATGATCCCAGTATCCCTCCCACCCCCCTATCCCCTCCATCCCACCCTGCCTCTGTGGCAGGGCATTCCCTTTTGTTCTCTCTCTCTCCTTTTGAGTGCTGAGGTTTGCAAAAGAGGCATCGAGTGGCAATCATGTCCAGTCTATAGTCTATTTTCAGCATGCATCTCCCATCCTGGGAGGATCCTCCCAACACCGTTTACTTGGTGTTTCCTTCTCTATCTGAGCTGCTTTTTCCCCTAGCATGTGCGACTGGCCTTCAATCCATGGAGTGAACCTCTTGGTACTTATATTGACTATTCTTGGATGTTAGTCTCCTATTTTGTTACTTTATGTTCCCCAGATGAATGCAATCTTTCTATATCTGTCCCTCTCTTTCTGACTCATTTCACTTAGCATGATACTTTCCATGTAGTACCACTTGTATGTAAATTTCATGACTTCATCTTTTCTAACAGTTGCGTAAAGAATGGCTTCATTGAGATTGCTGCTTGATCACCAACTTTCACCCTCCCCATGGTTCTTTCTTGCTGGCAGCAGGAGTCCGCGGATATGTGGAGGGCCAGGGCAGTGGCTTCTCCCCGTCCCACTCCCTCTCCTATAGGGAGTAAATCCAGTGACCAGGAGGATCATACTCCAATGTGTCGAGGTCGACTGGCCAGGACTTTGACATCTGGGGCCCGAATCCCTGACACAGCATGGACATGGACAGCGCGAACACTGCTGGAGTAAGGTATGACCCCCTGATCACCCTAAATCCATGCAGTAAAATAGGAGACTGCATCGGAGATACCTGGTTGGTTGGTAATTCAGGTAGGGGAATGAACGGGCATTCAAGCTCTGCTCCCTGGTAGTTAGGCAGAAGTATCAGAAGAGTCCTCCTTGAGTCAGGACTGTTTTGGTCAGTTCCCACTTTTTTTTCCCCGCTCCCCCCCACCATTCCGCTCCCCCACCCCGGGTGCCTAGCATCTACCCTGTCTTTGGCATCTTGCCTCATTCTTGCTGTGTGTCTTTTCAACCTCTGTGTTCTTTCTTCTGTCTTGGTGGTCTTTTTAGCAGAACCATCATCATCTATCCTGACCTTCTCAACCCCACTAGAGTGAAAAGAATTGTTAAATTTTTATTTTTTATTTTTTATAAAGAATAGGTAAAGGTAAAGGTAAAGGCCCTCCCGTTGATCGTCGATTTGCTCGAGCGGGCCCAGTAACGTCTCCATTGGAGACTTTGTTGTTACTGTGTCTGGCATATCGAATACTCTCGGTAGCTTGCCGGGCTCTCCGAGAGGGGCGGAGGAATCGAACTCGGGTCGGCCATGTTGGCCGCGTGTAAGGCGAACGCCCTACCCGCTGTGCTATCGCTCCAGCCAAAGTTTAAAAAAATAAATTAAAAGAATGGCTTTATTATTGAATTCTTGCACTGGAATGAATGCTTCTTCAGTGGGAAGGAAGGACTCTTGTTCATGACAAGCCACCTAAAAGTCATCTGCTGCTCTCATCAAAGATTTCTATAATTTCAAAACTGATGTTTCATATTTTTATCTAATTTTTATTTATTTATTTATTTTTTGTTTTGGGGACACACTCAGCTGTGCTCAGGGCTCACTCTTGGCAGGCTCTGGGAACCATATTGGGTTAGATTATACATTAAAATATATATCACCTATTTATTTTTTAGTAAAAAGAATGTGACTTTCTGATGCCATTACCATTGGCCAGCATGCATTTAGAGGGATGAAAGAGCCTGTGGGGGCTCTGCACCCCACTTCTGCTCACACCCCCCCTTCACTGCCCAGCCCAGCCTGGAAGCCAGTCAATGATCCTCACCAGGAGCAGGATGAAGGGCAGTGAGAAATCTCTGGAGCAGCCCATTTGACACTCAATCTCAGCTCCACATGCAGGATTTTCCAAATCTGGGCAGCTGATTAAAGCTCCTCTTTATTTCCTCAGTTTCTCCATCAGTAAAATAAACAAGACTATCCTGATCCCAATAATACCTAAATATTGAAGGGATGAGTGAGTAGACATAAGACCCCTACCCTTATACCTGACACAAAGCGAGGGTTATATGAAATTAATGCTATTATGATTAAAGATTCAAATGCTTTGGAGCCTGAGAGAGAGATAGTACAGTGAGGAAGATGTTTGCTTTGCATGCAGCCAAGCAGGGTTCAATCCCATGGTAACACATGGTTCCCAGAGCACTGCCAGGAGTAATTCCTGAGTACAGAGCCAGGAAAAATCCATGAGCATTACTAGGTATGTGGCAGAAATGCCAAAATAAAATAAAATTAAAATTCACTTGCTTTGGCATCTGCAGTTGTCTGTTCATTGCAGCAGTGTTTACAATAGCTAGAATCTGGAAAAAACCTGAGTGCCCAAGAACAGATGACTGGTTAAAGAAGCTTTGGTACATCTACACAATGGAATACTATGTAGCTGTCAGAAAGGATGAAGTCATGAAATTTACAGACAAGTGGTACTACATGGAAAGTATCATGCTAAGTGAGATGAGTCAGAAAGAGAGGGATAGACATAGAAAGATTGCATTCATCTGGATAACATAAAGTAACAAAATAGGAGACTAACACCCCAGAATAGCTGAGATAAGTACCAGGCAGATTACTTCATGGCTTTGAGGACAACCGCACACGCTAGGGGAAAAGGCAGCTCACACAGAGAAGGGAGCACCAAATAAAGGGTGTTGGGAGGTTCCTCTCAGGATGGGAAATGCATGATGAGAGTAGACTATAGTCCGAACAAGATTGCCATTCATGTCTCTTTTGCAAACCACAGTACTCAAAAGGAGAGAGATAACAAAAGGGAATGCCCTGCCACAGTGGCAGGGTGGGATGAGGGGAAGGGGGGTGGGAGGGATACTGGGACTGGTGGTGGTGGAGAATGGGCACTGGTGGAGGGATGGGTTTTCGATCATTGTATAACTGAAACCCAAGCACAAAAATTTGTAGGTCTACAACTGTACCTCATAGTGTTTCACTAATAAAAATTTAAGGGAAAAAAATTAGCTTGCTTAAGTGACCTCATGGGAAGGGGGGCGTTCCGGTCCGTCCTTCACGCCCGACCGAGGTCACCAGCTGCCCCCCACGAGCGGCTCTCCGGCACGGCCACGACTCCAGAGCCCAGAAACCAATCTCTTAACTATCTAACTTTTAATAGAAATACTTCCAGAGTTAATAAGTAAAATAGCAGTAATCCAAAACCTCGCGGCCGCGATTGTGGCCGCGTGACATCATTTAATTCTTAAACCCAGCTGTAGAAAGCAAATCATCTCACAACACTTTTTCAGCATGTCTGATTTGGGGAGGGGGGGTCGTAAACTCTAAATAATAATGGTGCATCCTTTGTCGAAACAATGAATCTGGTCAAAGTAGATAGAGTGTTAACTAGAACTCATCTGCCTCACAGGAATTGGGAGGGGTGGGAGGTGGGGTTCTATTGGGGTTCACGGTTAAAAATAAGTATTGGTAAAGGGAAATGTGTTTGATATTTACATGACTGAGACCTAAACCTGAAAGCTCTGTAACTTTTCCCACAGTGATTCAACAAATAAATAAATTTTAAAAAAATTAGCTTGCTTAAAAGGAAAATGAAGGGCATAACATTTTAACATTTTCAGCTAGTCACAAATAGTGTGAGTACCAGTTATTTTCTGGTCAACAAATATTTCTTCATTCAGCAGTTCCCCAGCTCAATGCCTTTCTGCCTGGATAAACCTGTTCTGGTACACTGAGGAAAACCTGTTCTGGTACACTGAGAAACACATGGAAAGTTTCATGTTATGTGTAAATTTGAATGTGGTTAGAGAACAAAGGTAGAAGAACTATTTCTGCTATTTGACACTAAGGCAAACAACCACTAGATTCTGTTTCCTCAGTTATGCTGGAGGTGTGTGCGCAGGCGCACACGTGCGCACACACACACACACACACACACACACACACACATACACAACATTTGCCCTGAATTCCCAAGGTCATATCAAGGTCATCAATGCTCCAACATTGGCTGGAGTTGCCATGGAAACTCAGGGTGGGAGGAATCAATGCCTCCATCCTCCCAATCCTGGAGGGACTGAATCCAGCCCCCCATCCTACCAATCCCCACCCCCATTTACCCAAAGACTCTCCATATTTTAGCTACAGGCCCAAGGTCACTATGAGTGGGAATCTGTACTGGAACTCAACAGAAAATAAGACCAAAGATTTTTGGAAATTTGTCCTAAAGGCTTTAGACAATACCCAGCTCTTTTTTTAGGTAGAAGAAAATTTAAAGGGATTAAAGGGAAAGCAATTAATTAAACAGACAATGAATAAAATATAAGTAATATTTATAAATCAGGAAAAAATACAAACAGAAAAATAGTGTTTCTAAATCTGGCTCTAGCAGATGTAATTATGGCATTCCTTCTGATCTTACCACAATGGTCTCAGAAGGAGCTTCGAGCACCACTTTGGTGTGGCCCCAATAGAAAAATAAATAAATAAATAAATACATAAACCCTCAAATGAAAACATTTCATATGGTCAAGATGGATACCTTACTAAATAAAGAAAAGATTTTGCTTGGGTACTAAGTTTTGTGGTCATGATTTGCTTTGCACCTAGATACAATTTCACTGTTTGGAACCAGTTTAATTATCCTAAGAACAGATTGCTATGTAAATGTAATTGATTTCAAATTATCTGGTGTGGTGTACGGGCACACATAAAATAAATGAACTTCACTGGGGGGCATGGGTAATTGGTAGACATTACCTTTAGTGTCCAATCTTATCCTGATGAGTTTGTGTTAAGTAAGCTAAAGGAAGGTTCTCATTGCCTCCACTTCTCCATCTCCTAATGCAGACACAAATGAAATTATTTAATTTAATAATTAGGCATGGAGAAAAACACTTCTTCGTTACCCTAAATGAGTGGTGATTTGAAAACGGTCAGGGAAAAATCAAATCACTTTTCCTCATGCATGAGCTATCTATTGAGAATCTACAATTCCACAGTGATGAATACAGAGGCAGACAGAAGGTATGAAAGTGTATGATTCAGTCAACTTTTAGACATTTTAAAGCTATGAAAAAAACGTTTAAAAACCAAATGCTTATTCTGAAGTCTTGCAGCTGATGGAGTTTTTGGCAGGCTTAGAAGTTTGTAATTAGAGCTTTATGTCTAATTCACTCTTGAATCCTTTTCTCCCCCCCAATTCATTTGAAAATAGCTTAATGTTTCCAGTGAAAAGGAAGAAACACATACAAACTAAACAAGATTGATAAGATGTGTTCAAATACAGGCTACCCAGAACAGAATAATATAATAAACATGAAGAAACAATCTCAGGATGAGGGAGATAGCATCAGGGGCCCAGATCAGTTTGCATCCCTGGTACCACACAGTCCTCCAAACATCATCAGGGAGAGAGCTGGAGGGTCCCCAGTATCCTGGGTGTACAGATCCCAACCACCATTCCTCAGTCCTGGATGTCCCCAGCACCATGAGGTCCACACAGCACCACATACTCCAGCCCTACCATTGACCCACTAGCCAGGTCAGTCAAATAGTATTCAGAGTGGTCTCCAGGTCCTCTAATAATGATTTGGAAGACCATAAAATAAAACTAAATAATTGTATCTCTCTTATTTCTTAAATATAAGACCCAAGTCTCTCTTGCTTGCCTTAAGGCAACAAGACAGGGGGGAAAATTCCAGGCTGGCTGTTCAATACAGAACTATTAACGATAGGCACGATGTGCCCCCAAAACCCAAGTGCTCAGTTGGGAAGAGTCCTCTGTCACTAAAGATGAAGAAATCTTGCCCTTTGTTTTAAGGACAGAACTGGAGTGCTCATGTTCAGAAAGACAAGGCAGAAGGTAAAAGGGTAGACCCAGGAAGCTCTTATTCCTACAGGGTGCACAGAGACAAAGCCAGGAAGCAGACAAGGCCCGATAGGAGCAAACGCTCGGATTTTTAACTGCAGAGCTAAGGTTAGCCAAGGGCCAGTGGATTGGATTGAAAGGTAGAGGGCATCTGTGTACTGCAGTATAAGGATGCTGGTACTTTGGTATGCAGGCAGCGCACCCTAAAACATATCAACATTTGCAGCCTTTTAAACCAATGCTACCTCACTAATCACTAAAGTTCAATTTTATCAAAGAACAGACATGAAAAAGAGAGAACAAGAGGGAATGCCCTGCCACAGAGACAGGGTGGGATGGGGGGGATGGGGGTGGGGGGGGAATACTAGGACCCATGGTGGTGGAAAATGGGCACTGGTGGAGGAACGGGTATTTGATCCTTGTATAATTGAAATGCAAGCACAAAAATTTGTAAGTCTACAACTGTATCTCATGATGTTTCACTAATCGGTCACGATCCTCTCGTTGTTCATCGATTTGCTCGAGCGGGCCCAGTAACGTCTCCATCATGAGACTTGTTGTTACTGTGCTTGGCATATCGAATACCTCATGGGTAGCTTGCCAGGCTCTGCAGTGCAGGCGAGATACTCTCTGTAGTTTGCCGGGCTCTCTGAGAGGGGTGGAGGAATCGAACTCGGGTCGGCCATGTTGGCTGCGTGCAAGGCAAATGCCCTACTGCTGTGCTATCGCTCCAGCCCGTTTCACTAATAAAAATTTTAAAATATATATATTGGCAGGACAGTAAAAGATAGATAAAATTCCTGAACTAGTAGTAGTAAAATAAAATATAGTAAGTTTGTGTATAAGATAAATCTCATTATGCACAGAGAGATAATAATATAGTGAATTATAAAACCTATAATAAGGGTGGAATTGCCATCAACCTTAAAACTAAGTTTTTGTTATAGAAACAAAAATGCAATAAATCATTCTGTAGACGCAGAACAAAATTTAAAAACTATGAAAAAAAAGATAATAACTTCAAAGAGTAAAATCTCTTACACCCAAGTTAGGGAATAAGTAATTAGCTGCCACCACAGATAAGGAGGCTGCTAAGACTTTATTAAAATTAGACAAAACTTTTGGCAGTTAACATTGGGATAGAGAAAAAAAATGATGCTTTCATTTGTAAGAAAATGTGTAAGCTTGAAACATCATCTTAACTCTTTATTAAGCTGATATTTTTTTCTTGATGTAATTGGACTTTGTGGCCTCTATGAGGAAAAGGAAAAGAAAATGTACTTCATAGGGCCAGAGATTGTACAGTGAGCTGGGCACTTCCTTGCAACCTACTACCTGGATTCATTCCAGGAAGCACATAGGGTTCCCTGGACCCCACAAGGAGTGATCCCTGACCCTGAAAGTCAGAAATAAGCCCAAGCATAGTGTGCCTACAGTAGTGATATTCTTATATTCAATTTAAGAATAAGTACAGTGACTATGGGGCTGGAGAAATAGCAGAGCGGGTAGGATGTTTGCCTTGCACGCGGCTGACCTGGGCCAACCCGGGTTCGATTCCTCCGCTCCTCTCAGAGAGCCCTGCAAAGTACCACGAGTATCTGAGCCTGGCAAGCTACTGAGAGTATCCTGCCCACACGGCATCTCCGCGGTGTATTTATTTAATATGCCAAAAACAGTAACAGCAAGTCTCACAATGAAGACGTCACTGGTGCCTGCCCAAGCAAATCGATGAACAACAGGACGACAGTGCTTCAGTAACTATAAATCAACAGTGAGATGTTTAAAGGAATTTCAATCTGATACTAAACAATCCATTGGGATTGTTTAACAGGGATCGACAACATAAACATTATTTTATTTGATTAGTTTCAGAATTATTTTGTTACATTTAGAGAGAGTATTTGAATATTTAAAAGCATAAGATGAACTTTATCACTTTCACTTTATGAGATCTACTTGAGTCTCTTAAATGCTTGGCTTTTTCTTGTCAGCTTTGTCAAGGGCTTGAAATATTGAGGGACAACCAAGTTTTTTAAATGTCTTAAAATGTTCTAAGAATGTTTCATCATTTAATTCACTAAATTAAGTGGCATTAATTTAGTAGCACATTAAAAACTAATCAATAAATTAAGTGCAATGCACAGTAATTTTTGTTTTTTTTTAAATACTGTAGTTTTGACCAGGAGAGATAGTACAGTGGGTAGGGCATTTGCTTTGCACACAGCCGGCCTAGGTTCAATCCCCAGCATTCCATATGGGCCTCTGAGCACTGCCAGGAATAATTCCTGAGTGCAGAGCCAGAAGTAAACCCTGAGCATTACCAGGTATGACCAAAAAAGAAAAAATACTGTAATTTCTCTCTTTCTCTCTCATGCTGTGAATTGAACCTAGGATTGCACAATGTAAAACAAGTACTCCACAACTGAGCTACATACAAAAATGCAGTGAGTTTTTAAAAGTAACAATGAGCATTGGTAGTGTAGAAAAAATAGGCTTTAACATTTTTTTATCTTTAATAATCTCATTACTTAGGCAGAAATCTCATGGATTGAAGCTAGAGGAGTCCTCCAGAATGAAGCGTCATTGGCCAGCAAGTACAAAGGATGATAAGCAAATGGAACTACATTAAACTAAGAAGCTTCTGCACCTCAAAGGAAACAATGGCCAGAATATAAAGACAGTCCAGAGGCTGGGGAACTTATTTGCTCACCACTCGTCTAACAAAGGGTTAATATCCAAGATGTGTAATGAACTCTACAAGTAAAAATATCAACAAGTGGAAAGACGAGATTAACAGGAACATCTTCAAAGAAGAATACAACAACAAAAAGAAAGTATAGAAGTAAAATTCTCTATATTACTAACCATCATGGAAATGCAAGTCAAAACAACAATGGGATATCACCTCACATCACACAGACTGGTACTCATCAAAAAGAACAATATTAATCAGTTTTGGTGAGGAAATGGGGGAAAAGAGACCTTCATTCATTGCTGGAGGGAAAGTCAACTGGTCCAGCCTTTTTGGAAGACAATATGGACATTCCTCGAAAAACTAGGAATTGAGATTCCATACGGCATAGCAATTTCACTCCCAGGATTATACCCCCAAGGGCTCAAAGCAAGATGCAGAAAAGACATCTGCACTCCTATGTTCATTACAGCACTATATACCATAGCCAAAATATGGAAACAATCCAAATGCCCACAACAGATAACTGGAAGTATGGTTTACAAGCAACTACTCAGTAGTGGGCTGGAGCGATAGCACAGCGGGTAGGGCGTTCGTTCGCCTTACAAGCAGCCAACATGGCCGACCCGAGTTCGATTCCTCCGCCCCTCTCGGAGAGCCCGGCAAGCTACCGAGAGTATTCCATATGCCAAACACAGTAACAACAAAGTCTCCAATGGAGACGTTACTGGGCCCGCTCGAGCAAATCGACGATCAACGGGAGGGCCTTTACCTTCACCTTTACTCAGTAGTGAGAAAAGATAAAGTCATGCAATCTACTGAAACATGGACAGATCAGGAAGAGTATCACATTGAGTGTCACTCAGAGTAAGAGGAACAGACTCACAGTGACCTCTCTCATGTGTGAGATATAAAGACACCTCATAGGGGAATACCAAATGCCCAAAGGCAATGAAATGAAGAGTAGGAGAACTGGTCTCCTGTAGGAAGCTTGGCATTGGAGCAGGGTGGACAGATAAGTAGAAAAGGGAACACGAAGACAATAGGGGAGGGGCAAAGGAAACTGGGGACATTAGTAGAGGGTAGTGAGCACTGCTGAAGGGATTGGTGTTGGAAAAGTTTAGGTCTGAAAAGCAATAAAAATTATCTCTGTAGCTTTGTAATTCGCAGTGATTCAATAAGAAAACTAAACCCATTGCCAATTTAAAAAGCAAGCAGAGGCAAATGTTTCTGTGTGCAAGGAAGAGTCCTATCAAACATCTGTGGACTGTAGTTGCAGGAACTACAGGCAAGTGCCGAGAGTATCACTAGACTGTTGACGGTGGTGGAAGGGGACTCACACAAAAGTGCTCTTACCAGTTGCCCATATCAGCATTTCACCCCAAGCCTACATTCCCCTTTCTCTGCCTCAAAATTGGGTATGACCGAGGAAAAAGTTTCAGATAGATTGTTGAGTATTAAAAAGTTAAGTGCAAGGGCCAGAGTGATAGGACACTGGGTAGGGGATTTGGCTTGTACTTGGTTGGCCCAGGTAAGATCCCAGGCACCCCATGTATGATATTCCAAACCCTGCCAGAAGTGATCCCTGCACACAGAGCTAGGAGTAAGCCCTTAGCACTGCCAGGTATGGCCCCCAAACAAAAATAAAATAAAATAAAAACTTCAGTGAAATGCATGTATATTTTTTTAAACCAGAGTACCTGCTATTTTTGCAAAAGAACTACCCTTAGGGTTTTTGCCTTGCACACTGCCATACTGTGTTTGATCACCTGCATCCCCTGAGCCAGAAGTAACCCCCAAGAATTGCTGGATGTGTTCCAAAAAAAAAAACCTCCAAAAAAACAGAGCTACGGGGGCTGGAGTGATAGTACAGCGGGTAGGGCGTTTGCCTTGCACGCAGCCAACATGGCCAACACAGGTTCGATTCCCAGCATCCCATATGGTCCCCCGAGCACCGCCAGGAGCAATTCCTGAGTGCATGAGCCAGGAGTAACCCCTGAGCATCGCCAGGTGTGACCCAAAAAGCCAAAAAAAAAAAAAAACAGAGCTACTCTAAAGTCTTCGTTACCTCAAAGTCAGCTACTTTAGGGGATCTGGGGCAAAGACCTTTTCCATCCTTTCTGCTTTGCTGCTTTTTCTTCTTCAACCCCCTTCTTCCAGCTCCTGCTAGAAAATGGGGGCCCGAGCTCCTTTCACCAATCAGAACCCTTCCCCAGAGAGGGGAAAAATGCTGTTTCCTTTACAGCCACAACCCAAGATCTATATGATCACAGTTTATATCCCATGGGCTAAAACTTAGTGAACTGTCCACACTTCTCAGCAGGCAAGTGGGAAATACAGTCTTTAAATGCCACGTGATCTGATAAAGCTTATCCTTCCACAGGTAGAGAAGAGAAGAGAAGGATGGTAGCAATCTCTGCTATGGTTATGCCTTTTGGGGGAGGAAGGGGCTTGGAGCACACACACTCCCTCTCCCCACCAGGCTGTGCTCAGGGGTTACTCCTAGCTCTGTGCTCAGGCATCACTCATGTCTGTGATTAGGGGACCATTTGCGGTGCCAGGAATAGAACTGGGATTGGCTACATGCAAGGCTTACCTACTGTATCATCTTGCCAGCTGCTAAATATGCCACTTTTTTGTTGTTTTAAGAAAAGATTTAAAAAATTGCATGCCCATTTCCATGCGTTCAAAGAAAAATCTGAAATAGTTCAACACAAAGATGCATAAAATAAATCGACTAAATAAAGCTTAAATGAATCACTGTTTACAGAAAATCAGATCACAGTCCAGCTTTTCTGAGTTCAGAATTGACAGTGAGTTAGTCATCAAAAATGGGTCATTTGATGTAAAATGGACAACCTCATAAAACTTTGGTTAATTTTTGGTTTCAAAGTGAAATATTCTTATTTCTTGAAAAATGTCAGTGCTAAATGGTAATACCTTGATTCTTCCAGCAAACGTTTCCAGAAACCTCAGGTACTATATGATCCACACTGGACCCACTATATGCTGGGTTTCACAGTCTCTCGTGACACAGTGAATTTAGAGTCTAGAGGAAGACAGAGAGTCCCTGCAGCCCTTAAAGGAGTTCTAAAATAGCAGAAACATTACTTTTATAAATAAACTTATGAGCTATGGTAGACTCTTGGGGGCGGGGGACTTAATTTGACTTGGGGAGTCAGACAAAAGATGTATTTTGAAAATGAGTCATAGCCAAAAGACACCAAGAGCCTAATTCCAGGTGGACATGGGGCATGGGAAGTCTCCCAGGAGGGAAGAGACTGCCCCACTGAAGGTGCTAGGGGGGAAGCCTGTTAGTTAGAAATGAATAAGCGTGGGGAGCAATGAGAGAGAGCAGCTGGATGTGGGCTGAGCAATCGAGAGAAGATATCCAACAAAGAGTTAATATCCAAAATTTTTGCAAAGAACTCACACACTCCATAAAAAAGCAAGACCAATTAAATAATCAAGTGGCAGGGCCCAGAGCAATAGCACTTTCCTTTCATGTGGTTGAGCCAGATTTTTGATCCCTGGCACCTCATATGTTCGTCTGAGACCTTCCAGGAGTGGTCCTCTGAGCACAGAGCCAGGAGTGAGCCCTGAGCACCACCAGGTGTGGTTCAAAATTTTTTAAAAAGAGGCAAAAGACATGAGTAGATTCTTCTTCAAGGGATAATGGCCATAGATATATTATTTAAAAGTTCAATGTGGATGCTAAGGGAAAAGGCAGCTCAGATAGAGAAGGGAGCACCTAATAAAGGGTATTGGGAGAATCCTCCCAGAATGAGAGATGCATGCTAAAAGTAGACTATAGACTGAACATGACTGCCACTCAATGACTCTTTTGCAAACCACAGCACCCAAAAGGAGAGAGAAAACAAAAAGGAATGTCCCGCCACAGGGGTAGGGTGGGATGGGGATGGGGTGGGGGTGGGAGGGATACTGGGAGCATTGGAGGTGGACAATGGGCACTGGTGGAGGGATGGGTACTCAATCAATGTATAACGGAAACCCAAGCACAAAAAATTGTAAGTCTACAACTGTACCTCATGGTGTTTCACTAATAAAAATTTAACAAAAAATAGTTCAGTGTGCAAAGGCAAATCAAAACCACAATGAGATATCACTTCAAACCAGTGAGAGAAAACTACATTTTTAAAAAAATGGAAATGAGTGTTGGTGAGGCTACAGAGAACCCTGGTACACTGTTAGGAACGTACATTAGTGTAACCTCTATAGAAATTAATATGAAGGGTCACTAGGGAAAAACAATGGAGGTGGTGCCAAGAAAAAGCTCAATGAACTAGGTGTAGGCTTTGCATGAAGGAGTGTTGGTTCAATCCCCAACACCTCACAGCTCTCTGAACAGTGCTAGGAGCAACTTTGAGAACCGAGCTGGAAGTACACCCTGTGCAGTGCAGGATGTGGCCCCAAATCCCACCCCCATCCCCCGCGCCAAGAAAAACAAGGAAATTCCATATGATTCAGCAACTTCACTCCAAGGCATTTATCCAAAGAAAATACAATAATTTGAAAGTGTGCTTGTACCTTTATTTTCAAAGCAGAATTCGAAATGGAATCAACTTAAATGTCCATTGATAGATGTATGGATTATGGATGCGTGTATATTAAATGTAATACTACTCTGTCATTAACAAGGATGGAAGTATGACTTTGGGGGTAAAATGAATAGATCTTGGGGACCGAGAGACAATATAGGGTTAAGGTGATTACCTTGTACTTGGTGAATCTGAGTTTGACCCCTGGCAATGCATCTGGTCCCCTGAGCACCACCAGTAGTGATTCACTGAGAGCAGAGTCAGGAGTAAGTCCTGAACAATATATGCAAATATGCTACTGTTTGCTTCATTGACCAAGTAAGTGACTGGATCACATAGAGAAACTGGTAAGTCTGGGAAAGGGCCAGAGTGAGAGTAGACAAGGGGAGCATTTGCGCTTTTTTTTTTTGTCATCATTGTTTTATAAAATCAGGACATTTCAAAACCAGAAAGTAGATAGGTAGAAAAGTAATAAATTCATGTTTCCATTGTCTACCACAGTGTCTGGAGTAGAGTAATTCACACATCAATATTTATTGCATGATTGAATATGTCATTGATTTGGTGTTTATTTAAAAGCATACAATCTTATTTTCCTCATAGTACCATGAATTTGATGAAAACATTTTTTGGACTCCAAATCTATTTTTTTTAATTTTTACTCATTTGTTGATGCCAAGTCTATGGAAATTTTTAAATGGTAGTTTTTCTTATTGTATGCTATTATAACGGCACTCTGCTGCTTATCTTAGTTTATGGGAATTTTTTATGTTTGAGAATTTTTTTATTTAATTTTTTTATTAGTAAAACACCATGAGGTACAGTTATAGACTTATAAATTTTTGTGCTTTGGTTTCAGTTTTACAATGATCAAGTACCTATCCCTCCACCAGTGCCCATCCTCCACCACCACGGGTCCCAGCATCCCTCCCACCTCCCATCCCCCCCGTCCCACCCTGCCTCTGTGGCAGGGCATTCCCCCTTGTTCTCTCTCTCTTCTTTTGGGTACTGTGTTTTGCAAGGGAGGCATTGAGTGGCAATCATGTTTGGTCTATAGTCTACTTTCAGCATGCTTCTCCTACCCTGGGAGGGT
This sequence comes from Sorex fumeus, assembly GCF_029834395.1. Classification (NCBI taxonomy): domain Eukaryota; kingdom Metazoa; phylum Chordata; class Mammalia; order Eulipotyphla; family Soricidae; genus Sorex; species Sorex fumeus. Next base: position 4,939,282 of record NW_026606095.1, on the reverse strand, counting down.
CCTCACAACACCCTTTATTTGGTGCTCTCTTCTCTATCTGAGCTTCCTTTTCACCTAGCACGTGTGGCTGGCCTTCAAGTCATGGAGCAAAATTCCTGGTACTAATCTCAGCCATTCCTGGGTGTTAGTCTCCCGTTTTGTTGCTTTATGTCCCCCAGATGAATGCAATATTTCTGTGTCTACCCCGCTCTTTCTGACTCATTTCGCTTAACATGATACTTTCCATGTAGTACCACTTGTATGTAAATTTCATAACTTCATCTTTTAATAGGGCTGGAGCGATAGCACAGCGGGTAGGGCGTTCGCCTTATAAGAGGCCAACATGGCCACCCCGAGTTTGATTCCTCCGCCCCTCTCATCTCCAATGGAGACGTACTGGGCCCGCTCGAGCAAATCGACGATCAACAGGAGGGGCCATCTTTTAATGTTGCTGACCCAAGCTCAATCGCTGCCACTCCATAGAAATCCCTAAGCCCCGCCAGGATGGATCTCTGAGCTTAGGGCTAGGAGTAAGCCTGAGCACTTCCAGGTGTGACCCTAAAACAAAACAAACAAGCGGAAAAAACCCAAACCAAAGAGATCAGTCTAGGAAGAGTCTCTTACAAGACCTTGAATCCATGAGCACTTTGCAGGACCACTGATTCCAGAGTGCTCAGCACAAAGCCTGGCTCAAATTCTGATTGAATTTAAGTGTATGTTTCTTGTGGGGCAGGGTGATAGTACAGTGAGTAGGGCATTTGCCTTGCACACAGGTGGCCTGAGTTTGACACCTGGTATCCCATATGGTCTCCTAAGCACTGCCAGGAACAATTCCTGACTACAGACTTGGGAGTAATTCCTGAGCGTTGCTGGGTGTGGCCCAAAAACAAAGCAAAAAGAATGGAACAGTGAAAATGTATGTTTTTCTGTGTCTCATGGTTTGCATCAGACACCAAATGAAAGGATGAAGGCTTCTTCATAGAAGCTTGAAGTCTCCAGTGTGGAGTGATCTGGAAACTTTCATAAAAAGAAGGCAAGACAAACTGATAATGGAAGTGCTTTTAAATACCTAGTGAATTGGCCAATTACTCACTTGACTATGTATTGATACAAGAATTAGTGGTGTCAGAATAAGAACATAAAGCCTAGGTTCCAGGGATAAAATGCTATTTGGAAAATATAGTCCTTTCATTTCCATAAAGACTTTTCCTAGAAACTAACAATGGTTTTGATATGCAACTAGAACTGTACTAGAGAAATCTGCTAGCTATCCTCCTCAGTTGTTTTACTTCTAAAATAACTTGAAAAATAAAGAACTCAGCATGATATCTTTGCAGCTTTTCCAAATATATAGTAGGTCTACCATAAAATAAAAGGCTTATATCTTCTGGTTATTTATAGGCCCATATCACACTTAATTTTTGGATTTAAATTTTGATATTTCTAAAAAGAGAGAGAGGAGCTGGAGCAATAGCACAGCGGGTAGGGCATTTGCCTTGCACGCGGCCGACCCAGGTTCGATTCCCAGCATCCCATATGGTCCCCTGAGCACTGCCAGGAGTGATTCCTGAGTGCATGAGCCAGGAGTAACTCCTGTGCATCGCCAGGTGTGACCCCCAAAAAATAAAAAATTAAAAAATATAAATAAAAGTAAAAAGAGAATCTGTCATTTCAAGGACTTAAATCCTCTGAAGTTTAATACCTAGTTTGGTATATTAATCTATACAGTCACCATCACTGTCACTGTCACTGTCCTCCCGTTGTTCATTGATTTGCTCGAGCAGGCCCAGTAACATCTCCATTTTGAGACTTATTGTTACCGTGTTTGGCATATTGACTACGTCACGGGGAGCTTGCCAGGCTTTGCTCTGCGGGCGAGATACTCTTGGTAGCTTGTCGGGCTCTCTAAGAGGGGCAGAGGAATCGAACCCGGCTCAGCTGGGCTGGGTGCGTGCAAGAAAAACACCCTACCGCTGTGCTATCGCTCCAGCCCAACCTATACAGTAACCTAGGCATTTTCTAGAAACTTGAACTTTTTCTGGGCAACAAACAGAAATAACCTATAATAACCTATATCCCTGAGTTGGGATACTTAAAAAACCCAAATATCATGGTATTTGTTAATATAAATATTTTTATTGGTGTTATTACTAAATGAAAGCATTTTTCAGGATTTTTCAAAATTGTAGAATTTTAAATTTGTGTTTTTAAAAAAACCCTGAGCAACTGAAAGGAACTATCAATTTAAAAATCTTCAGAGTGAGAATATTAAACACATTATAATGCATGCCTTGAAAAACGCAATAAAAAGGGACAAAAGGCCATGACATTTGCTTATAAGTGGATAGAGGTGGAGAGTATCATGCTAAGTGAAATGAGTCAGAAAGAAAGGGACAGACATAGAAGGACTGCACTCATTTGTGGAGTATAGAATAACATAACATGAGGCTGACACCCAAGGACGTTAGATACCAGGGCCAGGAGGATTGCCCCATAGCTGGAAGCCTGTCTCATGAGCCGAGGGGAGAAGGCAGATGGAACAGAGAAGGGATCACTAAGAAAAATGATGGCTGGAGGAATCAGTCAGGATGGGAGATGTGTGTCGAAAGTAGATAATGGACCAAGCATGATGACCTCTCAGTGTCTGTACTGCAAACCATAATGCCCAAAAGTAGAGAGAAAGTATGGGAAATACTGTCTGCCATGGTGGCAGGGGGAGTGGGGGAGGGAGGGTATACTGGGGAGATTGGTGGTGGGGAATGTGCACTGGTGGAGGGATGGGTGTTTGATCATTGTGTGATTGTAACCCAAACATGAAAGCTTGTAATTTTCTCACAGTGATTCAATACAATTTAAAAGAGAGAGAGAAAGAGAGAGAGAGAGAGAGAGAGAGAGAGAGAGAGAGAGAGAGAGAGAGAGAGAGAGAAGGCATGGTTAGGAATTCCTGTCTTAATGTATTCAGGATAAAGCAGAGACGAAGCAAAAATTGAGGATCTCCCTTCTTTCTCTGAGACATGCACTTCCATCTTCCATTTTTATTGACATTATTAGTTTATGATATTACAGAAAGCAGAGGCATAGGTCCACAATTCTCTCACTCTCTTAGACCCAGTTAGGGGTTGGAGCAATAGTACAGCAGGTATGGTGCTTTCCTTGCATGCACATGACCCAGGTTCAATCTCTAGCACCCCATATGGTCCCCTGAAGCCACCAGAAGTGAGCCCAGGACACAGAGCCAGGAGTCAGCCCTGAGTATTGCTGGGGTGTGGCCGAAACAAAAACAGAGAGAAACAAAAAGACCCATTGTACCTACCATCCAAGTTCCAATGGATTCTACCTCACAAGACTCCTCTCTCATTAACTTCCACATGTGCCTTTGACCCTCTGGTAATCGCTATCATTTTTCATTGAGTCTAGAAGCTAGCTTTGTTGCTGCAGTTTGCATTTTGTTTGCTTTAGTAATCCATGTTATGCATATGAGTAAAACCAGGTGACAATTGTCCTTCATTTGCTCATTTCGCTTTTAGTTGCTTTTACGTCTTTTCTTAACCTACCTTATATCCGGCAGCCCACTAATGCAGAAAAGAAGTATTTTCCAAGTCTCATTTGTGTCAACTGAGGTAGAATCAAGAGGAACAAAGGGGCCATACACAGAGGTTTCTTTCAGTGTACCACCAGCACTGAGATTGGTTTCATGAAACCAAATGCTAGTTCAGTATCTAAATGAGTTTTGCTTGATTTTAATTGTTTACTACCCAGTTGTGGTGAGAATAAAATGTCACTTTATAGTCATCATTGCAAAACTTACTTCCATCCCATGAATATTTCCAAACTAGGAAGGCCTTTGCATTCATATAGCATTTGTTATAGTGGATTGCTTTCCTAAACTGCTGTTTTCAAAATTAGTGACAATTCCTACAAACAGTCCTGTTTTAGTTAAAAAAAAAATCCAATAGAAACTGTCAGACTGATTTGATAAAAGAATGGTTTGAAACACAAAGACTAGATTTCAAGTATCAGGTCCAAAGCCAATTCACTAAGAACCTCCAAACGCTGAGGTCTCCCAAGAGACCTCCTGCATAAAATGAAGGGTGTGTATAAGTTTGCTTCTCAAACTTTTGGTGCAAAGAACCCAGTTTTATAATCTCCCTCCAGAAACTGGAGCAATAATACAGTGGGTAGGGAGTTCACCTTGTACACAGCAAACCCAATTTCAATCCCTAGCATGCCTGAGCACTGCCAGGAGTAATTACTGAGTGAAGAGAAAGGAGTAACCCCTGAGGATCATCAGATATATTCCCCCCCCGCAAAAAACCCAAATCTCTCTTCAATTGACAAATGAATATATTAGTAAAAATAAAAGCATCCTTGAATATCATGACACTGTTAATTTCTAAATAGCATCTACTTGCTGACTTTCAGTTTCTCTACCTGTGTGGTTTACACAGGTGAACCAAGACCACATCTGGTCTTGAGTGCCACTGCCTTTGGATAGAAGGACTCACAATACCTAGTGCATTTATGACAATTCTGCAAAGGATTTGTCCCCTCCATGTACTTATGCTGATTATTAATACTACAAGCTTATACTTCCCAATTATACAGTAGCTGAGGAACAGAAACCAAAACTCCAAGGGATGCGTTACTCAAAAATGAAGGTATTCTTCATGACAGACAGGAGAACACTAAGGCATACATCACCCGCGTGAGGGTCAGAAAATAACTGACCTACAATATGAAAGGCACCATCCAGACAAAATAATAAAAGTGCAATTTTTTTCTTTCCCCCTTTCCTCTCCTGTTGTTTGTTTTAAGTTAAAAATGATAATTTAACAGTTACTTCTAGAAGATGTTTCTAAAGAGGCCTTTTAGAGGGTGGGCCACATTTTCTTTTTGAATTTTAATTAGTGAAACACCATTGGGTAGAGTTGTAGACTTACAAATTTTTGTGCTTGGGTTTCAGTTATACAATGATCGAGTACCCATCCCTCCACCAGTGCCCGTTCTCCACCACCACTGATCCCAGTATCCTTCCCACCCCCCATTGAGGGGACACTTTGGATTGAAATCTCAGGTTATGATCCTTGGAGGCTGCATTTCCAAGGGGAAGAGTGATAGATGATGGCTCAGATTTGCATATTCTTCTTCCTCATCATTTAATCCACAATAGAAAGAAACTGACTTCCTGAACGTTATCCAGGTGGTCACTGCAATTTATAGGAGCACATTTTTCTTAGCAGTTCATCAGAGCACAAGGTGAGGTCTGTGCAAATATGCACACTCAATGCTTTTGTAAAGACATCTGCCAGAGCAAAAGTACACAATATTGCTCACCCACCTTGCTCACCAGCCTGGTACGTGGGGCACAATCTAAGAGAGTCCTTATGATCCAATGCACACAAATGATCCAGTGTAGATTCTGTAGGTCCTTTATTGTTGCACCTATCTTCAAGAAAGACTGCATGCAGCAGGCATGTGGACCCCAGAGTTTCCTGCACAGATGTTAAAATGTTCACCTGGGAGCCTAGCATGGCTGCCCGAGGGTCCTAACTGCAGCAATGCTAGTGACGGACTCTGAGGCCTGTCCAAGCATCAGATCATCTGGCTCATACCAACAGGCAGCTGTAACCCAGCCCATGCTGAGGCCATGACAGGGCCCGAGTCTGCATTTCTAACAGTTTCCCAGGACATGCTGATGCTTCCTGTCCTGGGAACACATTTTGAGAACCATTAGCATAAACCATCTGGTGAGGGTATTAGCAAAACCACAGCAGTCACCTGACCCAGGTATTTCATTTTCCAATGAAACCCTTGAAGTCAGAGAGAATGTACTGCTTGGATCTCCTCAGAGGTCCAGGCTCGGAGATGACCCCAGCCCCGACAAACCACGCTTCTGTCCTCCACGTCTTAGTGAAGTCAGGGCTATGCACCCCTCTCCAAAAAGGGACATCACAGAATTCACACTGGATGCCCTTAGGGACCCTGCTTCTTCCCTCAGTGTGCTGAGCCCTGATAATAATAATTTTTAAAATATTTTTAATTATTATTTTTTTAATCAATCATCGGGCTGGAGCAATAGCACAGCGGTAGGGCGTCTGTCTTACAAGTGGCCAACATGGCCAAACCAAGTTCGATTCCTCCGCCCCTCTCGGAGAGCCCGGCAAGCTACCGAGAGTATCTCGCACACACGGCAGAGCCTGGCAAGCTACCCGTGACATATTCGATATGCCAAACACAGTAACAACAAATCTCATGATGGAGACGTTACTGGGCCCACTCGAACAAATCAATCATCATGAGATACATTTACAGACTTACAAACTTTCGTGCTTACATTTCAGTCACACAATGATTGAGTATCCATCCCTCCACCAGTGCCCACTCTCCACTACCAATGGTCCCAGTATCCCTCCCATATCCCCCCACATTCCTCCCACTCCTCCTCCCCCCGCCGCCTCTGTATCAGGTGGATTCCCTACTCTCTCTCTCCTTTAGGGTGTTGTCGTCTGCAGTGCAGGTGTTAAGTGGCCACCATGTTCAGTCTATAGTCTACAGGCACTGTTTCTTGCCAAGATCTGAAGGCTGGCTCTGAAGGCCCTACTCGCCACTCCCTGCTGGCCACTCCCTACCAGCTCCCTGGCATTTGGGCATGAACTACCAGCCTCAGTCTTTGAAAAGTGATTGAGGGTTGGAGACATAGCACATGGGTAAGGCACTTGTTGTGCATACAACTAACCCAGGTTCAATCCCCAAGACGCCACATTGGATCTTCAGGGCTCAGATCCAGAAGCACAGTGAAGAGAGGAGAGAAGGGAAGTGGAGGGGTGAGGAGGGGAGGGCCCTCAGAGTTCCAGGCATACACTGAGGGCCCTCTGTGGCCCTTAGCTGGAAGAGTTCTTGCTGTGTGTTTGGCAGTCTTGTCTAATACAGGAGTCAAGCTTCCGTAGATCTTGTCCTTTGACTAAATACATGCTCCAGTTTCCATTGTTTTTACAAACAAAAAATGTCTCACTTCCGCTCCAATAAACGAGGCTCCTGTTTCAATGCTCTGAGCTGCTAGTTCAGACAGCGGTACAGTCTATTGCTTCCCACAGTGCCCCCCACCTACCCCCTCTGTTCCACCTCCCTTCTTTGCAGAGTTCCCTTCAGAGCTCAGCTGTACTGTCAGGAGACAGTCCTGGGCAGCAGGAACCACCCCATGCCAGGACTGATGGATCCTGGTGGCTCTATAGCCCACAGCAGGCCGCAGAGGCTCTCGGGGGGCAAGAAAGAAGCTAGCCCTGAGAACCAGCCCAGTACCTCCTCTCTTTCCCATCTTCATCATGTCACTGCTTCCTATTGGTTTTCAGTTTAATTTTATGTCTTCCCTTTCTTTTCCAAAGTTAAAGCATGGTGATTAAATGGATTAAAGACCTCAACATCAGACCAGACACCATAAGGTACATTGAAGACAAAGTTGGCAAAACCCTCCATGACATTGAAGCTAATGGTATCTTCAAAGATGCCACGCCACTGGCCGAGCAAGTGAAAACAGAGATAGATAAATGGGACTATCTTAAACTAAGAAGCTTCTGCACCTCCAAAGAAACAGTGACCAAAATACAAAGACAGTCTACAGAATGGGAAAGGATATTCGCCGAATACATATCTGACAAGGGGTTGATATCCAGGATATACAAAATACTGGTTAAACTCCACAAGAAGAAAACATCCAACCCCATCCAAAAATGGGGCAAAGAAATGAACAGAAACTTTCTCAAAGAAGAAATCCGAATGGCAAAAAAGCACATGAGAAAATGCTCTACATCATTAATCATCAGGGAGATGCAGATCAAAACCACAATGAGATACCATCTCACACCTCAGAGACTGGCCCACATTCAAAAGAACAAAAGCAACCGATGCTGGCGCAGATGTGGCGAGAAAGGGACACTCCTTCACTGTTGGTGGGAATGTCGACTGGTTCAGCCCTTCTGGAAAACAGTATGGACGATTCTCAAAAAATTAGAAATTGAGCTCCCATTTGACCCAGCAATACCACTCCTGGGAATATATCCCAGAGAGGCAAAAATGTATAGTCGAAGTGACATCTGCACTTGTTTGTTCATTGTAGCACTCTTTACAATAGCCAGAAACTGGAAGAAACCTGAATGCCCAAGAACAGATGACTGGTTAAAGAAACTTTGGTACATCTACACAATGGAGTACTATATAGCTCTTAGAAAAGATGAAGTCATGAAATTTACATACAAGTGGTACAACATGGAAAGTATCATGCTAAGCGAAATGAGTCAGAAAGAGAGGGATAGACATAGAAAGATTGCATTCATCTGGGGGATATAAAGTAACAAAATATGAGATTAATACCCAAGAATAGCTGAGATCAGCACCAGGAGGATTACTCTATAGCTTAGTGGCCAGTTGGGCATTCTAGAGGAAAGGGCAGCTCAGATAGAGAAGGGAACACCAAATAAAGGGTGTTTGGAGGAGCCTCACAGGAGGGAGGGGAGATGCATGTCGAAAGTGGACTATGGGCTGAACATGTTTGCCACTCAATGCCTCTTTTGCAGACCACAACACCCAAAAGGAGAGAGAGAACACAGGGGATTGCCCTGCCACAGAGGCAAGGGGGGATGGGGGGATGGGGGTGGGGGGGATATTATCCATGGTGGTGGAAAATGGGCACTGGTGGAGGGATGGGTATCTGATCATTGTATAATCAAACCCAAGCACAAAAAATTGTAAATCTACAACTGAACCTCATGGTGTTTCACTAATAAAAAAAATAAAAAATAAAAAAAAAAGCATGGTGATTTACAAAGATCTCCAAAACAGAGTTCCAGGCATACTGTGTTCCAGCACGATTCTGACCACCAGTATCAACGTCCCTCCACCAATGCCCCCGGTTTTCCTCCCACCTCCACAAATCTGCCTCCTTAACGGGCACAGTTTTAAATTCAGTTATTGTCATCCGGGTTTCCTATTCACAGTGTTGCTGGTTCTGTGGTTTGGATACAGAGATACACCAGGCTCTACACCGCAGATGTGACAATTACCTCCCATCCGCCTCTTCTTACTCCCCCCTTGATTTCATCCCTTCCCTGTCCTTCTTTCTAGAATCTCAGGTAAAGGTGATCTAGGTATCTCTCCTTTGATACTTTGCATTCCCCCATCCTGTCATTCTATCTATAGCCCAGAATTGTTTCCCTGAAATGCTCCAGGGAGGATCCTCCCAATCAAGTCACAGTGGCCTGATCTCCAGGCTCCCCAGTGGCTTAGTAATTCTGCTTCCTGATTCCCGGCAAAACCCTGCTCTGTCTTCTCATGCCAGCTGCTCCTTCTCGACCACCCCATGCAGCCAGTTCCTTATGGGAGTTTTCTCCGGCTGGGGAAAACTCAGGGAAAAAGAGAACATGAAATGGCACACAGACAAGAAAGCACATTTCTGTTTTAAAAAATGACCCTGGGGGCTGCAGCAAAAGTACACAGGGTAGGGCGTTTACCTTGCACAAGGCCAACAACCCAGGTTAATTCTGGAGCCCATATGACCACCAAGCCTATCAGGAGTGATCCCTCAGTGCAAAGCCAGAATAAATCCTTCGCCTATCCCCCTTCCCATCCATGTTGCCCCCCAAGAAAATTCTTTGAAGGTAAAGACATTTTTCTGCATTGTTTTTGGAAAACTCTCCACTCGAATTTTTATCATTTTATCTTCTCTTTTGTGACTACACCAAGTACTGTTCAGGGTTTACTCTTAACTCAGTGCTCAGAGATCACTCTTTGTTATTTTTTGTTTTGTTTTGTTTTACAGTGGTAGGGCATTTGCCTTGCGTGCAACCAGCCCGGCTGAGCTGGGTTCAATTCCTCCCCCTTTCTAGGAGAACCCAGCAAGCTACTGAGAGTATCTCGCCCGCACAGCAAAGCCTGGCAAGCTACCCGCCAAACACAGTAACAACAAGTCTCAAAATGGACACATTACTGGGCCTGCTGGAGCAAATCGATAAACAATGGGAGGACAGTAACAGTGACAGTGCTTTTTGGGTCACACCCGGTGATGCACGGGGGTTACTCCTGGTTCATGCACTCAGAAATTACTCCTGGCGGTGCTCCGGGGGACCATATGGGATGCTGGGAATCAAACCCAGGTTGGCTGCTTGCAAGGCAAACACCCTCCCACTGTACTATCACTCCAACCCCAACTCAGGGATCACTCTTAATGGGGTTCAGGAGTCCTATGAAGTGCTGAGGATGGAATTCGGTTCAGCCACAGACAAGGCAAGTGCCTTCCCCACTGTACTATCTCTCGGCTCAGATATCTCCCTTGCCTCTTTTCTTATCTGATCACAGACTCAAAAACTTCATCCTCTAACTCTATGCAATAGGAATGAGACTCCACAGGGGTTTAATGGTAACAACTGATTTGAATTAGTGGACTTGAAATGTCGGTTTCAAGTGGCTTAAACACTGAAAAGAAAGAGTACAATGCTTCATAAAAGTCACCAAGCCTGGGGGTAGGAGAGACAATACAGGAGGAAGGGCACTTGCCTTGCAGACAGCCAACTCCAGCTTGATCCGGACACCATACAGGGTCTCCAAAGCCCCTCCACGAGGATTCTTGAGCACAGAGCCATAAGTAAGCCCTGAGCACCACCGAGGTTTGACTACAATGTCTGTGCCCCACCCCCTCCAAAAAATGTAACCAAGCCTGTGAGAAATAGCTAAATCTCAGAGCAGGAAGGATGGATGCCAGGCAAGTTTGGCACGGACTTACGCTAGGAAGCAAAGAAGTGATCAAAAAAAGGAGAGGGAGGGTGGCAAAGGCAGGGCGACCTTGTTTTGGGAGAGCAAGAATCAATTTCAAGGAAATCTAATCCTGAAAACCAATGCAAGTTTTGAACACCACTATGATTAAGAACAGCACTGACATTTGAAAACAAAAACAAAAACTCTAAAAACCATTAGTTACACAATATCCAGCGATTCTTGAGTTTCCCTGCATAGGAAACAAAGAAATGGGAGCTGAGACTGTTAGCAGAAGACCCAGTCCCAGCTGCTGAGGACCCGGAGGGCTCAGTTTGGAAATCATCAGCACAGAGCTGTGTACAGGCTGGATTTGGAATCATCAATGCTACCAAATTAGGGAGAGATTTTGATGAGAAATAGGACATTTATCTGCTCTTTGTGTCTCCACACAAATTCATTAGACAGTGGGGTGAAAGAGGAGATATGAATGGGGGATCAAACTGAAGATGACTCCTGGTACTCCTAGCGGTTACTTCCTAACCCGCAGAAGGAACAAAGCATCACCTCTCAGTCTCTCCAGAGCTCAGCAGAGTGTCTGTCATGCATGTGGGGCTCCAGGTTGGATACCTGGCACCACCCCTCGTGCAAAAACATTATCCCTGCATTTCCTGCTATTTGGCCTCCGCAGGGCTGAAACCAAGGTGTGAGAGCAAGCTCATCACACCCAAGTCTACATGAGCACTGGCCCAAGCATGTGAGCACAACCAAGTGTGCAACACCTCGGGAGCACTGCACCGTCATGGTCACGAGCAGCTCAGCTACAAGTGTGTGATCTCAGTTCATCACAGAGCGACAACAAAGGGAAGTGCGGCCAGGGGTTGAGGCAGGGCTGGAATTGCTCATCATAAAAATCACTGTAGAAACCCTAAATGAGGAAGCTCCTGTTTAAGAAGGCAGAGGGAACTATGTTTCACCAAAATCCGATCTCCCCAAAGCAGAGACAACCACTGAGAAATACTCTTGCTAAATGGAAAGTTCTGTAGTAGGAAAATCTCATACAGTACCCCAACGTCTACCACGGGGGATGAGATGAAAGTTCAAATGGACAAAAGTGGGATAAGGATTATTAAGGCAGATAAAAGCCAGTGTCATGGCTGCAGTGGTTGAGGAGTGGTAAGAAGACTGTGCTTAGGGAACAGATTGTCTCTATCTTCAAGTAAAACCAAAGAACTAGGAGTAAGAACAACAATGTACATAACATTCCTCATATGCACAAAAGAGCACAAAAAAAAAAAAGAAAAAAGTGGGCTAATCTTTTGCAAACCACAGCACCCAAAAGGAGAGAGAGAACAAAAAGGAGTGCCCTGCGACAGAGGCAGGGAGGGATGGGGGGGATGGGGGGATGGGGGGTGGGAGGGATACTGGGATCCGTGGTGGTGGGTAATGGGCACTGGTGGAGGGATGGGTACTTGATCATTGTATAATTGAAACCCAAGCACAAAAAATATTTAGTCTACAACTGTACCTCATGGTGTTTCACCAATAAAAATTAAAAAAAAAAGTGGGCTACCACAGCTCCTGGAGAATGCTCCAGGTCCCAAACAGAGCCGAGATCACCGGGAAGTCCCAGATGGGGTAGGTGCCGCATTCCGCCTTCTCCAGATGGAACCCAGGGGACCATGACCCTCTACAAGCATAGCTCGGGCATGCAGGAACCAGGACTTTTATTCCAAACCGTGTGGCCACTTATGCGGCCGTGCTACATCTCCTTATATACAAAGTGATCAATGGAAAGTAAATCATCCAACGTTTCTCCCTGAAAAAAAAAAGTGGGCTAAATGTGTCATGATAGATCAGGTGGAAAATGGGCATACCTGTATTATTCTTGCAAACTGTTTGCAAACAAAACTTCCATCTGATTTCAGGATAAGGGGCTGGCTCACAAAAGGTGCAGGGAACTTTGCAAGGCGAAAACAATGTTTTATTATGACTGTTAATGCATGCACGGATTTCCACATTGCTCACAACTTGGGGGAAACACCTTGGTTGTATGCAAAAGATTTGGAGGTTTTACTTGAAGTCAATGATATCTCAATAACAGCTATTGGAAAAGCCTCTGAATTGCATGGACAGCCAGAGAAGACATGAATGTCCCTATCTGCCTCTCGAGATGCTTCCAGAAACTGCTGGCTATATCTCAGACTCTCACCTCTGTCCAGTGAGGGCTGTGTTTTACCAGCCAGGATGCAGAAAATTACATAAAATAAAATATGGTCATATTAAGATCTAGCTGCAGTGAACATAGTATCTACATGGCTAGTCAAATGCCAAAACCACCATGAAACCTTGACCGAAGGGTCTTCTCCAGTATCCCAGGTCCTTGAGGCTGCTTGCTGGGTATTGATGGGGATGTATTTCCCCCAAAAAATGAAAATATAGACTGAATTTTGCATGTAGCAAATACTCAAGTGCAATCAATTCCTTCTCAGCTAGAATCTTCATAAAGCATCCCTGCCTCTGTTTCTCAGACAGTAACTGATAGGCAGATCCCTCCATTCCAGAATTGGAGATGGCCCCAGCACCAAGACTGGTGCCTGACGCTTTGAAAAGTCTGCTGGATAAAACAAAGCAGAGTGGAAGGAAGGGGCCCCTTTCACTCCCTTTTTTTCTCCCAGAGCCAGAAAATACTGCTGCTTGCAACTGAGAACTCTCTCCATTCTTCATCATTGCCTCTAATGAACCATTTCAGGCACCTGCCAGGTAGCAGAATGGGACTGTATTCTAACCAGTTCAATAGAACACATTTGGGAGGGGGGGTCTATAAGTCAGTTATAACATTTAGGTTACGGCAGGAGCACAACTCTAAAATCTGTTTATAGCTCAGAAAACAGGAGGGGAAACTCAAAACAAAAGCTGGCTATGAAAGCATTCAAAGAATAATTTAGACAAGGTGCTAAGCCACCTATAACTGAGCCCTAAAATGTACCAATGGCACCTGGTGCTTTAAATGGCTCAGAAACTGGGGCAGTGAAGGCTACATTTACCAAGAATTCATGGGCAAAGAGCACTGGGCAAGTGAGTCCAAGGCATGGAGGGCAGGAGCAAGGTGTGAACGCTTTTGGCAGGCACTCTCTCTCCCTCTCTCTATCTCTCTCCCCCCTCTTTTGGGCATTATGGTTTCAGTACAGATGCCAGAGTCCTGCCCCTGCGCCTGGCTGTCCTCACTGGGGCCCCCTGGAGGGGGGAGGGTTGAGTTCCCCTCCCCCACCCCCGAGCAGAGCCCCAGCAGCTGAGGACCTCCGGAGCCAGCCACGGTCATGCTGGGACCACTCTCCACACGTCCGGACAAGCCTCATGCATGAAAGAACTGGCAGAGGAACTCAGGCATGCAGGTCCCGGGGCTGAGATCTCCAAGCATGCTTGGATTGGGACTGGGCCTTCTCCACCCAGACCCCCCATCTTCCAGTAGGTAGGCATCACACCCACCAGCTGCCGCCAGCACCAGGTTGGTCCCATCAATGACCAAGACACAGAGACTATAAAACCCAGCTCCTGGAAGCGCGTGGCCGCATTCGCAGCCGTGTGACATCTTATTATTTCATTTTTCCTTTGGAGAACCTGGCAGGCTACCAAAAGTATCCTGCCCGCACGGCAGAGTCTGGCAAACTTCCCGTGTCATACTCTATATGCCAAATACCAGTAACAATGATGAGTCTCATTCTCCTAACCCTGAAAGAGCATTGAAATGGCTCTTTTAAAATCTCAGGGCTAGGAAGAAGGAGACATTACTGGTGCCTGCTCGAGGCAATCAATGAACAACAGGATGATGGTGATCATGACAGATGCCAGATGCTGAGAGGTCATTGTATTTGCTCCTTTACCTATCTTCAGTACTCAGTTCCTCTACAGTGGGATCATCTCCAACCATTTTTGTCATAGTGACCCCTTCTCTATCCCAACTGCCTTTTTCCTAAGCACTTGAAGCAGCCTTTCAACTGTGGACCAATCCTCCTTGTCCTTGTTTCTACTGTCCTTGGGTATTAGTCTCATATCATGATGTTTTTGTTTACATCCTACAAATGAGTACAATCATTAAGAACTCAAACTTTAAACCCGAACCCTAGCACAAGTTAAATACCAAATATCAGGAAACCTTTCCAGAGCTTTCCAACATAAGATACCTTAAAAATTAAGCCATCAGCACCAGAGACGCGACGCAGTACAGCAGGGTAAAGCACTTTCCTGGCACACTCTGACTCAAGCTCAAACTCAGACACCACATAGCATTCACCACATTCTGCCAAGAGTGATCCCTGAGCACAGAACCAGGAAGAAACCTTGAGTGCAGTCTGGGGATAGCCCCCAAACCCAAAACAACAACAATAAAATAAAATTAAGCAATCAAGGTTGCTGGAGGTGCTTGGGCTCATCACTACACAACTCTTAAGTCTAACTTTCATCTTCAAGCAACCAAACATCACATTCCCCTCTATTTATCTGCTATTGTGCATTTACTCCTGTTGAGCCTCAATATTTTTCTTTTGTCTTTTGAGTCACACTCGGCGATGCTCGAGGCTTATTCCTGGCACTGCACTCAGGAATCACTCCTGGCGGTGCTCAGGGGGCCATATGGGATGCTGGGAATCGAACCAGGTCAGCCGCGTGCAAGGCAAATGCCCTACCTGCTGTACTATCACTCCAGCCCCTGAGCCCCAATTCTTATCAGTCCTCCTCTACATCCTACTTTCCAATGATGAACTGATATGTAGTTTCTTTCTATGGACTGTAACCATCTCCTTCACTCCCTCATCTCCTTCCTCTGAGACAGCAAAGCTGCAGTTCCCTCCCAATGACAAGCCCTGCACCAATAACACCTTTGTCTTTCCCAGCAGGCAGCAACCCAGGCCTTTTCCTGTGCTTGTAGGATGCTCCTCCTCCTAAATGCATTGGCTAACATTCTCAAGCCACAGCCAAGGACTCGGCAAAGGATGCTTGCTTGTGAGAGAGTTGGAGTTCCTCTGCCTCCCTCACCTCCCCCTGGCTGAGCAAGCTTTGCCACCCAGGACACCTGATCACTGGCCCTCTAACTGCCCACTGCACAGCTCCCCAGGAATACTGCTCTCTCAAACTGTGTAACTTCACACAAAATAGTATCCATCTAGGGCAGGAGAGAGACTACATCGGGTTAGGTACTTGCCTTGCATGCTGCCAGCCATGTTCTATCCCACTGCTACACCTGGCCCCCACAAACCAGCAGGGGTCACTGCTGAGCACAGTCAAGAAGCGCTCCCAGTACCAGTGGAAGTAGACCACCCAAAATCCCTATTTCCGGTATCTGCTGAGTCACTGCTGCCTGCTGCAGCGTGAGAAGAAACAGAGGGGTCCCCACTGCCTTCAAGAGTGAAAGAAGTCAAACTCTCTGGAGTTCCTGGCAGCTGCAGGTGGCTGGAAAAGGTTACGGAGCTGAACACAGTGTGGGTGCCTCAGAAAGACAAGAAAATCACCACAAGGGCTGGAAGTGCTGAAGAAGTTACTTCAGCCACAGGACTCAGGATAACTCCCAGGGCAAACAACTCACCCACAGTTCCTTCCTGATCTGAGTACGGACACAAACAAACCTGCGTATAACCCAGACAGTAGGGCTCTGTTCACTGCCTCGTCTGTCCTACAAAGAGCCAGTACTTGTCCCAGTTCTTGGTGTATTCCAAACACTGTGTTTCATACTCTGACACAAATCAAAACAATTGGAAATGAAATATAGTTCAGCCTGTCCTGCAAAATGTGTGCAGCTAAAGCCAGGTCTCTGCAAGAAAACAAATGGAAGACACGTAAATTTATTTTAGGTTTTGGTTGGTTGGGATTTTTTGTATTTGAGCCACACCAGGTGGTGCTCAGGACTTACTCCTGGCTCTGAACTCAGGGTTCACTCCTGGAGAAGTTCAGGGGGCCATATGGGGGTGCCAGGGATTGAATCCAAGTCAGCCCCTGCAAGGCAAGCACCTTACCTGCTGTATGATCTCCCTGGCTCTCCAAAGGACCTTTACTACTACACAAGCTAATAGACTGTTCCAGAGTCCTCTCCCTTGGACATATGTAGCTTTAATGCCTGAAGGCCAGGAATGACTCAGAATCCCCTGGAGTGATAATACAGTGTGTAAGGCACTTGCCTCTCATAGAGTAGACCTGGGTTTGATCCCCAGAATCCCGTATGGTCCTCTGAGCCCACCAGGAGTGAAGAGCCAGGAATGAGCCGTGAGCACTGCAGGGTGTGGCACAAAAACAACAACAAAGAATCCCCACAGCCCTCAGATTGAGTGACACCAGGCCTGGCAAGACTGAGTGACCCTGGGCAATGGAGAGATTTCCCTCCTTCCCCAAACAAGTTCCATCTGTCCCTCTTGGATCTGTGAACCCCAGTCCATGTTTCTGAGCTCTTTCAAACACACACACACACACACACACACACACACACACACACACACACACACACTCCACTGAGCTTTGGGGCCCTCCCGGGGGGCTGAATTCTTGTTCTTCCTAGCTGCACAGTCCCTGGGACAAACTTGCGGACTCAGGGTATGGTATTCCCACTGGTGAGTAGGCAAAGCCCTTGGAGGGACAATGGCTGCAAAGAGGAGAGCCAGTGCCTGAACCCAGCGGGGTCACTCTACCAGGTTTAAGGTCTGTCTCTATTCAGTCCTAACTAAATGCACTTTTTTTTTTCTCTTGAAGCTTTGTGGGAAGCTTCTCATATACTAGAGCACCTCTATATTAGAGAAGAGTAAGCTGGTCTAAAAGAGGGCTCTTGCTGGCTCTGAAAAAATGGGATGGAAAAAAAAATGCTGAAGTGCTTGCAAGTTCCCAGGAAAGATCAATCGGTGAATACCCAGATCATAAAAACGAACAAGGCATGGGCTGGAGCGATAGCACAGCGGGTAGGGCATTTGCCTTGCACACAGCCAACATGGCCAACCCGAGTTCTATTCCCAGCATCCCACATGGTCCCCCGAGCACCGCCAGGAGTAATTCCTGAGTGCATGAGCCAGGAGTAATCCCTGAGCATTGCTGGGTGTGACCCAGAAAAGCAAAAAAAATAATAATAAATAAATAAAAACATAGATTACTTAAAAAAAAAACGAACAAGGTAAATACTCCTCCAGTCACTATCAAAGTGGGTCACAGGAAGACAGAAGAGGTAGGAGGTTTGCCTAAGGAACAGGTTGGGCAAACCCGGAGTGTTTTCCTTTTGCTTCTCAGAGTGGAAGCAGCTAAAACAGCTTCACCGCCTAGCCAGGGACTGAGGGGGGAGCTGAGGGAGGCAGCTAACTTGAGCCCTGGAAGATGAGCCCAGAGCCCAGCTGAGAAGAACGCTTTAAGGGCCTGGTGAAGGGCAAGGCGTGAGTGGGTGTTGGTGTGCAGTCGGAGCTCGCTGGAGCTCAAGCTTCACCCCTACAGCTAAGGGAACACCTGCAATGCCTCTCACGGCTCTCGGGACAAGTCCATCAACTTCCTACGCTTGCATTTTTGCGTCTCCAAAGGTGAGACCGCTAAGTCCATGCACGGCCACCAGCACAGACCCGCTCCTGTGGCCTGGACCCGACAAAGGTTCCTATCAGAACTGAGCGCTCCGGGGTGTCGGTCCAGAAGTTCTTCCCACCCTCCCCAAGGATCCCAACATCGGACGGGTTCTGCAGAGACTCTGCACCTAACTCTGCCGGGGCCGCGGGGTCCGCCCGCACTCACTCACCCAGCAGCAGCAACTTGAGCTCGCGACGCGCGTCCTTCTTGTCCCGGCGGAGCTGCCGCTCGATCTCGGCGCTGATGCGCTGCGACTCCTTCTCCTCGGCAGACAGGCAGCAGCAGTTGGCCATGGCCGCTCCCACCCGGGACTTGCGACGTGCGCGTGGGGTTGCAGAGAGCAGAATCGCGCGCGGAGGCGGCGGCGGCGGCGGTCCTGCGGGAAGGCGCTGGGTGCTCCCGGGCTCAGTCTGTCTTCAGAGTCCGGGTCGGGTGGGCGAGTCCTGAGCCCCGGGGATGCTTTGCTGCTCCAGGAGCTTCGACCTCGTTCTGCAGAGACTCAGAAGGAGCCCGAGACCCGAACGGGCAGGCAAGTGGCCCGCGCAGCGGTTCCTGGTCCTCGGCGCGCTCAGCTGCAGCTGCACCAGGTCGCGGCTTTTGCAGAGTCGGAGCGCGAGCCCAGGGCAAGAGAAATCAGATCCTCGGGGAGCGGCTTGGGGGGGGCGGGCAGCTGAGGCTTGCAAAGCGCGCGGAGAGCGGGATCTCGGGGCGCGGGGGGCTCCCCGCACTACCACCCCACGCAGACGGCCGCGCCCGCGTCCGAGGGAGACGCAGGGAGGCCTCTCCCACCCGTGCCGGGAAAGTTCCGAAAGTCTCAGAGCGTGGAGCCGATCCTGTTCCGAGAGGCAGCCAGCACGTCGCCGAGCGGGCCTTGCAAGGGACACACCAAAGCGAGGGCTCCGGAGGAGGTGGGGCTCTCCAGCTGGGGGCCGCTTGCCTGCAGCGCAGACCCGGGGTCCGACCCGACGGCAGAGCGGGCTGAGCTGGGTGCGGCCTGTCTGCAGCGTCGGGCTGGGGAGGGGCGCAGCGCGCAGGGGCCGGCGGAGCCCCGCACACCTTCCCGCACACCTGCGTTTGTTTCCCGGCCGGGTTCCCGCTCCCCAGACACCCCCCTCGCAGCTCGGGCTCTGTGGGAGCCAGGGGTGTGTGTGTGGGTGTGTGCCAGGCAGCTGCCCGCGACGTTTGGCTCGGCCCGCGCCCGCGGACACCCGTCCGGTTAAGTAGGCGATATTGGAGAACACTCGGGTAAACACCTCCCAGCCCTTTCCTGCGTCGCCGGACGTGGGGCGTGGAGATGGAGATGGCAAGAATGTAAAACAGCCGGCCAGTTTGCATTGGCAAAACCCGTGCTTTGCCCTGTCCAGCCACACCTGGCACGGGCCTGGCAGCCAGCTTGCAGAGGGATGTCTCTGCCCAGCCGCGCGGAGCCCGGACCCTCGCAGGTCTGGTACATGGTTGGGTCGCAGACATGGAAATGTAAAAAGCTAAAACATCGGGGTTTTGTACATTCCGCTGACCCGACGGGGCGCACGGGAGGAGAAGGACCTCGTCTGAATCACGTCAGCTGAGCAGACTTTGAGGCCGAGCACAGTGAACCTCACGAAGAAGGCAGGAAGGGGTAGGTGGAGAGAGAAGGACTCACATCCATGACACCTTGTCACTGCCCATAAAGGCCACATGTGCGTCTGTTCTTCAGTACACGGCTACTTCATGTTCTTTCCAGGCAACTAAATCCGCATGAACACTGACCCCTGCAGGGAAACTCCTGTATTTTGCCAACTGAATTTAGCCATATTTTTCCTGCCCACTTAGCCCGCAGAAAGAGAGATTCTGTGATTCTACAATTTGAGAATAAGACCTCTTGTCTTCTTTAAAAAATTTTCTTTAGCATGCTGAAAGTAGGCTATAGACCAAACATGATTGCCACTCAGTGCCTCTTTTGCAACACCCAAAAGGAGAGAGAGAACAAAAGGGAGTGCCCTGCCACAGGGGTGGGGTAGGATGGGGGGATGGAGGGTGGGAGGGATACTGGAACCCTGGTGGTGGAAAATGAGCACTGGTGGAGGGATGGGCATTTGATCATTGTATAATTGAAACCCAAGCACAAAAATTTGTAAGTCTACAACTGTACCTCATGGTGTTTCACTAATAAAAATTTAAAAAAATTTTTCTTTGCAACCATAATTAGCAGTATTTTTTAAAGATTAAACTGGGAATAAATCAGAACACCAAGTTGACTGGCATAACTGACCTGTTGGGGTCAAAGTTACTAGGATTTCAAGAGACACATTGCTGGAGCAAAATTGTGTGACTTTGCCAGGTGTCCAACTGAGGATACCCAGGAGAGTGGCAGAGAAATGTTGCTCATTCAGAAGAAAGTTATCCCCGGCACCACACACACAATTTCTTTACCAATGATGAGAGCGGCCCTGAAGGAACAGTATGGTGGATATAGCTCTATTGGTTCTCGCCTATGACCCACCATGTTCGGTACCCAGCACCCTATCCAGTTCCCTGAACTCTACCAGGAGTGATCCCTGAGCGCAGAACAAAGAGTAAGCTCTGAGCACTGCAAGGTGTCCCCCACTCCAAAAAATAAAAAAAGATTACTGATGAGAGAAGCCTTGTAGGCAATGCTTTTATTTCTGTTCCTTTGTGGTGCTGGGAGTCAGGCCCACGTCTCATGGCTGCAAGTGGTAACACGCTGAGCATTACCACAGAGCTGCCTCTCTGGCCTGCCGCTCATTTCTAAGAACTGAGAATAATCTACACGTGCCACAACAATGGGGGACAAGTTGAATAAAATATGACATCAATCCAATGAGACAGAGTAATCAACGATGTGGAGATGTGGGCAGCAAGTGTTAGTTTCAAAGATAGGGGTACCTCAAAATATATGAAGTGCAAAAGGCAAAAGAGAAAGAGACATATAGGATGTAAAGGTTTAGGGAGTCTCCCAAGCGCTGGGCTGGGGCCCAGGGGTCACTACTGGGGATGGTGAATCTGTCCGTGCAGTGCTTGGACCTCACAGTATTTAGGAGTGGGGACACCTTTGGTGGCATTTGGCAGGGGGTATTCATGCGGTCCCAGTATCAAACTTGGCACCCCACCCATGAAAGACAACCCATTTGAATTATCTCCCCATCCCCAGGATACACGTTTCAGCATGAAAATGCTCAAGCCTTTGGGGAAAGGACTCCGAAATGTTCTCAGCCTGTATAGCCAGAGGGTTTAATACTGGGAACTATTTCCCCCACCCACCCACAGTGCTGGAGGCCACCAGGGCCCACAGACATATTTGTAAGACTCTAAAGGGACATGCAAAAAAGAAGGTAAGTCACACTGAGTCATAGATACGGGCTGATTTTAGTTTTCTCATCTAAAATCTTTTGGGGAAACTTGCATTATCATAACCTACTTTCTTTTACAAATTAAAGAAAGGGATAAACCACCAAAGCCCTCCCCCCTCCCCCATTCCTGTCCCTCCAGGATTTTTAACATTTTATTCTTTTTCCTTTGATGATTTTTACACTTGTAGCATTTTTAGAAATGCAAATGTGAAATTGTTATTGAATATTGTTATTGAAAATTGTGGTAGCAGGTGAGAAAGATAAAACAGGGCGCTCATGAGGCAACTCTTCGTTCCCTTTCTTTGTTTAATCCATGGCTCTGGTTTAAAAGGATAATTTTAAGTTACTTTTTTCATCTGCAACATCTTTTCCAGGAAGGGGGAATTTTGAAAAGAACTCTGAGCAAAAACAAGCGTAATTTGTTCTCCTAGATTATTTGCTAAGTGCTACAATTTCATCTCATTCCTCTTGAACATCAAAGCCAAGCCTGGTCTTCAGTTTCAGATGCCCTCCCAGCCTTGGCCTCAAAGGTATAACCATCATCCACTAAGTCTGTGGCAGGATTCAGATAACACATTCCAGGCTTTAATGGATTTCAGGAATAAAAAAAAAATAAAGACTAAGAGTCTGAGAGGCTGAAATGTGAATGGCCCTGTTCCCTGCTTTCTTGTAGAGAGCCACTGGGAAGAGCAGAGATTCCCCGTGGGGACACCTCTCAGGAGTCCAGATGTGCTTGCCTGGTTTCCCTCCCTCTGCTTAACCTCAGCTCCTATTATACCAGCACTCCAGACAAGGCACCATCAGTCACGAGCTGCTTAAAAATGTTGCACGCTGCCGACCTGAGTTCGATTCCCAGCATCCCACATGGCCCTCCAAGCACGACCAGGAGTAATTCCTGAGTGCATGAGCCTGGAGTAACCCCTGTGCATCACCAGGTGTGACCCCAAAAGCAAAAAGATAAAAAAAGAGAAAAGAATAAAAAAAGAGAATGTTTCAGTTTAACCAGAACCTTAACACAGAAGGTTTAGCTTGCAACAACAGCTTAGTAAACTCTCAGATAAGGACTTAATGTTCCATGGTGAAATACAACAGTTTTCCCAAACTTTCTAATCCTGAAGTATTTTTCGATCATTTTGTTAGCAATTTATTGGCAAAAAGCAATATCAAATAAATCATTGCAGGCCTGCTACCAGGGCAGGTTTGAGGGGTGTTTGAGAAAATGGGGCAGAGTCTCCTGCCCTTGCGCCTGACTGTCCTCCCTGGGGCCCCTTGGAGGGGGGGGTGGGTTGAGTTTCCCTCCCCACCCTGAGCAGAGCCCCGGCAACCGAAGACCTCCAGTACCAGCCACAACCATGCTGAGACCACTCTCCACACGCATGAAGGAACCGGCAGAGGAAAACAGGCTTGCGGGTCCCAGGGCTGAGATCTCCAAGCCTGCTTGGATCGGGGCTGAGCATCCTCCACCCAGTTCCTCCACCTTCCAGTAGGCGGGGGTCACACCCACCAACTGCCCCCGGTGCCAGGTAATCCCATCAACGGCCAAAACCCAGAGACTATAAAACCCAGTTCCCAGGAGCACGCGGCCGCATTCGTGGCCACGCAACATCTTATTATCTCATTCTTGCTTTGGGCAACCTGGCAGGCTACTGAATGTAACCTGCCCACACGGCAGAGTCTGGCAAACTCCCCGTGATGTACCCAATATGCCAAATACCAGTAACAATGATGGGTCTCATTTTCCTAACTCTGAAAGAGCCTTGAATATGGCACTTTTTAAAATCTCAGGTCTAGGACGAAAGAGACATTACTGGTGCCTGCCTGAGGCAATCAACGAACAACAGGATGATCGTGATATCAATGGGGACAAAAGTGAAGGGAAGGTGACAGTGATGGTGGGACTGGTGATGAAATGATGAATGCCCATAACTTTATAAACCTAAACCACAGTGTTAAAATTAAATGTGTGTGGGGGGGAGGGGGAGAATTTTTCAGTTTAAACAGACTAGCTAGGGGGCCAAAGAAACAGTACAGTGCGTAAGGTATTTGCTTTGCATGCGGACAACCCAGGTTCGATCCCTGGTATCCCATATGATCCTGCGAACATCACCAGGAGTAATTCCTGAGTGCAGAGACAGGAGTATCCCGTGAACATTGCCAGGAGTAAACCCCACCTCCTAAAAAAAGAAAAAAAAGAAAAAGAAACCGTTTCTAATTCATAATGCTTTACTGCATTACTGGTCATGGGAAAAGTGCTTTTCTCATTGTGTTATGACTGGTTGCAGTGACCAGTTGATTCCACTAATCAGGCTGGTTGGGTCAGTACATTCCTCCCTCACCACTCCATGTGGGTTGCCCACATTGTCCCCCCAGATGTGTGCTCCCTGGAGAAGACCCCTTCCCCTGCCAGAGACTGACTGTGATTCAGGAAAACCCAAGAAGACTGCACTTCTCTGCTTCAACCCCGGGCAGCTCTCAGACCCAGGTCCTAGGGAGGATGGTGGTCCCCAAGTTCCTACTGCCTCTTGCCTTCAAGTTGTCATTATCTCAGAGCATGAATGCTGGTCGCAGCCTCACGCATCTCCTGTGTCTGTAGATAATGTCATTTTCCCTAGTGCTTGATTTAATCTCAAATGTCTTTTGTTCATTACAGCCCCTGCCTATACAAAATCCTTTGCTGACTGTTCACATAACAAGGAAATGGCCTGAAGATGTGTTTCTGCAAAGTGTCGCCATCCGTGGCTAAGTGACACGTGTCTGCTCATTCTCTGACCAATTCTGAGCCTTGGCACACACTGTTGCCTGTGCTGATGATGCCATCTCTCAACCCAAGCATCCTTAGGTGCTTTCCCCAAACACAGTCACTTCCTACCTCCTCCACCCCCTTCCCACCCCCTTCGACCCCCACCCCTACCCCCTGCTCTTTCTCAGGTTTCCCAGCTGCCTTCTCTGTTCCTCTCATCAACATCTCTATTCTACTTCTTTCCATAACCATTACTTGCTCACAGGAAAAGCGTTTTTTTCTCATTCCTTTCTGTATTATGAAATTAATAAAAAAAAATGGCTGACTATGTCAGGTTCCAATCAAGAAAACTTAACTTGAAATAAAAATTAAAATTTTGAAGAGCAGCTTCTTACTGTAGGAGACAGTGAATAACCAGGGTTTGTCTTATTAGAGAGACTTTTGCAGGGACCCTTTTGTCCCCTTGGAGTGAATAAAATTGCACTTTCTACTGCTGTATCCTGAGGAAATATGTTTAGAAGGATGGGAAAGATGCATTTCTCTTTGATAAAAGTCAGCACTTATGAATTTTAACAAGTAATGTCAAAATCACTACGGCTTTTTTATACCATGACTGTTAGTATATTTGGACCCCTCCTCCCCCCGCCCCCACCTCAATTCTTTGCCAAGTCTAGTCCTGGAGGAAGAGCACATCCCTCTGGCTCACAAGCTTATAGCCAGGTCCCACCCAGGGAGTACACACACACACACACACACACACACACACACACACACACACACACACACGATATATCATATATCAAATCCCCACATGGGATTTGCGGCTGTGATCAGCGGTTGTTTTCCTAAAGGCAGTCAACCTGTCAACATGTTACTCCAAAATATTCTCTACCTGAAGACCAAAATCTGTTTATTAAATAGTTTTTACTGAAAGGGCAAAAATGATTGATGGTTAGACCTGATTTTAAGCTCCTGTACTGAGTGAGCAGAAATCAGCATTGATTGTTTCAGGAACTTACTTTTCCAGGTTGTTAGGGTAGCTCAAGAATTTTAGAAAGGGGGAGTGTGATGTGGGGGGATGTGATGCACAAAAAGAAATAAGATAGTAAGGGGCACGGCTTACACCTGATGGATGCAATTCCCTGGCACCCTATGTGGTCCTCTGAGCCCTGTCATGAGTGATTCCTGGTTACAGAGCCAAAAGTTGTAAGCCCTGAGCACTGCCAGATGTGACCCGAAAAACCAAAAATAAGAGAGAGAGAGAGAGAGAGAGAGAAAGAGAGAGAGAATTTGAGAAGTGCAAAACTTTAAGATGAGGGACTCGGATGCTGTGCTTCTCTGTCTGTTCCTTTCTGTCTGACTCATTTCACTTAGCATGATACTCTCCATGTCTATCCACTTATAAGAAAATTTCATGACTTCATCTCTCCTAACGGCTGCATAGTATTTCATTGTGTAGATGTACCAAAGTTTTTTTTAACCAGTCATCTGTTCTAGGGCACTTGGGTTATTTCTAGATTTTGGCTATTGTGAACAGTGCTGCAACGAACATATAGATACAGATGTCATTTCTATTGTAAATTTATTTTAAAAAATAATTTTTTTTGCATCCTCGGGATATATTCCCAGAAGTGGTATTGCGGGGTCATATATAAGCTGAATTTCTAGTTTTTTAAGGACTATCCATACTGTTTTCCAGAAAGGCAGAATAACATAACATGAGGGTGATACCCAAGGTCAGTAGATACAAGGGCCAGGAGGATTGCCCCATAGCTGGAAGCCTGTCTCATGAGCCTAGGGGAGAAGGCAGATAGAATAGTGAAGGGATCACTAAGAAAATGATGGCTGGAGGAATCAGTCAGGATGGGAGATGTGTGCCGAAAGTAGATAATGGAACAAACATGATGACCTTTCAGTGGCTGTATTGCAAACCCTAAATGCCCAAAAGTAGAGAGAGAGTATGGGGAATATTGTCTGCCATGGAGGCAGGGGGAAGATGGGAAAGGGGGGATATACTGGGGAGATTGGTGGTGGGGAATGTGCACTGGTGGAGGGATGGGTGTTTGATCATTGTGTTATTGTAAACCAAACATGAAAGCTTGTAACTTTCTCACGGTGATTCAATAAAATTATTTTTTAAAAATAATTTATTTATTTATTGAATCACTGTGGGAAAAGTTACAAAGCTTTCAGGTTTAGGTCTCAGTCATGCAAATATCAAACACCTTTCCCTTTACCAATACTTATTTTTTACCACGAAGAACCCCAATAAAACCCCTCCCCCCACCCCTCCCAATGTCTGCGAGGCAGATGAATTCTAGTTGACACTCTATCTGCTTCGATTAGATTCATTGTTTCAATTAAAGATGCACCACTATTATTTAGAGTTTACCCCCTCCCCCCAAATCAGACATGCTGAAAAAGCATTGTGAATTGATTCGCTTTCTACAGCTGGGTTCAAGAATTAAATGTTGGTTTTGGATTTCCGCTACTTTACTAATTAACCCTGGAAGTATTTCTATTGAGAGTCAGATAATTAAGAGATTGGTTTCTGTGTTCTGGAGTCGTGGCCGTGCTGGAGAGCCGCTCGTGGGGGGCAACTGGTGACCTCGGTAGGGCGTGAAGGACGGACCGGAACGCCCCCCTTCCCATGAGGTTTTAGTCACCCCCACTCCCCCGGCTCACACCTGCTCTCCACAAGGCACCCATGTGGCCGCCATCTTTCTTTCCAGAGAGGAGAGGGAGAATGGGGCAACACCCTTTCCCCTCAGAGCAAACATGATGGCCTGGATTAACGCATAGTCCATTCACTTTTCTGCTCCAAGCTTCTGGGTTCTGCCTTAAGTCCTTGTGCTTCTGGGGCTGTGGCCGTGCTGGAGAGCCGCTCGTGGGAGGCAACCGGTGGCCTCGGTAGGGTGTGAAGGACGGACCGGAACGCCCACCTCCCATGAGGTTTTAGTCGCCCCCACACCCCCGGCTCATACCTGCTCTCCACAAGGCTCCCATGCTGCTGCCATCTTTCTTTCCAGAGAGGAGAGGGAGAATGGGGCAACACCCTTTCCCCTCTGGGCAGACATGATGGCCAGGATTAATGCAAAGTCCGTTCACCTTTCTGCTCCAAGCTGCTGGGTTCTGCATTAAGTCCTTGTGCTTCTGGGGCTGTGGCCATGCTCTAAACTTAACTCTGATTTTCAGGGAGAAACGTTGGGTGATTTACTTCCCATTGATTACTTTGTATATACAGAGATGTCGTGAGACCGTGTAAGCGGCCGCGCAGTTTGGAGGAAAAGTCCTAGTTCCCGCATACTCGAGCTATGCTTGTAGAGGCTTCTGGTCACCGGGGTTCCATCTGGGGGAGGCGGGATGCGGCACCTACCCCATCTGGGACTTCCCGGTGATCTCGGCTCTTTTTGGAACCTGGTGTCTTCTCCGGGAGCTGTGGAGCCAGCCCTCCATGTGGTCCTTCTTCTCTCTCTGCGGCTGTGTGCTGTAAAGATGGCACTGGGGGGCGGGCCATGGGCGTGACTTCTGGAATCAGGCAGGAGGAAGATGGGAAAGGGGGGATATACTGGGAAGATTGGTGGTGAGGAATGTGCACTGGTGGAGGGATGGGTATTTGATCAGTGTGTTATTGAAAACCAAACATGAAAGCTTGTAACTTTCTCACTGTGATTCAATAAAATTATTTTTTTTTAAAAAATGAGGGACTTGGAAATTCTGATTTTGCTTTTTTTCCTTTTTTGCTTAAGTTCTCCCCTCCTGTATATCACTCTCCTCCTAAATTAACCAATATTAGAAGGCTGCTTCAAGTGCTGGAGGAAAAAAAGCAGTTGGGACCACTCTGATAATGTTAGTTGGAAATGATCACTCTGGATAAGAACTCTGTGCTAAAAGTAGATAAAGGAACAGACATGATAACCTTTTGGGACCTTTATTGCAAACCAAAATGTTCAAAAGGAGAGAGAGAGAGAGAGAGAGAGAGAGAGAGAGAGAGAGAGAGAGAGAGAGAGAGAGAGAGAAGAAAAATGCCTGCATAGAAGCTGGCTGGGGTGGGGATGGATGACAGGCAGGTGGGGAGGGTGACAGGAGGAAAAAAAAACTGGGGACATTGGAGGTGGGAAATGTATACTGGTATGTTAAAATATTGTATGACTGAAACTCAACCATAAACAGCTCTGTAACTGTGTATCTCACAGTTATTCAATAAAAATCAATCAAACAAAATTTCACTTTCCTCTCCACCCGACACCCGAAATTAACTAATGTTAACAGCCTGCTACCTTTTCTTTATTTGCATGCTCTTTTCATCACATGTAAGCTTATAATCCCTCAGGAACCTACTCAGGGAATTTGTCATCATTGGTTTGAAAATGGGACCCTATGACATGAACTCTCTATTTTGGCTTTTTCATTCAACCGTGCCATGAGGTAATATAAGTAAACAGGCTACCTCTGGACCTACTTTTTTATACATTCATACATAATACTCTGTGATATGAAGAATTATGTTTCAATTCAACCTTTTCACCTTAAAGAAAATTTTTTTATTTCAGATTTTTATCACTATGCACAGAGTTGTCCTAGCATTGCTGTATATAAATCTTCATGTGTTAATGCTTTTATTTCTGTGTGACAGATTCCCAGGGGAAAGATGATTCAGTTGAAGGATATACACACATTTTTTCAATGTAATATGCCGGGCCACATTCCTTTAAAAAACAAAAAGAAATCATAGCTCCATCAAAATATAAACACCAGCAATAAATTTTATCACATTCATCTTTGATCATGTGAAGGAATTAAAATAATATATTATTGCTGAACTTTGCATCTCCCTAACTTCTCATATATTTCTTCTAGTTTGTTAGCATATGCTCTTGCTTCTCTATAAATTGCCTTATTTGTTTTTTTTTTCTGATTTGTTAGTTTTGAGGCCACACCCAGCTGTGCTCAGAGTTTCCTTTTTACTATGGACTTTTTGCTCAGGCATCACTCCTGGAAGTGCTCTGGTGACCAAATGTGGAGCCTAAGATAGAACTTCGGTCACCTACGTACAAAGCAAGAGCCTCACCAAGTGTACTACCTCTCCAGCCCCTGTAAACAATCTTTAAAGTAAGTTGCTCATTGTTCAAAACTAGGTTATTTGGTATTTGCTTTTTTTGTTTGTTTTCTTTTTGGTTTACACATTGCACAGGGGTTAGACCTGGCTCATGCACTCAGAAATTACTCCTGGTGGTGCTTGGGGACCATATGGGATGCTGGGAATTGAACCCAGGTAGGCTGCTTGCAAGGCAAATGCCCTACCCACTGTGCTATCGCTCAGCTCCTTGGTGTGTTTTTCTTGACAATCTAAAATCTTCAAAGTTATACTTAAGATGAGCAGATCATTTGTGTGATTGTAATCCAAACATGAAAGCTTGTAATTATCTCACAGTGATTCAATAAAATTTTTTTAAAGGTTATACTTAAATTCTGTGATCAATTGAAACATTTTCAAATATATTACCTGTATTTTATCATTTTAATGGAATCATTTGAGTTAGAAAATATTTTACTTTTTGGCCCAAATATCTCTGTTTTCTTGCTTTAATATCAAAGTTTCTGTCTTCATAGGAACATCTCCCCATTTCAAGACTACACATACAGTATCTCAGAATTTCCTGCAGCTTTTGTTATTTTGTTTTTAGCATTTAATCCATCTGGTGTTTATTTTTGTAAAATGTGTAACATAGGAGACCAATTTTATTTTCTTCCAGATGGCTAGCCAGTTGTACCAACATCATTGATTGAATACTGTATCCTTTTCCTGAGGAATACAACTTTAATCTTTATCATCTATTAAACCCTCATATTAAATCCTTATATAGACTCACTCTCATTTCTATGAATCTGTTCTGTACTACTGGAATATTTATACCTATATTGATATCACCTAGATTGGATTATAGGGGTTCTACATAATATTTCAACATCTGGTAAGTTATATCTCCCTTCAGTGTTATCAAATTCTTCTTAGTTCTGTTCAAATATGTATTCTTCCATAGCAGCTATATCATTTATCAATTGAATTTGATATATCATTTATATATATGATATCATTTATATAATTTATCATTGAATTTTGAAGCTTAATCTTAATTCTTATGCCAAGTGCTTTCTTGACACAATAGATTGAGTCTGGACATCTTGATTTAACAAATCCCTTCATTTTTCTCCAAAATCGTACTTTCCTACTCTCTTTCCCATCTCGGTACTGGTTGTCTTTTTCTCAGCTCCCCCACCTAATATAGTGATTATAGACTCTTCCTTGAAACAGCATTTTGTCTTGGTATTGTTTTCACTACACACAGCCACCTGTTTGAACTCAGAGCAGCTCTGGCCATGTCACACACATGGAATCTTTGTGAATGAGACTCCCTGCATCGTCCCCTCACATGACAGTGGTTACTGAGGTATGTCCATTGCTAGTTTTGCTACCTTATGACCAATCCAAACTCTCACATGGAGGGTTTTTTAAAAGTGGATAAATATGTATTTTATTTTATTTTAATTTTTTATTAGTGAAACACCATGAGGTACAGTTGTAGACTTGCAAATTTTTGTGCTTGGGTTTCAGTTATACAATGATTGAGTACCCATCCCTCCACCAGTGCCCATTCCCCACCTCCAATGCTCCCAGCATCCCTCCCAACCCCCCAACCCCCATCCCACCCCACCCCTGTGGCAGGGCATTCTCTTTTGTTCTCTCTCTCCTTTTGGGTGCTGTGGTTTGCAAAAGAGGCATTGAGTGGCAATCATGTTCGGTCTATAGTCTACTTTCAGCATGCATCTCTCATCCTGGGAGGATCCTCCCAACACCCTTTATTTGGTGCTCCCTTCTCTATCTGAGCTGCCTTCTCCCCCAGCATGTGTGGCTGGCCTCCAAGCCATGGAGTGAACCTTCTGGTACTTATCCTGGCTATTCTTGGGTGTTAGTCTCCCATTTTGTTACTTTATTTTTCCCAGATGAACGCAATCTTTCTATGTCTGTCCCTCTCTTTCTGACTCATTTCACCAAGCATGATACTTTCCATGTAGTATCACTTGTATGTAAATTTCATGACTTCATCTTTTCTAACAGCTGCATAGTACTCCATTGTGTTTATGTATCAAAGTTTCTTTAACCAATCATCTTTTCTCGGGCACTCGAGTTTTTTCCAGATTTGGGCTATTGTGAATAGTTCAGCAATGAACATAGAAGTGCAGATGTCATTTCGACTGTACTTTTTTGCCTCTTCGAGACATATTCCCAGGAGTGGTATTGCTGGGTCAAATGGGAGCTCAATTTCTAATTTTTTGAGAATCATCCATATTGTTTTCCAAAAGGGCTGAACCAGTCGACATTCCCACCAGCAGTGAAGGAGAGTCCCTTTCTCGCCTTATCCGCACCAACATCGGTTGCTTTTGTTCTTCTGGATGTGGGCCAGTGAGATGATATCTCATTGTTGTTTTGATCTGCATCTCCCTGATGATTAATGATGTAGAGCATTTTCTCATGTGACTTTTAGCCATTCGGATTTCTTCTTTGGGAAAGTTTCTGTTCATTTCATCACCCCATTTTTTGATGGGGTTAGATGTTTTCTTCTTGTAGAGTTCAACCAGTGCTTTGTATATCTTTGGTATAGGATATATCCTTTATCAGATGGGCATTGGGTAAATATCCTTTCCCATTCTGTAGATTGTCTTTGTATTCTGGTTATTGTAGCTTTTGAGGTGCAGAAGCTTCTTAATTTAAGATAGTCCCATTTATTTATCTCTCTTCCCACTTGGTTGGTCAGTGACGTGTCATCTTTGAAGATACCATTAGCTTCAATATCATGGTCGGGTTTTGCTGACCTTGTCTCCAATGTGTCTTATGGATTTTGGCCTGATGTTGAGATCTTTAATCCATTGATAAGTATATATTTTAAACAAAATAATTCTCTGACATTCAACCAAATAGACTAATATTAACAAATTTCTTTCTGTTAAAAATGGAAAGAAAGTAGGGCTGGAGCTCACAGTACAGCTTTTGTGTTATAGCAGCTGTCCCAGGCTTGATCCCCAGCATCTCATATCATCCCCTGAGTCCGCCAAGAGTGATCCCTGAGGACACAGCTAGAATTAAATCCTGAGCACCACAAGGAGTGGCCAAAACAAAAATCAAACCAAAAATGAGAGGGAAAAAAACAGAAAATTTTCACCCATGCATTTCCCCCCTCTTCCTCTGTTTGTGGTGATTGTAACTGACCAGGGGCCACAGACAAAGTTACAGTGTGCCAGAGAGCTATGTCACTGGTATTCCTGCTACTGCTCCCACCCACATTCTTTTTTTGTTGAGTGCAACCAGAAATTCTAAGTGTCCAGAGGATCTAGGACCTTCTTCCCAGCGATCCTTTCCAACCTGGTGATTAAATATGAGGCCTAAGGATAAGGTGCTTCTCAGATCCTGTGGTGCTGGTCTCACTCTTCCTTGCACCATCCATTTGATTAAAAAAAAGAAACTCTCCAGTTTTCATTATAGCATTTGCCACTACCTAACTTTACTCCTTGCATTGCTTCATTATTTATTTACCTTCTGCTGCTGCCAATCAAAAGAAGTTGAGTTCCCTGATAGCAAACGTCAGGGTTGCCCTATTCACTATTGTACTCTAGGGTCTGCGGTATGGTAAACCACTTTACCTTACCATCCAGATGCAGCAGTGCTTGGGGTCCTCTAAAGCTGTACATGGTGACACTCAGGGAACCATGTGCTGCCAGAGATCAAACTAATGTTGGCCATAGTATGTGGGCCATATGCCTTAATCCCTGTAGTATCTCTCTAGCAGCCCCTGCTTCCACTCGAATCTCCTTAAAGTTCAATTCACCAAGCAACGAAGAAATCAGCCTAGAAATCTAATGAACTACTAAAATCTAAAACAGACCCCATAATTTGCTAGCTTAAAATCTTCCACAGACTCCCGTAAGAAAATAAAAGAAAACTTCCTTGTTCGAGACCATGATACTTTACAGGGAAGGGTACTACCTTTCTCCCTAATTTCCTATCTTAACATTCTTCAACTTGTTCAAATACACTCTGGTCACAATTGCGCTTTTACTTTGCACACCATGATATTTGCATGAAGAGCTCTGTGCTTCCTGAACCAAGCTTCCTCCACACCTTGAAACACTTGGTTTCTACTTGTCAGATCAGTGTAACCTTACTAACCCACCTGGTCTCACTCTTCCTTGCACCATCCATTTGATTAAAAAAAAAAACTCTCCAATTTTCATTATAGTATTTGCCACTACCTAACTTTACTCCTTGCATTGCCTCATTATTTACTTACCTTCTGCTGCTACCAATCAAAAGAAGTTGAGTTCCCTGATAGCAAACGTCAGGGTTGCCCTATTCACTATTGTTCTCTAGGGTCTGAGGTAGAGTAAATCACTTCACCTTAACCTTGTACCACTAACCACTTCTCGGATCCCATTCTCAACAATAAAGTTGAGTTCATAAAAATCGGCAGCATGTGTTTGTGGCATGATCTTTTTCTGTTTTATACTACATTATGTGAAAGAAAAAAAAGTTCTCTGGAGGACACTTGATTTGTGTAGATAGGCCCTCTCTGTATTTTCCAGGACCCATTGGTTGCAAGCAACAGGGAACTGACATAATAGACTTAATTTAAAAACAGAGATGACCAGTTTGTAGGACCAAGAAGTTCAGAAAAAGTCCTGATTTTACTTTCTACTGAATCCTGGCAATGCCACAAGCACACAAGCCATGTTCAGTTAGTATTTGTTGTATTAGTGAATGAATAGCACCTACCTCATGGGATTGTTACAAAGATTTTAAGACAACATACAGATATACACCTACACAAAGCCTTTATTACCTTCCTGATTTAGGAGTCACACCTAGTTTTATAATAGTAATTTGATTCAAACTAAATTTCCAACACAGCAAACTACTGTCATGATTACTCTGTGCTGCAAGGAAGAGAAGACAGAGAACGTACTTTGCACAATCATTTGGAATCATTTTGACATTCAGGGAGCAACTGGAAGCAAAAATTGTGCCCAGCAGAGACAGAGAAGTAGATAAGCTCTTTGCGTGGGTTGTCTGGCTCAGATAAGAATTTAGTCACCGAGTTCTCTTAAAAATAAATATTGATTTTTAAATATCTGAATGAAATATGCAGTGCTTCTAAAGGTCATAGCAAAAAGAGCAAACATCCGAGCATGTTCCCAATTTTTCTTAAATACATTTTGTATTTTTTGTTGTATTTTTAAAATTTATACACCTAAATGTAGAGAGGAAGAGATATATCTAGCTGCCTACTATTTCTTATGCGCTAAAATTGGTCTTTAATGCCTTTAGAGTGATGGAAATCTATCCTCCGAATTTTTCATATCACTGTGATGCATTTGCATGATCAGAAATCCTGGAGCACAATTCCTTCTGAGAGGTGAAGCCTATGCCATCTCCTGTTAAAGCTGACAGTGTCTGAGCAGTGGGGCTGTTGTGAAAAATGGAATAAAGCATAAACGATGATATTTCCAAGACCAGGCCTTCCATTTTCTTTCTTTTGAATTCCTGAAGCGCTGAGCTACCTTATAAAGGATCTGGGTAAATCATCTGAAGAAACCTAAGCTCATCCTTCTAGCCAAATGCGCTCAAGCTGCCTGAGTTTTGAATTGAAACACTCAGAGCCCCCAGCCCAACTGGACACCACCCAGTGCCCATCTAGAGTAGAAGGCCCAGTCCACTGAGCCTCTCCTCCTTCTAGCCCATCAATTCTGAAAAATAATAAAACGGGACTGCTCAAAGTCATTAAACTTGTTTTTATCCTTTTTTAATGGGGGGAAAGGGTGTATACCTGTCAAAGCTCAGTGGCTACTGCTGGCTCTGAATTCAGGACTCACTCCTGATAATGCTCAGGGGACCATATCGAATGCCAAACCCAGGTCTGCCACCTGCAAGGCAAGCTCCTTACCCAGTATATTATCTCTCTAGCCTCTGAGTCATTAAGTTTTAACGTAAGTGACTAATTAGCCAAAGGTAATCTGAACTCTCTAGCAACATTTCACAGTTAACAGTGACTAGTAATAATAATCTGCTAACTCAGCTCACTTCCTAACTGATACGGGGCCAGTAGATCACACTCAGACTAGTCAAAGCCAAGAGAGTTGGACATCATAAACAGAATATAGGCATTATTTCATCGGCAAGCACACCGAAGACCTAGCATATTCAAGCAGTCCAAAACAACATGATATTCATAAATCTTGTGAGCACTCACTAAAATGTATTAAGCATGAGCTGTATTAACGTATTAAGGTAGCTGTAAGTGCTGGAACATGCATTCAGCCAGCTGGACACCTGGATTCTGTTACGTTACGACACCTCATGGTTGCCTGAGCACTGCAGGAGCAACCTCCAGTAACATGTTAGGAGGTAGCACAATGGCCAGTGTGCCTCGAAAACAAAGTAGAGTATGCGTTGGCTGTTGGCACTTAGGGACTGAGAAATTTGGAATCGTCTCTTGGTTTTAGGCCTTGCAGGACTCCGGTCCTCAAATACTGTCATGACGCAGCAACATCTCTCATCTTTTCTGACTGGTTTTCTCTGAACTATTCCCCAGCATATGGACTTTGCCAGAAACTCTGCTCCAGGCCTTATTCACCACTAATCTCAACTGAAAAGCAACCTCCAGTCCCAATATTCCAGCATAAACTCCAGGACTGATCAATTGAACTCATCTTGAATCCACCTTTCTCCCTCCTGGTTTGTTATAGCTAGGAGAGCAAAATATTCTGACCCAAGGAAAGTTAAATATTTTCCCCCCACAAAAGTGAGTTATTTTAGTGATTTTGGGATGGGGTTTGAAG